>NW_020884968.1:673945-1393358 GCF_003945725.1 Corapipo altera | reverse complement strand
ATATAGAATATAGAATATAGAATATAGAATATAGAATATAGAATATAGAATATAGAAATAGAATATAGAATATAGAATGTAAAATAAAATAGTTCAGCTGGATAAGACCTAAAATGATCATCTAGTCCAACTGCCTGACCACTTCAGGGCTGACCAAATTGAACATGGCGTTAAGGCCTTTGTCCAAATAAATGCCTCTTCAACAGGGACAGGTGTGGGGCATCAACCATCTCTATAGGAAGCCTGTTCCACTGTTTGACTATCCTCTTGGTAAAGAAGTGCTTCCTAATGTCCAGTCTAAACCTTCCCTCCTGTAGTTTTCAACCATTCCCACAAATCCTATCACTGGATCCCAGGGAGAAGAGATCAGCAACTCAAAGGATATGCCTTCCTGCCCTTTCACTGCCTTTGGTGCCCTCCTCTGGAAGCACATTTGGGGCCCAGAACTGCACACGATGCTCAAAACGAGGTTGCACCAGCACTAAATACAGTAGGATAATCATCCATTTTGGCCATGTGGTTGTGCTGTGTGTGATGCACCTCAGGAGTTTTTCCCTCTTGGCTGTCAGGGCACACACTGCTGACTCCTACTGAGCCTCCTGTCAAACAGCACCCCCAGGCCCCTTTCTAGGGGGCTGCTCTCCAACCACTCCTCTTCTAGTTTATACTTGTGCCTGGCATTACTCTGTACTAGGTGCAGAATCTGGCATTTCAGGTGGTTAAATTTCATCCCGTGAATCATTACCCAATGCTCCAATCTATCCATATCCCTCTTCAAGGCCTCTTGTCCTTCAGGACAGTCAATGACACCTTCCAGTTCAGTATCATCAGCAAACTTGCTAATGGTGCATTCAATTCCTGCATGCAGATCACTGATAAATACATTGAACAGAACTATCTCCAGGACTGAGGCCTCAGGAACACTGCTGGTGGCTCGTCTCCATCTAGATGTAGCCTGATTCCCAACAACCCTTTCAATTCTCCCCTTCAGTCAGTTAAAGGTTGAGTAAACAATATGCATGTTGCAATCTTTTTTTTTAAAAACAAGCTTTTTTTTTTTTCTTTGCCAGATGAATTTCTATAGCAAATGTGTGTTCTTCACACTCTGTCTCCTCAAATGATCTGAGTTTCATTTCAGTCATGACAATTACATCATCCCCTCTCAGCCAAGTATCACTGGAGTGTTAGGGAGGGAAATACAGTCATTGATGGAGTTGAACCCTATCCTGTGGAAAGCTGAAAAGAGAAAGATCATTAGTCTGGCTTAAAGCAGCTACTGAATGTGAAATCACTAAAGCTGCAAGGAAGTATGTTCTGAGATGTTCCCATTTGCCTTTGCGGAAATCAAGAGATACATAGCTGCATGGTGAACTGGTTAATGCTCCTGAAGAGTTTTCTGGAGAGTTTAAAAGATAGAATATTCCCATATTCCATCTTAGAAATAGTCATGGGGATGGATGCTGCAGTCCAAGAAGCAGGTTGGATTAAGATGGAAGATGTTCCTTCTATCTTACATCCATACATGGCTTCATGGGTTCAAACACTGATCAGAATTGAGCATTACCTGAATGCTGATATTCTTGATACTCTCTTATATATAGTCTCTCCTTAGCAACTGATGGAAGGAGGGGAAAGTCGTGATTTCCTTGAAGTGCTGTACCATCTGTCAGCTCTACTAATCTTTTCTTCAAACTTATTTTGAGTTAGCTTCTTTTCTCCTTCTGACATTCACTATTCACAGGCTTGGCTATAGTTGGATTATTGTTATGTTCAGTTACAGATTATGAGGTATGTATAACTGTTCACTTTAGAAATCTGAGGTATCTCATCAAGTGACATCCCATTGACGCAAACATTGACAACTAGTTTTCCACAAGGGATGTGAAGCAAGGAAGATAACCAGCATGACCCTCTCAGATATTTCTGCAGGCAGTGCAGATCGTTTTCATCTTTAGCATGACCCCACTGATCCCAGATAGCTTCTGTGAAAAAGCAGCCAGATCTTGAGTTCATTTATGCTGGGAGCTGATGATAAACCTTGCAGACTTCTACCAGAGATTAAGAGGACTATATTGCACAATGGCCATAAACCATGCTAAGAAAAGTTTGTATTCCTGTGAAAGCTGTGAATTACTGAATCTGACATTTTCATATTTTTCTTGCACTTAAAAAAATACAATGCAAAAAATATTATTCTTTTATATTTAAATGTGATTCTTTTATTGAGTAACATCTGGATTATGTTTGGGAAGAAATTATGCAGCTTTTAAAATCTTGTGCCTGTTTTATTAATTTTAGCTTTGTGCAAACTCTTTTTTTGGCTTTTAAATTTTCTTCTTGCTGTCAGTAGGACTTTATTTTAGGGGTTTAATTTTCTGGACTTCCCTTCTGCAGTCTCTCCAACAGAGCACTAATGCTGAAGAGGTTAAAATGACAAAGAAGGCACATCCTCATACAATCAGGATGCTAAACACAGCTGAGCAAAGCAAAGCAAAGTGCAGATGCAAGACAGAAATAAAATATGCATCAAACTGAGAAGGAAAAGAATAAAGAAGCCAGTATGGCAGACAGTGAGAAACTAAACAAACACATTCAAAACACAGCCCACGAGGGAAGCAAACATGCACCAAGTATAATATGGAAGGAGAAGTCAGACTTGGGCCATCCCCACACATTGGCAGCACATGAAGAGAGTCAGCAAATGCAAGCTGTATGGGTTTCTCTGCAAACAAAGGCTTGATTTTCAGAAATGGAATTTTCTTCTTCCCGTGAAGCAGCAGATCGCTTTGTAAAAGTCCACCTCTCTAAAAAGTCAAGACAAATACCAGAATGTGGTTTAGTGTTTTGTCTTCTGGGGAAATATTTATCCACACTAACTGGGGGTAATTGGAAAGGAATCGTTATAAATTATCTGTGGAACTTTGAAATTTATCTTTTTTATTGTGTCATGTTCTGGCAGTCAAGCAAAAGTAAGTTAATGTTGGCAGTTCAGGAGGAAAGCTGGAACAGGAAACATCAGGAACAGCTAATGCAGTGAATAGCTACTCACAGCAAAATTTCTAATACGTGGATGCTACACATGCACCTGGAGCAAGATGTGCACATGTATGTCCATGTGCATGCACACCTCCGCCATGCAGGCACTGAGGAAAGAGGCAGAAAGACTGAAGAAGCAAACAGCCTAAGAGCGCTGAACCCATGTTCACACATGTTAGACCTCTGTACCAAGCCCACCCACAATGAGCCCTTTTTGTTCACTTTGCTAGTCTTGAAAAATGTGACAAAGAGCCCTGGCATGTGGGAAAAAGCTAGTGGTTTGCTAAAGCTCTTAGGAGTTGGTCTGCTTTTTTAATCCTTTGTTAAATGTGCTCGCAGCCCAGACTACATCCCTTTTTATGTTTTGCAAATTGAAATAAAAATAAATAGCTAAAAGGAGCTTGCTGGCAAATTTCTTTTATCTATGTGTTGTTATAATTCTGCTAGCAAACACGGAGTTTCTCAGAGGAGGATAGTCAGGGCTCAGGCCTTAAAAGAAGAAAAAGCAGAAATAAGGGAGCAGGGAGCTACATGGTTTGCCACCAGCCCAACATCTATTACTAATATTGTCATCCAGAGGCAGTGGTGACATATTATGAGCTCAGGAAGATCTCATACATCACATAGATGGAACTAACAAAATTTAAAAAGATGTGTCATTTTAAAGGGTAACGAATAAAGATAAATGTGCCTTGTTCCATGGTCCAGAAATGAGCAGATATTCAGAATGGGGAACTGAATAAACCTATCATTTCACATCACTTTCAATTCTTATACCAGAATTTTCACAGCCAGAGTAACTTAATGGGAAAGTGACACAGGTCACCAATGTAGTATAAAGCTGGATGTCAAATGATAAGGTAAAATCCTCAGTGGCTGTAACATTACAAAGTGTATCAGAGGCTTGCGCTTCCCTGAAGCCAGTGCTATCTACAAACAGCTCTCACAGCATTTGCACTAGGGGAAGTGCTGAGGCAAACAAGGCAAAGCTAAATGAAGTTCAAGTAAAGACCTGTTGCCATGGGGTGGAAAGGTTTAAGCACAACAGACGCCTCAGCTTGACAACATAAATTCTGCAAGGCCTCAAACAGAAATGGGCGATTACTGCCTTATGTTCCAGCTCTAATCTTAAATTATAGGATAGTTTCCTAATGAGGGGGAACATTGCTGGAGACAGCTGTGGTGGATGGAAGGGAACACTGCTATAATTACAGATCCTTGCACATCGGTGACAGAAGTTCCCAAACGCCAAGGGGAAACACCTTCATAATGTTTGTTTTTGCAGAATCAAATAACATTTTCGATTTGCAGTGGAATGGAAACATTTGAGTATGTAAGCCTTTAAACCAGATTGCAGCCCTACATGGTGCATGTTAGGAGCTGGACTACATTGGCAGAGGTGAGTTAGTGTGCTGGGATCTTAACTCAGACTGGAGTATGATAATGGTGGTCAACTAGAGAGAAAACACAGAAAACAAGGAGACAAGTCTTAGGCAGAACATCTGATATGGTAAAATCAAAACAAACTTGTTCTTTTCTTTAAAGATGACTGCTTGCAAGGATGTTGAATGTTTCATACACTTTCTTATAACACAGAGCATGTTAATGGAAAGACTGAGAAAATTATTCTTGATTTAATACATTTTTTTTTGCCTTTGTGAGCTATATAGAGACAGTGGTTTACAACATGTGGTCTGCAAACTGCCAGGGTTCCACAAATGACTTCCAAGGGCTGCAGCAGAGGTAACTAAAGAACAACCTGCTGTCTAGACCCTATCCAAGGATCTGCCTCTCTCTGGCAAAGTTTATAGAAATCTACAGGTGAAGAAAACTCAAACCCACTGCATTTACACTATTACTATTACATGAAAAGAAATGGATACTTTTCCAATTAGTACTTCCATGGATGACTCAGCTCCCACTGGCACGATACATAATTATATTTTCGGAGTATCTTTGCTTCAGCCAGTACACAGAACAAGACCTGGTTATGTAATGAGTAACTGTTCAATGATTTGTGTTCTCCTGGTTGTTTAATGGGGCTTCAGACTTTACTGTGCTGTATACTTTTGCTCTGAAGGAAGAATTGTTTGTTCCAAAGGTATTTATTTATTGGCATTTAACATTACAAAATCTAAGGATTTCACAATTTTTTTAAAAAAAAAACAACCTCTGAGGTGAGTGGACAAAAAAATGGGAGAAAATATAAACTAATTTAATATGTGAGATATTAAAACTTGAACCTTTTAAGCACTTGATGTTTGGGATTTTTTTTGTATATACAGAAAACATAGCCCCCACTGACTTTAGTTATAGCTCTGAACACAGTGCTTGCTCACATCAGGAATCACACTGATCACCAGGGAAATTAGGAGCTTCCAGGTAAACATATACAAAGTTTGCCCGGTATGCAAAGAGTTCTGGAGCAGTGGGACAGAGTCAAGGCAGCATTTAAACCCTGGGGCCATTTATCCGCACCACATCTTCTCCTTGCCCTCAGCTTTAAGTCCTGTACCTCTGATTTATCCAGTCCTCACCTCCACTCAAGTAAACTTCCCACTCAATCATTATCTTTTTGCACAGCAAATCCTAGGCCCTAGCAAATCCAAGATAAATGGACCACAGACATCAGCCCCATGTACAGCTTGTTGCTTGGACCAGCACTGTTACCTCTCTCCCTGTCTCAGCATCACTGTCCCCACTGCCTTTCACCATCCCAGCCAGGTTCAGCCCCAAGTTCTCCTTGCGGGTACTGCCCACAAGGTCCCCCAGCTCTGATGCTCCATTCCAGCTTCTGCCTCGCAGTTTACTTCATCACCAGTGTTCTCCTACTATCTCTGATGCTGGTTTAAACTTTTTGTCCCTCCTCTTGCCACCTCCAGGACCAATTTCTACTGTTCTGAGGCTCCTGCTTTGCAGCAGCTTCTCCTTCCTTCCACAGTGCCAGTCAGGGGATGCTGGTTGGAAACCAAGCTGTACCTCCCTCTCAATTCAGATCTCAATATTAAATGTGACCTGCCACAGAGCCTTGTAAAATCTGTATGGGGGAAAAAGTTATTTTAAATTTGGACTGGAGTGTGCTCAAGACAGACAAATCATCAGGGAGGTTAGCTGCTAAAATTGTGAATGCTTCTGTTGAACATTTGTGAATGACAAACATTCAAGGGCCTCCCTCTGCCTGAGCGATCTGTGGCTGGTTTGCTGAAGGAATGTAAAAGAGAGAGCCCTTTCAGCAAGACCACTTCTCCCTCCTCCACCCAACCCTCCTGACTGCAAAGGCCAAATCCTCATTCCAAACTCCTTTGACCTGAACAAGATAGACATTTGTGCATACACTTTAATCCTGTATCTGAAAAGTACAGCCATGCATATGTAGGTGTACCTAATAGAGCCAGACGGCTCTGAACAGCTCAATTCTAGGAGCTGAATTCAGAAGTTATAACTGGCTGTAAATAAGGCTTTGTGAGGTGTGCAGACAACTTTAATAATACGTGGAGTCACCAGCCTCACCTACAATAACTGATTTCATTTCGAAAAATCTATACAAGAACTGTTTTGGTACAGCCTACAGTAAACAGGCTTTTGTTTTATCCTCGTCCTCCCCATGTTAATTGTGACAGGTACAGCCTGACATCATTGTAATCTGGGAAACAGATAGTTAGAAGAGGAATTGCAGCCACACCAGCACCTAGCTTTCATCTGACTTCTTTTTGCTCTTTGATCTCTTAGCTGGCTAATTAAGAAGCTTGAATCAGCACCCTGCCAAAATATGTTGTGCCTTATTCCCTACCTGTGGTACTCACGTTCAGTAAAAAAGGTATTGCTTATGAGTCTTTTCAGCTCTGTTCATTTAGGTGACCATATAAATGTGTGCTGTGTTCTAATATGGACCCTCCTCTTTTTTCATTTCCTATTTTAAGATGAATTGAGGGGGGAAAAAATATAAGCCTTGACATCACATTTTGCAAAGGAAGCAAATGTGCTCCTCCCTAAATCTAAATGAATGGCCTTTTAAGGTGACTGCTGAATTAAATTCCTGTATGATGAAATCAACAGGCATGAGAAAGTTCTTATTTCCGAAAAAGAAAAAAGCTGCAGGGAAAAAAAAAAGAAAACCAACAAAAACCACCCAGTATGTGATTGCAGGACTGTGAGCTGAATAGGAACTGTTTACACCGACTCCATAAGGATACTTTACTCAGCTTTGGTAGCTTCACAGGCTGAAGGGAAATGGGGATATACATATTCTGAGCCTGTTAAGCTTCCCTAATGTAAGACATGTGCATTTCATTGAAGTCCTGAAATACCTCTCTAAGAAGAAAGATGATTGAAACCCCAAGCACATCTTTCTGTTTATCATACATTACATATTTCTGACATACTTTGAGCAGTACTGTATGCAGCCAACATCAGTCTTTATATATATATATATGCTTGCTTTATATATATATATATATGCTTGCTTTATATATATATATGAAGCTAGAACCTAGTTTCTGTAAAGACCTAAAATACCCTTAAGACAGAGTAAAAATAATCTCATTAGGGGAATGGGACACGTCTGGACACTCTCAGGATAGAAGCTCTACCCAAGCACAGCCTGTCACTTTAGCCTTGCAGGGGGAAATCACAGTGAACCAAACCACCATGAAATACAAAAATTAATCAGTATCCCTGCAACCTCAAAAAAAAAAGAGTCAGAGACCTCCATGAAAGCCATAAATTCCCTTAGAGCTCAGGAGGTCACTAATGGTTGATTAACACTACTGAAGCACTTTTCTATAATTTTTCACAGGGATATTGCAGAAAGACAAGAACATTATGAACATGAAATCTAGCTCCAGGTTTTTTTCCTCTCCTTATACCTGCTGCCCCAGTGTAACTCCAAAACCTGGGTCTGCCTCAGACGTTCCTCCATGTCTTCCATTGTTGGGACTTCTCTTGTGGTTGGATTGTTGATAGGAATATGAGCTTTAGGGCAGGACAGGTCTCGTTAGGTGTTGATATTTTTATTATTATTCCATTACCCAGACTTGCTTTAAGTAAGGTTAGACGAAACAGTGGTAAAACACTGATGTCTTATCTTAATTGTTCTCTGTGTTGTTACAGGCAATGGTGCTACTCCAGAGATAACTGAATATCAGGGCAGGGTGGTTCTTTTAGAGAAGCCTAGATCTGCAGGAAGGAAGGGAATGTGACACCTCAGTACGGATTTAGTTTTAAGATAAATGAAGCAGAAAGCAGTGATTTTCCTTTTTTGAATGTAATTTGTCCTCCTATTACAGATTTACAGGTAGTAAATTAGTTACTTGGACAGTTCAAACAAGGAATGGAGAAGGAGCTGAATGAAGGCTCGAAGACCTTCCAGAGGCTCGTCAATTCTATCACAACAGGCAGGGGAACACTACAGTCAAAGCTACTTTCTATGTCATAATCTGGAGCTAACTCTGAACTGGATGTCTCAGCAGGGGATGTGACAGCATTACATTTCAACTTCTCCTGTCTTCTTTGCTCTCTGTCTACTAAAACAGTGAATTCTGAGTTTTGGGCCCTACATATGTCTTATCCATAGCAACCACAACACTTCCCTCAGATTTGCTAAAGTGCAAGTCTTTAATTTAGATCAAGGAAGATAGATCTTCCCCCGATTCTCTAATTCTGAGGTTGACTGAAATTTAAAAGTAAGCATCTTTGTCAGCATCAGGGCTTCCTGATGGCCCTTCCTATCGTAAAGCCTCCAGACACTGGCTTAGTAACCCATGACCTTTGCTAGTAATCAGTGGGAAAGCGCTGAAGAAAAATTGCTGAGTGATGACTCACTCTACCACAGTTTGGTTGCTTTATCATTTTCTAGCGCTGCTGATGGGAAGATATTTTCTATTGTGAGAGGCTTGTTTTCCTGCTGCATAGAAACAATGATCCATAAGGATTTCCTGAGGAGTGACTTCTCCTTAGAGTAAGATTTCTTGTCTCTTAGCCCCTGGAAGACTAATTAAATTACCCATCACCCAGTCACTTATTACCTTCCTGTTACCTCTTGCCTTTTCAATACCTTCTTTATTGCAGAGGATTCCTCAAAGGACACAGGCACTGGGAAGCAGGGTATGAAAAATCAGAGGACTCGTGGAAGGCAGAGTGGGGGATTGCACATGGAAGGGAGCAATGCTGTGGGTTCAGTCCTGGCTCTGCTGGCCTTTGGTGTGAACTCCAGTTTGGAACAGCTGACCCTGACGAGGGTCATGACAGAGGGCCTCTTCCTTCTCTGATCAGAAACAGTGCTTGGGGCTTCTTAAAAAAGCAAAGACTTCACAGCAGTCGAGGTTTATCTCTTTGGGCAGAAGGCCCAAAGCCACTACATTCTTCTCCTTTTATTTACAGCCTTGGGTGAGGACTCCTCTCTGATGGTCACAGATTGTAATGTTTCACTGCAAGCACAGCTGGCTGTTTTGGGCGGTTTACACGCAGAGCTGCACCTGCTAGACTGGATGCTAAGAAAGGAGATGTGTTCTGAGGGATACAAAGAGATTGTCTGATCTGTGATGGATTGCGTGGCCCGAAGACCATCCTGTGTGACCTCCTGATGGTGAATATTGGTAAATATGTGTGTGTGTCTTTAGGTTGGTGGGGTAGAAGAGATGTCAGTCACACTGCATAGCTAGCTATTGTCCCTTTTTCTGCTCCCAGGAGGCCGGGAGAAGCAGCTGTACTGCAGAGATGCCAACCATCAGGAAAATACAGCAATTGTTTTATGAGTTTAATGCTATTTATCTTCTACTTTATTTACCAGAGACACATGTAATTCTTAGTGAAAGCCAGTTTGCTGAGCAGAAAAGTCTTGAACATTTGCAAATGTGTTTTTCTTATTAAATAGAATTGTTATGTTTTAGAAAATTTAAGCTTTATTAAAAAAAAAAAAAAACAAAACACAAACAAGTGAAGGTGGAGAGTGAAGTATCTCCTCAGCTCATGCTGAGAGAAGACAGAAGCAAGTAATGGAAAGTAGGTCAGCCAGGTCTCATCTTCTTTTTCTAATTACTTGTCCCAGCCAGAGTGGGGCCCCCATTGCCCTGGGAGCGTCTGGTCCCGGCCCCAAGGGCTCACATGCTGAAGGGTGAATGGTCACTTTGTGTAACTGCATCTGAAGGAGTTCAATCGCTGTTTCCACGCAAACGGATGAAAGCTTCTGGCTGGGTATTTGCCAGCACAGGTACTGCAATCTCCTTCGTGTTTAGGTACAGGTATCTTAATGGCTGTGACCTCACAGTGAGCACTGCCAGCCTCTGTAGCAAGTGGAATTAATGGCAGCATAGAGGCCTGCTGTGGAGCAGATAAGAGGGATCTAGAAAAATGACAGAGGCCAGACAGCATTAGATAAATGGTGGTGAGAAAGCCTGTGTTAATAGCAGTAATGCAGCTGTGTTTCCTGAATAGAAAGCAAGAAATTCCCTAGTGTGGACATACTTTTCGTTGGCCAAAATGCATTCCAAATTCCTCAATAGTAAGGCAGGAAGTGGTAAAATCCATCAGACAAAATGAACAATGTGTTATTTTTTCCAATATCAAAAATACATTTTAAGTCATAACTATTACAGAAAAAACATTTTATGGCCAATCAGATTTATTTTTTTCTGCCATACTAAATTTTCAGTCCAGATCAGTACTTTACCTTATAGGTGCATAATTCAAAAGTACTCACTGCTCTTTTGAATATTTGGACAAATAGAAATTGTGTTTTAGCAGTTTTCCAGTCAAGTTGCCAAAGAGAAAAACAGAATTATGATAGGCATGAGTTTTGTTCCTTGTGTAAACAGCTGGATTTATGTAATTTCTGATTTAATTTTGTCACTTTGTGTGATTTTGTTTGGTTTACTCCATGACTGCTGTCAATGTTGACTCTGTACCACAACAAGTCTACAGCTTTTTACCTAGCTTGCCTTGGTTGGCCATTCTGAAAACCTCCTAGCAAGATTTCCTGTTGCCTCCATTTTAAAGGAGTTCTGTCTTTTCTCCAATGAGTGGAAGTTACTAAGACCCACCAGCTGCTGCTGCCTGAGTTCAGTCAGCAGAGTAAACCTGCAATTCCTTCCAGCTTCTTTGCTTGTAGATAGAGAGGAAGGAGGATGCTAACTTAATAACTTCTCCCCATTGTGCCCCAGAGGTTAGGCACCTTGCCATATACAGACGTTATCAAAAATGGAATCATTTTATAAATAAACTGTGAATTAACAACAGTCTGGATAAATGTATGCTTTGGTTCAAGACTGATGTATTCCATTCTTTGAGAACATTCTTTAAATAAACTGAATATTTTCATTTTGTACTTTGTTATGATTTATCACATTGTGGTTTATTTAAGTCTTTCAATGCTCTCTCTTCCATTTGCTGAACTTTAGACATGGAATTAAAACACGCTTGACTGCACAGTCTTCCTTCATATTTGAAGAAGAAGCCATGTAGCTATCACAAAGGATTAAGACAACCTACATTAAAACCCTGTCACTTTTGCAACTGCATTTATGCAACAAGACAACAGTAGCTAATGGGTCCACCTAAGACATTGAGTTGAACGGACAATTTTTTCATAGCTGTGGTAATTATGAATACTCTGAAAAGGGCTGCTTTGCCGGTTGTAGCCCTAGAAAATTGAATACTATTCTCTTGTAGAAAATGCTCTGCAAGTATTCAGCCATCTTATTCAATCGCAAGCCATTACAAAAAACAGTGAATTGTTTATTCATTGGAAGTTTATGCACATACACTACCTCTTTTGAAAGTCTATAAATACTGCTTTAGCCTGCTTTCTGTTGAAGGCACAGGCTCAAGCTAAGAACCTTTCTAAAGGATGACTTCTCCACTTATCCACTATGGACAGCCCATAGCACTAATAGATACATAATCATAAAAACTCAATGATCTCCAGCTCTTTCATATAGGATTCCAACACCTGCCTTTGCTCTCTGGACTTAGGCATAACAGTTATGGGGAGATCCACCCATCTGCAGGAAAGGGTTTCTTTTGGGGGACATCCCCCAAAACATCAGGACCAAACTCTAAAGTCTGTCCAAACCAACTTTTTCAAGAAGTAGGGTTTTCCAGGAAAGAATGTTAATGATATTGAGGTATCTTCACAATAAAACTCCTTCTGGTGTTACCAAACATATCAACTTCCATTTGGTATTTAGTTATGCCTTAAACCATTTATTTACTGTCTAGTAATGATTCATATAACTATATAGGGCTGCCAAATGAATTCCATTACCATGGGGATATTTGCAGACATTTTAAATAGTTGAGATAAATACAATAAACTAGAAAAACACTAAGAAATAAATTGATATAAAATGGGAGATCACTGGCTTGCAAATTGGAATTCAATACACTGAATTTTCAGACCAGTTAGCCAACACAACAGTAACTCCAAAAGCTGCTTAACAATATGCTACAGCTATTCTTTTTGCAATAAATTAGTCAAAACACTTTTTAAAGAGGGGAATGTTGGCAAGTATTTGCTTCCAACAAAACTGAACCCTCTTTTGATAACATTCAGTTCTCCAGCTAGGTATTCAAAGAAATAAAGAACACCCATCAACTAGCATGTAAGTATCATGTCCAATAGACTATTTCTATCACAGTGTCTTTGGTGAAGATGAATAATATCTGAAAAGAGGCATGGAAATAGTAGTAGAAATAGTAGTATATTCGTAAAATGCAATTAGGCATTCCAGGTATAGCTATCTATACATATATATATAAACACACATATATATGAAATGGTTTTATTTAGTCTATTATAAAACAGAGGTGTTCCCATGCACTCCATAGAGCACAAGATTAACTATCAAAAACTGCTATCAGGGTATAACCAAACAGTATATGCTTCCCATATATGTGACCACAGTTTTTAACCATGTTTTCTTACAGGCATTCCATTGGACTGTTAGGGGAAAAAAAAAATGTGTTGGCAAGGGGTTTAGAAACAGCCTGTGTAGGAAGACTCCATGCTGCCAGTTAATCCAAGAAGGACTCTTCATGACCTCATGACCCAGAAGTTGTTTCAAAAAACATATCTACGATACTATAAAAATAACCCCAACCTTAATTTTTCCACACTAATGCAGATTATGTATTTGCATTAAAATTTATACACTGTAAGGAGTGTGTCTAAAATTTGGCTCTGTAACAAGCACATAATTTCTTAAAAAACTCTCTAATACTTTACCTTTCTGTTATTACAACAATACAAGAACTTTCCTTGTCTAGAAGACCAAGGATATGTCTTGGGTTATGCTAATGGATCTACTTTGAAACAAGCTCTTGAAATATTCTTGGCTTATACAGTGGATTCATCATCAAAAAGACCATTATCTTCCATTATGAATCCCAAATGTCTACATAACTGATTCTTTCAGAACTGGGCTCCCTTTCTAGTATTGCTTGCTCATCATAGCAAAATCACTAAGTACTTTACTCCTTATGTAAAATAGAGTTCCTTTCACTCCTGATGTGAAATATGTTCAAAATTATGCAATTCAGAATACAAATACAAAGAAGTAATCTGAATTAATTTTCATCATTTTCCTTGATCTACGTTTTCAGGGGTTTTTTACCTCATTATGCACCAATAATTTAACTGGATTGAACTATAATGTATTTTGAGTATTTCTATACTGTTACATTCATATTTTAGCTCTTTGTGGTTTTTCTTACAAAACATAGTTTCGAGATTTTTTCTGTGTACAGAGAGTTGTCTGTTCGAGATTGTATAATGCTTTAAACCAATTGCAAAATTTCCACTGTCATCAGTGGCAGTAGCCTTCAGCTAGTCCCATGTGTAAACAGATGCTAATCTCACACATGGTTTAAAAAAAATAAAAAAGAGTTTGCGTTTTACTTTTTGATAAGTATTTTATATCACCTTTTGTTTCAAAGGACAAGCGAGTAGCTCTACTGGATTAACTGGAGCTATATGCACAGGTGTGTTCAGCTTAAAGGCTGACACTAGATAAACTATCACCACAGCCCAAATGACAGGTACAAATAAGTCATCCTCCAACAAATGCAGGAGATAATTATAAACAAACGCAGGAGTGAATCATAAAAGATTGCATTCATTGGTTCTAGCAAGGGCTAGGGTTCAGCAACTGGCTTTAGGTTTGAACCTAAAGGTCAAATGCACAAGGAATATCTGAAATTGAAAATGTGATTGAGTATCCAAAGTTACTTTCAGGAGGCATAGGGTTGGTGATCTGGTGCCGAGGCACCAATAATTTTGTTTAGACAGAGTAGCTGCTCAGAAAAAAAACTAGAAGGATGATCTAACTACTTTGGACAAATTATATGTGTTTGTGTGGTAGATTAGAAAGGAGTGGTGGTACAAGTCCTTCTCTCTGTGAAATCCTTTGCTCCTAATGGTTGTGACAAGCAATTCGTTTATGTGCCAGGTGCAGTCTCAAAGAGTGGATCCGGGAGCCAAGTCACATGCCGGTCAGAAGGGTAAGTGCAGTGCTGGTGTCAGGACCTGCCTACCCAGAGGGAGCAGGGTCCAGGCTGGTCCGACTTGCAACACAAAGGGAGAGACTTGTTGCTTTGGAATGAGTTTGGAGAGGACTCCAGACTGTCGGTATCCCAGTAAGCATATCAGAAGCTAGAGTCACATTTTCATAGGTAAAGGAAAGAGAACAAAGTGATAAAGTGATTAAAATGCCAGTAAGTGGCACAGTCTACAACACTTGGGTTCAGTTGTTCAGCATCTTTACCCGAGGCCTTGATATGGCATACTGCTACCTCAAGCCTAATGTCAAGTACTAGATGTACTGTTGCTTTAGTATTTGCAAGAACAAAGCCCAGTTCAATGTTCCTAGGGTGAGGTAGATGTCCTTTAATTGAAAGAGGACAACTGGAATGTGCAAAGCCAGAGTGCTGGGACCACAGTGGCACAGGGTACATAGTACTTCTTTGCCATCAGAACCTGTTATTGACTTTACTTTTTATAGAAACAATGTGCTGATATGAGTGAAGAGAAAAAAGAGCTGACTACTGACTACAGAATTGATGTTTCCATTCATTCTGTAGTATTTTACTATTATTTATTCTGTAATATTTGATTTATTCTGTAATATTTTACATCTGGAATTAAAAAAAAACCCCTTTGTCTATCACTTATGCAGGAAATTAATTTTAAGCTCATTAATTCATTTTAAGAAAAACTATTTTTCTTCTGGAAAGCATAGCTCCTTTCCTGGAAAAAAACCAACAAACCAACTAATAAAATGTCACATGTCTAAGTATTTTTTTTTTCCCAATCTAATATGCAAAGTATGACAGCAGTACCTTATTCTACACTAGGAAGCACTTGCTAATATAAATAGGCAGTAAGCCCAGCTCCCCAAAGGCCTCGCTCTCACAGCTGTGGCAGTGTGAGCAGACCCTTCATGCCCGTCAAGCTCTGCTCAGACACAACCGCTCATCAGGGTATGCTCGTCTGCAGCACTGGTTATTAATGATTACGCATCTGGGAATACGGAAAGCCTCTTAAGGATTTACTGAGACCTGCCCAACCCCAGTGGGGTTTACTTATTAACAAATAAACAAACGGAGAACTGGAATTACAGGACGTGTGCCATACACTATCGCTTTGCTCCTGGCCATCCGATCAGTGGCCGCTACTGCCTGCAAGCAGAGGGCCGGAAGGGCGAGAGGGGCCTTTGCTTAGGGCTCCGACTCCCCGGTGTAGGAAACACATTTTTCGATCTGTCAGCTCGCCGTCTTGCATCTGTGACAGTTGTACAAACAGCGTTGTTAGATAGTGCGTTTTTCAAATAGTTTAACGCTCCTGGAAGCCTACTGTGTTTCCCGACCCATGAGTCTCACATGGGATGAAGGAAACTGCCATAAAGGTTGTATCTCACCTCACTTAAGGAAGTAATCGTTATTGGTGTGAGAGCATGGCTAAGGGTTAGGCTGCCTTCCTGCTTCTGCTGATCCATATTCCCTGCTACACAACTATAACTGCACAAAGCAACCATTTTCTACCTTAAACAATAAGTGCATGTGTGTGCCTCTCACAAGGATCACATCATTGGGTCGTAATCTATCAAAGCCTCTTTCTTTAGATAATTGAAGTAATGGATGTATACCAGGACGATACAGTAAACACACTACAAAACAAGAGATGTTGTATTTTTCCCGTAGCAATTGTTCAATAGAAGCCTGTGTTCATAAGTTTTACAGCGTTTTATAAGCATTTGCTGATGAATGCGTCTCTTTCTTATTGTTGCAGAGCACTTTATTTTTAAAGAGCAAGTGGCAAAACTTAAAAGGGGGCCAAGAGGTGTACATTTTATGTTGCTTCATTTGCATATCTGTAGAATAATCTTGTAGGTGGCAGCCAAAGAAGACAGCCATGATAGCAGCAACAACAATAGTTAGGATAGAATCATAGAATGACCTGGGTTGGAAAGGCCCTTTAAAGATCATCTAGTTCCAACATCCATGCTGTGGGCAGGGACACCTTCCACTGGACAGGGTGGCTCAGAACTCCATTGAACCTGGCTTTGAAGACTTTCAGGGATGAGGCATCCACAACTTCTCTGGGAAACCTGTTCCTGTGCCTCAGCACTCTCACAGTAAATTTTTTTCCTGATATCTAATCTACACCTACTACCTTTCAGTTGAAGCCTTGTCCTGTAACATGCTCTTGTAAAAAGTCCTTCTCTATCTTCCTTGTAGGTTCCCTTCAGGTCCCGGAAAGCTGCAGTCAGGTCACCCCTAAGCCTTCTCTTTTCCAGGGAGAACAAACCCAGTTCTCTTAGCCTTTCCTCCTAGGAGAGGTGCTCCATCCCTCTAGTCGGTTGGTGTGCTGCTTGTGAGTTTGCAAGGGTTTTCTGTTTCATGACAGCCCTCCTCTGAATACGGAAAAGCACCATGAATACAGGCCTGACTCTAGAAACCTTTATGCAAACAAGTGGCCCTACGGACTTGGTATGTCTCCAAATAGGAAAGGGCTGATAGACAAGATGTTGGGACCCAATTAGATGTGACACTAGATGCCTCATACTACTGTTATCATGTGTATTGCTGTTTTGTTAGGCAGTTTCTTGTGCTAGTGAACAAAGTGAAAAGGCAGCATTTACAAAAAAATCATCCAATGTAAGGAGCAACAGATGTCCAAGAGGCAACATAGTACAAGGACTAAAGACATTTCTGGTCAGCATGACAAGCAGTGGTCAAAGAGTGGTCAAGATGGTGGTAGCCATTATTGCAAATCTGAGATTTAAGGGTGGGTTTGAAGGAGGATGCTGTGCTCATTATTCACTGTCGAGCATCCTCAGCCCCCTATCTTGCAAGAGCTACGCTGTTTACAGGAGCGAGAATTTAGGACTTCACCCAGTTGGTGTAATGAAACTGGTCATTTCAGCAAGACATTGCTTGGTACGCACAGATCTGCTACACTTGCACAGCAGCTCCAAAGGACGCTGCATGCATTGGACTCACTGAGCCAGCATGATTCAGTCTGGAGATGTATCACGTGCCCTACAAACCCAGGAGGTATTTGAGTTGCCATGAAGGAGCAAGTCAGCGGGCTACAAGCGCAATAATTCCATTACATCCCATGCTGAAGCTAATGATATGTGCAAATTCACCTAGTGAGTCATGTCTGCTTGCAGTAAAAAAAAATACAAAAACAAAATAGTATTCCTATGTCTCACTGGCAAGAAGAGGCTGAAACTGGCTAGGCTGGTTGGGAACCAACCTGGCCACAACCCTAGTTAGGAGATTTTCTAAATAAGGTGAGTGGGTTTTGTTTCTGTATCTGAAGACAAGAAGGACACAGATGGGGTTGAATTATGGCAGGTAGCATCCTACCTTTAAGTTTGCAAAGCTTTTTATTAATTTCACAAAAAGCAGGCCCAAAATTGTGTCTTCCATCTTTGAATCAAATAAATAGAATCTAAAGAGTCCTGAAATTTACTTTTTGAGTTCGGTTTTTTAAAGTTCAGTGACATACTTTGTGAAGCCTTTTGCTTTTGAAGGAAGAACAGCACATGGCTACAGCAATGGAAGAAGTTTTGATTTATTGTATTGTATACACAGAACGCAGTATTCTTCAAACCTCAGGGACCCATTTGCATTTGCTTTATTTCTCAAAATGAACACAATTTTGCAGAATCTTCCAAACCCTGTGAATTACTGTATGAAAAGAGATACCCCCCCCCCCCCACATACACTGCTATTCACAACACAGAAAAATGGGACATTAACCTCACATAAAACCCACTGGCTTGCATCTTGCTTCCTTATTAAGCCTGTGCCAGTTTTGCAGTAGATTTCAAAGGTGCAAGCTCACTTTTGTTTTTCCAGTGATCAATCCACATAGTAATGTTTTGCTTAAAAGGGAATCCCACAAAAAGCATCACTCCTTTTTTGAAGGTATCCCCATCAGTTACATACTTTTCTCAACATTACATGTGTGAAAACCAAGATAAATGTTTTTGAGCAATTTGAAGCCCTTACTATAATAGAGAAAACAAGTATTATTCATATTGTTTGTTTTCCCACAATGTATTTTTATGGGAGAGCTGTGGGGATCATATTTTGTATTCAGCGAATAACTTCTGTGGTGTAAAATGTCTCTTTCTGGTATTCAAATAACCACGAAAGCTATGTAGCTGTATCTCATTGCCATGGACATTACCACCTAAACCAATTAGAGTGAAAAAAAAAAAGGTTATTTCTTACCTCATCCATTGTGAAAGACTCAGATTTATGAGATAACATTTGGCAGTCCTGTGACCAACCATAACAAAAATCTCTTTCCCTTGGGCACCCAAGAACCACAGTGTATTGTAACAGTTCCAGTTCTGAAACAGTGCTGAACCACATTGTGCAGGACTGCATACCTTTCCGAAAAGTTTATGCATTTTCCTTGTTGTCATAAAAAGTATTTATCAAATGCCCCCCCCCCCCCAAAAAAAAAGTTGGACATTAGATAGGAAAGAATCAGATGGATGGAAATCTATGAGAAATGAAGGCAAACTTAGTGTCTTCATTGTTGCTCCTCTCAGCCTGGCTATGACTACCTACAGAAATATTGCGTTATTGAAAATTGTCCTTTTGCTGCTGAAATGAAAATTGCTTTTTCTGTCCTCCTAGAACCAGGGCACGCTGTTAAGATGTACTTTTAATAATGCCAGCAACAAATTATATAATAAACAATAAATTAATGTATTTTTATCTTTTTGCCAAATATATTTCCTTATTAGAGAAATGCACCGTGCCTCTTGTGAAAGAAAAGGCAAGGAAAGGATCATACTCGAAAATCCCTAGCACAAAAGAAAGTATGTTAAGTTTCAAATCACACATCATAAATACAGGTCTCCAGTATTTCAGTTTGGACATAAAATATCCCAGAGTTTAAAGGCTCCAAAGATACCTGTCCCAAATATAAAAAGGAAATACAGTAGTGAGAGCTGTATTGGAAAAGCCAAAAGGCATTTTTCTGCCTCTTTTGGAGTCCATGTTTTCCAGTGTCATTTCTTTACAGCAGCGGGCGTTTATCCCGGCTTGCAGAAGCATTTCAGAGGAGCAAATTCACGGTCTCAGGGACGTGCTAGACCAGCCCAGGCGGTAGGGCTTGTCCGTGTGACTCCCAGGGCGCCGTGCACATCCCTTTGGCCTCCCAGAAGGATTTTACCTAGTGCCTGCCAACAGCCGCGTTCAAATGGTATTTTATTTTCATATTTTTTTAAGTGAGTTCTCATTCATTGCGAGGAACTTAGGCACCCAAGGGTGACTTTATGAGGGGGAGCAGAGGGACGAGCGCCTGCCTGTGCCCCGCAGTGCCGCAGCCCGAGCGCTCCCCGAGGAACAGGGCGGCTGTGGGGGCCTCAGGGGCCTCGACTCCTCTCCCCAATCCCGCGACCCCCTCTCCCGCTGGCCTCTCCCTACGCCAACCGCGTGAGCGGGCGGGCGCGGGCAGCGCAAGGCGCCGCAGCGCTCAATGGGCCCCGCAAGGCGCGCACGGAGCAGCGACGCTCCGAGAATCGCCCCGGCGCAAGGCGGGGGCGGTGGAACCGCCTCGCCCAGCGCGTCAAACGCGGCCGACATCTTTGTTCCGGGCAAAGCCCGGCCCGGCCGCCGCTGGGATTTCGCGCTGCCTCGGCGTGCGCCCGGTTTCAAAATGGCCTCCGAGCGGTGCCTTTTTTCTCCGACGCGGAGTGCGAGGAAATAAGAGCGAGACCGACCCCGGGCTGGGAGGGGCGGGGGAGAGACGCGGGCACCGCGCTGGGCGGAGGGGCCGAGCCGGAAGCCGCTGCGTGCTCGGGGAGGCGGGCGGGGAGCGTGCGAGGAGCGGGGCGGAGGCGGCGAGGGAGAAGGAGGAGGAGCAGGCGGAGGCGGCGGCGGGAGTGGAGCCGCTAAGTCCGTCCGGCCGCCGGAGCGGGCGCGCGTAGGCGCCGTGTGCGGAAGGGCCGCGGCCCCTCGGCGGAATCGGCGTAGGGGGCGTTGGAGAATCGCCGGCGGGTTGGCCGGCGGGAGGCGCTCGGGGAGGAGGGGGCGGCCCGCTCGGTGCCGCCGCGGCTGAGGGAGGCAGGGCGGGAGGACGAGCAGCCAGCCGGAGCCCAGCGTCAGCAGCGGCAGCCGCACCGCCGCCGGCCAGCGCCATGGGTGAGTCTCCAGCCCGGGGCCGAGGCGCAGCGGGGGGGCCGTGACAGCCCGAGCCCGCGGCTGTGGGGTCTCCGCGATGGGTGGGCTGAGAGGCGGCGTGGGGGGGGGATACAGCGGGCACCGCCGAGCCTCCTATCCCGGCGGCCCCGCCGCGGGGCCCCCCGTCCCTCTGGCCGCCCCCCGCCTCCCTCATCTCCTCCGCTTCAAATGCGGCTCCTGCCCCCCTCCCCGCCGCCTCTCCCCACCATCCCAGCAGTCACTTCCTGCCTCGCCGAAATTGTATAATGCCTGCGCGGGGCTTGGGGAGCCGGGTGGCGAGAATGCCGGAGATATTTCTTCTCCCTCGCTTTTCTCCCCTTCCCCCCTTCTCCAACCCCCCTCCCCCCTTTCTCCTTTTGCGCCCAAATTTGGGAGGGAGGAATTTGCTGCTGCAGGAATTAAAGCAGCCTTCAAATATGCGAGAGAGGAGCGGGTGGGACTGGGATCGCGGGAGGAGGGGGAGGAAGGAAGGGGGCGCCCGTGCGCGGGTGGGAGCGTGTGTGGCAGCGGGAGCCCGCCGGCCGCCTGCCCGCATCGCTGCTGGGCTCTCCTGCTGCTTCTCCCGTGCCCCCCCCCCCCCCCCTTTTTTTTTTTTTTTTTTTTTTTTCTTTTTTTTTTTTTTTTTCCCCCCTCCCCCTAGTGCGTTTTTGGAGGGCTTTATGCCGCTCGGGTCTGGCTTTTATTGGCTGGTGGCCGCCTGCGCGGGGCGGTCGCCCACGCTGCCCCGCCGGCCCAGCCCCTGCCCTTGCAGCCTGGGAGGGGGCCTCGAACGGTCGTTTTTAAAGCAAAACAAAAAGTAAAAATTACGATTTATGAATAGCTGCCCTGGGAGTCTGTATGAAGTGCCTTTTTAAGCGGTTTCTGTGCGATCCCTTCGCTTAGCGAACCGGTCTTGCAGAATAAATTGGAGGGGTGCTTAGCGTTCTTAGTGTTTCAGGAGGGTGACTGGGAAAAAGGGCCTTTATGCAGGAAGATTTTTTTTTTTTTTTTTAAACGGGCGACTTAAGGGAAAGTGGCTAAACTTATTTTAGCATGAAGTTGTTGGCTTCACGCTGAACCAGTTATGTGTAAATGTAATTCCGTGAAAGACAGCGTTCAGGAATCTTCTGCGTGCAGTTTGTGTCGCCTCCTGCAGATGGAATATCGGTGAACTGAAGACTGTCAGAACTGCCCATTCACTGAATGGTTTTTTTTGGCCACTGGACTCTCCCTCTGACTGACAGTGGCTTTAGGTTATGTTCAGTGAAAGGAAGGCTTCCATATACAGATATACCTATGGTCTGTATTTATATCTGGACCAAAAAAATGGGTTTGGTCCATGTGAATATGCAGGCTCAGCTCCCATCAAAGTGAGAAGGGTCACTGCTATATCTCCATTAAAAAGTGGGTTTTTTGTTGTTGTAGTAGCTTTTCAGTGCTAAATGATAATTTCTGACTAGAACTTTACTGAGATACCAAGCTGATATGATTGTGGAGTATTTCTCCTTTATAATTCTGTCTCCTTATATTTTAAAGTTTTTGTGTGCTGAAATGTTAGGAAATAGGAGAAGATGTATTTTTGTGTAATGTTGAACATCTTTCACTTGATACCTGCTTAGTTTGCGGGATTACTCGCGTCTTTGGCTGTTGAGTTGTGAACACAGGAGCAGTAATTGATCCTGGCTTTGGATGACTGCATTCATTTTTTTGAGCTGACTCGTGAATAACAAAAACCAATAAACAGAAATTTTACTTAGGAGAGGAGGTTTCAAGCAGCCATTGCATTAAAGGTGAATTACTGTCTTGTCTGTGTTGAAACCTGAATTGGAATGCAAGAGCATCACCTCTTCCGTGTTTGCTACTGTGTACTTAGTCATTTTGGGATTGATGCAGATGTACCAAGAGCTGTGCTGTCAGTCCGTGCACTGGCAGCAACTCACTGCTTTTCCTTCTGCTTACCCATAAGGACAAGCAACTCGTCTCAGTTAAAACTGTGCCTCAAATGTCTACTCAGTGCAACAAACGAATGTGTGTTTCTGTATTATATACGGACAGAAACTTAATTGTTTATCTTATGCAGAAATAAAAGATCAGTTTTATCTGCTTTATAAGCTAAAATACAATAGACTTGCTTTTTTTTACTTCAGATGTCCAAACATGCTCACTAGAACTCTTCATTTTTTCTTTATCTGGCTTTTAGCTTAGTGGTACTTATTCTCTTTCATGGGGCAGGCTCATGCTTCTTGTACTTTATTTTCTTAACTTCTCGTAGCTCAATGATGCTGCGGTGATGTTTTTAATACTACCTTAAAATACCCATTAAGACAACAAATAGTTATAAAACACAATGGCTGCGGATTCAAAACCTCATTTTAAACACAAAGTCAGTGAAGAAAAATTTGCCTCGGAGAAGGTGCAGGAAAGAGATTTCTCCTCAGAACTGTACTGTGACATACATTTTTAGCTTTAATTTATTGCCAGACTGTTCACTTAACCTGTCTAGACCAGAGATGCGTATGTATGAGCGACATTCTATTTTCTGTAAGTTGGTGCTCCAGCTCCTGAAATAAGCTAGTTAATTGCAAATGTGTTCTCTGTAATTAGAATGGCATTTAGTCACCATTTAAGTAGTTTAGTTAAGCCTCGTTTAAATTAGTAATTCAAATTTGGGGTAGTGTTAAACTGTAGGCGGTCACAAACTATTCCCTAGGAGGGTTTCAACGTCTTGAACTGATGTTTATGGAATAGATGTCTTGCAGAGGTGGGGACGGTGACATAAGTGAGGTAAAGACGTTTCTCAACTGCTGGGGCCAGGAACTCGGTTCACAGAAACCAATGATTTCCTGTTCACCTTGCCAGAGTGAGTTTCACGTATGTCAGGGATGAGTCAAATTGGGCTTTCTTTGCAGCCCAGGTTTGGTGGTTGCATACTGATAGCTCTGTAGTGTCATCAGGTACCTGTTTTCCATTTTGTGGGGGTTTTTAACAGGAAAGAATCGAAACAGCATTTACTTACATAACTTGTAGTTTTGCCTTCTGCTGTAGTTTAATGCAGCTGCCCTGTAAAACCAGGTGTTTGCTGCATTGCATGAACATGGCTGTGAAACTACTGTAAGTTATGGCATCCTTACTTCACATTAAAAATCAAAAAGCAGCCAGTAGGCTCATAAGAACTTCTGAAGACAATATGTATCCACTTTCCCTTTGATAGAGTTTGAGCTAGAGCAATGTCCAACACACGCCTGACTAAACCTCGTTCTGATGTACATCCTGGACCTCCTTCCCACAGAAGCCACTTAATCTTGTGCTTTTTGTGCATCGGTGCCTTTCCACACTTCTACATGTGCCTTACGGGAACCTGCCAGTCGCATGCCGACTTCAGTGCTGGGCTGGTAGGGCTGCTGCTCCGAGCAGTGCACTGCCTGGCAGCCCTTCTTAAAGCCACTTAGGGGGAAGAGAATAGTTCTGTATCGTATTTTCAAACGGCTCTTCGTGTGCCGTTTTCATGCCAGATATCTGTCATTTAACGCAGTGATAGTTCAGCATGCGTTTGCAAATAATTTTGGAAGCAGTGTTGCAGAACAATATCACTGTGGGTGTTACGTTCAGAAGCACTTAAGCAACTAAAATAAAATTGAATTAATTTTTAGTAGCGCAGAAGATTTAGAATTTTTTTTGTCAACATTGGAAATAACATCTCAAGATAGTACTCTTTTTTTATAGCTCTTTTTTTCCTCTCTTTACACTTAATAGTAGTGTGCTTTTTATTTGATTGTTTTTAAAATCTGAATAATAAAGGTGTTGACATAAAACCACGAGAAGAACTGATTAAAATGTTAGAGAGATTTCTTCCTCCTTTGACCCACTGTAGCTTTAGAGGGATCAATATTAAGATACAGCATCATGCTTTGGTGTGACATTTTTAAAATAGAGCTTTCTAAATGGAAAGATTGCATCATACTCACAAAATATGTGAGACCTGAGGAAAGAAAAAAATTTACTTTAGATTGGTCTTTTATTTGACCACAGAAAAGATCTAAGGGTGACAGTGGTCTTAGAAGTGTGTTCTTAAAGCAGAGAATAAGCCATGTGAAGCTTTTTTTCGGTGCTGTGGGGTAAAGCATGACAGGAACAATGACCTGAAAGAAAGAAATACAAACTAGGTATATAAGGTGTGCTCTTTAGCAGTGTTGGTGAGTGTTGAGCTACAAAGTAGTACTTTATCAAATTCCAATCAAAACAATCTTATTGTATGTAGAAATCACTCTATCGTACAGTGATATTATTACAAAGAGACCTTTCAGAAAGGCAGCTGAAGTAATTGATGGCAGGATTTCTGGAGTGACATTTGTCTGAGAAAGCATCGTAGGTCATTGCAGTTGATGCAATGTAAGATGTCACGAATGTGAGATTGTCACTGTGTTATGAGCAGGTAGATTATTAGAAGAATAATGCATGAAATGTTACCTATTTTTATATTTTATACATTAAAAGACCATTCATGTAATGATTCATGTTGAACTCGTAATAAAATGAAACTTGACCTAGTAAGGTGGTCAAAGTTGACAAGAATGCATAAGTTAACATTAACATAAAGTTTAAATCAAACCTTTTTTAATCTCATCTATGTATAATTTTTTCACAGTGTGCAGGAAATTTTAGTGTACCCGGCAGTATCCTCTGCTTTCCATTTTGTTCTTTCTTAAGAACCTTATCATGCAATTTCATAGCTTGCAGTGGTATAACTGGATTGCAGTTGAGAAATCCTGTCTTGATTGTGTGTTTTTTCTACACACAGTATAGAAAAACCTCCAGTGTTCCTATACTGGTGTGATTAGATGAGCTTGCTGATGTAATGGAAAGTTAACCTTATGGTAGTTTTCAGCTGGACATGTGAGCTAATCTCACTTGTTCGATGTACAGTTTTCAGAAATGGTATGAGGGAAGCCTGACCTCACCCCTGATGGTCCAGTTGCTGTGTGAGTCTGTTGGCCAGCTGCTTGAGAGGAGGCAACTCTGCTGCTCTCCTCACCCTCATGGCAGTGCCTCTTCAAGCCAATAGTGAGTCAGTTCATGGAGCTCAACTCATGGGAACTGCCGGCTTTTTCTTCCTCAAGGTTATTTTTCTTTCTATTAGTTGAGCTCCCTGAACCTTTCGTATCATGTGATCACAGAAGTGTTGGCACGGAAAAAGAAATACAAGTGGGCTCTAGGCAAGAGATGGAACTTCAGCCGATCATTTGGGCAGTAGGCACATCCACACAGTCTGAGTTTAGTGTCTGCTTTAGACTGGTGTAACATGGCGCTGCTGTTCCCACCCAGACACTGAATCTTAACACAGGCTGGAAGTTTTTGTTCGTGTGCCCAAGGCAGCAGAGATACGGGGTAGTTAATCTAGTTGTACAACTTGTTTATTTCCACTCTACCAGTGGTTAAGATAGGGAAGGAGGAAAACTGTGTCCTGTTGCAGGAATTAGTGCTAGTGGTTAAGAATGCAGTACTCTCCTCTTGGTGCTGAGCTGGTGACTTATCTAAGGATAAACATAAATGGGCAAAGTTTAATGGCTCTTGTTTCAGCAACTGTGACTCCTTGAGCTCTGAATGGCTGAGGTGACTTGGTTTTTATTATCTGCTGTTGCATCGTTGCCCGTGTCATTTATGGTAATGCTGATATTAGCATTGGGACTTTCCAGAGTGATTTGCAAAATAAAGCACTGACTAGTGATGGCTGCAGAAATCTAGCAGTGCAGAGGGTCTTTTAGTCCTGACCAGATCCTAACTGTTAAGAAATCTTAAGTAAATTGAGATACCAGTTTTAGCTAACTTCCTGTCATTAAAAAAAAAGGCAGTTGTGAGGTCTTAAAAGCTGTTGCTGGAGAAAGGTAATTTTCTGGAAGCTTTCTGATGACAGAGATTTTTCTGGCTGTGTGATCTTACCAATACTCACTATAGTTTTTTAAAACAAGAATGTAGAACTTAGAATATATGACTCAAAATCAGTTCTGGATGCCAGCTTAAAAGTAATTTAATGTCTTCAAGTTTGGGATAGTGAAAATTTCCAGAGTAGAAATGATGCCAAGAAACCCATCTTATTTCTCACCCTCCCCAGTTTATGGAAACAAACACTTCCTAACTGTAGTTAGTAGAGGTGTACTAACAAACTAAGAGATTCAAGATTATATTAGTTTCTTCTTGGGAGGCTTTGCCAGATGGTTCAAAATCAAGATCTGAGTAATCCCTTGATGATAGGTAAAGGGGAGCCATCCTGTTGCCTTCTTCTGTGTTATTTTTTAGCACTTAGTTGAGGGAGAACTTGGAGGAGAATAGTCTGAAAACTGCTGCAGTATGGTACTGGAGTTCACAGTCACCTCCTACTGTTCAGCTGTGCCAAATACTGACCTTCAGTGCTCTTATTTGCAATTCTGGGAGCATCTGCAAACCTGTAAGTTTTCAGAGTGATGGAAAGAACTTGCAGTTTCTAAGTGAGTGACCGAAGCAATGAGGAAAAAGACCTTAGAGAGACAGGGGCAAAAACTAGAGTATGTTGTTGTTCATTGTACAATTGTGGATTGTGAATAAAAGGAATCTCCTTTTCAACCAGTTAAGGGAAAAATGTTCAAATGTTGCAAGTTCAAAACTGTGCTGAAGACTAGATGGTTGAAAGGAAGAGAAGGTGGGGTAATGAGTCCCCATCCTATAAAAGTTTGGTCAGGAAAGCTGAGAATTTCAGCAGGGAGTTTTTCTTTACCAGCAGTTTCAAATTTAGCAAGTTAACCTTTGAGCTGGGTGGTGGTGTTCCTTTTCATGTTTTTAACTGGGACTCTGTAGAAGGTCTTTGAAATTTGTTGTGTTCTGAATCCTGGAACAGTTGAAATTTTCAACTGGTGTGTTCAAAATTGTATCAGTGCTAGGTATTTTATGCAGACCAAGTTAAGTTATTTGAGTGTTAATACCTTGCGAAGGGACACTGACATCTTGTTTGTCCAAACATCTGCAAGAGTTATTTGGAGAAGACTTTGAAAGTGATGAAGACACAGCTTCTGCAAAGAAATGTTCAAGGATGGCCTCTAACATGATTGCTGAATGATTTTCACTTGGCCCTGGCTTTGTCTTTGGCTTCTTGCCTGGCAATATTCCTGCAAGGCATCCAGTCACCTTAGGTAAAGGTGACTCCTTTTTTGGTGCATTCAGTTCTTTGTTGCTGTGGGCAGCAGCAACAATCTGGTTTTCTTCTTGCTTTGAATTGTGTTTCTGGTTGTGAATCTTGGCCATTGAGTACTCTGGTGTGGCAGCTAGGTATGCAGACGATTTAATTCCCACTCTAAAATACAGTAGGGCTAATCGTGCAGTAGAGCTGCTCTGCTGGTATACATATTTGACCATGTAATGCGTGCTCTTCACAGCCAGCTTCCTCACTAATGCCAAAACCAAACGTACTTGGGAAGTTGGGAAGCCAACAGCTTTGGTGCTGTTAATCATTGGGATGGTTTGCTATCCAGCTGTGGTTTCACTCCTCGCACTCCTTGGTTTTGTCATCCAAGGCGATTAGACTGCTGGTGTTCTGGATGCTTTTGGGTTGCCTTCCTCTTTGAGAAATGTATGCAGTAACACCAAGTTAAAAATTAAGTCTTTGACATCGAGTAACTTAAATAAAACCTTAGGGTTTCTGACTGCCAGCATGTAGTACAGATGAATGGTAGTTATACCAATTCTGTATTGTAATAGTCTTAATATTAAACCTGGTTGATAGATTTTATTTTCAATATGGACTGTTCTGTGTATCAGTTGCTATTGCAACCTGCAGGGAAACAATCTTAAGTTTTACTTCCTATCTTCCTTACATAGTAATTAGAATGGAAGCTGTCTTTCTGTGGAATCTCTCTAGCTTAAAAATAAAGGTAATTAAAAACAATGCAGCCAGCCAGCTGTGGTTCAAAACATATAAGTTTAACACATGGAGAGGTTTCTAATACTTGGCATAATTCTTTTATAATAGCACCTGTGTCTTTTTTTAATCTTCTTGATCTCATTAGAATTCTTTATATTCTAAATACAGAACTCATTGTGGAAATAGTTAAAAAGAATTAGCAATTTAGTAATATCCCTAAGGAGGTCTCTCAAGGTTTGATGAACCTTGTAGTAGAAGTATTGAAACATAAAAATAAACATAATTTCAGCATATCATGAAAATTCAGTTTATAATTAAAAAACCTAAATTATGTCTCTTGGTGTCATTAAAATATGCTTTCATGGGGGAAAATGGATGCTGTGGAAAAACACCTACTTTGCTTTGACTTACAATAAATACGGTAACTTAACTTTGAGCTACCACTATGCTTCTTTTAATGAAAAAAGGTGTTTTAACTGATTCATTGGTGACACCTTGTTAATATGAGATAGCCTCAAGAGTTATTTTAATTTTGTCCAAAGAAATTGCTGGTTTGATACCAAAGACTTGTTGTTTTCAGAAGTACTTGTGTTTCACTGTTCTGGGGTACTAGTTTGCTGCAGCACAGAAGGGGCACGTGTCTTAAAATTTTAGCTTAAAACATCTGTCTTGGTGAAACCTGCAGGACTTCTGAAGGTTTCTAGAAGTTGGAGGGTGAGGTGTTGAGCATAGAAACTAGTATAGGAAAATAAGAATATATGGTAAAACAGATGACTTCTGCATTGGAAGGAGTTGCATCCACCATACAGAAATGTATAGTAGAAGCCTAGTTATGTCAATTGAAAATTGCCCATGTTAACAGAAGCACCAGTGATGAAATACTGTAATTTTTCTCTTTAAGGGGAACACGCTTCACTTTGACAACGTCAAACGTTCTTTAGTAATTTTGCATGAGTGATTCACCTTTCATTAGCATTTCTGCACCTACATGTTAAAGAAATTTTACTAGATCTGATAGTAGCCCTTTAGGCTAGAAATGTAATAATGCTATTTCTTGTGCTGCCATCCTTACAGCTGCTTGATGAGGAAGGAGAATGGGATATGCTACTAGGGAGTTCACTTCTGCTGGTATTCAAGGCATCAAACAGAAGGAAATGCAGCGTGCACACCTGCAAATGCCTTTTTCGGAGTCCCTTGGTTGAAATACTGCCAGTTGGATTGCAGGACCAATTACTCTTCCTGAAAAATTCACTCCTGTGCTTCGGCATATATAAGATGCCCTGTTACTGCTGCTTCACCTAGAGACTGGGGGTGGGAGTCAGTTGGTTTGCTTTTGTGGTGGTTTTTGGTGGTTTTTTTGTTTTGTTTGGTTGGTTGGTTGGTTTTTTTAATCACCACCAGCTGACTCTTTGAGTTAACTGATCAACCTGCAAATTCTGAAAAAAATGCAATGTTAAGGTGAGCCTGAAGGAACCGAAAAATGTTCAGCAGGATATGGCAAAGGAACTAAATGATACACTGTTTCTTAATACTTACTGTGCCTTGTTGCTTTTTTTCTACTATGTTTCCAGTGCTAAGTGAGACTCTTGAAAATGGTCTCCATGTAGAGGCACTGACCTGCTTGGGGAGGAATTTCCATTTCCTTAAAAATGTTTTTTCAAACCCATGGTTTAGTTGGTTTCATAGGAGGTGAAATAGTGTGAGATAAAACTGTCTGAAAGATCCCACCATTTTGGTTTTGATTGATAATTTTTTTTTAAATTATTTTAGAATCTTTTATTTACGTGTCTTTTGGAAAACATCCACAAACTAAATTGACAAGAGATATGTTAAATGTGAAGTGGAATACAGATACTTCATTTTAATTTCTGTTGGAGTTTTTTGTTTGTTTGTTTTTACTTTGTAGTGGATTTTTGTTTTTTTCCTTGGAGGCTTTGTACCCGGGAATCTTTCACAGTGTCTTTTAATTTTTTTTTTTTCTTTTCTGTCTGTCATCTTCAACCCTTGGTTCAGTGTTTGTGGTGGAATAAACATTCAGGGATGGCAAAACTGAGGAGGAGGAGTTAGGAAGGAAGATTAACAGTCTTGACAGACACACCAAGTGATGTGTGGCTGATGTGGGATCTGGTTCTGTTCCTGACACGAGGTCCCAGCTGCCATTTCATTTCGACCCCTACTTTATAGAGTGGAAGATAATCGGTCACTTTACTGTCAAATGTGATTTTGAGTTATATGCAAGTTGCTTTGTGATGATGGGTTTGTGTGCTGCTTTCTGCAGGCAGACTGAGGCTTTTTTTGCAAGCCAGAATAAAGGGGAAAATGCACAAAAAAGACAGGCTTGAAAAATTGTATTCCTGTACTTATAGATTTTATTTAAAATGCACAAAAAAGGTTTACTTCATTTTCAAGGAATTGCCTAACTAATTCTAGTGGAGGTTGAACTATGACAAAAAAAATTGTTGATATATGTGGCTGGCCTGAATATTTTGTGGAGTCATCATGGGTAGAACTTTTGATATTGTATGTTTTAGTTATGCAGGCCTGCTTTTATAGTTCAACAACCTTCCCCCCTCCCTGCCCCCTTCCTCCTCCCATCTGTCTATAATTAGTTTTGTTTTTCTAAATAGTTAACTGACTTCTTTTTCCTGTAGTTGTCTGCTTTCTTGCGCTTTGGCTGCTCTAAGAGCTGCAGCACTGGTTGGGTTGGCTGTAGCTGCAGTGGTCTGTGCACAGTTACTGTACACTGGCTCTGAAGGCTGTCAGATCTCTTTTTAACAGACAAGGTTTACTAGTTTGCCTGCTACATCCTCTTTGTTTTTCTTCAGAGTTTTCTGCTTTCCTCCTGGACACGCTGCCTGTAGCTCAACAGGTGGATTATGCTTCTGCTCTTTCTGGTCCTTGCAGTGCAGAATCCTTCTTGCAGAATCCTGTTGCTCTTAGATGTCACTCATGTTTCAGCACTATCTTTAATAAACTAGATGATAGCATCTGGCATGGGAAAAGACCTAAAGCTCACTCTTCACCTATACTCACTATGCCTAGTGACATTTTGAGGAATGGTTAAATTTGAAATCCATTCACTGGATCACTGCTTGAAATTATTGGTTACTGACTTAATCACCTTGGTACTAGAGACTGAAAGAGATCCCCATTTCTTAATTGTGATTATGCATTGAAAGGATTTTCTTTTTTTTTTTCTATCCTTTATGAAAAATATTTTTAATTTTTTCAAATGTAGGCCGGGCCCTAGGTTCACGCTTGGAAGCCAGATTATCTTATAAAAGCAGGCTGCAGCTGATGCCTGTTTGAGGGAATAGGAGTGCTCATTTCCTTTCCATCAGTGCTAGACTTCTACCGTGCAGATTATAGCAGATGTTACTGACCCAGCAGATATTCTTATTGTACTTTGAATAGTGAAAGGACAAACGTATTCACAGATATTCAGTTTAACTTTACAAGTAGGTCTGGTGAGCTTCACCTTTATATTGGTATTTCCATACATTTTAAATGCAAAGTTGAGTGGAGTTTTGTTTGTTTGTTTTCAGGTTTGTTTGTTTGTTTCTGTTTTAAAATATAGATTGTGTATATCCTAATTTTTTTTTTGTTTGTTTTGGTGGAGGAAAGAAACAAAGTTAAGATACTGTGTATTATATTAACAAGTGCTTATGGCTTGTAGTAGAAGCTTGACTACACTAAATACTGCTACCCAAAGCCACTGTTTGAAGAATGCAGTAACAAAAGCTGTCGGTTGTAAGACATGCAGTTGCTGTCTGCCTCTGGGATATGGGAGGACAAGATGGGGATATGCATAAGCTGTTTGTTTTAGGTATTGCCTCGATATTGACAACTGGAAAAAATGCGGAGTTTGTTAAACTGTAGCAAGCTTTAAGGGGTTTTGAAGATGTTGGGAAGGCCTTCTTGGCAAGTTCTGGAGGCTTCTATGTACTGATGTGGAGACTTCAAACAACTAGCACTGTTCAAGACATTAGAAAGGTACCGTGTTAGGTATAGTGCAGGAAATACAAGTACAGTGTTCATAGACTAGTCTTTCTATGTAAAGCTACAAACTGTATCCAACTTATGTCTTACTCAGGCATAATGGTAAGACATTGCATAGAAGTACTGTGGCTGGAGTGTTTGCAGAAATTTAGCTAAAAGTTCCAAAAAGATGGTTTTAATGATTGAAATCATTGTTAGAGCAGGTGCAAATTCTTATATTTTGGCAGCACTGACATCTTTTCAAGGTAAACTATGTATAAAGAAAACTTACCCTGTGTCTAGGTATCTTACCAGATCAAATTGACTCCCTAGCATATGTAAATTCTAGCATATGTAAATAAAATCCCAGTTGCAGCTGTGTGAAATAAGTTAAAAAGATCACCTTTTATTTTCATTGTTGATGACAAGAAACATTGCTGTACTATGCCTAATGCAATGAGTATCTGTGCCCTTTCTAATATTGCTTTATGTTGGGGTCAGATTTCAACAATTTTTGCATTCTATGATGCTTCTGGATATTTTTAAAAATAGTGTTTCCTTGAAGGTAACTAGGGAAAAAAAAGGTGTTGTGTTTCTTTCTCTTAGAGTAAGCTTGGTTGAGAAGCACTAAAGCCAACTTTGATTGGAAAGGACAGTGACTCCCTGATGTCACACTGCTTTTCTGTTTGGTCTTCTTTTTTTCTCTCCAACTGTCTTCATTAATATTTGCTGCTGGTTTGGCTATGTCAGAAATCCTTGAAGAATTTTCGTAACATCATGTTACAGGCTGCTGGCTGCTACCAGTGCACAGCAACTGCACTTACCCGTGTTGAGTGTGAGCTGAGCTCTCAGGTTGCACTTTGTAGAGGTAAAAAATGTCTTTAGCTCACCTTAGACTTCCATCTCCTCTTGATCAGAGGGATCTGATGTCAGGCAGTGGATATTTTATGCCAGAGACTATCATCTTTTGGCCCAGATGGTAATACTTGAAGAATGACTTTAGATTTATCATTCCTGGACACAGTCATGCCAGAATAAAGGAGAGATGTAAATTATGGTCTCTGGGCAAGAACAAAGATGATAGACAGGCTTGAGAGAAAGAAAAAAAAAAGAAAAGAAGACTTTTTTTTTTTTTAAATTTTTTTAAATCAGTATTCTTCCTTAGAACTCCTTGGAAAGCCGCTGATGTTGGCTCCTTTCTCTCATTTGCATAGTTAGAGCAGCTTACTGCTGGCTATTTTTCCATTGATTCAAATGATGGGTCTAAAAACACCAGCTCTGCAGCTGGTTTGTGTGGGCTGTGACATTTTGCTTGAGGGAGATCTACATTAAAATAACTTTGAATGCACAGAATGGATGCATCGAAGGTCAGCTAAGGCCAAATTTGTGATTATTTGTACGGCTTGCTTTCATTTGTGCTAGGTTAAAGCAGAGATGATGGACAACTACAAGAACCAGTAGATGTTAGAAGACTTGATACAAAATGATACTTGAAATGCAGTGTAGTGAATACACCTGATATTATTAAATAAAGTGATACACGTGGACTGCTGTCGTGCTGTATGCTCTGTGATAAGCTGTGAGCATTTTTTAAAGCTCAGGAGCAAGGTCTTAGGCCTGTGTACCATTCCCAGTATGATCAGCTCAGTACTTGGCAGGAGTCAAATAAGTTACATGTTGGGGGTCAGTAAGAAAGGATCAGAGTAAGAGATACCACATGATCCTTCTGTGGATCTGTGAGTGTTTTGCCTCTTGGATGGTGCGTGTGGCTCTCACCCTGGCCTCTCCAGAAGAGTACAACGCTGGAGCAGTGTTATGTAAGAGCAGCAGAAGCAGTCAGAGACACGAAATGGCTCCTTTTGAATGAAGTATGCTACATTATTAAGGCTGTTTTCACCACAGATACTACCGTGCAGCAATAAAGCTAGCAGGAGGTAATTTTGAAATTATTAAGTCCTCCCTTTGGCAATGTACAGAGGGAGTGCTTGCTGCAGGGACTTTTGTGGATGCTCAGTTTTTATGATGCTAAGAAGAGTGTGCATGGAAGAGGAATTGATCAAATTATATTGAAGTGCAAAAATACCCCAATCTTAAATGCTAGAGAGGTGGATTTTTGGTTACTGTGGAGGTGTTTCGAGAAATATAGCTCTCAGTTTATTCTGCATGTACTACCTTAGATATATGTTTTTGGCCACTGTTGAAGACAGGAACTTTGGTGTGGCCCATGTGGCTGTTCTTTGCTGAGATGATGGCTTTGATCTTTGTACCTTTTCCACTCTAAAATAAAAATATTATGCAACAGTGTGGTGAAATGAGATTCCATGTTCTGGTGAGCACCTGTGAAGGAAATAAATACCCTTGAACCCATTACAGATTCAGGTAACATATAGCAGAGAAAAAGCATGCTGAATAATTGAGTAAAAAGAACTATTGAATAATTACCTGTCTTGATCATGAAATGGTACGGAGATCATGTAGTATATTACTATGAAATTAAACTGTTATATGTATAGAACAAACTAAATTAATGTTACTAACAAAGTAAATTCGGGGCCCTACAAGAGAGCTGTAGAGGGACTTTTTACAAGGACGTGGATTGAGAGGACAAGGCGGAATGGCCTTAAACTGACAGAGGGTAGGTTTTCATTGGATATTAGGAAGAAGTTGTTTACTGTGAGAGTAGTGAGGCACTGGAGCAGGTTGCCCAGAGAAATCGTGGATGTCCTGTCCCTGGAAGTGTTGAAGGCCAGGTTGGTTGGGGCTTCGAGCAACCTGGTCTAGTGAAAGGTGTCCCTGCCTGTGCCGGGGGGGCTGGAAGTAGATGACCTTCAAGTTTGCTTCCAACCCAAACCATTCTATGATTCTACCTAAAACACTGTGTCCTGAGCACAGTAGGTGGGAAGTACTGTGGGTTACTTTGGTCAAATGTAAGTAACTTTTCTTTTCTTTTCTTTTTCACCCCACCCGTTTCTCTTTCTGGATCGCGGCTGCACCTGAATGGACTCGTTGCTGCGATGGCTCAAATTCATCGTTTTACTGGACTACTTCTGGATGTGTTCTGTTGATACCTTCCATACTGGAAATGATGGAAACGTGTTGTTTACAAAGTAGCTGTAAGTATTACTTTGATAAAGATGTTTTATAGCTATTGTGGAAATAGAAGCAGCATTAGATTTTTAGTAGGTGAACTAAAATTGAGTTTAAGTGGCAACTACTTGCAAATCAGGAAGGGGTAAAAGTTAAGGGGAAGCTGTTGTAATATTCAAAACATGAGATCTCGCTTGACACTATGATCAATACAGCAGAAGTCAATTCTTTAACAAAAAAAGTACTAAGTTCTAAAAGCTGTTGCAGGAATTGAAGAAACCCAATTCCTAGTTTGTTCTGGTCTGTTTAGAAGTAGCAAGTTATGAAAATATGCAACCATTTAAAAAACAGTATGTTGAAAGCTTCAGTTTTAATTGGTGTGCCAGAAATATGAATCTGATGTCCATCCTCAGTATTTTGAACAGCTCTTTCCTGTGGAGTATAAATGCTCCCGTTAAATACAACATTAATGCCCAGTGTAACGCTTCATACATCTTCATCTTTCTGATTAGTAACATTTATATTTCATTATCTAAAATTGTGGCTGTAATTGCTGTAGACCCACTTAACAGAGCAAACAACCCAAAAGTTGCCATCTATTCTCTTTTACCATTTTATACTCGATCTAAAAGTTCTTAGGAGTAAAACTATCCTAAATGTGGAGCTGTATATGAAGGAGAAGGGAAGAGAAATAACAATAATTCAGAACAATAATTACATGTAAATCAATTCTTTTAAGCGAAAGAAGCATTAGCTAGAGTTAATAAGAGGGTGAGCTGTTTCTGGTAAGCATGACACACATTAAAAGGTATGTAGATGTTAAAAAATGCAGATGGTTGACAAGTAGAACCATAAGGAGTGTCTGACTGTGATTAGATATTTTACATCTGGTAGGATGAATAGCAGTTCCATATCCTTAATAGTTATTAAGGACCTGCATTGTTAAGGAGCTCTTTAATCTTAAAAAGCACCAATCTGCATGTCATGTAATATCTGAAGTACTGGCTGCTCAGAGTTTTAGACTGTGATAGATTCCATTCCTCACATGTAGTTGTAGTAATAGATTGGAAAATTAAAACAAATATTTGGATTTTAAATTCCTGGCTGATTTTTTTTTTTAATGTTTTGAAACCTTTCAGATGAGACTGTTGCTATATTGAAACAAAAAACATCTTTGAAAAAGAGTTTCTTGATGACACCAGGCAAAGATTCCTACATTTAGAGAAATAATAGTGTTTGTTGCATTGTGTGTATTTAAACTTGAAACTATAACTTAGTCTTTGTAGTGGTGTAGCTTTGCTTGCTACGTAGTTTGTTTGCCAAATGGAGAAATCAGTTATGTGACTTTAAGCAGAGAGTCCATTGATTGGCTGCTGGATTGCAAAGAGACTAGTTGTTTTTGCATTCAATGCTTTAAAGGGGACGGTGGATTTATATGCATGCAAGGAAGGTTTGCTTTAATTAAAAAAAAATTATATTTTTTTAATTTAAAGACTATGAGTTATTACTGCATTAAGTTTGTTCTGTCAGTTTTAGGAAAAAAACCCATTGAAATAAGCATGAGTCAACCATGCTTATGCTTAAACATGAGTCAACCAGACTTGAATTAGCTATGCTCTATTGCATACAGTAGAAAAATTTGTTAAAAGTTATTTTTTAGAATTCCTCCATCCTCTTGAAGATAATCTTAGGGAGTGGAATTTCAACTTGAAGACAGCACTTTAGCTGTGTGGATGTATATAACTCTCTTAAACTCTGAAACTGAGGCAGTAGCACCATCACATCACATCCTCTCAACTTTGTGTGGGCATAAAGCCTGAAGGCTGAAATCATTGCTCCATGAGAGGCAATGCCTTATGTTGCTTTAAGTAGACAGTTGTCTCAGAAAGAATCTCTGTAAAATAACTGTCTTGTCTCATAAGACAATCCTGAGACCTGCTGTGATAACAAACACATTTCTAGGACTCTGCTGGAAGAGTGATTTAAAGGTAGCACAGTTGATCTTTGGAAGATCACTGGCTCTAGTACAGTGAGGAGGAGGCATTTTAAGCACTTCCAGCATTTTCATTAATGTGGTGAGAAGAAGTAGCAGCTAACATCCAGAATTCTCCTCCTGTTTCATAGTAGAGGCAGTGTTTTGGGTAACTTCTTCACAGTACAAGGCAAATGAAGTTTGTTGCAGGGCCTACTGCGTTGATGGAGTTCTGGGTTAAGCCTGAAGGCATCTGCTTGTGTGAGCCAGAAGCAGGGGGTGTCAGGTTAGTCCCCATCATACTGGGGCAGTACCACCATGACTAGGAAAGCTTTATTCTTGGTACTTGCCTGTATTTCAAATGGGCATTGGTACAAAGTTGATTATACTTTAATTTGTTTGCACATTCACACTCTTGGGCTTGCACAATTGTAATGTCGTAATTGTACTTGCTCAAAATACTGTTAGAACTACTGTGCCAGTTTTTTGGCTATCCAGTCAAAAAAAATCAATTTTCCTGATTTATTGCTGCAGTTCATTGCACTGTCTTGAATTTAAGCAGCTTAGCTTGTTGCGAGGTTGGGTAGACAGCACTTTTCTACAAATGTGAAAATGAAGTTAGTGTTTAAATAACTAAAAAAACCCAAAACAAGCCAACTAAGAATTCACATGCTTTTCTTTTAACTTTTTTTTTTTTTCCTAAATATTTCTTGCTTTAGCAACAGAAGAACCTTGAAGGATATGTGGGGTTTGCAAACCTTCCAAATCAAGTTTACCGGAAGTCTGTGAAGAGAGGATTTGAATTCACACTCATGGTAGTAGGTAAGTTTTTCTTTGAGTAGTGATCATTGGAAGTATTTTATTGTAGTTCTTAAAATCTGTGATGATAATGTAAATGTGTTTTGCATGGTCTCATGAGAAAACATGGATCTTCCCCTACTAGACTAGAGTGGTTAAAAAGAACATGTTATCTGATGTGCGAGTTGATGAGGAGAAGAATAAATAATGAGAACTGTATAGTTCATACTGTCTTAAGAAAAACATTTGGTGTGGATCTAGTCTAAAATGTGGCTTGCAAGTATGACAGAAGTAATTTGAACTTGGATTTTCATTCTAATAAAAAAAAAAAATTACCTTTTTTTATGATTGAGTGCAACATGGCAAACCTTGTACATAACCAGGCAATAGGATCCTGTATATCCTGCACTTCTGTGGCCACAAAACTGTGCTACAAAATCAAAGCTTTAATTTAAACAAACCTTCCTAGTTTGTATGGTTGCAAAGAAAACCAAATGTAAATAGTTTGTTCCCTACGGACTACAGAAAATGGGAAACTACAGTTAGAATGAATGACTAATACCAACCAGAACAGTTCATTTAGGCTTCAGTGATGACCCAAATTGTCAGATTTCCTGCTAGGACATCTGATTTATTTTTTTTTTCCCTCATTCTTTTGAGTGCTTTTATGATTGTAGACTGTTAGTAAGGTTAGGTACGCTTGTGTGTAACTGATACTACTGGATATGTGACCCATTTTTGACATGGTAATGATCAAAATAATAATAATAATTTTAAAAGTGTTTTGTAATAGCCAATGGTTGCTTTGTTGGTATCTAGCTTTCTCTTTTGTAAATTGGCCAACTTGATAATGCTTCGATGTTTTGTCATCGAGACAATGGATATCTTGTGCAGACACTGTGTACATGTAGCACATAACATAATAGTACTGTTGGCAGAGTTAGAAATAAGGGTCAAATTGGTGAAAACTCGTAGATCAATCAGTGAAAACTCGATGTAGATAATTTATAATTTTCTTTTGATTCCGGAGGTGAGTTAGAATTTTAAAATTTGAGCGTTTCTTTTTTCCTTTGGAACTTGATTACAGGTTCCTTTGTGCTCTGGCATCCAAGTACATAATTCATTATTTGGTACAAAACTCTTTAGTCTTAGATAAAATTTGTGTTTCTGCTATCTGCATGAGAAAAAGAAGAGGAAGGGAGGAAACTGTCTTCATAAGTGGTAGATGTAGTGACGTCTTAGAACGGGAGAAAGTCTGTAAAATTACCTTGGTGTTCTTACGTTTGCCCGTAGCTAAGTTAAAAGCAGTTGCACTTAGGAGAACTGTAGAAGATTATGACTGTCAAGAAGAAAAACGGGTCCAAAGTTAGATTGAAAATGAGATGTTGGTCAGAAAATTTTGTTCCTAGTTTTACTATTTTTGTACTTACTACTAAGATTTCATTCATTTGCATGGAAATGTTAGCCATTGTCTGGAAGTTTCCTCAATTAAAAATGCATCTAACTCTCTTCTTTTAACCCTTAAGTATAGAAATCAGATGCTTGAAAGTGAGTGTTTAAACAAAATGATGGCTAATCTTTTAGTACCCTATCATCTGGAGAGGGGTGGGGTAGAGAAATGATTCTGTTTCAAAGTTACATGCCCTGAAAAAAAAGTCTGTTTTAAATATGAGTATGCAACAGTTTGTGTATTACTGGTCACTTGTGTTGGTAAACGTTGCAGTGTAATCTGCAGTTAGATTCTTAGAATTGTAATTATTTATTACTGCATTTATCCTTTGAGATAGTGTTCTCTGACTTGGTTTGAGGTCTTTAGCTGACATAATGGTACAGTTCTGTACAGTAAATGGAACTACCTGTACTCTATTTGTTAAAACTTGTGTATGGTCAGTGCTGGAATAATAACAATACTGAACGTATTATCTCTTGGAGATAATCTAAAATATTCTCCTGCTCTTTCTACTACCAAGAGACATGTGTGCATGGCTACCTTTTGGGGGTAAATTGCACAGTTACTAAGCTACTGGCTATCTGCTTTATTTGTTGGTCCTTGGGTGTCAGTATGTTACCTGTTTGTCCTGAAAGGAAAAATGAGAAAAACAATGCTTGTGGTTGCTAAATGGGGGTACAAGGAAGAAAACAAATAATAATCAAGATCTGTGATCTCTGTGTCCAACTATTTTCGGGTGTCTGTGAGGCTTGATATTGCAGCTAATGCATTTGTACAGAAACTATTTTCTAGTTGTCAGTTTAGTCTGGAATTGTCAGTTAAACTTCATAGATGTGCATAGCACGATGTCTGGCTTCTTTGTCTTGGAATGTGTAGGATGAAAAGTCACTGGAGCAGTGTTTTGGGGGGACTTGTTGGTGTGGTTGTACTATTGCCTGTGTTTCTGCTATTGCAGAAACAATTCAGTGGTCAGTTTAACAGTGTAAGATATTTGGGACCAAGCGAGTATTAAGTACAGCATCAAACAGATCGGATGTTACTCCCAGCTGGAATTTTTGCAGGGATATTGTTCAGTTTTGCAGAACCTTTCTGGTGCTCAAAGTGTAAATGCACTCTATAAAATGTGCATTTTCCCAGTTATTACCCTGGAGATGATGGGACTGCCCATAGCAGCATGTGGTGGCTTTTTGCACTTCTGTTCTGCCAGTGAAGTTGGAGAGTGGGCTTTCAAATTTGGGGGTGCATAAGGCTGAGCAGTTGTTGAGTAACTTATAGCATAGTTTCTAGAGCAGGTTATCTGCTCCATATCTGGGCTGATCTAAGCTGGTTGGGGGCATTACTCTCAAAGTGACCGCTCTTCAGCCATGTGGCCAGTGTTCTGTCCTGTAACTTACTCTTTGAGCCAGGACTCATTAATTTATTTGAGGCTTGTGATGCTAGTGAGGTCTTTTCTGTAAGTATGGTTGCTAATTTTGAGGTGTTCTGGTGTTTACATTAAATATACCCAAAGGATGAAGTGGTTATGAACTGCACTCATATGTATATGACGTTTAAATACCCTTTTTATATTTAATGTTTTAAGAATCATTGAAAAGTTAATCGTAATAGAAGTGGTGTTACTTTATAGTATTACCCATAATAAGCATTTCAGCATTTGTCTCATTAAACTCTGTTTTCTCTAAGTCATATTGTTTCTTCTGTTAGTGTTCATGAACTTCTCTTAAGAAACTGAAGACTGAAATATCTCTTTGTTTTCCTTATTAATCAGTTGTCACTCTCAGTTATATTCTCAAAGGCTAAGCAGTAGTTTTTGTTGCACTGCTTCTGAAATTACTTGGTTTATTGAATAAAAACTAACAGGCACCTCCTCTCAGAATAAGACATAAAGTAGGCAGAAGTATGCATTAAACTGAGCTTCATTCTTGATGATTTCAAAGTAAGACATTTAAGTAGTGGTTCCACATCTGAAATATTAAAGCTCAACAGTAGAAAAAATATCAGGCTTGCCTTAGTAGGCTGCTTTCTTTATAATCTTGTATAACCTCTTCAAGTATAAGATAGTTGTTGAAACACTTGAGAACCCGACATAAATATTTAGTCTGTTTGAAATCCAAAGTGTATTCTCTGCATTTCTCTGCTGTATGGGTTTTTTTGGAGGACAGTACACGCCTAAGTCCAGATGCTTAAGGAAGGAAGACTTCACAGTTTAAGAAAATCTTAAATGTTGAATTATAGTTCTGTCTGTTTATTAATATAATTACACTTGCTTAAATAGTGGGCGTATATTTTTGTTTTAGAGTAATGAGGTGTAGAAGAAATAGTTACTTTTCAGTGTTTCTTCCTTCTAAACACGGAATCAGGAAATCCCTCTTTTGTTGTTCTTGTGTTGAAATGACGCTGGTAATGTGATTTGAACCAACACCCAAGTAGATGCAAAGTCATAATTTTAAAAAATTCTTTTCTCCTGTGCTTTATGTACTCAATAATAATTATTTGTGGTGACTTTTCCTAGAGCTATATACTTTAAGCTGTTCAGGCTTCATGAGTCTTATTAGAGGTTGGACTTTCAAATTTTATTTTATTTAAAATCATCTGATTTGGAATGTGCAGAACACTTACAGTCAAGTGACTTTTCAGAGGACCTTTCTACGAAGTTCATAATTCTTGAGCAACTGTTTGGTAGCTTTGACTTTGAAAGCTGTTCTGAAACCTGTCCTATAGTAAATTGTCTGTTTTGTTTCCAAATTGTTGCTTTAGCCTTGTAGATCACCTGTGGATTACAACTTCAAGGAAGATGTCACACAGTATTGTCAGAGTGCTTAGTTTGTAATTATATGCACACTCAAGTGTTTTGGTTTAAACATGTTTTTTTGGCGTGGATGCAAAGAAAAGGACTGTATTTTGCAAGACTTGAAGTTATGTTAAAGTAGCAGCACACTGATTTTAAAATGCTTTTATTGTTCACTGAACAAAACTTGGACTGGTTTAATATTGGTGTCTTCTGGTGATGGATCATGTTCTGATTAGAATTACCACTTTCATAAAGCATATGGTAGGTTGGGAAGAGTAAATAAATGAAAAATAACCTGTGGATGGGCAGTACAGTTTAGTAGAAATAGCTGTGGGATGTTCCCAGTTCATGTTGATCTGCTGTGCTTTGAAGGTTTTAGTGGTGTCCCTAGTAGCACCATATCTGTGAGTAGGTGCTTGGCCTTTGGTGCGACCTTCATTATCTGGTTTCTTAGGATCAGGGAACTGTCATTGCTGGGTGTTCAATGCCTAACCTTGACATTATTCTAGAGGCCTCTAAGCTCTACTACCACACAATTGTAGCTTAACTTTCTTTTAAACCTACTGAAGGGGGGAAAAAAAAGTGAGTTTTGACCTTTTGAGTAAGTTCTTAGCTTCCCCATGTTACGTTGTTGCATTGGAGCTTTTCCTTGTGTTTACAGTCAGGAGAGTACACTGATGTACAGCTCTTGCAAAGAAAAAGCATATTATGGAAAAGAACTGGCAAAGTTTCTTGCATGTGTTCTGCCTTCTTTTCCCCTGTGACTTCTCACAATACCTCAATTGCTTCTGTCTCCTACCCCTGCTACATCTTTGGCTGCAGCTCATCTGAAGCAACTTGCTCAGTGACTGCCTGCCTGTCTGGCCAGTACTACTGTACCACTGGGCTGGGGCCGGGTTAGACAGCAGTTTCACTTCTCAGGGTACCTTTTCCATAAAGAAAAATTGAAGTCTGGGTTCAGCTGTTGTGGTGTGGTGGATATAGCTCCTTTAGGAAACTAAATTAAAAAAAAAAAGAAATTAAGCTGCAGGTATTCTGTTGACAGAATTATGATGTTTCCATGAAGCACAGAGTTGTTTTTTAAGGTTACAAAATTTTTCAAAGAAGGAATTTGGGTTCCGGTGATGGTGTCTACAAAGTATTAAGATTGATGGCTTAATACTTACATGTACCTGATGGAGATGCCAAAGCAAAATAGGTTGAATGGAGTAGATAAAACTACTCCAGATAAAAACTAAGGAAATTGAGAACTGGTGGAACTCAAAATGGAGGCAGTGCTTGCTTAGAGATGACATGTTCCTCTGGAGTACTCTCTGTTGTTGTTGGAGTAATGCTTCGCCGATAGCCTATCACTCCTTTTTGTGGAAAGAAGTTGATAAAAATTTTTTGGAAAGACAGAATAGATGAACTCTGAAGATCATTCTGTGAAGAAGTGAGTGTCTGTTCAAGATGGGAAAGATCGGTAACCTAACAGTGAGTTTACTGGCCTGCAGTGCATGATTTTCCACTGAGTTACTTTCAGATGAGAGCATATTCATGTGAGTACTTGGCTTCAATTAGAAAATCTTCTCTCGTACTTTTTTGTTGGTTTATGGGTGGATTTTGTCTTCTTTTTTTTCTCCCTCTTGTAATGCAGTGAACTACAGTTTACAACATGCTTGCTCTTCTTGCCTCTTTTTGTAGTGTTGGAAAGAAACCTGCATGAAGTCTAAAACCTGATGGAGGAAAAGAAAAATTTTACAGTGTGTTATTGTTGAAAGTTTGTCAGGCAAATTCAGTTAATCTACCTATTTGAGCTTATCTAGAAACTATAGCTCTTGAAAGACTCTCACAAATTTCTCCTAATGTAGTGGCTTTTAATCACTCAATATGGGGAAAAAAAAATCATCTTCATTTTTTGTTAGGCTCATTTTAAACATTTTCGTCTGTGCAGTAGCCTAAAGATTCTAATGACCAGAACTAAAGTTGGTATTTAAAAGGATTGATCTTCAATTCTCATTTTTTAATTGTTTGCAATTACGACATTAGCTGGAATTGTGGTGCTTAGTGGATAACTTCTAAAGAGCCTTTGGATTTTTTTTCTCTTATTAAGTGTTTGGATGCAAAGCTTCTTGAGGAGATTATATGAAAGCCAACTCCAGTGAGGTGCCTCTTACTGGATACTTGCAGTTACATGACTCAAATTCTGACAACTAACGTTAAGTACCAAGCACTAGTATTATTAAAATATTACTTTGTAAAATTAAGGTAAGATTTTGTAAGGCGTAGGTTTTTGAATATAGACAAAACTGATCTCTTGTGCAGCAGCATTTTGGTCAGAGCCTAATTTCTCTATTAAAGTTCTTTGTTTCCTGGTAAAGGTTTTCATGGGAACAGACTTTTACTTCTAAATGTGTGGATGTGAATCCATAATTTCTCAAAAATCTGCCTGTAACCTAATTGGCTTTTATTTCTTTTAAAAAGTGATGATTCTGTTGGAAACATTTTCTTTTTTCTATGTCATTACCTTGTCAGTCTCATAAAAAATGGCATTAGTTCTTTTACTGGGTCTCTAATAGATGAATTCAGGAAATTTCATTAGAAATTTCACAGTGTTTTCTAATGTGATACTGTGTTCTGCATTGTGTAGGTGTCATCTTCACTTTCTTAAGCTTTGTGGAGTTTTTTGGTAGTTACCAATATAATTAATCCTGTCACGGTGTTAAGTGCTTTCAGCCCAGTTGTAACTTTTGCTGTGTTTCTAACTACATAAATACTTTTGCTCCAGGTGTTTTTTCTTATCCTAGCTTACCAGTTTTTCATTTTATTTCCAAATAAAAATGTCCATGCTGATTTTATCCACCTGAACGTGCACACACATGCACACAAGCACACGGTTACTTTGTTGATATTTAATTTATTGCAGTACCGTTGTTCGTTATGACGAGATCAGCATTTGAACCTGATTCTTCTTCCCATTGATGACAGTTTTGTAGGTCACAGTTTAACTGAAATGAATGGATCTGGCTTTCTGATATTAGAATAAGGATAGTTAGTCACTGCAGGATGTTCTAGCTGTGCTTTTGTAGATGCTCAGCTATAGTGGCATTTAATGTGTGAACTCGAACATGTCTTAGGGAAGGTACCAAACTAATGGATATATTTTATTTCTTAAATTGGTTATCAGGTGTCCTGGGGGCGTTACATTTATAGGCTTAGGAGGATTCACAGAGTAACCAATTACAGGTTACAGGAAGGGGTTAACAACCAGTAGGAAGGGGTTAAAAGGGGCCAATGAGAACACCTTAGGACATTCCTGCATGGGAGACAGTAGTCCTTCACAGGGGGTGTCAGGAAGAAGAAAGCATGAGTTAGCAAAGAGACTACAAAAAACCATTTTGAAACATGTTTAAACCACAGTTTTCTCATATACTGCAGATTTCCTGCCACAGTGTCCAACACTTGTTTTGATGCTACTCAGCAGATTGTCCTGAGCTCTCATGGTGCACCGGTAGTGTGTGAGCTAAATGTTGCACATCTAGTAAGCAATGACCTGTTAGAAGTTACACTACTACTGTTTTCAGTTCCTCAGCCCTGGATAGTAAGGTGCCACTTTACTCCAGGACTGGTTTTGAGTCCATCTTTGCCATACAAACCTAGAGCATGATTCAAAGTAGAAGCCAGTTTTTTGTACAGATAAATATGCTGTATTAGTTTAAAACTGACTCTTTCTTTTTTGCTGAGCATGTTAGACTTGCCTGCTGTATCAAGAACAGTGGACAGTTTCGTGAAGGAATAGGTTCATATTCTAACCAAAGTGATATTTGTGGATAGAGTATTTCTGATTTAAATATCCAGTTGTTGTAAAGCCACTGTGACCCATTAAATGTGATTCGCTATGGTTGTTTTCCCTCTGATTTTGCAAGTCAGAATCCATTTGAAACTGTTAAATTTTCTTTTTCCGTTGTTTTTCTGTATATAGTACGATTATTGCATGCAACTTCTGTTTTGGGGTTTGGGTGTTTTTCTTTTGAGCTTCTGAGCACATTTACTGATAAGTTAGAGTTTATGCCATACTCTTGTCTAGAATTACTTTTGTTGAAGAGAATGAACATCTAATAATAATTTTAGCTCTCACTTCTATTTAGGTATTGTAGTCTGATGGTTTTTCTAGTCATTTACCGTAATACAGCACTTAAGGCAGAATATGTAGACTTTACCAGTGGTTGGAGGTTTCATCAAAATACTTTTTTCTGTTTGAGTTCTTGTCAGCCTTTATTTTCATCCTGGTTTTTCATTGTAGGTAGTTTACCAGGAGCACAAATGTAAGAACTCTTGCACTCTGTCTTGGAATGGTGCTAAGTTTCCATCAGTGTTGATTTAAACTGTGTTGAGTGTGTAATGATGGCATTCAATGCAGTTCCTTCCCTCTGTTAAGCTTGAAGTGAAAGCTTTCTTTGAGGGTCCTGGCTTCCTAATTTCACAAGAAGTTCTAGCTTTATATCACTGAAGTTTTAACTTCAGTCATTGATGGAACCTTAAGCCAGAAATTATGCTGACAGCTTATAACTGGAGCCACGGGTGTGTCAAAGTTAATGCAAAGTGCATCATTCTGGTCCTTCTGTTCATGAAACTTCTGCTTTGAAGGCTAAACGACTGTTTCATGAGGCAGATGCTTCCTCAGAAGGGCAGAAATGGTCTGTGATTGCAGAAGGCCAAGGGCTTGATTCCCTTAAGAGTGAAAAGCAATGCAGTGGAAGGACATGGATAAACGTGAGCCAGCTAAAGGCGTCAAGTGTTAGTTCTAACAGCATCTGGCCATGGTATTTTACTGCTTGGGAGTGGTGCTATGTAAGGTGACAGCTTGCCTTTTGGAGAAGAATCTGAAACATTCCCAGGTGACATCTGAAACTGCAAACAGCACTGCCATTTGAAATAGCAGTTTTGCAGTCTGAAGTCATTATATGTTAAGTTTTGAATTTATGGGCTAATGCAGAATCTTGGGTTCGCTTTCTGTTTCTAAGGCAGTGAAAACAGTGGTCTGAAAGCAGCTGTTCGATGTCTGTGGAGCACTTTGCAGTACAGGATAATGAGCATTGTGTTAAACTGAAGAAATATGAAACAAACCACTGCTGAAGTATATAATTATCAGATAAGCAGAAGGTGACACTTGATAAACTTGAGTGGCAAAGAGCAACAAAGGGGATTCGTTGCACACATGCATCAGTTGTTATTGCCTGGATCCACATGGTTTATGTTGTCTGTCTTTCGAGATTCAAATACTATGCGTTGTGTTCAAAAGCGTGGTAGGGAACCACATGTTTTAGAAGTGAGTGACATAAATTTTCAGTTTGTTCCGGTGTTTTAGAACTTGCTGTCCTTGATCTATTGTCATTTAAGACCTGTATTTTTTGCCCTTAAATGTTACTTACCAGAGATATAACAAAATGTTATGTTGTTCTACTGGGATGGAAATGCTCATTTTCAAGGCTCTAGTTGTCACCAGTCAGACCAATGGTTCACTGAACTAAGGGGTTTTGAACTGTTGCACCAAATGTAGTTGGATTTGTATTCTTTTGGAATAATCTGGTTTTTGTTACTAGTGAAGGAATCTCAGGAGTATTCTGAGTTTGTCTCATGAAATATCTGAATGGTTTACCCATGATATAATATTCTGGTGAGGAGCTAGTTTAGCTTTCATTTATAAATATCCCCTGTAACCCTGTGATGTAAATCTGTAAAACATTTACTTTGTATCTGTATTAAACTGTGATTCATTAATTTGCCTTCACATCTGCACGATTTTTCTGATGAGGAGATACTGTTAAAGTTTCTGTCTCATGCTGCAGGGGGTTTTCTGTGAGTTAACTTCTTTGTCTTGAAAGTCAGCAATTCTCTTTTACCGTCTGTTCTTCCTTGGTTCAACGTATGAGACAGATTTAATGTCAGTTTCCGGTTATTTTTTGTCCCTCTGTCTTCCTTAATAGCTATTTTTATCTGCCATTGATTGAAGATGGTTTGGTTTGTTTTCTTTTTGCCACCCCAGAAAATGCTTTACATGACAAGTGGCACTGCCTGTCAAAGAGGCCTTTGAGCAACTCATGTAATACCCTGCATTAAAAATATCCTGTCTTTACATAAGACTGCAAGAATAAGTAACAGAAGGGGCTTTTTAAAGGACCTGAAGACAAGCTTGACTCTGTACAAGAGTTTTCTTGGGTCTTGGATGAAGCGTAGTGTTCAAGTTTATGTTTAAGGGTATTTCCCTTCTGAACTTACTACATTTCAGTCACCAGATTTTAACCTTGTATCTCCGGACTTCTGGCAAAAGACCTGGGGAAGGTAGAAACCTTTGAGATGGTTGCATGTGTTTGCAGCTGCCTATTTGCCTGTGCTCTCAGCAATGGAACTTAAGTTATGAGAAGAAATCATATAATCTGTTTATATGTGTTAAGTGTATGACACTCCCTGCTCTGAAGAAGCCAAAGGTAACCTTGTTACTGTGAGTCTTCCAATGCAGGAAGAAGTAGCCTTAAACAAAATCACAACCACCTTGTTTCCTTGTATTCTGAAGCCTCTGGGAGGGAACTAACACAGAAGTTATTTTCAGCAGGAAAAGTGAAGCTTCTTGTCCCACACCCCAGCTGTTTTCCATGGGACCACCACGTGTGACCTGAAACTAGCAAAGTCAGACCTTGAGGAGGATGAACTTGCTTGATAGGCCAAATCCCCTCCCCTATGTAGGTTACTGTATCAATAAAATAGCACTTTATGTTCATTTGTTCTGTAAAGTTGTGCTGGAATTTTTCCATTTTTATTCGGTTATGGTCTGGGATGCTTACAGTACATGCAATTTTTATTTGAATTATTGTTTCAGGATTTTATATTGTCTCTTACTTCCTGAGTAACTGAAGCTAAAAAACGAAACCAATTAACACTGCAAGGCAATGTCTTCTAACAGTGATTTTGCAAAATCAATAGCTACTTCTACTACCATACAGGTAGAGCTTAATCCAATAATGCACGTCTACTTATTAATTCACTTAATAGACTAACACAGTTTGGTGGTTGAAAAACTAAATCCATGTACTTTCTGAAGAAGAAAAACACACTGTTTCTGAGATATAGTCCTTGCTCTGTACATTTTAATCCTTTTACCTGCTGTTGCTGAACTGTTCAGTAATGCAGTCACTCTATGATCAAACATTTTTTAGTGACTGAATGCAGAGAAATGAGTTGAGACCTGGATGATCAGGCCAGATTTTAGCTTTAAGTATTCCTTGAGTTGAAACAATTTGGCTGGAATAATCACAGCTATTTCAGTCTATGTAATAAGTAAAAGGATATGATTTTTATACACTGTTAGACTGTTGTTTGAGCTGAGGACAGTGTCCAAGTTTTAATTTGACTGTAAATTTATCTACTTTGGTTGATTTATGTCAAATGGCAAGCATTCAGATAGCTGAATTAAATAAAGCTGACTCAGAGGAAGTATTTTATGAACTTTGCGGATACTTGGACTGTTTGAGGTTCTGCTCAACAGTTTCTGCTTTTACAATAAACACATTTATTCTATAACTAATTGAAAAACATTTTCATATACCTGTCTAATTAGACAGAAGCTAAGACCTGCAAGTTCAAGACAACAACTGTACTGTGTAATCAACAGACAAACTTCTAGGCATTATATGTATATCTTCTTATCCCCCAGTTTTGGCACTCTTCTAAAGTATACTGTCTGGTCCCTTTTTTTTTTTCTCCTAAAAATAAACTTAATTTCTTAAAGTAATTTGCTTTTGGGGCACAGTGAAGAGTGCTCTAATTGTATTTTCTAATGCCTATTAAATGGTGTTGAGTGGCTGACTGAGACCAGGCAAGGATACAGACAGCAGGATAAGTAGAAAATACAGGAAATCAGGAGGAGGATCATCATTATGGCAGTAGCTGAAATCATGACATGGTACTAATTTGGAGAAAACAGGTATCTGTAAAGATGGATGAAGAGGTCTCCAGTTGCGTGCCTCCTGCAGTTTCTTGACTCTGCTTGGATAGAGCTCTTTTAAACGCTTCAGAACAGCTCTCCTGCTAATAAATGTTAAGCAGCAATTTCTTGCTTCAAGTTTGTGACTAGCTGAAGTCTGTGGCTTTGGTTTTTGAGAAGTAAATTTTGAGTTTAATAGCATCTGGTCCTAACTGTTGATGGTGACTGTTTCATTATTTACTGTTTGTAACTTTTCAAAGACACATGTTGTCAAGAGATCAAAGTAAAAATCTGTCAATTGACACCATGAGCTTTGGGAGATAAGTGATATTTCAAGGCAGTATCACTGCTTGCTTGGATGCCTTTCTACAGAATTGTAGGGTAGTTCTGGTTGCATGGAATCTCAAAAGTCATCTGGTCCAGCCCTTATTCAAAATACTTTCATGTACTTTTTCTTAAGCATCTGCTTTTGTCTTCTCTCAGGAGGAGGATATTGGGTTAGATACAATAAGCAAGATCCTATTTTGGAGTCACAGTTGATGACAGTCTGGTATTGGTCTGGTATTGGTTGCATTCTTGAACTTCTGATGAAACACAGGCTCTCCAGTCTGGTTGTTAAATTTACTTAGTAAATGTTTCTGTCAAATGAGTTTTGTCAAACCAGATAACTTGATAGTCCAAGCCTTCACAGAGATAGTAGTATCATCTAGAGATTCATCGTATGATGAGATGCTGCATAGTAGTCGCTGCCATTCAGCTTTCTCATTTTTCCATGGAGGTGGTTTCATTTTGCCTCAGAAAAGGCTGAATTACAAAAATACTTTTATACCATTTTGACCAGAAGTAGAGCTTGGGAAGATGGTTGTGGATAGTTTGATAGGACTCTGGAATCCTTGTGAAGCTAATACCCTTTAGAATTTGTCTATCGTTAAATTGGTGTCCTGATGTGCCTTGCTGTTGCTAATTAGGTGAAGTTAGGGCACTCACAGTATCAATGAGAAAACGAAAATATTTTTCTGAAAAGTAGATTTTTTTTTTTTTTAGCCAGAGATTAAATAGGATTGCCTCGAAATAGATAAAAATGGATAGAGACTAGAATTTGATTAAACTGCGTATAACGACAGTTTTAATTTGAATATGCAGAGTGTGAGGACCTTTGTCGATGTTTGTCTTTTTAACAAACTGTTACAGAACAGACAATGCAATTAGTGAGTAAACCCATAGTCAATTTTTGTATTCCTCTAGCATTTTTAAAATTGATATGTTATTGCATCTTTTTTTTCCGTGCTACTGAAAAGCAGCACAAGAAAGGCTTCCCTGTTACTGGTAATATGAACTGCTGGCAGATCGGGAACTTTTACTGCTTATTCAAATAAGATTGTTTGTCAGTTTAATGTATTTACCAGTTTCCTTAAATGGCTGCTGCTATCAACTTAAAAAAATAAAAGTAAAATCAATTTAATGCATGTGGAACATGATTAATATTTAAATAAGTAGTTTATTACAATGAAATAATAATAATATAAAAAAGCAATCATGCTTCCCTATAGCTGATGTGTTTTCTACTTGTTTTCATGTTTCTAAGTGGCTTAAGGTAGCTATATAACACTCAGGTTATCTTTGACTTGCAAATGCAAAAATAAACACCCTTGCCTTAGGAAAGACGATACTTTTCTGACTGCATTTAGTGGGTTTGGGGAGTCTTCTCATAACTTTCTCTATGTGCTGTTCATATTTGTGCTTTATGGAATACTCCCTTTTGACAAGGTGCCCTCTCTCCCCAGTAAAGTGGTTAAAGGCTTAATTTGCATTTTCGTCCCTGTCCTTGGCTGCGTAACTTTTAATTCTCCAGAACCACCTTCCCTATCCAGTCAGTAAGAGTGGTGGGATTATTTTTGCTTTGCTTTTTTTCTTGTTATTATTTGTAATTTTTTCATAAGGAGAAGAAAGCTGCTTGCTAATTGTCCAGCTACTGAGAACTACACCTTTGCAGGTATACTAAAAGAGTCAGTACTTTCTAGAAAAACAATCACATCTTAAGCTGTTTTTGTTTGTGTAGACACATTGTTAGTACTTCAGATGAAGCTTGGAGCTGGCTCTTCTTAGTTAAGAATATGAGAGTGTCTCAGCACTTTTAACTCTATGGAAAAGACAAAAGATCAACTTTGACACAGTTAGAAATATTGCACATTTTTGTGTGTTACAGAGGTAGGTGTATGTGCCCAATTTAGTTTGCCAGTAATTGCTGTATATTTCCTCTCCTGAGAATTCTCCCCGTAATCTGTCACGTTAAAACACCTGATTTTTCATTTAAGATATTGCTGGCACATATACTAGTACTGATAGTATTATCTGAGTGGCGTGGACAACTCAATAAATATTACCTATATATTATGAAGAGGCAAAAATGTGCAGCTTCTCTTATTTGTAATGAACTGCAGTGTCAATTTGCTGTCTCCCCCCTTTTTGGTTTTTTATATAAAGCCTCTACATAGATGAAGTTTTATGGTAGATTTTGTTACAAACTCATCTTGGCTTTCTTGATACAGTGAGAAGCCATTAAATGAGGTGTCTGTAAAAAAAAAAAAAAAAAAAATTTAAAAGAAAAAGTGAGCAACTGAGAATTTTTTGTTTCCCAGCTAAGGTAACTAAGAGGAGTGACTATCTTTGTTTCTGTAGATGTTCACATGTGATTTTTTTTTATTGTACCTTGATTACATTTATGCTTCTGAGAATGGAAGATTGAGGGCCATATACTGCATGCCTTTCTACCTGTTTTTTTCAAGCTGCTGTGTCATAGCAGCATCATTGAGTATATTTGGCATCCTTTCATGTCCATTAAATTGTACAGATCTTGTTTCTGATGTTTCTGGCTGCAGTTTTTTTGTTGATGTACTTTGGACTCTCTCCGGAAGGCTTTTTATTGCTTACTGTTCAAAAAAACAGTTTTAGCTCTTTCCACGTATTCTGACAAAGTGACTGCATATGTCAAAACATATGTATAGCTTCAGAGTTATCTGCTTCTAGCAGCAAGCAAAAGCTGTGGTTCTTGGAGCTATTCTGGGAAAAAGTGAGGACTTGATATACTGGGTGTGAAGGTGGGAAAGTACCGAAGGGGAAGGTGAAAACAAGAGCCAAAGGAAACATCTTGTGTTGTTTCTCAGTCTTGAGATGTAAATTTTGATTTGCAAAAATAATTAGTAATTGAATTTCCATGGATAAAAAGGTGGAAAAATGTGACTGGGACAGATATTCCTGCTGTGTGCTGCCATCTTGGTTTGAATTCCACAATTCAGATTTAGTGCTGGATGCTGCTGCAGAAGTGGAAACGATGTGGCTGGCTGGTGATAAGGTAGGCAGAGACAGCAGAGAGCTGTGGCTCATGGAGAACCTTCCTTGCTTGGATCTGCTAGCTAAGGTGAATTTCTGTTCAGCCTCTTGCAGTGTGCCACAAGAGGTTGTCAGACCCATGACCCACAAGGATTTCTGTTATCTCGAATCTGCTGAATACCACAGCTTTTTCTGATCTTTCCTTGAGGTGAGGTTACACTGCAGTAGTGCAGTTGAGTGAAATAGAGGTGGTATACTGTGTTTCCCTAAAAGATTAGGATAAATGAGTTGTCACTTAACACAGTTGGCTACGAAGGGGATTTCTTTTTGTCAAGGGAGGCTCATTGCCTGTCTGCTTGAGTCATGTGTACCCTGGACACTGTGCATAGACACTGCTTAGAATTAATGCAATTGCCTATCTTCTTTAGAAGATAGCTTTTGTAATTGGTCTGAATATTGTATCGTGGGGAATTTTTGAAAGCATAAATTCTCTACCTCTTTCATCGGAAGCTTTTTTTGCTTTTTTTTGTTAATGGGAGTGAGCTCATTGGGTGTTTCCTCTTAAATGTATTTTAGTCTTGCCCTTTCTGTTGTCAAAATATCACTAAACAAATCCAGTAGTCCTCTTGGTATCACTTACTCTGGTTTATATGATTCATGTCTAACAAAGACTGGCACTGTAAAGGTTAAGTGCAGAATTGGTTCTTGCACAGATTTGGTGATCCACTTGCCCTTTGTCTGAATCATGCTGTGGATCTATTGACTGCCAAGGTTTTCTTGCTTTTTACCTTGTAGCTTGGTGGGAAGTTGGGTCAGTTTACTGGTTTCAAAAGGTGCTTGACATAACACTTTAATCTGAGCTCTCCATCTAAAACTGTAGGTCATGATAAATCAGCTGCATCCAGAACAGCAGAGGATACTGTTGGTCCAGAGTGCAGTATGGCTTAAAGAAATGCAAAGGAATATATGGAAGTTATTCCAAAGCTCTTTGCCTTCTGCAGCTCTTTTGAGACATGTAATCTCTCTCTAATGTGGTTATAGAGACCTTGCATATAGGATATGAATTTTGTATTCTTTCTAATAAACAAAGCATGGATATGGAAATTATGATTCTGTGTTTTGGCTGGTTTTTTAAGAGTCTTACAAAGTAGCAAAGAAAATGTTGAATACTTTGTTGGGAACATTTTTTTGATATAAAGTGTAAGTTTTGCTAAAATACAGCAAAATATTAAATTTATTAAAATGTTACCTTTTTTATTTACTTATATAAGTTGTTGTGTAATGCTGTTTTTGAATGGTGTTATGGGGGTTTTGTTGGGGGGTTTTTTTGTTGGTTTTTTTTTTTGATCACGTCTGTATTTGCTCTTGGCCATATTTGAGTTTATGCATGATGACTTTGACTTGTACTATGTTGATAATTTATCTACTCAAGCTTGTCGAAACTACTCTAGCTTGCCTTTCAGAACAGGCTTCTTAATGTCTTAGTTCTAAGCCTGCTAATTAGTAGTCAGCATTGGTCATAAATCACTGTGTATGCTCCGAACAGGATTAATTGAGAAAGCTTTCTGCCTTGTTACAGGCATGTTTTTCTGGTGCTTTTTGTTTGAGGATATATGAAATGTAGTAGTTGTCTAGTGTTGATCCTTCCCACTTAAATGCACCCAAGTTCTAAAATAGTGGTTTATCTATGCTTTGGGTCCAGTAGTGATTTTGGAAAGAAGCCAGTAAAAAAAGATAAGGATGACTTTAAAGCTACAGTGTTGTGGGATTTTTCTGTTTTGTCTTTTCAGTAGTACTAATCTGTTTACTTTTATATAAAACTTGTATGCGAAGAGGTGCTCAAATATGTTGTTTTTTGTGAAGTGTCATGAGATCTGATACATAATGACACATTCCTGGTGGGAGTATCTTTACTGTATACTGTGCTATCTTTCATTTTCGGAACTGTGGGAATAGAGATTGCTTTAAGTTTCCTCTTTTAGGAACCAAAGGTACTTAATTCAATTTCTTTTAAGACATTCATTCATATATACTTGCCAAAATACTATTCAAAATAGCCTAACCGTGTTCCACAGCTTATTGCTGCCTGGGTCAATGGACTAATGTTAGAATTGTAAATAAAATATATTCAGTGGGCTGTGAAATCTCTCGAGAGTAGAAGTGTGGTTGCAAAAATCACATGGTTTTGTGTAGGCTCTTTTAGGTTTGAGTTTTTGAGCGGGATTCATGAATAGAAACGAATAGAACTAATTTCTAGTCCCTCTAATAGTGGAATCAAGGGTTGCTCCCAGTAATTGTATTCCAAGGCACCAAAATTATTACAGTTCTCATCTTTGGCTCTGGGAGGGGGAGAATCTCTGCTATTTTACGGGAATCCTGCTGTCTTGGTTGGCAAACCACCACCATCTTTTTGGTGGGGTCAGTGAAGTGTCTCTTGACTTGCTGGTGGTCCTTTAGTATGAGGAGATGAGGACTAGAAAGTACTGTTCTGCTGTAGAAGAAACAATGCTTCTTTCTGCTCCTGAAGGGAAAAGGAGTAAACAGAGCAACAGCAAGGCTCTGTGTAAGGAAACTGGAGTCCCAAAGCATTAGTACAGATGTATATTAAATATAATATAAGGAAAAAACTGTTTTGGGTGTGTTCCTGTTTGGTTGAATAAAGCTTACTTCCTCACTCCCATCATTGGGTGTGGGAAGACAAACCCTAAAGTTTTGAGGAAAAGGGGAGAAGGGAGGTTTGTTTCCTTTTGGGATTGAATATAAATTATACCCCTATAATTAGATAGTTTATCTAGGAAAAAGCTTTTAGATAACTGAGGCAAACAGCAGTGATCATGGAAAAGAGCCCCTTGAGACTAGGGAAGTATTCTGGATTCAGGTTTTAAAATTAGTGCTTTTATAGCCTAACTCAGGATTGTAGATGTCTGTGTTAACTATCAGTGCTGCTTTTTCCTCCATACCTTTTGTCGGGCACTGGAACACTTGTCCTTCCTTGTGGATAAAAGACAGTAATCAAGCTGCCTGTTGTCAGATCCCTCTTAGTCCACTGCCTCACTAGATGACACTGGGACTTCTTGAATTTCAAAAGGTGCTGAAGACTAGAAATGTCATGTAATTGTATAGACACTTTGCAAAATTCTCATAGGATTGTTGGACTTTTTCCTCCCTGAGGGACAAGATAAATAAGCTTTTTCTGTTCTACAGGTGGTTAGTTGGCTGATCAGTTAGCACAACTGTTACTGGCTAGCAAGTCTCACTTGTGTTTCTGGTCTGGCAAAAAAGTGAGCTGTTCAGTTTTAGCTCTGATCGAAATTTCATTTTTGAAGTGGATCTCCCAGTTGTTCCTGCTTACTGGGTTTTCCTTCACATCATGGGGCAATCCAGCAGCATGTGAACTCAATTTCTTTCAGGAAAAATACTAAATCAGGAGATTATGTCAAGGAATACAGCTAATAGGGTTCATTTGCTGATTAGCATTCAGTCCATCTGCGTTGAGGCTTTTGTTGAGGAAGTTTCTCAGGAAGAGAGAGTCAAGAGGGCTGAAAGAGGAACCTGTGCTAACAGTTTGGTAGGAAGGGAAGGCCAATGGTGTCCAGAAAACCAAACTTGATTCTCCTAGTTGAGGAACAACATGTACAATAATAGAATTTATAAACTTTTTTGTAAGTCTGTACTTGCAATAAAGCCCACATTAGCTGTTTACAAATGAAGGCAATTTTTCTGAGCATAGCTGTTTCCAGTAAAAGTGTAATTGTGGCCTTAGGTGTAGTCAGGTCTTAGTTCTTGTAGTACAACTTTTTAATGCAAATTTTGCAGTGTTTAGTGTTTCTTGGATGTAGGAAGTAAGTTTGTGTTTTCTGTGAAGCGATTGTGATTCTTTTTTTAAAGGATATAAAGAACCAAGGTGTCTAGTAGCAAGCTTTAGAAGTCTGGGGGTTTTTTGTGTGTAGAAACTCTGAGAATCCATAAAAGCTCATGACATATTCAACATGCAGGCTGTACACCGTAACTTAAACATTTCAAGTTAAATTGAACTAGAACAGTTCTAATTGCTCTTTACTGATAGATTACTTTGTCAAGTGTTGCAAACTTCTTGGTGGTAAAAGCTTCAGGCTTATTCATCTTAATTCCATAAATGTCAAGGCACTTAGCATAAACAGGTAGTACTTGAGGATTTGCAGTGGGTTTGCTGCATTTGCTTTTCCTACTGAGGAAATTAGCAGATAATTCTTTTTCCTCTTTGATGGATGGTGGGATTGTAATGATTCCCCCACTGCAGTCTGTTCCCATTTCTGACATTTCAAGATGATCAAATAAGCATGAGGAAGCTTGCAGGAACATAGGTATGGTACATCAGTAGTAGACTTGAGGAGCTTTCAAATATTTGCTGAGTAAAGGCCTATAGTCATCATGATCTTTAAGTTTAGGAAATTGATTCTAACAGCAAAAAGAAACCAGTGAAAAATAATTTTAGAATCTAGTTGGTATTAAAGATGTGAGCAGGTTTTTTACGCTACTTTACAGATGCTGTGAAATCAGTGTAGCTTGGAGCAAATCTGACCTGATTTGAAATGACAAATTTAATTCTTAAGAGTATCTTGTATCTGTTATCAGAGGCACTGTAGCTGAAAATGGCTTTTCTGTTTCTTCCTGTGCTGCTGATGTTACTGTTGTCTGATCACTTTAAAGTAGCTCTTTGTAGGCTATTTATACTTAAATAAGAATTTTAAAAAATATATTCTTTGGGACTGAGAGAAGCCATCCGGGTCACTTTGTGGCCTCCCCCAATCATGAAAATTTTCCCTTTTAATCATTGCAATAAAGATTTTCAAATTAAAACACGCTGGGGGCCTCTCCCCCCAAAAAACAAACAAACAAAACCAAAAACACCAACCAGGGCTTTGCTTTTTGTTGGAGTACCCTCAGGATGCCTGACATCTACAAGGACTGCAGGAGTGGCTAGTTGTAGTACTTTATTTTTCAAAAAAGTTTCGGTTTAAATCTTTGTTGCATATGTTTTTAGATGGCTCCTTTCAGAATCATAGCTAGATATGTCTTAGGAAAAAATTTGACCCAGAAAATATGCAAACTTTATGTCCAGTCCTTCAGGATTGTTTTAAGCAGCAGAAAAGGCACAGCTTATGCTTATGATGGGGAAGTCCTTAAATCTAGGAAGAAACAGGAGTACACATCTCATTGTTTTTACAGGGGCTAAAGGCCCCCTGGATGCTCCTTTTTCAATAATTGAGCAGTTAGCTAAAGAGAAGGATAATTTTTTTTGGTTTTGAATTTACTCATAGGGATGAAAGAAACAGTACAGCATCCTGATAGGGATTGCAGCCCTGCATCTCCAACTGAGGGTTTATGAAATGTAGTAACTCTGGTGTACAAGTAGCAAGTTAGGACCAATTACAAGTAAGTCTGTTGGCCATGAAGCAATTTAGGCATATAATTGAAATGAAGCATTGTTAGAGATGAGTGGGGAGGGAAAAATGCATCTTAATGGAAATTTGTAAGAAAAGATTGTATTTTTCAGGGGTGACAATGCCAACCTTGGTCTTTATTTTACAGTATAGAAGAATTTAGATCAAACTGTAAAAAGTAGTTGACCTGAAACATATGATGTAAAGAGGAAATTTGTTGTGGTTGTTTATGGTGAGTTTATTTTTGGAAGGAATGTTCTTGGGAGAGTAGAGGACTTATTGATGTTACACTGTAACACAGCTCAGCGCAGCAGATTTTTGCTGTTTGAATCTTGCCTAAAACCATTTTCCACAGCTTTCCAATTGATTTTTCTGCAGGACTATTCACTGCAGCATAATTGGATGCTGGGGTGACTAGTGCAGCTTTCTCAGTATCATACTCAATTTAGGACTCTGTCCTTGCTTTCCCTCTGATTAGTTTACATAACTTAAGTGCCTCACTGTTAAGGAGCCTTTTTCAGAAGCACCATGGATTTGGTCTACCTATGTTTTCAGATCTAGTTAGCAGTATATTTTTCAGTTTTATTCAAACTTACTTGTACTTTTTGAAGACTTTCCGACTTTCTCTTCTCCCAGTTCCCCTCCACCCAACTCCAGGTTTTCTGTTGATCCTGGTGTGTGCTTGCATGCTGGTTTACCTTCTGATGGGCACTGATGTTGGAGATGCCTTACAATGCCACACAACTACTGAATCTGTTGTCTTCATACTTTTAATTCCCTCCCTTTTAGGCTGCTTAATTACGTCTTCATTTTTGTGATCTTGTCTGTACATTTGAGAACAGAGTTCCTCATAACACTGTAGGTATTCAACTACAAAAACCAGCCTGTTGTTTTCATCATAGTAAGTTTGAACAACAGCTGATGTTACTGAAATGGGAAAAATCCCCTACTACCTCTCTTTTTACAAGGCAATTATACTACTAGCTGTACCGTTTGGAAATGGCTAGGAAAAATCCAGACTTGCATCTTCCTTTTCAAAAATATTAGAATCAATAGAAATTCCAGTCACAGCCTTAGATATGACTCTGTTTTGGAGCTCTTTACGTCATCTGGCTGCCTCTTTTTTTTTTTCCATATCGATACCGGTGGATTTCTTTGACGTGGCTCTTTTTTCCACCAACCAATCTGATGTGGCAAACTGTCTTTTTCTAGGTCTCCTTAGATCATTTTAGTCTTGGTAGATCTGTAATGTGACCAGCATAAAGTTACCACTGGAAAACAGCCAGAGCTGCTGTCTCCAAGATGACTGGTTCCTTTGAGAGGCTTCTCATCAGAACATGGCAAGGATGATTAGCATCACAGATGTTAATGGATAAAACACTCTGCAGAAAATAATTTTTTTATTGTGGCATTGGCTTAGCTGTTAGACTTGTTTACTTCAAGGTTAGAGTTTCTCTCATTTTCTTCTAGATTTTCAATAATTGCACATCTTCAAAAACTGTAAAACTTGAGTGTGTATTTTCTTTTCAGTATCATGTGCCTCTCAGCTGCTTTTCTCAGAGCAGGTTATGGTGACTTTTAGGAAAATGAGACTCGAGTACTTTTTGTTGCAAAAAACCCCAAAACCAAACTTAAACCCCAAGCAAACAAAAAAACCCCAAAAGACCCCCAAACAAACAAACAAAACCCAAAACAACAACAAAACCCCCCAAAAACCAACCAAAAACTTTAAAGGTTTTCTTGTTTAATGAAAAACAGAACAAAGTGAAAGTGGAAAAAATTAAACTCTGCATTCCACGTGTGGTCACATTTTTGACTAGTTTTTCTGTAGAGCTTTTTTTTTTTCCCCTGAGTCTTTTGTGTTTTTTACAGATGCTAGAATTCTCTTTTCACGCTGTTTATTAATATAGTGGACAACCATTTTTAAAGATGCTTGGATGGGAAAATTTGGTTGATGTAGGGGGTGTACGTGGCGTAAGAGGACGGAAATGACTTTTCATGGTTTTTAAGTACTTGAAAAAGCAAAATGTCCTCAGTGGCATTTATAAAGTGTCCTTCTGATTTAATTAGGAAAAACTGTGATCCAACAGTAGCAGCTGTTCCTCCAGGCTGAAGTTCAGATTTTAACCTGGTATAAGTCTGTGCTGCTGCTGCTGAAAGAATAATAGCTCTTGGTCCAAATTGGATTAGTGTGCAAATCCAGCTGGAGTGTTTTCTGGGAGCTGCAAGGAAGGTTGGTCTTATGTCCATTTGCAGCATAGCAAAAGGAAAATCTCATGTCATTGCAAAGGAAGGGGTGGTTTGTAGGCTGGGATTTAATTTTGTTTTCAGTAGCAGTACTGGTGGATATAGCAGTTGTGAGGCATTTGTTTCAGAAATTTGTCAAAATGAGCCTTGGTTGCATTGGACTAATGTTTGGTCTTTACTAACAATATAATGTGGTTGTAATAAAGGATCTCTGTTTATGTCTGAGATACTTCTCCTTGAAGAATTTTGACTACTGTAGTTGGATACCTTCCTACTAAAACTACTAAATGAGGCTATGCACAAGTCAGTCTTATAGGAAACAGTTAAAACATATTCCTAAATATATGTTTAAATATTGTATTTTGTGAATTCTTTATGTATCTGAAATTTCTGAGAGCTCAGGGGAAGAACACAACACACAGCACTAATCAGCTGAAGTCATGCATGAGGTCAGGTGATGTTAATGCATATACATAACTCTTTGGCAATGTGCTTTTGAGTTGACACTCTTTTTAAAGCACTGGTTGTTGCAGCTGCTGCCCAGTGTGGTGTAGGATGAAGGCAAGTATTTGTCCCTTGTTTTAAAAGTGCAACTTAAATGTTTGTAAATGATACATCCTTTAGCACAGTCTTGGCTTTAAATTAGTTGTGTGTTTCCAAAGCAGGATGTGTGTTTCCAAATGAAACATTTGTGAGGTGTGGAAATCTTATTTGTATGCATTTTCAAATGACTCCCGAAGTTTTTATCAAATGGGGAGTTTTCACATATGCTAAACTGTGAATAATTAAGTACACGCTAATCAGATGTGTCTTACTTGGCCTTCCATGCATTACCAAACCTTAACTTAATTTTTTTTTACAGTCTAATTAGTAGAATTACTATTTCAGGAGGAACATGTATATAATATATCACTTTGAACAACAAACTTGAATAGGAGTATGGTAATTGCTCCAGTGAAAACCACGGTACTGCAAAAGTAGTATCCTCGTATTCTAACTTGGGGAATGTAGAAATTAGACTGTTTCATGTGCTTCTAGAACTATAAAAGCTAGAAACTTTGAAGTCCGCAGTGAAACTCAGCATAAATATTGAAATAGAAGATGAGGTGAGGTTTTGTAATACTTTGTATTAGAAAGGCTGATTTAAAGAGACACCATTACACTGCAGTGGAGGAGAATTGCAAGATTTCTCCGTTTTACGTCTTGGAGACATACTGCTGAAAAGCGTGGAATTTATTTAAAGTTGCTTATTTAGAGGAAGCTGACTGTTGACAAGTATTTATTCACCACTTTTCTGCTACCTCAGTGCCAGGCAGAGCAGAAACCAAAAGCTGCAACTCAGCAGGCATTGAGACAAAAAAGAGCATGTCAGATTTTCACTTGTTTACCCAGTCAGGGTTTTCGGTGGTGTGGGGTTTTTTTGTTGTTTGTTTGTTTGTTTGTTTGAATTGCATTTGACTGAATGATTTAAGAATTTATGTGAAAAAATATTCTAAGAATTATGTTTTATATTTCTTTTAACTAAACTCACAATGCATATCATCCTCACCTTTGGTAAAGGAGAAGCCTATGACTTACCAGATTCTGCATTCTTGGCTCTGTGCTCTGTCCTCTCCAGCTGGCAGGAATTCCAGAAGGAGTCCTGGTCCACCTCCCGTGTCTGTCCTTCAGGCTCATCTGCTGCAAAACATAGCAAGCACGCTAAACAGGTCTTAGGTTATCACCTTATCTTCAGACCTGTCCGCTTCCTTTCAGCTTTGTGAATGTCTGCTTCTGTTGTTGGCTACAAAAGCAGCTCAGTTTTCTTCTAAGTAATTACTAGAAAACTGAATAGTGGTGGCTGTGTTTTGGAAGCAGTGGGTTGGCATTTAAATAAAACAGTTCTTACCATATTAAAAAGAGTGTAGACTTGACAACATGAACTTATCCCAACCTACCTCGACCTTTTTTAGAGAGAAAATACCCATTTTTACAACTCCAGTGGAAGCTGTCTTATGGAAACAAAACCATGTAACCACCCCCAAGTAATTGAGGAATCAGATTTGTGTATCTTGCCAAGGTTACTTAGAATTGGCAGCGGTGTATCCAGTAGAGCACATCCCTGCAATGCTCTTCCTCCTTGTTTGGCTAACACTAGACCAAATATTAAGAAGCGGAATTATCCTAACTTGCAAATAACATTGCCCTAACTTTTCATTCCTTATTACCCCAAAAATCATATCACTGAGGTAGGGTTACAGAATTCTGTCTAGTTTATCTGTATCTTTCTCTTGCCGCTTGTACCAGATAAGAGTTCTGTCATAACATAGTTTCCTTTGTGTTCCCTGCAAGAAAAAGTGTTTCCAAGGACATTAAGGAGAGAAGGCGTCAAGAGGCAAGGTGTAAGGTATTGAAAGAAATTTTGACTAGCACTAGAAATCCTTTAAGTTCAGTCTTCTGACAAATTTTTGTGGATCTGCTTAATAGCAGGATGTGTCACCTGGGATATTGTGAGAGCACTCAACAGTTATTTCCAGTAGTTTTTATTCTGTTTCTATGTTAATTTTCAAGGGAAGAGCTGATGCAGTGTTGATTAAATCATATCTAAGTGCTCTTTGCATTCTTCTGTAGAGAGTCATTAGGTTCCACGTAAATAAAAATCTTATTTTTTGTGCTTTTGGAATTTTTTGTGATATTCATGCCTCAGATGTATTAGTTGAGTGGGGTTTTGAGTAACATGCTGCCTAAAGTACTTCACCTTTCTCTCCTTTTGCTCAAGTTGATGTGTAGTACTTCTTGTTCTTAAGTAAAATGCGAGCTATACAGTCTCAGAGATGTTGACCCTGTATCCGTACCAAGTATTTTAGTCTTTAAGTAAACCCAATCACTCTTTCTTATTTTTTCATTAGCATCTCAGAACCCTGTGTGGGTTTTGTTTCTGTCTAAGTAGTGAAAGCTCCTACTGTGACTAATCTGTGATCTGCTCATTAATACACCTTTCATTCTTTAGTCAGCAAATGTTAGAAATTATGTACTGGAAATGCTGTACAGTTGGTTGTCAACAGTAATGCAGAGATAAAAAATTTTGTTTTCCTGTCATCTTTCTCTTAATTTTTTCATAAGAATTCATATAATCAGGGAATTTAATCAATTATATTTATCCCTGTATTTGCCTCCAGAGAGTAAGTCCAGCTCTGCAGCTTTCTGTAGATGCATAATTCTTCCAAGTGTTGGTCTCAGATGTTTGCTTTCTTGGCCTTAAGCAGAGCGTCCTTCTTTAGCATTTTTCACAACAGTTTTTTGTTCCTCTTGCTTTGATTTTTGAAGCAATGTGGGTTTTTTTTCTTCTCTTGTGAAGGCTCTCTGTTTTGGCTTTGTCAAAGCCTGTGAAAATTCGAGGTATATCCTGGTTACAAGGTTTAACCATAGAAGATCTGTTGTCCTGGAGCTCTGTAGCTTCTGTCACTTCCAGTTGAATTCTTTAACCCAGTTATTTCACAGAGAGCTTGTGCATTCAGATTTTCCATGTAGGTCAGTTTTGACAACTTCTTGTTATTTGTAATGTCTCTGAATCTGCATTGCAGTATGACTACAGCTTAATCAGACACAGGAGTTTTATTTCACCTAACATAGAAAACAAAGCAAGGTGAGCTTTGGCAAGCCTGGACCTCAGCTGCTAATTGTGGGCTTGTAATTCCATGCAAGTTTGGATGCTGAAGCCCAGCTTGTTGCATTTCAGCTGGTTTTGGTACTAGATGTGAGTGGACCAATACCGTGGGATGTTTTTTTCATCTGTAGCAATGTTTAGCAACTAAAAACAAAGTGGGTTTGGTTCCTTGGTTTTACTGGAAGAAAACTTTGTTTCTAAAATGCTGAAAAATTGCTTTATTTGCCTCATGTTAAATTAGGTAACATGTCCTATTTTAAGTGGCTACTTTGCAGACATGCTGCTTATCAAGAGCAAAACCTGTATATGCAATTAGAGAAATTGTGACTTTTGTTATAAGTGCCACAAATTCTTTGACTTATGAATTATTGGTGATTCTTTTGTGACAGAGAAGAGGTCTAGCTTTAAATGCAGATTTTTACACTTGCACTGCTTTGCAAAAAGAAGGGAGAATATTTGACTTTCCTCATCTCTGGTGGTGTCTTTCCCTCATTTTCCCATCCTAAAGCCCCTAGAGCTCTAGATTGCTGGATCACTTCATGTCTCACAGTGCTGCATTATGAATTCTAGTGCAAGAGTTGGATTGGGTGTAGGAACCATTTCTCTTGTCAGTAGCCAAAATTTCACCTGTGAAGTTAAGTCATTGTTTCATGGGTATTTTGATCTGTCAGTTGTAGAAAGCTAGACCTGCTTCTGCTTTGAGGAGAAACAATAGTACTTGGAAAATGTTATGCAGGATCTGTTGCAGTATTCTGAATACTTCCCTTCCCTGCTAATGGCTTTTCTGAACTATTTAAATGTCATCCATGACAAGAACGATATGCCAAGAGTCTGTCCTCAGTTATTGCACTTTAAATTTCACTGTAAGAAAATTGATTGCCTTACTGTATCCTGCATGCTGAAATTTTGTTGAGGCAGTTGCTGATAGGCAGAAGTGAATTTATTACTGCTAGACTTCCCTGTTACTCTCTTCTGCTAGGAGCAGCTTTGTGGCTCTAGCATATGTTGCTTCCATAATTTATGCTTTAGATTCAAGTTGTGAAATGGCGGAGCTTTGGCTTTCTTCCCTTTATAGATGTCTTAAAAATACAAAGTTGATCTTTTTGCAAGATTTCACATGACACCATCCTACATGGAAGATTAGATATGTGGGAGCAGCATGGCCCTGCTCCTACCCTCCTCCTGATGGGTTTCATTTGGATGTTCTTGCATGTTTATTGAAGTGTTGGCTTCTTTTTAGTAAAGCACTGAAGACAGGAACTAGCCTTTACGAAAGCTTCTAAAATCAGACATAAAATTAAAAACATCTTATAGTCTCTGTTTTTGTGGTTGTCTATAATGACATGGCAGAGAATCATTCCCCCTCGGCAAGAGGATGGTTCCTTCATACCATTCAGTGTAGTTCAGGCTCTTTGATTATTTATGTAGCTTCCCTTCTCTATGAAAGCAAAGAAGTGCGTGTTGCAGTACCATCAAAGCCATTGCACATTTGCATAAAGCTGCAGTTGCTGTCATGCACATAAACTGTGAGTTGTACAAGCATGAAAGAAGCTGAAATGCGTTATTTTTTATGTCTTCTGACAAGCTTTTTACCCCTCTTTGCGTCATCAGCATCAAACTAATGGAATTATACTTTAAGCAGCAACTGTCACAATAATTAGAATTTATAAAAAAGAAAAATTCAATAAAAAAACTGACTCACTAGCTAAAAATAAAATATGCTTTGATGTAAACATTCTGTATATGTAGGTTGTGGGGAAGTACAGCATTTTTCAGTTGAATTTGATCCCTTTGTAATAACTCTTCAGGGCTATCAAATGCACCATCAAATGCACTTCATCACAGAAGAAACATTGTTGGATGTCTTCATTCTGAAAAAGAAGCGAAGCAACTGCAGCTTATGTTTGACTGTACCAAGGAACTCTAAATACAGATTACTACTTAGAATGCAGTGGAAGCTTTCAAAAACATTGTGCAATTTGTGGAAAACCTGTGTCTCTAATAAGCTGCAAGTCCCACTGGGATGAGTTACCTTCTCTCATCAGAGTTAGCATCTTCTGAATCTGCAGTTCCTGCAGTTTCCAGTTAATAGATACAGTGACAAAGTCTGGTTCATTTTCTTGGTGACGATACACGGAGCACACCCCTTTGAGCCATTTAACTGAAGTCTTGGTTTCTGTGATCACCAGAAGTCTTTTCCTCGCAGATGGGTGGTTCTTTGGCAGTCTTGTACTCCCATGTGGAGCTCGGGAAAGCATCTTGAAATTCCTACGTACAGATAACACAAGTGGTCGTGTTCCCAGTGGTGCAGTTTTCTCACAGGGCGTAAGTGTGAAATACTCTTTCCCTGGTAGAGAGACAAGTAATTGTTGGTGAAGAATAGAAAAACTTCTGGTGATTTCTTCAAGAGTATCTTATAGTGAAGAAGTAGGAAGTAAAACATGCAGAGAGCACACTGATGAATGTTCAATATTGGTTAGTCACCTTGATCATTTGGTATGTTTGATGAACTCTCACATGGAGTCATAAATCTAAGAATGTAAGTCATGCTTCAGGGCTTGGATTTTAGAAAACAAGATCCTAAAAATATAGAAGAAAACTGATTCTGGATTTCCAGAATTATGTGGTAGCTAGAAGACATAGTGTCATGCATTATCAAGAAAGGTAATGTATGAATCAGGAAATAGCAGCAACAGAAGTTATATATAAAGCTGTAAGCTGGGTTGGACTGGACTTCCTGTCCACTTATATTGGAAATATTTGAGTACGAATGGCAGAAAATGAACAGTCGGAGGAGGTTGAAATATGCTACATTCTCTATGTGCCACAGCAATGAACAGTGAAAAAAGCATCATTAAGATTAGGGATTACAGTTCAGTTCTCTTGTCATGCAGAGGAGATGCTGGCAGTCCAAGTTTCTTCTAAAGTCATAAGAATAGAAGTTGAACTGGAAAAAACCAAACCAAGTTAGCTGTGAGTAGATTTTCTAACTAGTTATCACAGATAAGGATTTCTGGTTCATTTGCTGGGAGTGATTTAGAAATGAAGGTGAAAGATTTATGTAGCTCGGTTGAGAAGAACCTGAGCTAGTTTTTTATTTTTTTTACCTGAGCAATGCTGTCCTCCATTCACATGGATTGTATGTCATCGTTCTAATTTTTTAATTGTTAATTCCCCATATGTACTTGCCTTAGTATTATTCTGGAGACTATTACCATGGTTTGCAAACAATTTTAGTGGTTACCAGTGGTCTCTCTTGATCCCCAGCAATGTATTTGAGATAGGTATGCTTGAGACATAAAAGAGAAAACTGAATGTGTTGGTGTTACTTTTTTTCTTCCTTGATCTCCCTTTTCCTGTTGCTAAGTTGTCTCATTTGTGTAGGAAAAAAGAGTTTTGTTCACAGAAGAAGAAATCTTGCTATCCAGGGTTAATTTTAAATGATGTGCTGCGGGCCATCTGTATAAAGATGCTAATGCTCGACAGTTAATTTTTAACCTAAGTGTATAAGCAAAGTTCCAACCATTTAGAAATCCATGGACTTGAGAAGGGTTGGAACTTTTGCTGGTCCTGTAAGGGCTGACAAAAGATTTTCCTTCACAAGACTGACAGCAGTATGTTCGTAAATGTACGTGCTCATTTCTACCAATAAGAGTGGCCAGCTCCATGTATTTGAATGTGACTGTAAAAACAACTTGATAAAATGTTAACATTTTGAAACACTAAGTTGCTGATAAACATGAGACACAAAATAATGAAGGAAAAGAACACTATTTATTCAGATGAACTTGAAGCCTATGTGAAACATTAAGTGGGAGATCAAGGGCAAGGTAAAAGCAGTACCTGGATACTAAAAAAAATTAACCTTTTGGATTCAGGATTACCCTGCAAAATAAAAGTTTGGTTTTTTTTTTATTTTTAAAACACAGCATAGGATATTTCTAAAAATCATTCACTCTAAATTAGGCAGCTAGATCTAAGTGCAACATGATGCATTGACTGATTAGAAGTTATTACTGCTGAAGAGGTTCTATTACATTGCATCTTTTTGCCAGTTCATGCAATGGTCAAAGGGCAAAATCTCGTCAGAAATGCTTACTGAAAGTGGGGAGATGCACTTCATTTGGGATGTATTTTTTTGTTTGTGTTAAGGCAAATTAAATTTCACTTATTTTCCCTTCTCCCTTCTGGTTTTGTTAATCATATTCACAGCCTGTTGCATCCCTGAAAGGTGGTTTCTCAGCCTTTCCAGAAGGGAAGCCTTTCAGGGGTATTTGGGTTGAGCAAGGTTGTGCGCGTCTGTGGTTTTTGGTTTGTTTGGGGATTTTTTTTTTCATGTTTGTGTTTGTTTGGTTGAGAATTGGGGGAGTGTGGTGTTGGTGATTGTTTGTTTTGATTTGTTTTGGGTGTGATTTTTTTTTTTCTCCTTCTTACCATATTTCTAGCAAAGTTCAGAATATTTTAATATGCCCAAAAAGGCAGCTAGAATTGTTCACTGCTAGAATTGATACACTTGATTTCTGTTTTATTACAGTGGAAGCAGCATTACTCACCATAGTAATAATACTGAATGTTCCAGTTCTGCTTTTTACCTACAATTTCAGTGCAATTGTTTAATTTAATTTTATAGCCTTTTTTTACCATCTTAGGTGTTGACCCTTACGTGTTCTACGGCACAACTGCATCTAGGGTTGGTGTATTGATGAAAACTCTTACATCTAATGCCTCAATTACTGGTAGCAGTTAAGCAGTTTAAAGTGTTATAATCTGCATCGGCTGATTAAAGTTAGCATAGGCAGAAGTGTTTAGGAGACTGGGCACCCTTGGGAACAAACTGGTGCAGACATATCCGTAGCATACTTGTCTTTTCACTAATTTCAGCTCAAAAGTGTCTTCACATCCTTGCAACCCTCAGGGTAGTGGAGGGTGAGTAGGGGAACAAACCCCGAACCTCTTGGGGTGTAATGTTCAGCAGTTCAGAGACTGCTTAGTATGGAGTGCCACAGTTGCAGGAGCCAACTAGGGCAAGCTGCTGATTTTCCATCACATTCTTTCAAAGCTGAAAATCTTATTTTTCCATATGTTGAATTTCAATAGCAACTTGACAGGCACTGATTTTCAGAAGAAGTAGTTCTCAGTGTTTTCCCACTTAAAATTCTTTAGCATGTTAAGATCAGCAATAACCCTAATAGAAGGGAGAAGGGACAATTATTTTTTTATATTGAAGTAGAATCTGATGCACAAATCTTTCTTCAATATTGTAGTAGACAACCTTTTGCAAGATTATGGTCAATTTCAAAAGCAAAGTTCACTGAAAGGATATGAATTGTACCTTGTGAAGTCAGAGCCACCTTCTTGAGGCCTTAAGTAGGGTGAATAAAACCCTTCAGTTAACTGGAATGGTATGTACGTCTTGAGCAAGGTTGTGATATGGAGAAGGTTAAGCTTCAAAATGGCTGCATCTCTAAGATTATAAAGTTGTGCTTTTCAGAAGCTTCTTTCTGTTGCAAACTTAGGGAAACCTCTTGGCTGCAGCTGACCCTGACCTTAAGGTCTTGCAGAGTAGAAAAGGTGTGTCCTTTACAACCAGACCCTTTGAGGCACTGGGTTTACTGCATAATTCATGAGTGTGCATCTGACCACAGAAAAGGGCAAATTATGTAGGGTAGTGATGAAATGCTTGTCGGCAGGCATGTCCCTTCTGGCTTACATGAAGCTGTCCTGTTGGGGTTAGTGTTCCCTGCATTGCTAACTTGAGACCATAACAGGAGCATCTCCTTTTTGGCTGCTACAGCCCATCTTCCTGGGTGTAGCCAGCCCTGCTCTCAGCCGGGGTTAGTTCATCTGCCGAAGAGGGTGGGGTTTGAAGAACAAGCCCTGCTAATAGCGTAGACAGCCGGCAGGAGCTCGGGTTGCAGTGTTTCATCAGCTGCTAATCCGTTTACAGTATAGTTAATCAGATTGCTCTGTTCGGTGCTGCACAGACTTTGTGCCACACTGCTGTAATCGAGATGGCTTGATGTGTATAAACTAGTTGGTGTATGAACTGGAGACAGCTCTTACAGTGGAGACAGGGGCTTCTCTGCTGAGGATCGTAAATGGTTTCTGTTTTGTAACTCTCTTGCCATAACCCAGGGCATTTAGCTCAAGAAAAGTTTTGAAGCTTTCTTAGTCTCTAAATCGACACAATATTTGTTGGGGATGGAGCGATTAGTGTGTTAAGATTTCTCTTTTTCAAGTGTGGGGGCAGTGCAACCCATTCTCCTCCCTCAGTGAAAGTATGGACTTAGCCTCTAAATTCGTTAGCTTACAAGCAAAGTTCTGTTTGACAGTTTCTGTTTAGGTCAATGTACTGACAGACTGAATATGAAACTTAAAAAGAAAGAAAGCATAATTTTTTATACCTTTTTTTTTCCTTAGTTCCTGTACCAGTGTGAATTGTTGTGTTGAAGTAGTTTCTTTACAGCAAAAAAACTAAGCAAAAGACTTGTCTTTTAAAATACTGTAATAAGTAGTTGATCTGACCTTGTCTCTGTAGAGCTGTAAATGGAGGATAATCTTTGCTATGGGAATTGTAACTGTATTTGCTTGGATTTTCATGACAGTAGTGTCTCCAAATTCTTTAGCAAGGCTGTGACTTATTGTTGCTCATGAACAAATTGTGAAAAAAACCAAAATCCACTCTCCCTTCTGTGCCCCAACAAAACCCAAAATCCCAGGCGAACCACATAGTTTGAAATTTCATTTTATCTCTTGTGGGTTTAGTAGTTAGACTAAACTAATCTCAGTCTTTCTCCCTCCCCCCACCTCCCAGCCGTTCCCCTTTCTTTTTTCCCCTCCCTGACAATAAGACTGTCAAATAATATTTGAAATAAAGAAGATAACTTAATCTGCTTTGGCATTATGGTAAGAAGCCATATCATCTTGTTTACAAAATTTAATGTAATATCATCTCTCTGTGTTGTAGTGGAAGCAATGAAGTGCTAAGTGCATTCAGTACTTAATGTGATCAGAAAAATTAATATCTATAGAATGTGACAGTTGGATTTGAAGGGTTTACCTTGAAATTGGAAAAGATGAAATTGGAAAAGATTCTCAAAGCCTTAGAGTGCAGTGCATGTTTTCAGGTGCTATGTTTCGAGAGTGTTTGGAATGTAGATCTAAATGTTTATACTTAATGTGATACTCCTGGTTTTACTGAAACTGTTCTGTTTTCTTCTAGGTGAATCTGGACTGGGAAAATCAACATTAATCAACTCATTATTCTTAACAGAACTGTATTCCCCAGAGTATCCAGGTCCTTCCCACAGAATTAAAAAGACTGTACAGGTATGTCTTGGGCGGGGGGGGGGGAAGATACAGCTTGAACAATGTGATTTGCAATCTAGTAATGTAAGGAGATACAGTTGTTACATAAGCACCTATATTTCAAAATACATCCAGATATGATGTGAACTACTAAGAAATATTCAATGTGTCTCTCAGTGCATCTTAGCAACAAAACTTCCAGGTTCTCAAACTTGTGGCCTGTTGAAATGCAGGAGTCCTGCAGGGCTTTGTGTGCTGCCTGTACATTAGAAAACACATTCATGTGCAGTCCTGTTTGAAAATGTAGTGTTTATTATCAATTAAAATATTGAGTAAATCTGTAGAAGTAGATAGATGTGCATTAAACCCCCTGACTGTTTAAGGTAGGCTTTTAGAGACTGTGTGTATTAAAGGATTTGACTGAAGTGCAAGGACCTCATGGACCAAGTATCCATGAGCCTTCTGCAGACCGTATCCTTTGTGGTACCTCATATGCCTGTTACAAGTTGTTATTCTGAAACATATCAGGGACTGAGGGAAGGGGAACCTGTCTGACCTTAAGGACAAGACTTACATAGGCAAAGATGTTCCTGCGAGTGATGCAACTGAAATATTTAGTCAAAGACTGGAAAACTGAAGTTGATCCATTCATTTTATGTAATAACTTGTTACTAATCAATTATATTTTCTCTCAAGAAAAGGAGCATACTCTTTATATTATAAAAAGGTTATTAAAAATAGCAATTACCTCATACTAAGAAAAAATAATATTATGGGTAGTTTAGGAAATCATTGCATTTCAGTGGTGTATTTTCTGCCTCCACAGCTGAGCAGCTGAATAAGGGTGTGTGAGCTTTGCTTATATCTCTTGATGTGCCCTTGTTTAAGATTTTGGTGAAGATAGCTTGTGACAATCTAACTTTGTACAGATGAGGACTGGAGGTGCTCACCATTGCTGCTGTTGTTCAACAGAGTTCTTCCAGCTGCAAAATTATAGTCTTAGACCACCTCAGCTGTAGCTGAAGTGGCTGGGCAATGACAGAGTTGTCATAAAGTGATTAAGCCCTGTGTTGGGTTAGGAGGGTAGGCAAGGTGCTAAACAGATGTTGTAAAATAGAGTGATTTTTAATTGAGTGGAACCAAATAACTGTGCTCCAGTGCTGTGATCCACTGAACTTACTATTTTGTGGGACCTCTGGGATTTTTTTTGCCTGGGGTTTTGGGTAAGACTTTTTTAATCCAATCTCAGAACACAGAATAATTACCACAGTACTAGGAAAAAGTTAGTTATACTCATATTAGAAAGTTTAAATGGTATTGCTTGTCAGTTAGCTCAACATCAAAGCTTGAATACTATCGCAAAATGCATTCGTTGCAGAATATAATTTTTTTCATTTGGAGGAAAGCTTTTGAACATTCTGAGTTCTATTAACAATATATTAATACTTTCTAAGCTTTAGTCATGTCTATTAGGCTATTTTATCAGTTTAATACATAACCATAGTACTGCGAGAAAATGGACTTAAAAGCTTATTAGCAGGGACATCAGACCATTATCTGAACTAGCAGGGTTGAATTTATGTACTTGGTTCAAAGAGACATTAAGTGGGATGGAAGAGGTTTGCAAATAGTTAAGCTCTGGTATAATATGCTTAGAACTGAAATAATCAGTAACTGTTGGAAAACGAAGTAGAAGGGTGACTTTTTGTTGAAAGAGAAATGTAGTGGGATTTCATTACTGATGATTACAAATTGATTTAGTAGAAGCTAAAAAAAAGCAACCAGGACATCTTTCCAAGATAACTCACCTAGTTAAAGGTGCATCAATGTAAAAAAGAAAAAAAAGAAAAAAAAAATTCTATGTGGAGTTTCTGGAATTTGAGTTAAGTACTTTCATATATTAGGTGGCATGTTATGTTAGATGATCTGTTCATTCTGACCTTCAGAGGGAGGTTGATGTTTATTAATTTACTGGTTGAATAAAAAACCCTATCCTTTTCAGAAAACTTCACTTAATGATTTTTTTTTTTTTTGGCACTGGAGAGGGATAAAGAAAAGGGCTTGAACAGAGATCAGGTTGAAAAGCCATTGCATTTTTTCATACTTCCACTGTGTGGGCTAAAGCTTGAGGGTGACCAAGAGCTAGCCAAAACTTTTTTCAGTAGTGAATTGGAGTCTAATATAACTTAGAAAATAATAGGATTGGGATGGTGTACACTTAAAGACCATCTTCCCCTCTAGAAACTACTGGTTACTTTATCTATTAGATATTTTTTTAAGTATTCTTGCAGTGCAACATTACTGTGCTTTCAGTTATTTAGGATGAATGAAAAATCATTGAGTGTAGCATTTTAAGAAGGAAACTGAAACTATCTTATTTCAGGGTCAATGTTTAAGTGGGGATAAAATTGTTTCCCCCTACAACCTTGAAAATTGTGTGTGCTAGTAATGATGTGTATGATATGGAGGTGTTTCCAGTCAAATCAAAGAATAAACAGTTGGAGCTGCTGTTTGGATCCATTGGATCTGAACTCTTTACCAGTGAAAACCTAAGTTGAGGATTGAAAGGATTTTTGTAGAGTACAGATGAGACAGGCCAACAGAGCAACCTCAAACCTTCGTTGAAATAATCACCTACTCTTATATGGTGGGAATAATTTATTGACCAGGAATTGTATGAGGCTCTCTCCTTAATAAATGTGAGCTGTGGTTTGGGCTGGAAAGCCAATTGCAGTTTGAAGTTGTTTTCTGAGGCAGGTCCTTCATATTGATTTCATGTAAAACACAGAAAAACAGTTAAAAGTAATTTGAAGTCAAATAAATTCAAAGAAAACTTACTCAGAAATGAAGGGGTATGAAATATGTTTTCTCTGATCACTATTTGACTGTATTAAGTGGAGTATGCTAAAAAGCATTTGAGCTGTAACAAACATCAGGTCGTGAATGCTGTGTAGTAACTGCCAAGGAGACCCGTGTGACCCACTTGACTGGAGTGCATGGGAAAATGGCTGTTTGGAGGAGACTTTTCTTGAAAAGTTTTAAATTCCAAGACTTGAACTAATGTTTTCCATGAATCTCTTGGGAATACTTGTAAACCAGATGATAGGATGCAGTTGGATACTTTAACTGTGAATTACACTAGTTTACAGTGATTTTTTGGATCTTTTCCAGATGTTGCTGCTTTCTGTGCCTTTGACCATATATGGGCACATTCATTTGGGTTAGAAAAATGCAACTTTGCAGAGGCTTTATGGCAGATTCTTCATCTACTGTCTCCTACCAGCAGAACTTACCATTTAAAGTATATGGTGGATTTGGTCTGATTGTCCACAGCACAAGCACAGGACACTTCATTTGATCAGCTCATGCTTCTTGTTCTATAGGTTTCTTAAAACCCTGCTCTGATAGCAAGATACCTATGTGAACTTACAAAAAGTAAGAAAAAATGTAAATCCTCACCTCCCAGTGAGGTATTAGCACTGCCTGCAGAGATTCAGTTACTGCAGGCCATTTTTCAGAAAGTGGTTTCACAAATTCAGCCACACTTATATTTTACAAGCACACGGAATCAGGGAAAATGTTTGGTGTGGCATTTCTGAGGATCTCTTGACCTTTGTTTTTAGTTTTTTATAAACATAGGTTCAAGATAATATTTTATTAATTGCTTCTTCTGTAAAAGCATTCCTTCATGACTGCATAATAATTTAATGGTTCTTGCTGGGAATTTTTGGGCTGGAGAATAAAGTTGATACTTTGTAGTGCTTGGCAAGAATACATCTCTTAACATTATCATCTCTAGTATTTTACAAGTGTTTTGGATTTCTTATACTTTCAGAGAGCTTGGTGATAGGAGGGCTATGTGGTTACTATATACAAGATAGCAAAAAGAATGCAAGGAATCAGAAGTTAGTGAGTAGTAAACTCTTGGCTGAGTTGACTGTGGCTGGAGATTACTGTCTTGAGTTCTGGCATTGATTGTGTACAATAAAATTTCTCTATAGAACTCTTGAGGAGGGGGGAAATAGACTCACCACGATTAAAACATAAGTTTCTAAAGCACTGCATGTATTCCTAGGTTCTCATGGCTTTGAACTGTATGCTTTTAGAAGGATAAGAGTTGCGAAAGAGTAACTTGGTGGTGTCTTAGGCTGCTGTGTGCATGGAGTTTTTTTTTGTTTGGTTGGTTGGTTGGGTTTTTTTTACACCTTCCTAACCTGCAATAAGGCCTGCTTAGGTAGGAGCCTGAATTGAGTGGCCTTGAAGTCCAGCCCAACCTGGATTCTTCTGTGACTAGCATTCTGGAAGCCCAGTGCGGGGACTTGTTTCATGAATCTGCCTTACTTGATGTTTTTTTCCCTGTCTTTTTGTTATGTGAGAAGCCAACTCATGATGATTGGTTGCTGTAGGCAGCCATAGTGTAGCTGAGTCAGTTTTTTGAGAACTAACAGTGAAAGGGGTTGATCTGACTTGGGTAGGATCCCTACTGATGAATAGTTAAAAATAGCATCCTGCATACTTAGAGGTTAAATATAAAGCCTTCTTTGCAGTTAGGTACTGTTTTCTGTGTTTGTGTATAGTCTCGTCTGAATTAGACTCAGTGTTTTACTTGGGCAAGAGGGATTTAGTTTGTCTTTCTGCAGGGTGTCACTTTATCTTGTGGATTTACATTGCATCACATAAGCAGCGATTGCAGAGTGTTTGCAATAATATGCAGGTGTGGCTGTGAGTCTGTTTCACTTATATGACAATGAGGGATGTGCAAGAGCTAAAGCAGCATTGATAGGATCTCTCTCAAATCTTGAACTGGTCAAGAGACCATCCAGATAGAATTTATTATCCAAGTTGCCACTCTCTCCAAAAGTTCCTTAGTGAATGTTCTTGCAGGTGTTCATCCAGTTAAATAGAACTTTTTTTTCTCTTCCCCATTAGGGTTTGGGAGAGTTAAAAAATGTTAAGCAATGAGCACCAAGGTGGCATCACTGTATGCCAACTCATGTGTGGCTCTAGACAGATGGCTCACAGTTGATTTCTTGAATCCATATCTAGAAAACAGTGTCATTAGTGGTTTAATAGAAATTACTTTAGTATCAAGGAAAAAACAATGATTAAATGTGTGAGCAGTTGGAAAGAAGCCAACATGCTAACGTGAGTTTGTAATTTCTTACTGCTGTGCATCACTGACTGTTACAACAGTGATACAGCACTTTCTCAGGCAGATACACCTGACGTTGGCATTATCAATAATTACTGTCATATTAGTAGGAAGGAGGTAGCAGTCCATGTGCTGTTTAGCCTAGATTTTTTTTCTGTCATGACATGCTTAATCTGTTTGACATGCTTACTGCAAGGTGACTGAGCTGTGCTGCAGATGGATGATCACAAATGGAGACATGAATTCCCACACCCAGATCTTGCATCAGCCTTGTGCTGATGCAGTTGACTTCTGAGCCAGGTTTCCATCAGTGACTTGGGCTCACAGGAACCCAATCCATTATGGTCACATGAGGTCTAGTTCAGCAGATTGCAGCTAGATTGTATTACTTTCCAATATCAATCTGTTTGTAACAGGAAACCATCACTTTATATTGTTCCGTTCCCAAGCATTATGCTAGCTGAAGAATAAATGTATTCTTAAAAATACATTAACAGGACTAGAAATGTGTTTAAGGTGCTTGGTGGGAGGATCAGTTTTGAAAATGTCATTTTCTTAGAAGTGACTAAAGTTGGCAATTTCATCACGTTTAATGCCTGGTTAAGGTTTTTCCTGTTTAATCAGGAATTAAGATACTAAGATATCCTACATACCTAGAGGGTTCACTGACTTCATTTAAATAATGACCTTTTTCTTTTAAAAAAAAATTATTATAAAAATATTGGGATTTTATAAGCAAAACACAGACCTAGTATACCTCTGAAGCAGAAGAGTCAGCAATTCTTTGCCAGACTTCTTATTCATTGAATACTTTTCCCAGTGTTTCAGATAGGTGACTAAATTGCTAAAAATTTAATCTTATCTTATTCATTTTACAGGTTGAACAGTCAAAAGTTTTAATCAAAGAGGGTGGTGTTCAGTTACTACTCACAATAGTTGACACACCAGGATTTGGAGATGCTGTGGATAATAGTAATTGGTAAGAAATTCTTTGTATGTTCTCTCACAATAATTCTGAATTGTATTTTGTGTATGTGTGAGATATAATACGTTGTGACATCTTTTTAAATGCAAGCTTCAACATTCAGTTAAAATATTGACACTTTTAAACTTTTAGTTGGCTGAAAAGTTTGAACTACTGTAATTCCAAGTACCTTTATAACTTGACTGAAATACTGTCAGCTTTTCCCTTTAAACTGGGTGATGCATTTGGCTCTGTATCCACACATGCAGAGTGCAGAACTGACTTCTGTGTCATCACAAGATGTGATCAGTGAAGCGTATTCCTTTGGCTACGGTTCTTAAGTATTCTGTTTAATGCTATTACAATGAAGGGGATTGTGTTTGAAGGGATTTTTCAGTGAACTCACACTTTACGTCTTCAGAGCTTTGTAACTCAGTTTTGTGTTGAGGAACTAGTCTCTTAAAGTGCAGTGTTGAAGTATCCTAATTTAAAAAAAAAAAATAAAAACAGTAACAACAAAAAGGCAACCCATGGGGAAATTGTGAACATCTACTTCTTAGCCAAGACAGATTTTTTTTTTTTTTTACATAAATAGTGTAACTTACAGGTTTTTATTCATGTAACCTCTGCAGCTGGCAGCCAGTTATCGACTACATTGACAGTAAGTTTGAGGACTACCTGAATGCAGAATCTCGAGTGAACAGGCGTCAGATGCCAGATAATAGAGTGCAGTGTTGTTTATACTTCATTGCTCCTTCAGGACATGGGTTTGTATTACTGTATTTTATGGTTTTTTTTCTGTCTCTTACCTCAGATAAATATACAAATTTGTCAGTCTGACTTACGTAAAGTTCCTAACAGGATTTTCTTAATAGCCTGCAAATCGTGCTTATTTTCAAATATAAGCTTGCTTTGGCAAGCCAAACACCAGAAAACACGATTGCACATTAATTACACAGCAAGAAAAATAGAATTCTAACAGCTAAAAATACATAGATGTTCACAAGTGCCAGGTCTGTTTGTTATCTGTATGTCTTTTGATCACATTAGAAGGAGAAATTGATTCACAGTTCAAGCAACGGGATTTTTCCTTTCTGTTCTTCCTGCCTCCCTTTGAATTTGAATGATAAATTGAAGATGGGAAATTTCATGGATCCTTGTAAGCATACTTTAATTCACCTGGCACATAATATTTTGTCTAGTGACAATTCCAGTATAGGCATTCTGATTTCTTTCAATTATTGTGTGATCTTGCACCCCTGCTTAGTTTTTAACTTGATCAGACTTCTATCTAGTGGTCGAGGGGGAGAACTGCATTTCTAGGGTGTATTAGATACAGATTGACTGTATCTGAAATTAGTTGCCTAGCATTTTATCGTGGCATTATAACTGATTAAATTGATCAGAGACTCTTAAGTTGTACCTTCAAAACTAGAAGGAGAGGGTAAGTAGTCTACTCTATTGTATAAGTCAAAAGTAGTAAAACTTGTTGAAGGGAATGATGAAGGAATTTTGAAGCATATTCCTCAGGCAGTAAAAATTGCTAACTATTACACTTAGCTTCTGTAGCTAGCACTGATATGGGTCTAATAATTTTGAACTGGACAGAGACTTCCGAATTTGGAAAGAAATATTGGAGGGAGTTTTTCTTGCTTAGACTTGCCTTTATTAAATGTTTTGTTGTTGTTCAACATGCATGTTTGTAATGTCAGTTTTGCTCAACATGCACATCAGTTTTAAATGTAATTTAAATAAAGGGATGATGATCCTTTTCTTGTGCTAGATAGTCATTTTTGAGCTAACTTTCAGATTCTGCAAACAGTTCTCTTAACCCCACACCCCCCTTTATCCATTAGAATTTTCTAAACCAGTGGGAGGTACAAATTATTCTTAAGGAAAAAGAAAGGTAATGTTTCCAATAAGCTAAGGTTTGATAATTAAATTTGTGAGGCTAAAAGCTGTGAAAGCATGTTCCTTACACAGGTATTTCATGTTATTCTTAGGGGGAAAAAGTGTGAAGTTGTGCTAGGTTTGCATGATGTTTTTCAATTACTGGAATAAATGCTTAGAATTGTCATGTAAGTAAGAAAAGTAATAGAGAAAATTGGTGCTGCTGTTAGCATTCATTTCCTCTTTTAAGATATTCCCCTCTCTGAAAGGACATAGCTCACTTCCTACCTGGTTTTTGTGGTCATGCAGTCTTTGTTCCTGTTTCCTGTGCGGACAGCAGCGCATGTAACCTGTCAAGTAGTGTCCTCTTCACTCTTAAAGCATGACTATATTTACACCAAATGAAAGCATTTGTAGGTGAACTTACTTCTGCTCACCCCTATGACTTAATACACTTGTAAAAGCCCTCTTGTTATAATTTAGAAATTAAAAAAATTACCAGATTAAGTCCTTCCCTTTAATGCATCCCACTGTTTTTAGCTGGTATCCCCATAAACATCTGAACTGATGAGTTAGTTTGTGTGGGAGCAGGAGAAGAGAGAGGAGGGGCAGGGGGAGGGTTCCAAGTAAGTGACTGGGGTGATAATGAGTTGCACCATCTTTCTGCAATTCTGGAGTCTTTATGTAAAGCCTTACTGCTCAATCTCCACTGTAAACTCAAGTCCTTGAGGTGAGCATTTTTGTTTTGAAAGATTCTGCTTTGGCAGCTGCCCTTCAACCTGGTGTTGCTGCCCTAGGTAGCTTTTTCCAGCTCAGAATATTCTGTGATTGTTTTGGGTTTTTTTTTGAAGAAAGTAGTGGGAAAGCATACGAAGGGGAATGGATAACCAAAAAAGCACTCATAATCTAGACATGCCATTAGCATTGGCTTATTTAATGGAAATGTGTTGGGAAATTAAGTGGCAGGTAGAAAATGTTAAAATGAAGTTAAGTATGTGTTCTTCAACATTTTCTTTATTCATTTTTATATGGTTTGGAGAAGCAGCTGAATTTGAGTACCAAATGAATATGGTTTTAATGTTCCTAATACTAATTTATTTTATATGAGAAATAGTCTTGTTAAATCCTTTAAGTGAATCCTTTAAGCCTGACTAAACTTGCTATAATTTTGAAGTATTAATGTATCAAAAACTCTCTGGTTTTACTTCAGCAAGCAGGAAATATAGATGGTGAACATACTGTCACGCACCTGCTCAACACCCATATGATGGTTGTTTTAGTTTTATATTATTGTCATCCACCTTAATAATTGTCTTTTTGTTTTACATAACAATTTAGAGATGAGATATTTCTACTTCATTTGTACACAGGCCACAGAAGTTATTGTCTTCAGCAATCTAAGGTCTAAAAAAAAAAATAAATCTCCCAGCCCACTCTCAAGAGGAAACACCATAACAAACATGACTTTCAGAGCATAATTCACAGCTGTAAACTCTTATCAGTCAGGCTTTAAATGGGATTATCTTCTGGCTAATGACACGAACTTCACTGCTTTCACAGGAGAGGTCTTATCATTTGCTTAAATGAGTGTAATTTCAGCTTGCAGAAGTCTCGTGACTACTGGTAGTATTAACATATGACTTATTCCTCTGGTATGATACAATTTAGGGGATTTCCTCTAGTAGTTGCAGGTAGTCTTTTGACTTCCATTTAGTCATCAGTCACTCATAAATCAGTGTTTCAAGTTGTCAGGACAAATCTCATCATTTGTACATTCTTGTTTAATTAATAAAAAATTGCAAAACTCTAATGCTGTTTTTCAGACTTAAGCCTTTGGATATAGAGTTTATGAAGCGCCTGCATGAAAAAGTGAATATCATTCCACTTATTGCCAAAGCAGACACACTTACACCTGAGGAATGCCAACAGTTTAAAAAACAGGTGAGTTGAAAAATTAATATTTACAACATAGGATAATTTATTAAGTTGATCCCTGTGGAAATGGTGAGATGTAACCTACATGAAAAGTTTAAACCCTGAAGCAATGACTTGAGACAGCAAAGCCAAGTAATTTATATCTCTAGATTTAATTATAATTCTTGGTGAAATAATCTTGTTTTTGTCCTCAGGGCAAGAGGGTTCAAGTATAGTATGTTTCTTGGCAAGTGAAATAATTCACTGCTGAGATAAAAATCAGTAAGGAAGGAAAGGAACTTTCAAGAGTTAGGTACCTAACAGAAGTTGTGTGTTTAAAAAAAAATGTATTTAGGAGTATGAGAGTATTATTGATTGTGTTATGGTATTCACTTTCATGTTGATGCACTGTATTTATTAAAGAGACCTCAGGTATTAGATGAGAATCAGTATACCTACTCAGTCTTGGGCTGTGGTAATGCATTTTGAAGATGGTGAGATAATTGTAACATTGATACAACTGATGTAGTGTCTTTGTATTTGTAGAATGTATTTGGCATCAGTGTCTGCAAGTGGCTTATGTTTTATTTTCAGCTACATGATCAGAGTAGAAGTAGATTTAAGCTTTTTAGTATTGTATGAAGAGGATGAGGAGGACCCAGAGCAGGACAAGACAAGACAGGAAGTCTTGTCCAGTCCTAGTTTAGAACACAGGTTCTGAAAAGATGTCATTAAGAGGTGTTGTGTGCAAAACTCTTGATTTAAGATTAAAATTCAGAGGACAAAATGAAAGGAAAAAATGGTAGAACACAGAATATTTCTAAATATGTAAGCAGCTTTATCATAAGTTGAGGTTAAATAGGGGAGACTTTCCCAAATCAAACTTTGAAAATAAGTCCTTGCATGAATTGGATACTTATGTTCTTATAAGACTGAAAACTCATGAACCAGAAATATTCCCCAGGGCTTTGCAGTGCAGCTGTCAACTCAATGGTCTAATGTTTTTCCGTTCTAAAATTCTGGAAAACTAATCATCTTGTTTTTAAAAATACCCTTCAGACAAATGAAGCAGCAAAACAGTATGGTCACTTTTTTGATGATGCTGTCAGTTTTTATTAAATTTTTGTTAATGCTTGCAAATGTTTTTCAACACAACTAACTGCTAGAGTCAGTCCATCAGTCATAAGCTCTATTAAAATAGGCAGGTGATCCTGCTTCAAGCAACTGATGCTCAGGTGTGTTAGAAACAGGAAAGGAGTGACAGGAGTAGCTATTGTGGGAACTCAAAGGGGTGAAATGTGCCTGCAGTTATCTATTCAAATATTTTATATTTTGAAGGGACTCAATTGCGAGACTAGTCTGAGAACTTAAGTAGGGTTGTATTAGTTTTTGCACATTCAGGTAGGATTTCCATTAGGGTAAATCTGTTGTTTGTCCCATCATAGAAAACTGGTATTAATTTTGGCTGTCTTTTTATTGGTGGATAATATTCTGTTAGCTGTGAGGCACTGACTCTGATCCTGTCTTCCCCCTGGCTTAAGAAGAAATGGTCATACTAATAACCCATTGGGGTCACCTGGTGGTGTTAAACATGTGCAAGTTTTGTAATGTAACTTAGTCATCTTAATATGCAAGATCTTACATATCAGACATAAGGAGGGAGAATGGGATTGCAGCAAGAAACATTGAGTTACTACAGAGTATGAATTTCTCAAACAGATAACACTTTTCTTTTTAGATAATGAAAGAAATCCAAGAACACAAAATTAAAATATATGAATTTCCAGAAACAGATGATGAAGAAGAAAATAAAATTGTTAAAAAGATAAAGGTAAATTAGTTTTCTTTTGAAAAACTGCTTATGGAGTGGCAAGGGGGGTTGAGTGTGAAAAGCATTCTGTCATTAATGAAGAGCCCACCAGTATGTGTAGGAGATAGAAATCAAATGCAAAGCTGTCCTAAGTGTCACTGTTCCTCAGCAGGGGCAATGAATGACACTGTTAAGTCCTCTGTCTAAGTCCTTTGGCTAAAATTCAGAATGAGAGCTCATTTAATGAACTCTAAAAGATCACTTTTTTAATTTCACGACTGTTTGACTTTTATCCACCTACCACTTTTGTTTGGTTCTGATCTTTGAAGGAGGCCAGGATTGTCTTTCAGACAGAGGTGTGCAGTGGCATAGAGTATGTGCATTGCAGCTAATAGCTGTCTGGCTGATTGATATACTGAAACCTTAATGGAGATTAATGACTAAAGAAAATCAAAAGGACTGTCAGGCTGTTGAAAGGCTTCTTCTTAGTTTACTCATGTTTTTGGTTTGTTCTTTTATGTCGGAGTCCATGTTGTACATGTTTCTTGAGCCTTGCTTCTGTTTGTTCAGTAGCTTTAACAGCCTGCAAGAGCTTTTAAGTTTTTTTGTTACTGTGGGAATCACCTAGGATAGATAAACACAAATATCACAAATGGAAGATGTCCTGGGACTAAGCCTAGAGGAGAAGAGCAGAATAAAAGCAAAGACCAAAGTCTGAAATACTTAGCTTTGTACTCTGTTCCTTTCAGCCACTTGAAGCTGCTCTTGGCTCCTTTGTTGCTTGATACACTGGAGGCATTCTCGGTTCAACTGAAAACAAGAACTTGAAGTAGTTCTTTGCCAAACCTTTGAAAACTGGATATAAGATCCAGCCAAAGTAACAGTCCTTGTAGCCAGTGGGAAAGTGAATTGGTAAATAATTAACTGTGCAATTAAGTAAATAGGAAATGGTTTGCCTGTTGCTTAGCTTACTAAGTAACGTTAATGTCTGTTTCTTAACTAGATTTACAGAATACAACAGTATAAGGAATTTAGAAGGGTGTGTGTGTATATATAAGTCATTAAACTAGGCAGAGGTCAGTAAACATCACTATTCTTGCACTTGGGGTTAGCTGCGCAGCAGTGTTATAGCCCCGAGCTAGCTTATGTCAAGTTTACACATGGGCATGCTTTCAGTATCTTTTGGCAGTAAAAGTCATACTTTATCTTGTAGGACCGTTTACCTCTTGCTGTGGTAGGTAGTAATACGATCATTGAAGTCAATGGCAAGAGAGTTAGAGGAAGGCAGTACCCATGGGGTGTTGCAGAAGGTAAGGCTTTCTTGTGATTCTTTTTTTTTTTTAATCCATTTAAAATTTATTAGCCATTAGTCTATATTTGAAATGTTTGAAATGCTTAATTTGAATGTTATTTGATCTGGAAATTTACTGAATATACCATTTTGTTATTCTGATAATACTGGAACAAAGTAGAGGTTTCAGCAACTTTGCAAGCAGATACCTGTTGAAGCCTCAGTGAGTAGTTGTAAAACCTGTAGTGACTTACGGCAGATAATTATATGACTTAAATTACAACTGTTTTCTAGCTTTCTCATGTTAATTTTTTTCATATAAAATATATGTATTCCTTAGATTTTTCTTTCTAGAGGATACACATTATAAATATTAATTTGACCAGCTCCTTTATCATAAGTTCAGTTTAAAGTTTCTGGAAGAATTTGTTTTTTTCCCAAAACATCTGAGTCTTAATTGCTGGGGAAGGTCCCTGGTAATGAATAGAATACCTTTTTTTTAAATTTATTTAGAACTCACTTTCTATTGCTGTAGAGACTTGAAGATAACTGCATGTTCTTCTGGTAACCATTTCTTGTGCTTTAATGCCATTCACATATTTCAGATGGCAAGACTTGCGCCATGCTCTGCAGTGAAACAATCACTATTAAACTGCTTCTCCATGATCATTGAATTTTTTCCTTGTGATGTGCATGTGTTGGATAAAGAGAATATTTTTCTTTTCCACATTATTTCTGCCTTCCAAGGGCAATGGACTATAAATTGGATGCAGTGTAAAATAGAAAAAAAAAAACCCAACCAACAAGCAGTGTATGGACCAATACTTTAAAGAGAAATGCTGTAACACTTTGAAGTGCATGTCTGGCAGGAAATGAGGTTTGGCAGAAAGTAAAAACCAGCTGCACCAGAGAGGATCAAGCTTTATTTAAGGCTCTTGCGTTGGCATTTGGAGATGTACAAAATGGTGCTGCTTTTCTTTATTTAAAAACAAATCTGTTAAAGGCTTCATGTCCATGATTGTACAACTTTGGGAAGGGAAGAACTAGCCTAACTAAAAGCAACCTCTTTAAGTGGCTTTCAGTCTGTCAGCCAAGGACAGAATACTCAGAAATGATGCTTTTTTGGAAGTATGACTTCATTTACTATCTGAGCGGAATTTACCAGTCTGTAAAACCATGGAATGAAATAATGCAGGAGTGCAGATACAAGGCAAACACACACAGAGTCTATGTTTTGCACTTTTCTGTGGGATTCACTGAACTTACTTGGGCTATTTGAATTCCTTCTTCCTGCTTTTTTTCTCTTCCTTCCCACGAAAATGTATGTCTTTACTTCAGGGACACGTTGGAAACCTGCCTTGTACCTTTCTTTTGTGTGTGCTTTTCTATGTTGCCTTCCCTGTCTGCACACCAGAGAGTTCTGGGGGTGCGCATTTTTCCTCAGTGTCATTTCATTATCTATCAAGGAAATGCCACTCAGAATCAGCCTCTTCTGCATTAGTAGGGTGATAGGCACAGTGGAATAGGTGGCATCTAATGACAGCTGCCCATTCTCTCTTGATTAGGTGCACCAAATTAAATACACAACCTTTCTTTCCTTAGTTAATAAAGAACTAAATCCACATAAAAATTAAAATGAAGACTTCTAGAACTCATTTAGTGGGAAAGGGGGAAATAGATTGCATTAAGTCTGTCTTTTAAAGGGTTTTGGATACAGCTGGATCTAGACTGGGGTCTACAGTTAGTGTCTGATCCGTAGACAACTGTGCTGGCAGGGCCTCCAAAGGATCAAAAAGTTAAACTGACAAAACTGTGTTTCTGTTGTGGTAGCTTATTCTGCTGTACTGACTCAGAGTACAGTTTGTCAGTGTGGCTCAGGGGAGCATAGGAACTCTGCTAGTAAGATTCTGTTAACATGTTTTTTCAGTAAGGAAAGGCTGGAAGTAATCTATTGTTGGAATGAGTGTAGATGGATGACATCTTACCTCTATAAGGCACATATTTTGGTTGGCATCTCAACAAAAGTTTACTTTTTTTTGCAGTTGAAAATGGTGAACACTGTGACTTCACAATTCTGAGGAACATGTTGATAAGGTAAGTAACTTACAGGTAACATTAACACTGGTATGTCTGAGAGCTTGGGAAGTCATATATTGGAGAAAAAAGGATTTGAGATAGTGAGTTCATGTTAATCCCCGTATTTTTAATTGTAAACAGTATCTTACACTTTATGATACCTCGTTTATCGACATATTTGCAAGCAGTAGTGTTGGTAAGGATTTTTTTTTTTTTAATAGTTCTCTTTACCTTGTGATTGCTTGTTCTTGAAAACTGTGATAAACTATAGGAAACTGAGTTGTCTGTTAGTGCTGATGTGTGCTTAGTTGTAGTGATGTGTACTTACTTGTAGTGCTGCAGTTGTCTACAGCAAGATTGCCTGTGCTTCACTGTGTTAGGTGCCAAAGTCCTATACTGACACCAGTTCACTAGGTGACATCTGCTGTAACAACTCTGAGTTTGATTATTAAGTTTTTATTTTCTCCAGGCTGACAACGGAAAATCATGAAAGGAAGCTCATGCTTGTAAATTAGTCTTTAACTTTACATTTAGCTTTTGTAAACTTAAAAGACAGCAAGTAGGAAGTTTGGGCTTGTTGTTTGCCTGACATGCTTTTTCTCACCTACTACAGTAGTAATACACAGTTTTCACATCTGTCCTGATAGCTCTAATTTGATTGTTGGAATGACAACATTGTGTGGAATGGGACATTAATGGAGGGATGTAATTTAATTAAGTCAATCTCCGGAATGAACATGGACTGCTTTTTCAGATAGTATTTTGTATTAGTGCACTAATCTGATAAATTACCCTTATTGACAGAACTCATATGCAGGACCTGAAGGATGTCACTAACAATGTACATTATGAGAACTACAGAAGCAGAAAACTGGCAGCTGTTACATACAACGGTGTTGACAACAACAAAAATAAAGGGCAGCTAACAAAGTAAGTTCCTGTTAAGGTTGTATTGCACTTTAATATTTTTACTCTGCTTTTTTGGTTGTTTGCTTTTGTGAACACGTGGTGTGATTTTTGGTTTTGGGGTTTTTGGGGAGAGGTGGTGGTGGTTTTGTTTGTAAATAGCCTCCAGTCAGTTGCCTCTTTGCTGTGTCTGAACACTGTAGGCCTCTTGTTTATTTACAATTGGGGTTTTTTTTCTATTTCACTAAGGTTTATGCTAGTTTAACTGAATATGTTAAATACTGGCTTTTAGTTAGATTCAGTTCTGAAGAGAATCCTTACATTTACTCTTGCAGTTTTATTGTACTGGTACTTACTGCAAAGTTTTTGTGCATTAGTGTTTCTGTTTTGGTTTATATGATACTTTTGGGATTATTGGTTTTTTTGCATGAATTATCCATACTCTGTGTTAGGAATGTCTTTGAGAAGAATGGGTTAATATTTGTTTGGAAACTTTGAAAATCCAGACCTGCTACTGTCGTCTTTGAAATGCTGCTCTGGCTACTTATATGGCTGCTTATCATGTCAGGGAAGTTATTGCAGCATCATTATCTTTTGTGAGAAGAGTTACAGTGCAGCATTTTGGAACTTTTGTTGCTGTTTTTTTTAACTCTTGTCATTTTAATTACCTCTGACAGCAAGTTATTTGCCAACCTAATGAAGTTATTGGAAGATTTAAAAGTGGGCTCTACTGTATTCTGCATTGCATACTGCTGTTTAAGAACAGCTACGTTCTTAAGTATTTTACCTGCTCTGCATGCACTAATTGCATCAAAGTAATTAGTCGTTAAATAATTAATAATTAGTGATATTCTTACCTTTTGTACTATATTTAAGTACAAATTTCTCAATCAAAATATAGGGTACTATTCTTTTCAGCTAACGGTATGCAAAATTACATCTGTTCTTCCTGAAATTAAATGGCAATATCTGCTATTTCCATTCATATGGCAACTACAAAGCCATTTTTCACTAAAATGTCTATTTTACACCACCTTAATGCTTTGAACGTGGCTGTGAGGGAATGGTTTAAGTGAACATGATTTAGTTTCACCTAGTGTGAGCCTACACAAGACTTCCCTGCTCAGCACTGACAAAAAATGTAATAGTTTATGTCAGTTATATCAACTCTTCAGAAGTGTACTTGAATTTAGGTGAAGTTTATCAAGTCTTAAAAAGACTGCTTTGCAAATATGTGTATCCATAACACTGTGGTTACTACTTCTTACTGTCATGTTTTTTGCCATCCTATTATCCCTGAGTTGTATCTCAAGGCTTCTGAGTACACAGAGCAAGTATGTCAGGTGATAATGTAGTAACAGTAGTGCAGAATAAAAAATTCTGTATTTCCTTCAGGACTTCTAACTTGCTATTACTATGCTTTTTACTGTACTGTGATTTACTATTACTGTACTGAAAAGTGAAACCTTTTTTTTTCCCATTGTCATTTGGGATATCAAAGGAAGTTGTTTAGATTTTTGCGTGTGTGTGTTAATACTGGAGGGTTTTTATATACCTTTCAAAATCTTAATGTTTTCCTTAGACTTTTAAAAATCTGAATTTTGGTGACAACACTTTCACCATTTTTTGTTGTGTGCCTGCTTAGATTGGTGTTAGTCTGCATCTACATACTCAGTCTGGCATTGAAGTAAGGACTGGTTATTCTGCGTTCTTACAAATTTTAAAAATATTTTTTATTCCTGTATTGCAGACATAGCAAGATGTTATTTTATACAAAAATGCATCTGTGAGTAGGTTTCAAAACTCTTTTTGCAATCTTCAGTCCCCCTGCCCCAGTCAGTTGCTGATAGCATTGCTGATACTTCCTTTTGAGGCAGAATATGCACAAAGAGGATCTAGAATTACTGTGCTTTCTGAAGCATGCTTACCTTGCATCTCCTGCCACCTCAGGTCACTGTGCTGTCCCACCTGAGTATTTCCAGGTGACTGTGCCTTCTAGAACAATTTTCTCCTTTAGAAATCTGTTGCTCAGAGCATTGCAGTACTGCAGCTCAGAGATGAATAAATACAACTGGTGCTCTTTGCTATCAGTTTTTGGGTTTGGGGTTTTTTTCAAGCGAGTTTTTGCAGTTTGTTTGATTCAGCCATCTGAAAGATGATGATAAAACCTCTTTTAAATTTGTAAGGAATATTTTGAACCTTTTTCTACAGTTTGTTCCCTGAAACATAGGGTGACTTAATAAGCAAATACATAAAATTCTTGAATGCATGTACTGGTTATGACTCAGCTCATGCTATTCTTGTCTTGTTACATTATCCATATGTTGAGTTGCAGCAATTTTTTTAAGCTTTAACATGCTTTTTTTGGCTTCAGTGGTTTTTTGTGGATTTCAATCTAGAATAGTTGAAGATGAATAGAAGGAATTTTCCTACTAACCATGCACCCCCTGAATTTTCAGGGGGATGAACAGATATTAACAGTTTATCTATGCCTCCCCTCAGGAATTTTACGCTTGCCTGCTTGCCTTTTGAAAGTGTCTGTGTCTCAAAATGGGGCAATATTTGACTTGTCTTCTGGGAATCTGATTGTTTCATGGGAGACAGATCCTCTTTCTCTCTGTGAGAATGGAGACATGCTCTGATGCTATCTGGTGGTATTACAAGCATATGGTTAAACACAGATATAACTAACCTCTGGCTCTGGAAATTCCTAAGCAGTTGTTTATTGGAAATTGGGAGGGTAGGCATAAGAGGAGATGTACATGCACTGGTGCTTGTAGTTTTCCAAAGGTTTCTCCTGCTGGCAGCTGTTCTGAATTGACCTTTTGTACCTTTAAAACAGCTGTATTTTTATGATCTTAATAGATCTTAGTTTTTCATGCAGCTGTTAACATATTTCTTTGAACAAAAATGCACACGTGAAAACAAATAGAAGTATGTGCTACATATTTTATTAATACTGTGTAGATAAATTGAAACAGTTTTTTTTTCTGTCCAGTTAATAATTTTATCTCTGATTTGTCTCCTTTGGTTTGGTGAAACTCTGCTGTTCTGTAAGTAACTTGTTAACCTAAGAGCAGTCCAGAGCATGTATTTTCCATGTTTATATAGGGTTTTTTGTATTTTAGGTTTAGTCTGATTTTTTCAAATTTTCAACATAATCCCAACAATTAAAAAAAATAAAATGTCAAGGGTAGTCTCACATATGTGGATAACTTGTATCTTTAAACTTTGTTGTAATTGTCATTTCACACATGTACTATGTGACGTGAGAAAATGGCATTTGGTCTGAAATTTAAAAGTTGTATTTTGAGAAGTCTTTTTCGTTTGCTGTATGAAGCTGCTATCTTCAGTGGGTTTAAAAGTAAAGTCTTATCTTGTACATCATAAAGATGTGCCTTATCCATCTACTCATCTGTTCAGTGCAGGGTAACAAATACACAGTGCTCAGGTCCTTCTGACTGCTAAGCCCAGACTACTTCTAGCTCCTTTTGCCTGTATTTTTAGTGAATTTCGTGAAATGGTTCCAATGTTATAAGCCCATCTCACAGGATTGGTGAGACTTAATATCAGAACTTGTTTTTTCAGCCCTTTTTTCCCCTCCCGTGGCATCAGTGCTGCGCTGAGCCGAGGCACGCTGGGTGAAGCATCCCGGTGCCCTGGGGAGGTGACTCTGCAGCCGAGCCGGCCCGAGCCGCCGCTGAGACCTCTGCTGGCCGTGCCATCCAAGTGCTCTTCCTGCTGCACCAGAACATTCCTGGGGGCTCAATACAGTGTCCTCTGCTAGCTGACAAATTCTAAATGAAGAGATAAGCCTCGAGATGGCATTGGTTTCCGAAAACTTGGGTAGAGCAAGTGGTTGTTCATGTCACAAAAATATTTAAAATCACTCTAAAAACATAGATATTCTAAGGAAACTAATTCTGAAAGCATCTGCACATCAAGCCTGTGTTAATATTGACATGGTGTAGTGGTTAACTGACTGAACTTGAAATAAATGTAGCAAGCTTTAACTAACAGTCTTTCCTTTTAGTATGAAAAATTTACTTTCTGGGGAGCACATAATCAGCTTTAGGAATCTATTATTAATGAATTTACTTTTTTAATTATTGCTTTTTGGTTTTGTGGTTTTATTTAAGCATGCTAAGCTAAGCCTCTGTATTTTTTGTTTTTTAGATTTGACACAGTTGAAGGCATGTAAGTGGTCATTTAAATTTTTCCAAAAAACGTAAAGACAAAAATTCTATAAACACAAAAAGGATTTAACTGTTTAATGTTTCAAATTTAAAACAGTTTCCTGTTATCCCGCTCTTGGCATTGTTTTTTTCCCCTAGCAGTTGGTTTGGGTTTTTTTTTCTAAAGCTCTGCTATTGTAAACTTTAGGAATTTATAAATACTTTCAGTGGCAAATATCTCTGTAAAACCCCATCCTCTTTAGAAACTTTCTGGCTAAGACTCAAGACAAATTTGGTCAAATTTCAAAAATCAGTAGAAGTGCATAAATTGTGTAATTCCACCAGTTTCTATCCATAGCTCCCTCATCTTTATATAGAATTAGTGGAATTTTCATCTTTATCTGTAAATTTACAACTTTTTATTGAATTGGGGATTTAGTAACTTAAATCTTTTCTGGCTGTGATTTTATATTATTATTGGCTTGCAGAGGTTCCACTTGGGGCATATCTAGAATAATTTTTAATTTTTGAAGAATAACTTAGAGGGCTGTTTTAGCACACATTGTCCTAAATCAGTTCAGTGTTTTACGTCTTTGTTTAGTGGTTTGTTTGGGTTTTTTTGCTTCAGCTCTTTTTTTTTTGTGTGGGTTTTTTTGTTTGTTTGTTTTGTTTAAGTCCCTTGTATAATTTTTTTCCTGAAATACAGGGTGATATGCTTCTACCCCTGTCACATACTTCAGACCTAATAAAAACAGTTGTGACTGTGTTGTAAAGCTCTCAGCTGTAAATGCTTGCTTGTTAGTTCATCAAATTTTCTGTGCAGACTGATTATTTTTTTACCACCTTCTCAAATACAGCTTGTGTGACATCCCCATTAGATTAAGTTGTAAATCAAAGGACAGTTCTGCTCCCCTTTCAAGTCAAGACTGCACCAATGATTCCTCAGTATTCAGTCTCCTTCCTAGATTAATTTTTGAAGAGCAGATACATTTGAGAACTTAACACTTCTAAAAGGTAACAAGAGGAAAATAGTCTTGTTTTGACAGCTGCTTAGCTTCCACAAGTACTGCTATTTACCCCTTCCTTCACTTCCTTATTATTTTTCTGTATTATTCTACTTCACCTGTGTATAACCATTAATTTTTTCCCGGAAAAGATTGCTAGCACTGACCTTTTGAAGGACTAAAGTAAAAATTAGTCTGAGGATCAGACTAATTCAGTGCTGTATATTATACAGCATCTAACTCAGAAGTCCAAGCTTCGCAACTATTAGTTCAGATTCTGTTTAATTTTATTTTTTTTAATGGAGATGCCATTTTCTTCCTCCTCACCCCCACCAATTTTTAACTTTAAAATACTGATGTTTGAGAAAGAAATTGTATGGCCTTGACTTAATAAGGCATTGCTTACTTTCACTGTATGGCTAGTTGGTGAAAATGGGTGAGCAGAAAGGATAAAATGAGTCAATAATAGTCAAACTAAATCTTGGCTATGCTTGATATGAAACTTCCATTCCTTTAAGAATGAGTCGCAAATTCTGAATCAAAAAAGATATTGCTAATTATGTTTCAGTCCTCATTGGAAATTAGTCAAAACTTTTCTCCCTTTAAAATGCCTTTTCTCCATGATTTGAATCAGAACAGGGCTTTTTTTTTTTGTTTTGTTGGTTTGTTGGGGTTTTTTTTAAGAAATGAAAACAAAAATCTTATTTTTAATAGGGCTTAGGCTTGCCACCTCCATTTACAATTTGCTGGTCTGACTGACTTTTGCATACATTACAGTAGGTATTGTCTGCTGGTTGATTGTAACAGTTCTAAATATATTCAGTTCTTCATTTTTACCAACACAGTAGTTAAAACTTTGCCATTTTAAGCTCTACATACTCAAAACTGAAACAAGAGGCCAGTGATTTGTTTTGATTGCTCTTTGTTGAACAGCATAGTCTTACAAGACTCTATGTAGCAATCATCACTAGATCATAATCATCCTGTTTTATTCAGTACTTAATGTGAAACTTGCTATTTAAAACCCCTATCACCATAACATGGATAGCAGGCTTATACAGCTTTCAAAATTCAGTAGAATCCAGAAAGTAGTTACCATAAAGTGTATGGAAAAATTAAAAATAATGTACATTATTTTTAAACATTAAGTTTATTAGTAGCTTTTTAAAGGAAAATCTTCCAACTAACACTTGGGTGAAATACTGATGTTCAGTTGCCCAAAGCTTTGTCTTGAAGCTGATATCTCTTTGAAACCATGACCACAGTATTCAACATAATTGTAATGTTAACTTACTCTTGGGCTCACTTGGAACAGTGAAGATTTAGAGAGAAAATGGGACTTTAGTCTGCAGTGCTCTTAAATTTTTTATTATGTCCATTAATTTTTGTATATATTTGAATGGGAAAGAACAAGATGCCTGAAGATCACTTGGAAGATGCTGATTTTTGTTGTTCTTGTTGTAATATTGATTTCCTCTATTCCCATCACCAGGTGGTTCTACAAATAGAAAGTCAAGAGTTTCTGTTAACTTAGATGTAATGTAAATCAAATGTGGGGGAGGAAAGGATACTGAGATGTTTTTTTGAGTAAAGCTTAATTAAACAGTTAAAATAATAATGTAAATTGAATTTAAACTAGCAGTGCCTACAGCGACGTATTTATGTTAATGCTTCAGCATTTTTATCTTGCTTTTTCCAGATACCCTAATGTAACAGACAGGGAAAAAAGTTCTTATTCACTAACTCCTTCTTCTGGATTTATGGCAGGAGCCCATTGGCACAGATGGAGGAGGAAAGGAGGGAGCATGTAGCCAAAATGAAAAAAATGGAAATGGAAATGGAACAGGTGTTTGAGATGAAAGTCAAAGAAAAAGTTCAGAAACTGAAGGACTCTGAAGCTGAGGTAATCAAAATGTCTTAAACCCCAATATACCTGAGGCTGTACAAGTGTAGAGGTAGCACGTTTTTGTCAAGACTTTCCAACATAATTCATTCCATAGTTGGATTTTATGTGTAAAGATAAACAACACAATTTTTCTTTCTCAGCTTGTTGTCTTTGCTGAAATGGTGTAAACCTGAACTTAAAATATAATTTTAATGTTCACATGCATTCTATTTTTATTTTCACAGTCATAGTATGTTAAAATACTCGTTAACTTTCTTACCTTCTTCTTCTCCCTTTTCTTTGAAATATTTTGGGACTGTTTTATTCCATGTGATTTTAAAAAGTCTTGAGACTTTTAGGGCTTACGTAAGCTAATGCAGTAATGATCATTTGCTGTGCATGTTGCAAAAGCATTTCAGGAATTAGATATGATATTTATAAGGCATTATTTAAATGAGAATTACTAGACTAAGGAAGAGTTAGGGCTATGTTTTTGTTACTGTTCTGGTTATCATTTGAACATATTTAATGGATATTTAATTTCTGTCATCTTCAGGTGAAGTCCTCACAGTGAAGCTTTTTTTACAGATTTCAAGGGACCCTGAAAGATCTTTTCAAGGGACTATTATAAGTAGAAGTTTAAGTAAAACTAATTTCCTAACTTTTGAGAAAGCAGCTTCTCACAAGAATCCTAATAGAGAAGTTCAGAACTGTTGAAGTTCCTAAAGAAAGTTTGGCTCTAAATTTGAGGAAAAGTGAGGAAACTTGGAAGAGTAGTTGAAATGCTTGGCAGCCTAGGTACTGTAAGGAGCCAAGGCATACTGGATCAGAGGGGAAAAAAATCAATCTAATTTTTTTTCTCCTTTTTTTTTGAGAACTAAATAGATAAGGATATAAATACTAAGATATACCAGTCAGGAATTTAAGGATTTTAAAGCTAGATATTTTATCTGGGTCATGGTTTTTGTAGTAACTGGATTTTTCTGTCTCAAATCTTTTTGAACCCATTTATACTTCCGGCCTCCACACTCTCCTTGTTATATGAAAAACAAACAAAAATATTTCTGGTTTTCATGTGCTACCTCATGACTCTTTGACTGAGTGTATCCTGTGATACCAATTTTTAAATATCCATGCAATTAATTCTTTTTTTTTTTTTCTTCACTATTCATGGCTTCATAAACTTCTGTTGTATTTATTTAAATGTAGAAAATTAGGCAGTAGACACTGCTGAGTATAGAGCATGTAAAAAAATGTAGAAATATGTTTTTGGGGTATTTTCTGTTAGCTGTAAAATGAAGCTATGGGATTAACACTCTTTTGGTTTCTGTTATTGGCAGTACCTATGACCTTAGAGTTTTTAGTCTGAGTCACTTTCTCTGAAGAAAAAACATACTGCATTTTCTTGCATTTATAAGTATAGTTGCTGATCTTTGTTATTGCAGCTCCAAAAGTCGCAGTGTTTTCTGCACCTAATGACTCTGTTCATTGCTTCCTTATAGCTGCAGCGACGCCATGAACAAATGAAAAAGAATTTGGAGGCACAACACAAAGAATTAGAGGAAAAGCGTCGCCAGTTTGAGGACGAGAAAGCAAACTGGGAAGCTCAACAACGTATTTTGGAACAACAGAATTCTTCCAGGTAAATTGGAGTCTTGTCCTGCAGTTGAAAGTAGCTTTCTGCTAAAAAGCTAGAAAGTAGCTTTCTGCTAAAAGGCAGTTTCTGAGATAATAATGGTCCGTGGCCATTGACCACTGTGGAAGTGTCACTTAAAAGCCAAGAAGAATCATGAGCTGCTTTTAGCTACAAAGGAGCATATATCAGCAGTATTGGGAAGGTTATTAGCTTCTAAAGCAGATTTTAATCTGCAGAAATGTTATCCACACACAACTATATCTATGTAAAAAAAAAAAAGTCTATATTTGAAAGCTGCATTGGATCAGACTTCTGAGGGATGCAGAATTAAAGCTTTGAGAATTAAAATGTTTAATTCCCCTAGTCCTTGGGAGGGAAAATCTGGTGATTGCTTGACAGTGCAAGGACTGTGTACATAACAAGGTTCATACATTGTGTTGCAACCAATTAAGCTTTATAAAATGCATGTTTTAAAAGTTGAATATTAGTAATTTTAAAAATATCAGAACATGCATGCGTTATTTAACAAACTTTTTTTTTTTTAAATGTCATTTTAGAACCTTGGAAAAGAATAAGAAGAAAGGGAAGATATTTTAAATGCATCATTTTGACCACCAGTTATGTATTAGTTGCCAATATGCCAGCCTGGACATCAGTGTTTGTTGGATCCGTTTGACCAATTTTGCACCAGTTGTATCCATAGTAATGGATTTAACAGCATGACAAATTTTTGTTAATTTTGATGGAGAATGAGATGCCTTGAATTGTCTAGGGTGTTGTGTACTTGGAAAAATAACAGCTCTAAGTACCTTTTTTAACTTTTTTTTTTTTTCAACAGGTGTCATTTTAATGCAAAAGAAAACATTTTACTGTTGTACAATCATGTTCTGGTGGTTTAACGGTTTACAGGATATTAAAAAATGCAGGACTCTAGACGGTTTTTAGTGAGGATAAATTGCCATAATATGATGCAAACAATGCTTCTCTATTATTATTATACATGAATTCCATTCAGTGCAGCATATACAATAATGTAATTTAGTCTAACACAGTTGACCCTATTTTTGACACTTCCATTGTTTAAAAGGACACATGGAAAAACAGAAGTTGTAAGCTTACAGTGCACCTAAGCTTTTTATAACAACCCTTTTATGTTTTGGATTCTTTAAATATATGCTATTCTCATTTAGTAACTTCTTTAGCCAGAAGGATCTCATTACTGCTTCATTTTTTGTAATAACATTTAATTTAGATATTTTTCCATATATTGGCCCTCCTAAATAGAATATAGCTTCTTTCATATGGTAGGAACCAGTGAGTAAAACTTTCCTTTAACTCCCTTTTTACATTTTATGGTAAGTAGCAGGAAAACGCATTTATAGGTCATTTCTAGGCAAAATTGTGGAGTTAACTACCAACCTGTTTCTACCTGTGTGCAGTCTTTCTTTATTTTACTAGAAATGGGAAAATGGCCTCGAGAAAAAAATCACCATTTTGCATTTAGCTGTATTCATATACTGCATTTCTGTATTTTTGTTTGTATTGTAAAAAGTTACATAATAAACAATGTTGTGATGTAACATGCTGCTGCGTCAGAAATTTTAACGGACTTGAACAGCTGAATACTTCCCTGGGAAATGTTTGAACTTTCTCTCTTCTGCCCGGACTTGACTGACTTGTGTCTTTGATTCGTCTGAGGAATCACTTAAATGTGTAGAAAACCCCGTTTCCGTGGCCGTGCTCTGACTTGGCAAAACACGTGTATGTGTCATGCCCAGGAGAGGGCACCCAGTGCCGGCAAACCCTGGGCTGTGTCCCGCCGGCTCCCCTTCTGGCAGTCCTGCTTTTCACACCGTCTTTTACGGCTTCTGCAAGCATTTATGAGCATCTAGTGAGGTGAGTGTGTAACAATACGTTTGCAGCCTCTTCGGGTATTTCTGTTGGGTTAACTGTATCAATTCTGATAAATGCAATAGCTAGGAAGCTGATAGTTAAAATACACCCTGTGCGTTGTTAAAAAGTTGATGGGGATTTCTTATGTCTCTGCCTATGGAATAATGAAGAATGTCTCATTTTTTTCAGATGTCCCTTGTGTTATCCCCACTGTCACTCTGTTTCTGCTCATTTTTCTTTTACATGAGTTATGCTTACAGAAATGTGATTTATTCAGCTAGCTTCCCAAAGAAACGAAGGCATTTTCAGTAGTCTGCTTAAAGGCCTCCTTATAACTCATTTCATATGTACTGCCTATCTCTTGCCAGAGAAGACACTGATTATCAGTAAGTGGAGATCACTCTCCCTTTCAAGTAAACAGAACTGCAAAATCTGATCTTTATTACATCACAGAGGATGTACACTGCCTGCATCTGCCCCTTAGGTTTCAGTTTAATTCAGTAAATTGAATAATGTAATACCCAGACAAGGGTTACTGTCTAGGACAGAAGCTGGAGATTCTGAATTGCTGTTTGGACTCATCAAAACTCAGGGTGAACTCTGTGTGGGTATGCTAGTGCTTTAGCATTCCCATGTTCTCTGAAATAGAGATCTGATTTATCAGGAAACTTGTTTTCACTATTCTTGTCTTCATTCTCCCCACTGCTATTCTCCAGCCTCGCATGCACACACACTCAGGATGATCAGAAACTTATGTAGGCTCTTGTTAGATCTTTTGTATTAACCACAGAATCGTGGAATGGTGTGGGTTGGAAGGGTTCTTAAAGATCACCTGGTTTCAGCCCCCCCATCATAAACAGGGACATCTTCCACTGGCACAGGCTGCTCAAATGCCCATCCAATCTGGCCTTGAACACTTCCAGGGATGGGGCATCCCCAAGTTCTCTGGGCAACATAAGTAGTTTGTTATATTGCATTTGTATTTGAATGAAAATTTAGAGCGTGTGTTCAGAGTTCTCTTCTGAAATGAAGTAGTGCCCTTTTGGGGAAGACTTCTGTCACCTCTTAACTTGTTTCTTAAGTGCTTTGGCTTTTTATGGTAAGTTTGGGCCGCACCAGGGTTTTTTTATTTAAAAAAATAAAATTAAGAATGATGTATGAACCTGTGCAGTTTGCAATACAGTAGCTGTGTAGCCAGTACAAAGTTTATAAGCTACAGAAGTACTGTGATACAGCCCAAGTTGTTTGGATTTTTTTTCTTTCACTGAATAAACCATAAAACCTCACCTACTCTGCTGAGGCACAACACAAGAGGTCTTAGTCTTATGGAGCAGTTCTGTGCATCTGCTGCAGTAGTAGTTGCTACATAGTCCTATCTCTAGGCAGTCCTGAGGCTGGAAATTTTGCTCCTCTTGTTTGCAAATGAAGATCTCCATTCAACTTAGAGTGTGTTCTGTGAAAGACATAGGGAGGGAGAGAAAATAATCCTGGTCCTACCAAGCATGGCACTGCAAACATCCCTGTTGAGTGTGCAACCGTGCTACCCATACATTTATATGGGGTTGTAGATGTACTTTTACATAGAAATAGGTATGAAAAATATATTTTTATATATGAAAAAATGAGTAAAGACTGCAAACTTGGGACTTTCTTCTGACGTAAAACACATTCCTGTATCGAGTAGCTTATCTGGCTAACCACAACAGAGGTTCAGCATCCTTAGTCTCTGGATATTGCTGCTTCCAGCAAGAAATACAAAGTTTTGAAGGAGTGATGTAGTTCTTTTGGCTTTCACTGCAATTTTCCCACTTGGTAGGCAGTGACCTGCTGATGCCCTGACTCCTTGAAAAGCCACATGTTGGACCTGTTTGGTTCCAGTGACATTGTATCACCAGGGTCCTCGTGGCCAGGCTGCCGAAACCAAAGCCATTCCTCAATTTGCGCCCCAGGGAATGAGACAAATGAACATTTTTTTTTTCATTATTTCCAGAATAAGGATAAAAGAAATTCTTAATTGTTTGAGCGTTGGGTTTGTCTTCATTGATTCAGGAAACCCCTCGATCTGATTTAAATATAATTGGCTTAAAATAATGCTTTTAAAGGTTTCAATATAAATAAATCAATATATGGAAGTCAAGAATTGGGCTGGATCACTGGTTCATGATTTGTAAATAAGCACAAAGTGTAGTTGAACTTGTGGAGCAAACCAGTATATTAAGGTTCATCTTCCTGTTTGTGCAGCATTTGTCAGGCTTATTTGGGTAGTGAAGGTAGGATGTGTTAGTTGCCAAGGTAAGGATATATACTTTTCCCTGTGGACTATGTGCTGAGATTGCTTTTGCATACAGTTTCCAACCCATAATGTTTACAAGCCTCTCTTAATGCAGTTTACATTTCTCCACTGCCAACATCTCCATTTCCTGACCTTATGCACTTTAAGGCTCAGGAAAGGCAATTACTCCCTTTCCCACAACACATGCCCACCTCATTCCACATTCTGTTGAGTATCCTCTTCTGCTAGGTGGCTGGGGGTTTTGGTGGCCAGCCATCAGGATAGCCTGCCCCTGACTCTATGATCTGCTGTGCTGCTCTTCCTGGAAATGGGCTGCCTGTTAGCAGCACCTTCAGGAATGGAGCGCACTTCTGGAACTTTGCTCTGTGCTGTGGGTTTGCCCACCCCACTTTCCTGTTGCCACATGGTTAATTCTCCCAGGAACTACTCAGCTGTTGCTCTTGGCAGCTTCTCTTGCTTCTAACTAATCACAAATGTTCATCGTTAGAAATGTGCACAACATCCTGGTAAAAGTGGCAGAGATCTTCTTCAGAGGGTGCGAATGGGATTCCTCCCCCACATCTGGATCTAAACACCTGCTGATGCTGGAAAAAAGTGCTGTTCTTATCCTCTTGAGGTTGTTGGCTATCTTTGGCTATGGGCAGCAATGAGGAAGCACAGTGAATGGAAGGCCTTTCCTTCATATGGTCAGCAGGATATACAGCAGTGAGACTGGAGAGTCTGATCTGTTCAGCAGGTGTCCACAGCTGCCTGAGGCATCCTTACATGAGCAGGAGGGGATGCAGAAAGGCATCTGAGACTATGAGTGGGGACCCAGCAGTAGCACTTGGGGACCTGCAGATGGGCTGGGATGCTAGGTAATGCTGCTGCAGAGGCTGCAGCTGCAAATAATCCCTGCCTGCTGCAACCTGTTTTTTTTCTGCACTATTAAAAGTGCGTGACCATGGGAACAGATCTTTGAGCAATAACATGAGAATAAACTGCTGACTGGCATAGAAAAACAAGTCAAAATCTTGATCCGTTCCCCTCTTGACTGGGAAGGCAGCTCTGGCTCTCTTTCTGTAATATGTCACCTTTGCACTGTCATCTGGAGAGGTCTCTGAGGCAGCCAAGACGCTTTGTGCAGGCAGTGCAATTTTTTAATGAAGGTGATCATATTTCAGCTTGCCCTGGGACAGCTAGACCACATAGGTCAAGATAAAACTTGTGCTTTCACTTTACTAAGGGAATATAATTCCTCTGTCTTCTCTGCCCCCAGCCCTTGGTCTGCTAGCAATAATCTTCACAATGAAAGAAAATGGAAAAAGCAGTCTTGTCACAATGACCAGATTTTTGTAGTTTATCAAGATTACTGAGAGGCAAGAGGAATTCCTTTTCTCTTCTCAAGACCTTCTCATTTGGTAATCTTCCGAATAACTTGTTTCTCTTCTTCTGGAGCTGCCGAGTCACTTCTCCCCAGATTTGACTCATCCAAGGTCCTGCATGTGGGTTGGGGCAATCCCAAGCACAAATACAGGCTGGGCGGAGGAGCAGCCCTAAGGAGAAGGACTTGGGTGTGTGGGTGGATGAGAAGCTTGACATGAGCCAGCAAAGTGCACTGGCAGCCCAGAAAGGCAATCATGTCCTGGGCTGCATCAAAAACAGGGTGTCCAGCAGGGTAAGGGAGGGGATTCTGCCCTTCTACTCTGGTGAGACCCCACCTAGAGTGCTGCATCCAGCTCTGGGTACCCCAACATAGGAAGGACACAGGCCTGTTGGAGCAAGTCCAGAGGAGGCCATACAGATGATCAGAGAGCTGGAGCACCTCCTATGAAGACAGGCTGAGATCACTGGGGATGTTCAGCCTAGAGAAGACTCCACAGAGACCTTAAAGCAGTCTTCTGGTACTTAAAGGGGCCTTACAAGAGAGCTGGAGAGGGAGTTCTTACAAGGGTATGGAGTGATAGGACAAGGGGGAATAATGGTTTTAAACTGACAGTAGGTTTAGATTGGATATTAGGAAGAAATTCTTTACTGTGAGGGTGATGAGGCACTGGAACAGGTTGCCCAGGGAAGTGATGGGTGCCCCATCTCTGGAAATGGATGGAGCTCTGAGCAGGTCTAGTAGAAGGTGTCCCTTCCCATGGCAGAGGAGTTGGAACTAGAGGATCTTTCAAGTTCCTTCCAACCCAAACCATTCTATGGTTCCTCACTAAGAGGAAGGCTTTATTTATATGTGCCAAGCCTGAGAATTGTGCTGACAGCATTCAGGCTTTTAAAGGCCTCTGAGTACTTTGGAAAGTCACCTAAATTGTAGTTTTCCTCAGTTTTCCCTCTGGAAACACTAATTCCTGTCTCCCTGCAGAAGCAAAATTTTATTTTCTTGCAGGAGATGCAGGCAGGAGGAAGGGTCTTGGCAAAATCAATGAAAATGATTTGGCCAGCTTCAGTGACTGAGTGTCCTGCCACCTGGCACGGCGTGAGCTCCCTTCCCTCTCTGCTGCTATTTCAGTGGGTTTAGAGTCCACATGGAATGGATTGAACTCCCAGAAAATTAACCAAGAAAATAAGAAAGGAGCAGAGTAATTTCATTACGTCTGGAAACCTTACAGAAAGTAAGTTCAGACTAACTTAAGTAACCATAATTCCCAAGGTTTTGTGTCTCCATTCCTGTGTGCCAGAGCCTGGTGGGGCTTCTCCCCTGTCCCCACAGCTGGATGTGGCATAGTGCCTATGTGCTGTACCTTCCCAGCCACAGCCCCTGGTCTGGCTGCACAGCCCAATCCCCAGTATCCTGACTGCATCACAGCTGATGCATCTTCCAGATGGTTGTAATTAGTAGATCTTTCCCCAGAGGTATTTCATCAGGGGGAATAGCAATCCAATGCTGCTGTTTCATCAGGTCTGACTGCAGAGTAGCCCAGGCTCATTTTACGTCATTTCTCACTGCCAAGCTCCTGTCTCACAGAAACATGAGCCTTTTTGTTTAATCCTGCACAAAGAGTGTATACTCTAATCCTTGATACTACAACCTAATTCTTTGAATTGCAAATAAGGGCAGCAGTTCCATACCTGTTCCTGGGGTGTTTAGGCTATGCATGCTTTACTGTTCTTTAGAAATAATTTTGAAAGTCCCTTCTGTCTTGAATTTGCTTTTGGGTACCCAAGATTTGTCTATTCCTGAAGGTTTGCACCTCATACTAAGAAGCACCAGGGAAGAAGTGGCAGCTGAGTACACACACAGGCCACTCTGAAGGCTTTTTGGGTGACATTTGCTTGCTGTAGGTGCCCACCTGATTTGCAAACCTGATTACAGTGAAGAAACTGCAGAAAAGAGAGTGTTTAATGGTCTGTTGTGTTTGCCAGCAGTACAGTGGAAGAGGAGTTGCTGACACCTGAGTTATAAGCACAAAAAAAAGTCAACAATTAGTCCCTGGAACGTGCAGTACTCCCCCAAGCCATACTTAATGGTCACAAAGGTTCAAATCCCAGGAATGACACAAACCACGAGGAACTGATGTCTGCCCCTATTTAAGCAGCAGGTGGCAACATCCTCTGCCTGATGAAATTCAACTGAGGGTTTCATGAAGAGTTTACTTTTCCTTCTCTTGGAGCAGGAGAAACCTCAGACTCTGTTTGCAGCCCCTGCCTTTCTCAAGAGCACCTTGGCAGTGCCTTGAAAGGGAAGTCTGCAGAAGCATACTGGGGAAGCATCTTGACTTCAGTACTACAGTTCCTGTTTAGAGAAGGGGTTTTTTAACTCTATTGGTCAAATGACTTTCACTGAACATAACCTCAGGTCAATCAGTGGTGTGCAAGGGCACGCAGGAATGCCTCCACTTATACTTACAAACACTTTCCCTATACTGTGGCTTTAGTAGGTTTGGGAAAGATGCAGGAAAAAAAGCTTTCCCTAAACACAAGGGTGTGCACAGGTGTCTGTTTTAATGGCTTCTCAAATGGGCAGTTGAGAAAAATGTCTTCCCATTCCCAGAATTTCCCTGCAGGGCAGCTAGGTGACCCCTAGGACTTTCCTCCTTATCATCCTGCCCTTGTTTCTCCAGTCTCCTGCTTGCCTTCCACATGTCCATACCCAGATCCTCCAGTCCTGGCCTTTTCTTCTCCTGTTCCTACAATGACTGATGTGTCTATGGAAAAAGACCCCACAGGGTAGCCTCCTCCCCACCCATCCTACCCTTCTCCTCCACCCCCCCATTGTTCCTTCCTGCCATTCACCTCATCTCTCCTCACTGTGCCTGAAACAGCTCCTTGTACTGAGGGTTTTGTTGCTCCAGTGAGCAAGAGGATAATGAGGCAAAGCCGCTCAGGAACTGGTGTGCTGGGCAAGCAGAGTTCAGCCCTCCTGAGCTCCTGTTCATGGCTGTTCCTTGTGTGCTCCAGCTCTCTACCTTCCTTCTCCAGATGTTGGGCACAGGGACTACTCAGCTGTCCTGTCTGAGACTGGCTCTGGCCTGCAGGGAGAGGTGTCCTGATGCTGAGATGGGGTGCAGCAGAGCTGTAGTCCCATGCATTCTGGATGCATCAGATCACAAGCTGGGTATCCATCCTGAATGCCATTTTAAAGCATCTCTCCTGCTTATTCATGCTGTCTTTAATGATGCATCACTTTTCCTGTTTAAAGGGTGTTACTGTTGCTGCTGTTCTTTCTGGCTCCTGCTGCTAAATCTCAGCATCCTCCTGAAGTCTTGTGAGGGCCTTAGTGAGCTGCAAGCAAAACACTTTTAAATATGAATTCAAGCTCTAACTTGAAATATCCTGGCACCCCACTGATATCCCAGTGGCTCTCTGGCTTTTTGCAGTCCTTGGAACCACAAACTCGTAACTGGTCCACAGCTGATAACTCAGGCATCTTTGAACCTCAGCTTCTGAAAAACCTTCTGTAGACCCACTGACCCACCTCACTGTTTATTTCTGTGTGCTTCATCCACCACATTGCTCCATCTTGGACTGGTGGGATGGGGAAGGGCATTTGGGATTCAACTCTAAGGGGGGAAGACTATAGCTAATTTTTAAATGGGAGCTGCTTGAAGAGGCCTAAAATTATGATACTCCTGGCATAGGAGGATACAGGCAAAGGGCCCAGGGCCATACAGAGTGGTTTAATGGTATGATTTCTAAGAGGACACCAGTAATTTCTTCTGTGTGCCTCCTTCACCTTACATCTGTGTTTTTTTGAAGCATACTCAGTCTCTACTCTCCAGCTCTTATTATTGAAGGATAGTCCTGATGGCCAGAGGTAAGGTCACATATTGTTTTAAAGGCAGAAGAACTAGCAAATTAAGTGAGTTTATTATGGAGAAAGAAGCAGCCAGAAAATTAAGTCTGATCACAAGATCACAGTACAACAGAAGGCCTGTAACTCTCTAACTGTGCAGACAGTAAATGCAGCCCAGAAGTTCCTGGAAATTGTGGAAGAGACACACGTGACGCTGATTCAAGAGATACTAAAATATTTTTTTCTGTGCATAAAGAGAGATGGTCAACAGTAGATGCCTGAAAGCCCAGGGAATTTCATTTGATATGGACGAGGAGGCCAGTTTATGAAGTCACAAAGTGATTGTAGGTAGTGAGGATCGCTGTGTGCATTGGAAATAGGCAAGCTTCCACTTTCTGTTTCATCTTCTGCTCTTGTGTTTGCATTTCTGGCATGTGATTCATATTGCTCTTTTCCATTTGCCTCAAATTTTTCCTTTTAAAATCTGCTCTAATCATAGTTCTTCCCAAATTCCAGGTTTGCGTGTCTTCCTGCCTTTCCATCTACAGTGACAATCCCCAGCCACATGAGAAATGTGGCTGCACGGAGAAAGCATGCAAGCAAATGTTTCCATTTACTTAGAAATTTAATTTTCATTAACATAAAAGTCAAGAACTTAACACCTGCTCCTTCCTACTTGATGATATCAATTCCTCTTCTATGTGCTCTTCCTGCAGCAGAATTTGTAATCCACAGGACTCTGTGTGGATGTGGTGGTCCCATTTGGTGAGAGTCTGGAAGAGATGGATTGAGTCTGGGTTTACAGGAGACAGTGTAAACCCATGCATGTCCACCTGAGGGCATGGAGAGAGCTGGCCACCATCTCTATCTGTCACCTTTGGATTGTCCTGGAGGTCTCAGAAAATGCAAAAAGACAAATATCACACCTGGCTTCCGAAAAACACTCAGAACTGTATGCAATTCAGTGAGGACAAATGCCAAGTGCTGCAAGGGGGAAGGACCGACTCCTGAGAGCAAAACTGGCTATCTTGTGACTGAGAAATGAGGAATGCTGACACTGCTTAAGATGCTAAACGAGAGCAATGTTGTATATGTCTGTATTCCTGTGAGTTTTTGTAGAGACACTGTGTCTTTATATACAGGACGTAAAAAGCTGCCCTTGGTTTTGCATGGTAAATAGGAATGTCCCTCAGCAGCTGGTGTCCCCCCTGGCCTTGTCCTTGTCCCATGACTAAGCGGTGCTTCCTGAGCTCCTGGGTAGCTCTCACTCAGCCTTTTTGGATAATGCCTCCTTACTGGCGGTTTCTCTGTTTTCTGGGAATGTTTGCTTATGTTTGCTCATGTTTGCTCCTGCAATTCCTCCCATGGTGCTGCAATGGCTCACAGATGACCGACCCAGCAGCTGACCCTGGGGAGGACAATGCCCTCTGGGGAGCCTGGGGCCGTTGCTGAGATAGGACTATGGGATGAGTGTCCTCTGTGGGCCTCTGGAGCAGCCCCCAAGACCCTTGGCTGCAGGGAGAGCACAGCTGTTCAGAGCCCCCCAGCACCCACAAGCTGCATATTGGGATATTTACATGACAGTGTCTGAGTGGCGCCTGTGCCTAATTCCCACAGAAAGGCAGCTACATGGCCAGATGTTACAACTCCACTGACCTAATTCAGGATCAAGGTTCTGGCGCCTGCCATTCGTGCCGCATCTCCCAGCATCCAGGAGACAGGAGCAATCACCCCAGCTTCAGGCACCTTGTCCCTGGACACTGCTGTTGTGGCTGTGTGGTGCAGCAGCACCTGAATGTGCAGCCAGCATCGTCCAGCCTCTGGTGTCAGCTGTGCTCCAGCCCGGGATGAGCGCCGGCTGTTGGGCACACGCCTTCGTTCTCAGCGTGCTGAGCCGATTTGTTGCACTCTGTGAAAGGATGGCATGCTGGGTTTTCATTGAGAGCTGATTTCCCAGAGGAGGGATTTCTGTCAGGGATATTAACTCCCTGCTGGTTCAAGCTCAGTGCTTTGAGCGGCTCTCACTGATGTTTAAAAATAGAGATATTCTTATTAATATATCAAAAAGACTGAAAAGGTCCTGATTCTCCAGCCAAATACGTCATCACCCATGCACCAAGCACCATCCTTCCTGCCACAGCCTTGCTGGCATTTATCCAGAGGAGAGTCAGGAGGTTGCACCCTTTTCCTCAGGATTGTTACTTTGTGAAAGAAGAGTTTGGGCTCATTAAAACCCCAGGAGTTTTCACAGACCTTGGCTTTATTTTGATGCCTCTCAAGAAAGCCAATGGGTTACGTCCCTCTGAACTTTCCCCTGCACATCAGTCAGAGTGGGCTGGTGGCCAGCCTGGGTCCAGCAGTACTTATGAAGAAAAAGGTGTACAGGAGCACTTTTGAACTTGAGCTACTTACAGATGGCAAAAGGTTGACAAATAAGCTGTGAGTAAAATGCTACCTACCTTGGACATGTAGTGATAGGACAAGGGGTAAACTGAAAGAGGTTAGGTTTAGATTAGATATTAGGAAGAAATTCTTTGCTGTGAGGGGGGTGGGACACTGAACAGATTGCCTATAGAGATTGTGGATGCCTCCATCCCTGGTAGCTATTGCCTTGGCCAAATACCAGTCTCAGTGATGTCTCTCCTGCCCATGTGGGGAGTCATCTGAAGGTATTTTTTCCTTCTTTATTAAGTTGGGGTACTGCTCTCATGTGTCTCACTCTGTTTCAATGGCCGTCTTTTCTGTCACCAAAGCAAGTTATCTCCAGCTAGATTTTCCAGTTTCATAAATGCTGGTGGATAAAAGCGTACTGAAGGCCATGGATTGTCAGTGGAAGGTGTAGCAGCTTCCACATGTGTCCACATGCCTCTTCCAAGCATGAAAAACCCTACTCATTCCTGAATAGTGATGCTGGCATGCCATGGATCCTGTGGAGATTTTTTTGCCTGAAACCTGACTCAGATGAGGGGAATGCACGAGGGTCCCAGTGACTTGCCTAGGAGTTATTGGCCCTGCAGGAATCCACATGATTCATGGTTTTCTCTGTCACATGAAGGGCAGCGGCATGGGGACAGGTAGGCTGGGTTTGGAGTGCTGAGTGTAGGCAGAGGTCCAACCCCTGCCTCTCATTTGCTGTTTTGTTGGCCAGCTCTACATCTGGCAGACCCAATTCCAGGTATGAGGGCTCAGACATGCATGGAAAAGGGCTCTGCACAGCTAGAGAGCTGTGGCCACTCTTCATGTATTGTGTATCTGAAAAAAACCCCATGATTTTGCATTATCTTTGTCCTTAACCCACATTTGCTGTCCCTCCTAATTTCTGCTGTTGTTTACAGAAGCACTGGGGGAGGATTTCAAGCATGTGGCTGTGGCTCTGACCCTGAAGACTAAACCCCATGGAGAAATGCTGTGGTTGGTTCAGCTGGGGTGTCCCAGGCTGGGCTGTTGGGAGCTGGAAGTCAGCAATCCTGGCAGTGGGCCCAGCTGCTGTTCCCGGCTCATGGCACCCACCAGTGACTGGCTCACACTGTGGAGGCACCAACTGTCCCTCCTGGAATGCTGAGGGTGGAAGGTAAAAATACCTCCTTAGTCACACACTTGTGAGATTCCTGGATGGAAGATGCTAAAAACAGCACAATGGTTTTGGACAAGCTGGATTTCTTGGCAGCGCTGTCTGCAATTAGTCTTCCTCCTGGCTTTGCACTGAAATAGAGGTGTAGGGTTAGGGCTGGAGGAAAGCAGTGCTGCCCTGGGGTTACATGCTGGAAGATGCACCAGTAGACCTGCCTTTTTCCAGCTTTCTTTTTGCCTTAATGAATCCATCCAGGAGATCTTCACGGGCAAAAAAAGGATGCCCTGAAATCATGAGGCTGGCTGGGAGCAGAGCAGGGGCAGGGCTGGACCAGCCCCTGCTAGTTAAGGACATCAGCGCTTTATATGAGAAAGGGCATTTTAATAGTAAGAAATGGTCTGAACAGACCCCATGCAGATAACAAACGGAAATTCCAAAGGAAATAACATAGTGGGGAAAAAGCTGGGTTTTTTTTTCTCCATGGGACAAGGTGAGGAGGGGAGCCTCTGCCTTCCCAGACCTGCTGAACTTCCCTGAAGCAGCACATCCATTTGGGACCTACCCATCCAGGAGATGCCTGGAGTGAGGAGGAGCTTGCCCTGCCTGGGAGGAAAGATGCTCAGCAAATGCAAAGGCTGCACATTCCTGGAATGTTCCCTAAAACAAGGAAAAATGAGGGATGCTATGCCCATTATAGGCAAAGAAAAGTAGAAGTTTAGGAAGCTCTTTTACATAGGAAATCCAGAGAGCTGTAGGATATCCTTGCTGTGGTATAAATTGTCTTTTGTAAACCCCAAGTTTCATCGACGTTTATTTTGGTTGTACCCACTTTCTAAAAATACAAAAAATTAAGATGGCATGAGAAGGAAAGCCAATCCCTGAAATAAGCAAGGAGGGAAGAGAAGACAAGAGACTTGTGTACTCCTGTTCCAGTGAGTTGCAGGAGCTGTCTCAGGCAAACAGGTTGTCTGCAGCCTCAGCTCTCCCTCACACATGCCTGTGCCAGGGAGCTTGCAGGAGCCTGGCTGCAGGCAGCATCTTCAGGCAGCTGCCTTTGGCCAGGGCCTGGATGTGACAGGGTGGCTGGGCACCTGCACTGAGGAGGATGAGTCCTGTAAATAGAGCACAAACCCCGCTGTGGCCTTGGCGTCACTTAACCCCGGCTTCCTGCAAATGCTTCCTCTGGCTGCTCAGAGCCCTGCAGCAGCTGGGCTGCTCCCCTGTATAAATGCAGACAAATTTACTGGGTGCTCAGGCTGAAGCAGCTGGGTTGTGCTGAGACCTCAGTGGTTTGGATGTTGACAAGAGGTGCTGTATCTTGCCAGTGCTGCCCCACACTTGTAATGGCTGCTGAAACCCTCAGTGATGCCGGTGCATCTCCTGTGGTCACTTCCCCAGGCCCAACATGGAGTGCAAAACAACAAGAAACATTGGAAGTCTGAGCTATTAGTAGCCAGCTTCTTATTAACTCCTGAAAGAAGATTGTGGCCCTTTCCTCAGCCAGGGAAGGCAGCAGGGCTACAGTGAAGGGAATAGCACGATGAATGCCATGTCCTTGGCAACTCTGGATTTTGAGTTTCTAACTCAGGGAGGCAACAGCCTGTGAAAAATGCCTTTGAAAACCAGTTGCCAGATAACCATCGGGTGAAGCAAGATGTAGCTTGGGTCATCAACCTTTGGGCTGAGTACCATGGCTGCTCTCCACTGCTGACGATCACCCAGCAGGCACCCAGCAGGCATGCAGCTCCCCTTCAGTGAGCTGTGGGCATAGCTGGTGCTGCAGCAGGATGCCCAGCTCCCGATGGTGCTGCTGCTGCTCTCCATCACCTCCTCAGGAGCCGAGCTGCCTATTCCTCACGCAGGGAAAAAGGTCTCTACCCAGCGGAGACAGATGATATACAGGGTGAGGGCAAGAGAGCAGCACAGCCTTGCCCTGTGAGGTCTCTCAGCAGTGCTCATCCATGTTATCTTAACTAGCATGCATGGACAGGGGAAGCCAAATAACTTTAAAAATATCCATCTACGTGCTGTGCAATGTCAGGTGACTGTTCTCTGGGAACAGCTGCTGTGGAAAGCTGTCCATCCCAGGGAACCACTCTCACAGTGCAGGCATGAGCCCAGCGGATGGGAAGTCACAGGAAGGAATAGTAAATTAGGAACCAGAACCCTTCCCATTTATTTTTAGCAGCAGCAGCAGCCAGTAGTGTTTACAGGAATTTCTTCTTCTTCCTCTGTGTTCCTGTTGACTTCCTTCTTGGTGATGTTACAGCTTCGGTCAGCATGACATGCAAGCAGATGCAAAGCAATGAATAAGCCCTTGCCTGGCCATGGGGAGGTGTGGGATAAGGGGCTCTGGCATGGTTACTGATGTGGGATGTTTCAGTCTTTTGTGTGCCCATGCTTAGCCTGAATGGCTTAATCCTCAGTGCCATCGATCACAGCTTTCCTCAAGTCAGACCTTGCTTAGAGCTCAAATCATCCTCCTGAAACTATAAACGTCCCCAAATCTCCATTGTCACCTACCTGCAAGAGGCAGTGAGTCAAAACAGCACTGGTGGCAGGAGCCACTTGTGCACTGCCCCTCAGTCACTGGTGGCAGGCAGCAGCAGGGGATGCTCCATGAGGATACTCTCTTTGGGGAGAAGTGGGAAAGCAATTGCAATTTTATGATGTGTTGGGCCCTGCTGGGAGCCCATCGGGCTGCTCTGGATCATGCAATTTCATTACCCTTTAACAGCACATCCTGTTTAATTAGCCCACCCCTCAGCAGTGGGAAAGAATAGTATTCCAAAGCCTTCTACATCAGCTTTTCTGATCTGAGTGAGGCAGAGGTTCCACAAAACCTTTGGACATGAGAGCTGGTAGGGAGCACACCAAGCAGCATCTCACAGCAGGATAAGGTTCCTGCTTTCCCTTCACTGGCAGGCGATAGCAAGCCTTGCATTCCCCCTCTGCCAGTACCCCCTGCTTCCCCTCTCCCTTTCTGGGGGGGCCTTGTCCCATTAGAAAACCCATGTACACCCATCCCTGGCATGACAGGGGATTCAAATACCTCCTCAGCCATGAGGGCAGTGGTAGAGAAGCCCTGCTCCCAGCCTAGCCCAGCTTCTGAGTGTCGTGATGTGTAATTCATGATTTACCATTGCATCTACCTGATTTTACTGATCAGGTAATGCAGGCTAACCTTGCCTCCTGATGGGCTTTGTTCCAGGGGCTACAGATGGGATGGGCAGAATTATGGCATGGAGAAACCCCATCCCATCCCATCTCATCCCAGCTGTGGTGCTCCCCTGCTGCATTCTAGCTCACGGCATCCAATCTCCCCTGACACAGAGTCCTCAGCACCTTCCTGGAGCAGTAATAGTGAGTTACTGCTGACCTCCATCAGCTGGCGCTTAATCCCCAGAAGCTGTCAGCTGTGGAGGCAGGTTTTACAGGGACCTGAAGGCCCTCTCCTAGGTAAGAGGGAAAGAGTTTGAGGTTGTTTTGGTGCTTTGGGCAAGTTTCCAGTCTGTTGAGCATGCTGTTGTGTGGGGGACTTCAGAAGAGATGTTTCAGCATCCAAGACCAGGGATGGCACATAATTCATGCTGCAGAGAGTGGGGGGAAAAAACCTGAGGTTTTAAACGAAAAATGTTGCTTCCTGTTTTTATTTCTTATAGAATAAACCCTAAAATTTTAGGTACCTCTGTTCTTGCTTTAAGTGCTTTTTTGTGAATGGTTTGGACTGTAAGCTGTTCTGTAAAAGCTCCTCACATAGCATGTTTTACCTCCTAAATGTGCCTGGGTGTTGTTATCCCTGCAATGGAAACCAAAACGGAAGCAGATTATAGGGTCCAGTGGTAAAATGAAGCATCGAGGGCTCCCTGCCATGGAGCAGCTGGCTTGCAGCTCTGCAGGAACAAAAGAGTTTGTCTGGACAGCTATCAGGAGGAGGGATGGTGTGGTGAGGTGCTTTGTGGTTTGCCTGGAAACCATTTCAGAAAGATGTAAAGAGTGACAATTTTCTGCCTGTAAAAGAGGCTGGAAGTAATTATTCGGAAAACAGCCTTTGGAAATGAACAGGAGCCTAGGAATGCAGTTTGGCTTCAGGAGCATTTGAAGAGGGTTTGCTAGCAGTCCTGAGTGAGGGGTGTGCAAGGAGCTGTGTACCTGGATGAATATTTATGTGCAGCTGAACAGGAAGCCACCAGTTCACCTGGACCTGGCCCAGCTGGTTCATGTGGCTGTGCAAACTCCTGGTGGTTTTCTGTCTTCTGGAGGCTTTCTTATTTCTTTCTACTCATTAAACCAGAAAAAGAACAGCTTCCAGCATAGTGGTTTGAATGGTGAGATTTTGGGGTGAAAGTCATCTGTGTTCCTTACCTCTTATTTCTAGATAGGTTGTATGGGGAAGGCATGATCATGTCTTCATGCCATACATTACATGACCCTTGTGTAAATCATAAGAGATGCCTGCCGTGTTTAGCAGAAGACATTCTCTTACTGAATTGAGCTTTTGGACACAAGAAGTTGTGCTGGTGTTAATGGCTGTGATCTTTCAGCTACCAGGGTTTTCACTTGCTAGGCTTGTGCACAACTCCTAGACACTGTGTTTGAGTGATGGTTTTAAGCTGCTTTTGGAACAGCAACAACTACCAGCTATTTGTGATGTTGTGAAGAGAGAAAAAAAATTCCTCTTTTCCAGCCTTCATGGAGAAAAAAGGGAACAGCAGTTTGTCTTTTATCTAGAATTGCAATGGCAAAGCTTGCTGCTGCAGTAGGCAATGCTCCTGTACCCGCCCGCTGGGGAATGAGGGCATGTACAGGTTGTTTTGATGGGAGATACTGGCTGGGTTACTGGCCCTTTGCTTGAAGTGGTTTGGGATCACTGCGTGGGAAGTTGCTACTGATTTGAGGTCAAGGCACTTTGAAAGCCCCCATGCCAAGGTGAGTCACTTCTTGACCAAGCAGGTGATGAAATGAGCTGCCCTTCAACCTGCTCAGTGAGGCTGTGATCAAACATTGCCTCACCTGTTGTGCCCAGGGGACCTCTGCTGTTCCTCTCCTACAAATATGTGCAGGGCTGGAGGTGACCCTGCATATGTTCTTAGAAACAATAACAGCAAAACAAGCCCCTGCCCCTAAAAGTCTTGTCTGGGCAAGAACAAGAGTCTTTCCACATCTGCTGTGCTCGCTGGCTCCTGCCATCTTGTCGTCTCTCTTGGGAATGAGCTGCACAGAGCTGCTCTTCAGAAAACACTGCTGTTTTGTAATTTTCTTTGGCGAGACAAGTTCTTTGCAGTTGTCTGAATTTTCCATTTGTTTAAGCAGTTTACAGCCATGTTGCTCAGAGAGGTCGTTTGTACAAAGCTGAATAGCTGCAAGGTTGGAGAATAAATGTCAGACTCTCTACTCTTGCCTCCACCCGGTATTGGCCAGCTGTGGGTGACGCAAGATGAGCTTAGGTTCACCCTGTTTAATGAGTCAATGAACCCTGTATCTCTCCTGATATATGGGATGACTTCTAAAATAAAAGCTGGTCTCCCAGGCCTGCCTGTCCCTGGGCAGCAAGAACCATGCCTCCATGTGTGCCCTGCAGCAGTGGGGAAAACAGAGAGCTTGGTTTTCTAGCCCATTGGCTCTGTAACAGTTGTTTTTTTATTCTAAATAAAGCTGCTTTGGAGATGGTAACAAACAGCACCATTGGGCACTTGCAGGCAGGGGAGGCTTGTGCCAAAGCCATGACCAGAGGATCTCTCTCGTTATTCCCCAACCAAGGCTGATTTCTTCTGGGTCTTGTGACCCTCCTTGTCTCACCCAGCAGTCTTTAAACTCTGGAGGAAATCTCTCTTATCCCATCATCCAGGATAGAAATAAAATCTCTGCCAAGTGTGTAGGGATACTCTGGTCAGGGCTTTTTCTGAGACCTATGATGAGAGACCAAGTGAAACATCTTTATCCATGATATGGAAATATCAGCTAGCACAGAGTTGCATTCACTCTTTATATATGCTTAATGTTGAGCACTTGTACTACGTCCTAGAGGAGGCAGCTTTAGGACCAGTGAGGTATCCTGCTGTTTCACCCCAAAAAGAGCTCAACAGCATCTCTCAGATAATGTAGGTAAGATTCCTGTTTGCTTCCAGTTTATAACGTGCAGAGCCCTCATGAAAAAAAGGAACCACCTGAAGCTAGCAGACTCTACTAGGCAGTGATTCCCACAGCTTTGATGGTGCAATACAGCTTGCTGGCTAGCAAGAGACATGTTTGCCAGGTTGGCAGCCCCTGTGCATCCCAGCCCTGCTGCAGAGTCCAATTTGGGGGTTATGCTCTGTGCCTGAAAAGTGAAAGACTGAACATTGCCAGGCTGCTCAACTGATTTGCATGACAAGGGGATGCTGGGTTTCCCAAAAATATCTTCAGTGCATCTCTTAGGTTTCACTTCCCTGTGGTGGCTGCTTTCTCAGACGCCTACACTTCCACATCCATATGCACACATCTCCTGCCTGCTGCAACAAGCGTCCCAGCAGCCCAGGCTGTGTGAAAACTGGATACAGACTTTTTGCTTTCTGTTGGAGTAAGCCAGAATTTCTGCTTTACACTGTGTCAGGTGGTGCTGCTCCCCTGTCCTGCTCAGGGACCCAAAACCTGTGGTGCATGGCAGGGGAGAAACAAACCCAAAGCCTGTAAAAACCTCCCAGCCAGATGACACTCTTTGCTCACAGTTCAGCTTCTTTTTGGGTTCATGAAGCAGTGCAGTGGCAGCATCTTTGTAGGCTCCTCTTTGTGCTGTCTGCAGTGCTATGCCCTGTATGTTTTTAGGTTTCCCACATGGAGCAAAACAAAATCAGGGGCACAACTTCCTTATGGATGTGCCAAAACATGGTAGAAGCTGCACCCCTTTGCTCCCTGGAAGTGCCTGTGAGATGCCTGTGATGGGCAAAGAAGAATTTGGGAAATGTTGCTGGCTTCTGTAGGATAGCCTTGACAGTGCTGGGAAGTGCACAGAGCTCCCATGCCACCAGTGGCAGGATCAGAACCTCCACCATGACTCAGGGCTGTGGAAACAGCCCAAACCACTGTCTGCGTGGGAGCTCAGACTGCGCTGCTACTGGCTGGAGCAAGAAGGACGTGAACTGAACACTCGCCTCACTAAAAACCCCAGAAAAAGCCCTGGATTTTTTTCTAGCAAGACTGAAACCCCAGTATGCAGAGCACAACCCCAGCCTGGCACGTTGCCCAGCAGTGTATTAGCAGGCCCTGAAGCAGCAGGAGAGACCCACTTCCCCAGAGCATCCTTCTGTGCAGGTGAGAAGGTCCAGCCAGGCAGCCTTCCTGCAGTCTCCATACCACGTGCATGTACCTGCAGCACCTGACTCCAGACCTCCAGCCTCTCATGTGCCACAAACAGGAACCCTTGGCTTTGCCAAAGAAAGGATGCTCTTGTAAACTGGGGTTTCTGTTCCAGCCTTGATGGGGCTGGTGACTCATGGTCCTACCTCGAATACTGTGACTAGATTAGCAGCTAGTTGTTCTTCTTCCCTTTGAGGCTCCTTTGTGCCTCATTATCCAGTTTAGTCTATAATCTGAGGTTTTCTCTTTATTCCCTCCTCTTTCCATCCAGAGCCCTTTGTTCCTGTCTTCCTGCTTTGGCTTTGCCTTGACAAATCTCATTTACTTCTTTCATTTGTTGACTCACATTGTACCCTTGGTCATTCCAGGCAAAACCCAGTTTGAGGGCTTCCAGAAATGCTTCTAGGAAAAGAGAGAGGGAGCTGGAGTGCACCTGTTCACCTCCAGCCCCACATAGGGACACACATGCACCACCCCACAGGAAGTCCTGGCAGGGAATGTGGGGCGCTGTATGTGGTGATGCACCGGCAGGACTCTTGGCAAGGCTGGTTTGATCATGTGGGGTTTACTAACAAGCACCACCAGGCTTACTGTGCTGAGGAAAAATTGCTATTTTTGCTCCCACCTGCCCCCCTTGCCACCACCTCTGTGGCAGTGGTGGTGAAAAGAACTGTCATCTAGTCTTTCAAATTTTCCTGAGTGTAAGGATATGGCAAAACCACACTGTGATGGGGAAGAGGAATCAGGTTTTTCTCAAGGGAGTATTACAACCCCCCCTCATGAGCAGAGCTGCTGGTGTCCAGCCAGCACTGTGATGTGTGGTTTACTAGTTGAGCAGAGTAGGAAAGGGAATGGGATCCCAAAGTGCTGTTTCAGAGAGGAAAAACTTGCATGATTTTAAGAGAATGAAAAAAAAAGTTAAATGCAATGATGCATCTCGTGGTCTGGTACCCGCAGAGACAGGAGCAAGACTCAGCCCATGCTGTCCCTTCTCTCCAGGAACAAAGACTCCAGGTGTTGGACCATGTTCCCATCAAGGGCTAAGGCAGGGAGCATGGAGATGGTTGCTCAGGACATCCTTAGCACCCTGAGACTTGGCAGGAATGTGCTTCCTACCTCCTACATACTCATGCTTGAGGTACCCTACAGTAAAGAGAGAATTGATACCCTTGCAATAACCTGAGAGTTTGTTGTACGTGGTGTGAAGAAGAGTTGAATTAGTGTTCAGCTGCAGCTGATGAATGAGCTGTTCATGAGATAAACATGCCATTTTTTGACTAGCCAGAGCATTAGTTAGGATTTATGTAGGGAAAGTTCAATCTTGCAGAAGTCGGTGCATGACTGGCATAACCAAAAGTGCAGGGACAGCCAGACCCCAAAAGTGTAGCTGTTGGCTATTTTTCTGAGTGCAGCTGGCAGAGTTTGGACAGCTTGTGCTTCCCAAGGGACTGGATCAGAAGCAGTGAGATCCTGGATTTGCAAACATGACAGGGAAGCAAAGGCCCTTCTAAGCTGACTAAAGCTCTGACAGAAGCCAGATGCCCGTGGCAAGGTTTAGCAAGCTTGCGTTTAAGGAGCCCTTATTTCAAAAAACATACACTGTCTGAGAAATAAGTTAGGGACTCACCAGACCCACTTGTATTATCACCACCTCTATGGTGAACCTCTGTAGTTACTAGCTGTGTGTAGCTCTGCAGCAGCAGAGCTCAGAGATGCTGCAGAAGAGGATAGGAGCATTTCACAGATGGGGAAGCCGAAGCAGGCAGGAATGCTGGTGCTCAAGGGTCACTAAACCCATCTTTCCCATGTCTCTCTACTCCGCTGGATGGGCCCCTCTGCTGGCAGCTGCTCTAAAGCCAGAGCAGCTGTTGCCTGTCATGGGAGCAGGAGAGTCGGGCAGGGTATTAATGCTTCTTAATTAACAGGATTGTCCAAGTTTCTTTGCTGGTATTGAAATGTATTCTTCACATAGCTATGCTCTATGCATTGCAAAATGGCCACTGCTGCTATTTTTATATGTGTTTTCTGAACTCTTTTTCATTTTTCTGTGCATCTCTTCCTTGCATGATCTTGCTGGGTAGCCAGCGAGGATGAAGTAAGAAAAGGGGAAATGCTGCAGTTTTCCATTTGGGCAGCTTTCTCCAAACATTAAGAACCCTCCTGAAACTTTGATCTTTTTGCTGTGTTTGTGCTGGGCACCCCCCAAAATGGCATCATCTTAAATCACTACTCTCTTTGAAACGTGAAGGCTAAGCTGTTGGTGGTTGGCAGAGACGGCAGGCATGGTAACCAGTGCCAACCTCCCTCCAGAGCCCCCACAGCCGCTCTGCATCTCCCACTTTCTCCTTGCTCTTCTCCGCCAACTGCTGCATGGAGGGGTAGAGGTGGGGGGAATTGGATGTAATCCATTTAATACTACCTCCTTACTCTGAGTAACTCTTTAGTGTGATGATTTACTCTTGGCAAAAGGAAGAGCTGTGCCATGAAGGGCCTTTCTGCCCACACACCATGTCCCTGCATGGTTGGAACCAGGCTTGTGCCGGGCAGGAGATGCCACCTTGCAAAGCCCTTGAGCTGCTGCTCATGGGGATAAGTAACCCTAGGAGCAAGGCTGTACTGCCTCTTTCTGTACAGAATGGCAAAACAGATGGGCCTTCTCCCTCCCTATCTGGTTTTTCTCCTTGTGAAGGATTTAGATATCTCGGGAACAAACAGTATATATGACATTTCTTCAGTGTGATGGTGTTTTGTGGCTGGAATATCTTGACACCTTAGATGCAGTATGAGTGAATCTAGCTGTTGCTCATTCTGTGCAAACATTTACCTGACAAATATTTCTGTCTCAGGCTGACTTCAGGTACGGGTCATACCCAGGTCCCCTCTGCAGCCTGTGGAGAGACGTTCCTTCTGAACATGATTCCTGCTCAAAATCACACTCTGGTCTTTTTTTCTCGTCACAAATTATGACCTTTTATAATAACAATAATAACGACTAAAACCAATGTCTGACAAGAGTGATTAAATCATTGCCTTGGTCTCCTAGGCTAGATTCAACCTCCATATGTCCAGGAAGTGCCCTTCAGTAATTCCATCCCAGTGACCGGCTGGTTGGAAGTCATCACTGCAGAAGCTGTGGCACAGAGTGGGGCCTCTTAGCTCCTCTCATATGGGGTGGCAGAAATATTGCTGTGCAAATATAACTGCATGGTAAGAAAGACTGAAGAAGCTGGAGATAGGTTGTATGGCAGTAAACTCCAAAAATGGTTTGTAGGGTACCTGGAAGATTTGTTTTAAGGCAGCAGTGATAATACGTGGAGAGAAAGCACTGGACTCTTCTGTACAATTCTGTCACTGTCTGACATCTGATGAGGAAGCTATTTCTTCATCCTGTATTGCCATCCAGGCTTGGACTTCCAACTTAGAGCAAGCAGGAAACCTAAACAAAATGCTGAGAGGTGCCTTAGCATAACCCCCATCTCAGGTAAGCCCAGAGACAGCCTTTTCCCCCTCGCTCTGCCTGTTAGGTATTTTGCCTGTTAGGTTCTGCCCTGTGGGCAGAACACCAGTGTGCTCAGGTTACATTCTTCCCTTGTCTCTTCAGAGCTGTGCACATAGTCTGTCTTGCTCCCTTAAGACAGAAGGGCAGAGGAGCTAAGGTCCCTCAGCCACAGATTTTATACAGTCTCTGTCAAACTCAGCTTTTCCCTTGCTGGTATTTTATATTATATTAATGGGTTTGGGTTGGTTCACAAGCCAAAGCTTCAATCTAGGCCTTGGTCCCAGAGGAATTCAGCAATTTAACTTCTCCCTGCCTTGGAGGGAGGGAATAAATCCCTGTCCTCTGAGTGCCATGCTGTGCAGAGTTCCCCATATTTGATGGTGTTAAGACAGGTGGGTTGCATATTTCTAAGCTGAAGGAAAGAGTTTGGAAACCACAAAGCATTGGCTGCTCCCATCAGAGTCAGGTGTATAACTCCAGCTGACCTTCCAGGAGACAGTGTTAGGACAATGTCCAACGCCCAACAGTTTTGAAAAATCCCACTGCCTTAAAATTGTCTTCATTGTGGGCATCTCTGATCATCACAGAAAGTAATTCAAGCCTTCCCAGTCTTAGAGCAGTGAGTAACCTGTGGTCCCCACAGTTGTGTGAATGCTTGGGGCTGGTGGGCTTCTGTGCTCATCTTCATGCAGTGTGGCAAGAGCTCAGTCCTGGGGGCTACAAAGCTGGTGAAGCTGAACAGGCTCCACACAGAACTGCTGCTGAGGTTTTTTTGTGTCCAAAAGAGCATGGAGAGCTCACTGGCCAAAAGCTTCCCAAAAAGTATCAGGCTGTCACAGCAGTGGGTTACCCTGTGCAGTTGCTGAACCTGCCTGCCTTCATGTGGGGTGGGGATGGTCTGAAGCTGTCCTTTAGCATGGCACTTGTATCGCTAGGAAACCAACCCAACTGTGCAACATCTAGAGCAGAAAGTTTGCTGCTTTGCAAAGAAGGCAGAGTTTTGCTGGGCTTTATTTAATTGGAAATGATTAATATTCCCCTGTTGCTATAGCTCCTCTGGGGCTATTCCTCTCTTCCACGATTTTTGTTCAACATGTTTATAACACACTCTGCATATCTTCTATTCACATCTGAAAGCAACCCCTGCAATATATAAAAGGCAAGCGGAGGAGGAGGATGGAAAGTCAGGAGACAGATAACTTTTCAGGATGCACTGAGAAGCTGTGTCTGGAGAGGACCTGCTGGCAGGTAGTGCTGGGAAGCTGGTTAAAGGCTGTGCCATAAGCCAGCAGGCAGGGAGTTGGGAGGTTGGCAAGCATTTTGACATGTCCCAGTTGACATCTGGTGCAAAGAACGAGTGGGAGGGGAGGAGGGGAAAAGGCAGCCTGATTTCTCAGAGTTAGCTGCCAGCTTCTTCACCTTCGCCGCCTTGCCAGCTCCTAGAGTTCAAAGTCGTGAGACAGCCCATCCTTTGCTTGAAACTGTGAGTTGTTATTACACCATGGAAACATCTTAATCTCCTCAGCAAAAAAGCAATATTAAATGCCTGGCTCTTTCTAGGGTGGTGGTAAAGGCATTTTTTCAAACTCTGTTCTGCAAGCAGGAGGGCCAGGAACACAGAGGTGATGACTAAGAGCTGATGCTCTCTCATAGTGGTCATGGGGACCAAGCTCCCACTGCTGGGATGCTGCCCAGCAGAGATTTCAGGCAGTATGTGTTGCCTTGGTATATGGATCTTCCACACTTCCTATGGATTTCTTGTGTTTGGATGGCCCCAACCCAAAAGTCTGACATAGTAAAACTCCTGTCATGTCACTCCTAGCTGAGCTGAGTGGAGAAATGTGGCCTCCCTTCTGTGCTAGTAACACCAACACAAAATCTGACTGGGTTGTGGGTTTTTCTTTGTTAAAATTTATCTTTGCTCTAAATGAAAGTTAAAGAGGATTGGGGTTTTCACATGTTTAGATCTACCTACCCTGTTGTATTTTGTTTCTTAGCAGTAAACACTGCAGTTGGTCAATTATTCCTGCCTTCTGCCACCTCCTCATCTTATGTTTCTAGCACCTGTCAACTCAGACAAAATCTGTCAGCAGAAGTCCAAGTGCACTTCCTGACCTGCCAGCTCACCCAAAAAAATCCTAGCCATCCCAGCTGGCTTTTCTCAACCTTCACACAGTGCTTACCAGATCAGATAAATCTTTTTCTGTTGATGAAGGGGCACCTGTGTCTATATGGGGCATTTGTGCACACATTAAAATTCTTAGGGAAAAACCCTTAAACATGTTGGTCACTGGGAGAACAGGTAATTCCAGGAACAGTCTAACACTGCAACACTTGCCATTTGGAAAAGGCATGAATGGTCAAATTTATGACCCCAGCAGAGGGTTGTTAACAGTGTCTGTTGGCACCTTTCCCCCTCTCTGCCTGCAGAGACAAGTCAGGAGGGCTCTCAAACCTCATATGGAATCTGTGTCCCACCTCCACCTAAAATTTTTTTGATGTTAGAACTATTTCTCTATGGGTTTTTTTACTCTTCACCTCCTTACATATGTGCTGTGTTTTAGCAGATGCTTGTGTATTTTACAGACACCTTTGTATATGGAACCAAGCTACAGACAATATAACAGATCTGTTAGGCAGACACTCATACCACTGGAGTATAAGGGAGCTTTAAGAGGAGAAACACCAAGAATATCTCAGTGATAAACCTCCTTTGTAAAGGATTTGCAGACATGTGTAAGAAAATCACCAGTAGCCTTACCTTTGTCATCAATTTCTGGACTGAAATACAGAGAGCAAAGACTTGATTCAAGATGACTGTAGTTTTTGGTTGCATACTGAAAAACAAGCCTATTTGGTCATTCATTAACCAGAAAGAAGCAAACAAAATAGAAGATTGTTCATTCAAGAGGCAGTTTATGCTCACTGAGTTGAAACAAATGTCCTTATTTCATTTTGTGAAGTAATTTTCTAAGCAATTAGTTTCATCTTTAGCCCTTGTAGTTACGATATGCTGACAAATGTTTTTCCACAGCTCAGGTAATGGCAAATGACTTTTCCATAAAAACTCAGCTGGTCTTCTGGGAATTTTGTTTTGGGAAGAGATGGCAGTTGAGTGAAATGGGCTTGCCCAAACCCTTTTTCCAGTTTTACCCTGGTTGGACACCATCACTGGAGACAAGAAATTTGATCATTGCAGTTTTAAGAATACCTGCAGACATATAAGCCTGTGGGGTAATGAGTCAGCAGTTACCTACTGCTACTCTTGTCAGCCCTTTGAGATATGAGAAAAAATTTGGGGGTTGTTAACCTGTGTGTAACTCCTTCACGAATAAGAATAAGGTTGTGGAATGCTGAAGCACTAGAGCACATTCATATACCCAAGTCTTATTAGTCAAAATAGGTAAGGTTGTGTTTGATGTCAAGAATGGGCTCCAAGAAACATTTATTTTTAAGAAACCTGATTAGGGACCTTTGAAACCCAGAGTCTGTCTTTGTAGGGAGGCCACTTCAGTCCTCTTGCTTTCAGTCTCTTTATCACAGGCATCCTTGAACACATCCACTTGTGTTCAACTGTTGTGTTGGTTCAAGAAAACGCAAAGGAAAGAATATTTTTATTACTGAAGATCCATTGCAGGAGCTGTTATTGGGAAGATGCTTACAGGGAGCAATATCTGTTGTGTGAAGCTCATGGTTATGGCAAGGAAAATGCTAGTTCTTGCAGGCCAGACACTGGTGCCACCTAAGGGATGGTGGCCTTGTCACAGACAGTCTGTTGAATATTGACTGTATAATACCAGAGGCTTCCTGTAGATCACATGTCTCTGTCTTTTAAAGAAGATTATATGTGGGCAACTTTTGACAGAGGAAAGCAAAAAAGAAAGGTTGGATCCAACCAATCAAGTAAATTTTAATTTACTTGATTCTGGGAAGCTGCTAGTGCTTTAACTGTTGCCTAGAAGCTGGCAAAGACGGTACTTATTTCTGAGAGGTTTGCAGGATCCCTGTCTGATTTGTTTGTTTGTTTGTTTGTTTAAGGAGAAAAATTTATAAATATTACAGCTAGCTATTTCTTAAGTTTGAACCAATATAAGTAGCAGTCAGACAAATCTTGGTCTCTTGCTGACATTTTGTGGTGAAGAGTTACCTAATGAATGGACCAGCCCCATGTCCACTAATCCTGCAAGGGCAGGTAACTGCTGAGAGCCAGCCAGGATGGATTTAATCCAATGGTATGATGAGAGGAGGTAACACAGACAGTGAGGTTTGGGGTGAGGACCCCTTCCCACACATCTTGGCTTCAAATGTGTGTCTCCCAGGTTCATTCCCTGGCCTTTGCCTCTGGACCTGCCAACTACAACCATCAAGTTGCCTGTCCCATGTTTCCTCATACCTGGGAAACTGTAATCAGAAAATGATGGCTCTGTATGGGTAATGAAGATCTATTTTGGGGAAGCAGGTCAGATTTGAGTGCAAGCATGTTGGTTCTCTGCATGTGTCTGCCACAGCAGAGCTGTGGATGGGCTGACATTTCAGTGCATCCTGTTTACACTGCAGCCCAGACAGCAGGAGAAGTATTTTTAAACAAAAATGCAGATTGCATTGTAATCACTCTATGTTAAGGAAACAAACATTTTTGCTACAATGCAAAACCAAACATTTGCTCAAGATTTAGGATTCCTTTCCCTTCAGCTATCTACAAAACATAAACTCTGACTTTTCCCCTTCTCTTCCACTGATTTCCTCACCACAGTCCTGTGGTACATTAAATGGAGAAATGTTTGCCATAGGTAACAGTTTCACATTTTTGCATTTTATAGTCTGCCAGGAATTTGATTGCTGAGCATTTTTTGTTTTGAAATGTCAGGCGCATCTGTCTGAATCGACTGGCTGCAGCTTGCACTAAGAGCAATGCCTGTATTTTGACAACATCTTTACACTGAAAGAGAGGGGGAAAAAAAATCCAACAAAAAAAACACAGGCTAAAAATTACCCTGGTTGCTAAAAATACTGCAGACAGGAATAGAGAATTCACCATGCTGTTTTTCAGACTCACGTGTGCTTTGAGTTTATTATAGGATTAGAGCTGCCAAACTATGCTGAAGGCTGTGGTTGAGTTTCTATTATAATTCTGCTTTTTGGCTTCTCCCCCAAACTGTAAAAGACTTCATAATGTTCCAAAATCCATAGGTAGGTAGCCTTTAGGATGAAAGTGTAGATATAAGGCAGTTGCTTTGCTTTCTCCAGCAAATTTTGAAGTGGGGTGCCTGGAGCAGCCTGGCTATCAGGAGCACTGCACCCTGATCTGTGCCTTCCTGGTGGCTGCTGGACTGAGGATCAACTGCTGTTGGAAAGACCTTGTTGTCACTGTAATGAGGGATGGATTTTACCTGTCCCACATTACACCCCTCACTGTGCAGAACCATAATGGCAGAAAAGCTTGGCTGAAAACTGGGCTTTGTCCTACCAAAGTGTTTTGTCCTACCTTTGTCCTCCTAATACTGAAGAAGAGGATTAAGAGGCATGTGGGACAAAAGAGCTTTTTGTAGAAGGCACTTACTTGGGAATAGAAGTCAGTGACAGGTTTTGACCAAAGGCATATAGCAAAATAACCCACTCAACCCATTGTGCCTTTCCATGTGATAGGAATTTGAAAGAGGAAAAGTTTCAAGATAGCTTTCAAGCAGGGATTGATCCCCTTGAGGTACTACATTGGGCTGATGCAAGTCATCACCCTTCCTGCTTTCCCTTCTTTTTCTTTTATTTCTTTTTTTTTTTTTAATGCAGTTTTATTATTCAACATGCAGAACACATTATTTTGCAAGAACTCAATCTATAAAAAGCAACAAGTACATTAGAACCTTGCCTCTGCTGGGAGCAGCTCTGCCACTCTGAGTTACCAAACTCCGTTTGCAGAGTGTGTGCTGAGAAGGGCAGGAAAAATACCTGAGGGGACTAACCCAGATAATTTGAACAGCACTGTCTCTTTTGCTGCTAGCAACAAAGAATGGCTGCTGTGGGTCATTACTGTAAAGAGCCAAGTGGGCAGACCACCAGCCATCAACTTTCCAAGTGCTAAAACTGCACAAAGAGTCCAGCTCGTCACCCGCGCCCACACCATTGTGTCTCTTGGTCAGGCCACATCTGCAACATACAGGGGATTTGAAATACCTTGCAGCTGGTGGTAATGATAATAAGGCTAATAAATAGACTGGTTGGTTGTGAAATGATCATTTGTTCTAAAATAGTCTTTATTAATAGCCCATGGATGGCAGTGGCCATCTGGGGCCTCAGCTATGCAAATTGTTACAAGAATTTGCTCAGGCTCTGCTTTACTCTGCAGCTGATGGGGAGCTACGAGTGCTGCTGATTTAGACCTAGGTCAAATGGGTGCTAAAATTGGGAAATGTTTCCTTGGTGAAATCTATTTCCAGTCAAAACATCTATTTGTTGCTCTGCATATTTCATAACATGGTCACAAAAAGCAGGAAGGAGAATATTGACCCCTTGAGTACAGTATGTCTGGCTCTATGATACTTACCCACTTGATGAACTTGGCCTGCTTCATTTCTTAATGACATTTTGGAGCTAATTAAAACCCTCCCATGCAGATAAGCAAGAAGGAAAAGAAGAAAAAAGAAAGAAAGAAAGAAAATTCCCTCAAGTCTCCCCCAAAGGTCAAGCAATGCCACAAGCTGTGATGAATGTGCCCATTTGTCTCCTCCGGTGTGAGGCTGTCCAGAGCCATGACATTTCCCTGGTAAAAGTCCTAGGCTTGTAATGTGGTGTGCAATTTGCCTGCTTTTCCTTTTTCCTTCTCCCATTCCCAGTTTAACAACGAGATGGCCTATAGCAATCCCCATCTTGGAACCAGTGATGTCAGTTGGTCTCATGCAGGCAAGGAACTGCAGAGCCATCCCGATAAGATCTGCTCTATCTGGGAGATAATGAGCCCAAGGGACCAGCTCCTGGGAGAGGGCAGGTCCAAATCCACACTTTAATTGTGGATGCAGGCACCATTAGCTGCCCAAGCTGCATATTAGCAAAAGAACAGAGCCAGGACTGCTGTCTTCATACTTTTGATTCTCGTTTTCAGATTGAGATTCAGAAATGCAAGTCTGAGAGCCTGAGACTGCACCTCCCACTCACCCGGTGGTTCAGAACAGTTGTGTGTTGGGATGTGAGGGCTGGATGCTCCTTCAGGGTGCTTTGGCATATGTGACCCAAGCACCTGAGGAGGAAAACAAACCAGTAGCTGCCTCCACACACATGTCAAAGCCAGTCTGCCCCATCTGGGGTGGCCCAGACCAATTCTTGGCCCTTGTGACAGGGACACTCAGTCTTGGGGACCAGACCAGACCTCATCTGAAATAAAACCTTTGAACTACTTATAGTGTAGAGGCACCAGCTGCTTTGGTCCACTGACCCATTCCTATCATGCTGAATTACTTGCTAATTATAGCCATGAGGCAGACCTTTTCCTCCTGCCCTGCTGAGCTATGCCAGCCCTCCCAGCAAGGTTTACTGGTGCCTGTTACCATCAAGTGCCAGGACTTCATCCTAGCACACAGCTGGCTCTGGCTGCACTCTGCCAGCAAGGGCCTGTTACATTTAAAGCTTGCCAAGTTTTAGTTTTAGAAGCAAAGGCTGAAGCTCTATTGTCCTCCTACACACCCTGCTTCTCCCTGGCATGTGGCTTTTGTGATGTCTGAAGAGAATCACAGGGAAGTGATGGCAGAAGGCAAGACCACATATCCCCACCACTGGTGCAGACTGGGGAACAGCAGAAATCCCACGGCAAGTAGGTCATATGCAAGCAAATCCAGAGCTGTTTCACTGCACCCTCAGTGATTGTTTTGGAAGATATTAAGAGACGCAAGCTCTTCTATAGTTGAAGTCAAAGCTGTCTGCCAATAATAGACATGTTCTTTCTCTTTAGTTCACCCACGCAGGTTGATCTATGTTTTTTATTAAAAATTATGGAAGGCACTTTAAAGTTATAATGATTGAAAAAATAAAAATATAGCTGTTCCTTCCTTATGCTGTTGTTGGATTTGGGGATTTATTTGGCTCTACTCTATTTTTGGCTTGGCTTAGGAACTCCATACTTGCCTGGTCTGGTTTTGTTGGCCTTTCTATGAATATATGCTTGGTACACAGAGGGAAAAATTAAGAGCAAAATGTAATTTTCCCTGGGGTTTCTGAGGCAGGTGGAAGAGCCTTTGTTTTGTCCCTCCTGGTGAGAAGCGGGTTAGCTGCTGCAGTGAGCTGGTAGGAGGCAATATCTTTATTTTCCCTTTCTCTTTTGGCTGCCACCCCTGCCACAGGTGTAGAGAGCTCCTTTTGGGCACACAGCACTCCAGAGAGTTGTATGCAAAGGGGTACGAGAGGTGAATAGATAGGAACCTAGGCAGGGTGGAAGGGAATGAGAGACTGGGGAACAAGGACAGATAGGTGAAGCAAAAGGGAAGGAGATGTGGGTAGGAGGATAAACAAAAGGGGAGTCTGGAGCTGCATACCATGCTTTTAAGGTGAGGCTAATGGAGGTGCTAAGTAGACAAATACATGCAGAGAACTATATATAGACACACCTACAGATGCACACAGATAAAAATATCTCATAAGAATTTATAAACTATTTGAGCAAAACGCATCTGTGTATGGACACATCATCTAACAACAATTGACTTCTGAATTTGGTACTCCTCAGTGCATATATCAGTACTGATCTATAAATTCAGCACAGACCCAACAGATCCATTGTTCTGTAAATAGCCTCTTATTTTGACCCTGTATAGTGTTTGCAAAAGTCAGGAGGCAAAATACAATGTAGGTAAGTGAAGTAAATTGCATAGAAAGAGAGATGAGTGATGTCCTACAGGGCACGTGTTGGAGTAAACTTGGTGCTTGCAATTCTTTGTCTCTGGACACTCTGAAGATAAGGTCCCTAATTGCAATAAACACTTTGTGAGGGAAGGGCCCATTTGGACATTAGCTGGGCACTTTAGTCTTCCTCACTGATGTCTGTTCTCTGGCAGCACACCTTGTTCACCTGAGCATCCCTAGTACCTAGCACCCCTTAATTAGAGAAATTAGAATCACTGGGGGAGGTGGGGGATGGAGAATATCAAAAAAGGAAAAAAAATGTTCAGCTACCTATGCTGAACACACTTTTCAGATATTCTCCAGTGTTTGCTGATAAGGAGTTATGTTAGAAAAAGGTGAAACAAGGAGCTCCAATACTGGTGTGGGGCATAAGACTCTGAGGAGATCCCCACAGCAGAGGCAAAGACATCTCTCATGGGACAAGCATACTACACTGAAGCAGGCATTCATTTGTAATCAAACAACAGCAAATTCAGTCGGATTTGAGTCCTTTTCACAAGATCCAAGGAAACTCCCAAGCCAGTACTAAATTACTCCTTGAAAATTCCAAGGTTTAGTATTTATTGCGCGTGTCACAGCAGGATGTCAGAACTGTGCCAGGGCCCTCAGCAAGCAGGCAAAAATGACAGCTTATATCTTATACGAGGTTCTGATCTGGGGGTAAAAACTTATTGGCTTATGCAATGTCACTTGCAGAGAGACACGAACCCCCGAGAAGTTTAATCCCAGTAAGTGCAGAGTGAGATGCTATAGGAAATGGAAAATTTTTCTGTAAGTTTTCCATAAGTCCCACTTTCTGGATTATAGAATTTATGTGCCCTGGGGATTTGGATTCTTGGTTTTGACCAAACGGTCTCACAGCAGTGCCTGAGGCAGGGGTTGGGGCTTGAGGGATGCCCCTGATCAAGCCCCCTGCAGACAGAGAAGCCAATACAGTGGCGGAGGTATCATCTGCAGTGGGGTATGCACCACAAATACCATTGGTTTTGCTTTGTCGGCTTTGTTTCTTTTCAAAGAAACACTCTGATTGAGGACCTTTTGTCTTGTTTTGTTACAAACCTGAGTTCTGGTCCAATATCCACTTCCGTAGAGAACAGTCCCAGTGCTTGGCTGACGCCTTTATCTCTTTACCGGCTGAAGGCAGCAGTAAAACACTGAAATTAGACTGGAAATCACAGGGTAGTCCTGACCCAACATCTGCCTGTTTATCACTGAGAAAGTATAGAAGCACTTCAATTAAATATGAAAGCCCCCAGTCTCTTTAATCCAGTACTTTAAGACAGTTTTAATTTTTTTTTTTAAAATACATGTCCAAATCAATCTGTCCCACGGTTTTTGCTTTCTGACCATGGGTCAGCATTTCCCTTCTGGCTCAAAAGACATATAAGATATCAAAAGCTGGGCTGCAGCCAGGTAATCAGGTCACCAAGGCAAAATTCAATCAAATGTTTTTTTGGCCAGTGTCACTGTGGTCCAAACAGACCCCGGAGCCACAGCTGCCTGACAGCTCTTGTTCCTCGATAAGCTCAGGGCTGATCTGCACACAGTTTTGGCACACATTTAACCATTTACATCTTGCTGTGTTCATTCCAGTGATGAGCTTGCCTTGTTTTCCCTGTGCCCATGCCAGTGGCTGGCTCCCAGCACGGTTCCCATTTGTGTGCTGCCCCACCTCTGGTGTGAGTGCCTATCAACAAGTCTAAGGATAGGGTATGCACAGGTGTTTTCTGGGTGGTTCATGCCTCTCATCTGCTCTGTCTTATGGACTACTGGGCCATCCTTGGAGTCCTTGTGAACTGATGGGGTCTGTACCATTTGGTACTATGAGGTAACACAGCTTTTTCTTCATTTTAAACCTGCTACCTTCAGTTAAAATCCAGGAAAAAAAGATAGGGAAGGGGCTGCAAGGATCACGTAGCTCAACAGGTTTCAAAGTGATGCTTTCTTCTGCTGCCAGCAACCAAGTTATGCTGTCCAGACTGGCCCTGTCAGGAAAATTAGCTTCTCCTGCTAGCATCTAATCTGGACTCAAAGCTGAAAGATGAGACAAGTTGATTTTCCGCTGAGTGTGTCTTAATATTCCATTGCCAGCATTGCACAAGCAGCACTTCCCCTGCATTATAAAATGCCATAAGAAGGATTCAGAATCCCAGAAACAGCCATTGTTAATTTATATCTTACAAGTGTTGTTTGTCAAATACAATTGCTGTAATTGGTTGCTTTCCATTTCTGAAATGTGCTAGCAATAAACTGAAAAAAATAATAGCATACACATATTTGGTAAGCTCTTTCCAAGGTTTTGTATCAGTCCACTTCTGCATTCAATTATAGATGATTTGAATTTTTCATGCAACATCTTGCTTCTTAAAAATATCTCCTTTCAAAATCAAAACCATCAAAATAATTTGTGAAAACATTCAAGTTGTTTTAAATTTTATTCCAAAATTTTTCATGTAGTGTGAAATAGGATTTTTTTGGTAAATGGAAAATGTTGTGCTTGTTGAATTAAAACTTCTCCAGCATTTCTGGTTAAATGAATACATACTGAACTAGAGCAAAATGGATTTATTTTTTCTTAACATCCTTCTCCTCAGATGCATTGGAATAAAATAGCCAGTTGGTATCCAACTGCCCTGCTCATCACAGCTTGATCAGTGTCCAGGCAGATACTTTCCCAAATTAATTCCCATGGCACCCAGTGGCGAATATAGAAAACCAGGAGCCCATGATTATAGGACAGCTTTTCTAAGACTTGAGGATCTTTCACTTACACAAAACCCGGTGGCTGCTGGGATTCTCAAAAGCATTAAAACTTCTACTGAAATAAATGATACCATTGGGAATTGCACATTGGGCTGTGTGGCTGTTTATCACAATTCCCTGAGTGTGTCTTGGAGGACATCAGAAGCGTTATGGTCTGCTTATCCTTCTGTTTTCCCTCCTTAGGCAGTCTTTGAATTAAGTTTCTTTCCTAAAAACTGTTGTTTTAAGTGAATGAAGCAGTTGTTGCTCATCCTAATTGATTTTAGCTGAAGTTAACAGTGCTAATTAGCTCTCTTACACTTCTTCCTGTTTTTTATCTGCTGCTGTTGAACACAAACCCCCTCAACATGGTGGATTTCTCTGCTAAAACCTCTCCTGTGCAGCGAGGGGATTAATAGTAGGTGATGTTATTAGCTGTAAATCCAGGTCCCCAGGCTGGCTCCGCTTCAGTATGTGATTGAATGTTCCCTCTTCCTGCTCAGTAATTTCTGTCTAATGCCACCCTGACCATTGCTGATCCTCTTTTATAACGGGGCCGTCAATCACAGCAGATCTGGCCAGCGACCTGCATGATGCGGAAGGCAATGAAGGTGTTTGTGCTCTGCACCCTCAGGCCCTGCTTCAGGTGTCTCTCCAGCTGTGGACACGCAGCACTGCTGTCCTTGTCACTTGCCTCGGTAGCCCTTCCATTATCAGTCACCACTAAGTGTACCCCACAAAGGCTGTGCTGTATGAAAAACCTGTGCTTCAAGTTGAACACAGCCCTCCTTTACCTTTTTCCCATCACTGGCAAGTTACATTTTGAAAGGTCACATAGGCACAGAGTGAAATACAAGCATCCTGCCTCTCGCAGCTCTGGGCTGCTGCTGGAGATGTGTAATTTCTCTCTGGGAAAGGGAGGGAAAGGGGAGGCCTGCAAACTTCCCCTCTAGAAGTGCAGCCGCCTGGGAGAGAAAGTGCAGGGAAAAGAAAATAAAAATAACATAGCAGCATGGCAAAATACAGCAGTCCTGCAGAGACAGTCAGTTCTTGTTCAGCCTTCATTTGCTGATTGATTCCACTAGTGTTTCCCTGATGGGATATTTCAGTTTCCTACAGCTCTCTGTGTTCATATGCCATGTGTTTCTTTACCATTTATCTTTGCAGATGTGGACACAGAGGTAATAAAAGGTGGAATGCCTTTGCTAAAGTCATGGAGCAGATGTAGGAATTGGGAACAGGTGTTTTCTCTGATATCTTCTCTTTTTAAGCAGGACAAGGCAATGAATTTTGACCAAGGCTTTCCAGATGGTTTTAGTGGGGCCCACAGCTGTGTTAGGTTCTTCTTACTTCCATTGTGCAGATTTCTGAGACACTGAAAGAAGGGTGAGAGTAAGGACAGTCCCACAGACACAAAAAGGACTATCACATGCACGTGGAAAACATAACCTTGGCCCAAATGTTGGCAGGGCTTATTGGTTCCACCTCGCCCCCATGCTGAGCAGGATACAGGATCCCATATGGTATATGGAGGCTCTGGGCATAGGCTGCATCCAGAGTACACTAAAATACTCCAATGGACAGTTTCAGAGAGGAAAAGCTTTGAGATTGCAGGCTGATAAAAGCAGCAGTTCGCCACGTCAGCCTCTGACCCTTGGTCCATGAACTTAGGTACCTAAATAGCCTTACTTTGGTATGTAATTGAGATGGCTTTTTTTCAGTCCATGCTGTTCCCCTGCTGCTCTAAAACAGATAGAATAAGTTATTCTTCCATGGTAACAAGAGTCAAAGGTTTATTATTAAAATTAAAACTATTTAATATAAACCTATTCAATAATATCTACTCAGAGAGCAGAGCCTTTGGTGTATTCCCCCATGATTCTGCCTCTCAGTTCAGGGTTTGTTTTTTTCTGTGTGATTTTTTTGTGGTGGTTTGTTTGTTTGTTTGTTTGAATTCAGGGCTGACACCTGAATGTTTTTGGCCACCAGCAAAACTATGATGAAAAGAAGAACATGGAGAAACTCTGTTATCAGACTGACCTTTGCTGGCAGAGATTTGGATTGACAGAAGCTGGAAGAACAAACCCCATGACTTCGACTGGCTAAGCTCAATGGCTTGAAACTAGACTTTTTGCACCAATTAGGGGAGTAAACTTGAGTGCAGTGATGCCAGCAAATACTTTTCAGTTCTGATGGGAAAGCAGCATTCAGGCATCTCATTAAGCATTGGGATATTTTTTGTGTAGTTTCTGTAAGGGAATCTGTAAAATCTAGTTCATGGATGCATGAGGTAGTACTCAGGAGATTAAAGACAAAAAAATTGTAGTTTTTTTGTCCTGTATCTCTTGTGACTACAAAAATGTGCACAGGAGAGCAGAGAGAGAGTTGAAAAATTCACCCAGGGCTGGGGGGTTGATGCTGGAGCATCTGCCCCTCAGTGTTGACATCAGTGACCAAATTATTTTTCCCCCTTCTTGTCCAGCTGCTGTAGTAGTACAAAGGGACCAATATCTGCCTTCATGTGGTTTCATAGAAAAAAAGGGCTGTAAAGATGTCAGCAGTTTAGGACTTTCCAGCTTTTGGCACATTTCTGAGTCCGGGCCTTGGAGCTGCAGAAGTGAGAAATCCATGGTTGGCAATCTTCATCTGCACATATCTTCACCTGGGCTATCTTTGGTCCCTGCATGCTGTGCCTTGAGTTTAAGGTCTACAGGCTAAACATGAGCAATTGCACAGCTTGTAGAACAACTTCCCTTTAAAACAGTATAAGCCATAAAGAGTTTAAAAAAGGAGAAAATCTGCCAGATTGGGTAAAGGCAGCAAAGATTTATAACCCAGTGACTTTTTTTTCTTTAATTTCCCTTTGTCCCTACGTTAAATATTTTCCCTTTCAGCCACTTTCACTGGTCTACCAGTGCCAAGAAAAAGGAATAGGAGCACTCCAGAAAAATAACTGGCAGTAGTTGGAGTCTTCCTTCACCTGACACATGCTGAGCTTAAGAAGTGGTGACTTTCCATCATGGACCTCTTGGGTCTTTCAGCCGGGTTCAGAAACCCATGTAATGCTCCAAGAAGAACGCATGTCTGGAAGATATAAAACAAGCTGTGGAAAAACGGGAGTGAGGTGGAAGATACCCAGCTTCTATATTTGGAAGTCAGAGTATGTGTGCTCCCAGCAGCTGTGAGTAATTATATTTTAAGGGAAAAAAAGAGACCTAATGGGTTCCAGCCTGCCTGTGGTGGTACCATGCTTTTGAACAGCCAGAGTACTAATCACAGCGGCTCCAAAATTTCATTTACAACCCAGGGACCAGGAAATTAGCAGGATGTACTAAAGATGTACAGTCACATGTTGCCAAAAGTGTCTACCCCTGCCCAGTGTATAACTGTTGGAAAGGCTCCATTCGTCTCTGGAGCAGGGACATCAGCAGTGCTTGCTGCTGCCACCGCTGCAGCTCTGTATTTAACCCATTCTCATATCTGCCATTAATGACTTCTAGGATAACTTTAGTAGTGTTGGGGGTTTTTCCTCTTTTTGAAAGCAGGTTTTCTGTTCCCACAGCGACCTTCCATATCTTATAAGTTCAGGAGGCAATATTAAGAAGAACGGGAGCAATGTCTATTTTTGGGGAATGTCAATCAGGCAGGTTGAGGTGCCACTCATGGAGCCAGATCTGCCATGATCTCATGACATCTACCATGCTTGATATGACTGTGAATTCTGGGATGCTGAACAGCATTAGGAGCACAAGAACTCTGAGGAACCAAACCCTAGTTACAGAGGAATGGCTCTGGAGTGGGGGGGGAAGAAATTAAGAAATCCCACTGAGCAGATCACCAACCGCAAAAAAGTGCTGAATTTTATGGCTCTCCATAAAATATAATCTTTTATAACATGATAAATTTTATTTCAGTAGGATTCCTGGAGCTGAAGCAGCATCAGGAGCCCTTGGGCATGCATAAGGGTTGCTGCAGGTGTTAGCCATCAGAACATCTTGGGTCATTAGAAAAGCAAGTAGGACTTTAAATATAGTAGATCACAAATACTGTATGGCTTAAAATTAAAAGGTATGCTTTTACCTAGGAAAGGGGTAAGCCCTGGGGAAATTAGCTGTGTGAAAAGGAAAGTATTTAGGACAATCAGTACTGGGAGGGGATCTGGAGAGGAGAATTTCCTACCTGCCTAAATTAAACTTTATATATTGACATCTGCCCAGGTAGACCTCTATTTCAGGCAACTGTTAGAGGCCAGACAGATCTCCCTTCTAACTTCACTCTAATTCTTTCATCAGAAACACAAGGCTCAAACAAAATATATTTTGGAGAAAAAGATCTTTTGCATGGCAGAATTGAAGCAAAATTACTTCAATTTTTTATGGCCTATGTTTCTAAAAATATAGACGACTAATAGAAATCATAAAATATTCACAAAGTCAGTAATCCATGTTTACAGATAATGCTGAATTACATCCAAAGACATTTTTAAATGGGAATTTAATGGATGTCTTTGAACAGAATGAGAAGTTTCTTCTCAGTTCAATCCTCAGGGAAGGAGCTTTAGAGAACCACTAAAGACCATCATTGTAGCCTTGCCAAAATCCACCATGCAATCCTGAGCAGAACGTTCCTCTGTGTCCACAGAGCACCTTCCCTGTTAGGAGCTGGTTGCCTACCTTGGTGCTGTACCATACTGGTGATTTTGGCAGCATGCTAATCTCCTGATATACAGGAATGTAAAATAGCATTTTTTCCTTTTTTTTTTTGGTGGATGAGAGGGTTTTTGTGCCAGGGAGTCACTGAAAGCTAGATTGTGGGTTTGGGAGAAAGAAGCAGGTCTGAGGTCCTCTCCCTCCCTGTGTGGGCTCTGTGGCCCTGGGATTGGGGTGAGATGGGAAGGGTTGTGCTGCTGAAGGATCCCAAGCAGAGGGATGAGTATGGCTGGCTCTCCTGAAACAAGTTCTATTTCATAGCAGAAAACACTGACATGGTCTTGAAAAGCCTGGGATTTGACATCTGATTCTGTTCCTGACCAGCTGAATATCTTTAGGCAAGATGTTTCACTTCCCCACAGCTCAGTTTTGCATTTGAAAAACCTACCTGCCTGAGTTTTGCATCCCATGGTGGGGGTGAAGAACTGCCCAGAAGGTATGTGTGACTTGGGAGCAGGTAAGCAGCCAGCATTCCCCTCGGTCAGGAACACCTTGAGGAAGCAATCTGGCCCAGAACTGCAGATGTTCCTGGGTAATAATCTCAGGAAGACTCTAAAAAATAACATTAAAAAAAAAAAAGGCGTCTTCTATGGTGAGAACATGGTTTCGTTTGCTGCAGTCTCCCAAAATTCTGGTAGTAAAAGTAGATATGGAGGAACAGAGGACTTTAGAAACTCAGTATGCTTTTTGAAGAGGTTTGCAAATCTACCTACCTTTTAAAATGTTATGCTAGGGTTTCTATGGTGGTCCATTAATCTAGATTAAAGCATGCTCTACCTAGAGAACAGATGATGATCCAGGGATGAAGTAATCTTCCCTTTTCCGTCTGAAAGTCAATATATTTTCCACAAGATGTAGGCTGTTAGGGGTTTATTAGGCTGTTTCTCTTTCCCCTCTCAACTTCTAATTTCAAAATAATTTTATATTGTTTGCTTCATAGACTGACTATCATTTTCCTCTGCATTATTTTCTTCCTGTTTACCTTTTTTTATTCCATAAGTAGAAATGCATGAATCTAAGCCAAACTTTCAATCCATAATACCTGAGGGGATCTGAAATGAGGTCAGAGAAATTCACCCATCCCTATGGGATAATCCTGCTTCTCTACAACATTGCTGGATGTACGGCAAATGCTATTGGCTCCTATTGGAGAGGTGGCATGCTTGCAGTACTGATGAGAGAACTGTGGATATGTTAAACGGAGGCAGTTCATGCACAGGAAAATCAGCAGCAGTCCTGCTTTGGCCATTCCCCTCTCTGGGAAAAATGCCTTGTTGGACTTCTCTGATTTCCTTGCAGTAAATCTGGAAACGACATTGCTGTAGCAAACCAGTCAGCCAGGTCTTAATAGCTGTCACCCTGCTGAATGCCAAGGTCATCCAGAAAGTCACCAGTGACAGACGGGGAAAAGCAGACCTCAACACTTCAAAGGCACAGGCTGCCACTACTGGAGCTAGTTTCTCCTCTTCACGCTGGGCCTCAGTGCTTTCTGCCAAGCATGAAGGAAAATCTGCAAAGTGAGTTGATATTTGCAGTTTCAGAACATGAAGAATAATTTCCTTCACAGCTGGCAGGGCAGGACCGAAGGCAAGGAGCTGGGCAGCACTGACTCCCCCACACCAAGGGCAGCAGGTTCTTGCCCCTCTTGTTCCTTTGCGAGATAAGCCATTCCAACTCTTGATGCTGGGTGTTAAAACCTTCTGGAAACACAGTGCCAAAAGACAACTGCAGTAGGCTAACAAGGTCCAATCCTTCCCTCAAATAAAAACGTGGCATTGAACAGAACTTCACATTGCACCCACAGACACGTGCACTGGCTCAAACAGACCTTGATGTTGCAGACTCGCAGAGTTAGGGCTGAGGCTGTATCAAGGGATCCTTGCAGTTCCTAAAAACTTTCTGAAAGAAGCCTTTCCATCCTCTTTTGCTCACCCCTCCTGATGACTCAGCCTGCTTAAGCCAAGCTCAGCAGAAATCACTATCCTGTCTTCATCTTCTGGGTTACACTTCCCCTGTGCCCTCTTAGTGGGGCTGCTAGAGCTGCTTGCAAGGACGTGGGTTATCCATTCGTAACAGTGAAGGGTGTTAAAAATAACGTCCCAGAAAAACCTCTGTGGAGAGGGATGCCGAGGGAAGATTTGGCTTTGAGACTGATTTTTATAAACCAGTTCTTATTCCCTCTTGGGAGCTGGAGGGGTCTCCCAGGCTTTTTTTTGTCCACTCCCCAATTTTTTCTTCATCTTTTTCTCCTTCATCCACTGATTTGGATCTGAAGTGTTCACAAGAGATAAGGCAGTTGCCATTTGACAGGTCAAAAAGTCCTGATGGGCTCCCAAAATTCACGTTGTTCCTGTCTGGGAGACATCAGTGAGATCAGATAGGAAGTTCCCCCTTCTTGCACAGTTCCCGAAACATCCTGGCTTCTCTGGTAAGGGCCATGCTTATAAACAAGATAAACACATGGACAACTTGAGAAATTTGAGCAAAGTTTGCAGCTCCATACATGCATCTAGTCTGGGTGAAACCAGAGATATTTTCCCTATTTTGTAGCTGATCTGTGGACCCTGATGCTCAATCTCCTCTGGTGCATGGCCCTTTACAGGTTCAGTCTCAGCACCTGGCTCATGTGCTGGGCTCAGGCATGCACAGAGGTCACTGGAGCTTGCCAAAGTGTAACTTAAATGACATAGACTTGAATGTCAAGCAGAGGAAGGATGGTGGCTTCCAGTTGATTGAAAAAGCAAGATTCTGGAACAGCCATTCCCCATTGTTGCTCTGATGAGTTAAATGGGAGTGCATGAGGCAGGAGGAGGAATATACAACTCTTTCCTGAGTAAGGAAAGCTCTTAAGCTCTGAAATGCAGTTCTGGGTCAAGCAGAAGAAGGATTTTAGCTTTACAGCTGAGCTGAAGATATAATTCTAAACCAGTTCAGTCCAACATACTGCAGCTGAGGAAATTGCATCCACCAAGTTTATATGGAGACATTTTTTTTAAAGAAGCAGCTGTATTTACATACCAGCGAGCATCTCCCTTCCTAACAGGAGGATAAAGTCACCTTTCTTTGTCTCAAATGTTCATGGATCCATCAGCCAAAGAAGACTCCCTTAGCAAATGAACTGAGTGACACTTAGTCTTTCAAGTGTCTTGCCTGTGAAGCTGAATGGAGAACAAATGACAACCTCATAAGCCAGGGAATGCTGTGGGTGATGGAAAAACACCCTGTGGTGGATGACAACTGTGTTTTCATATCCAAGCAAAAACCTTGGGGTTATGGGAGAGGACAGATGAGACGTTGCAGTGAAATCACAGTGAGGAAGAGCTCTGTGCTCTCACCCTCAGAGGTGTACCACTGTGATTGTACCTCTGGTCACAGCAAATCCACAAACATGACAGGTGCTGTTCAGCCTCTGTGGAGCAGCCCAGCTAATTTTTGCCCCAAGAAGAAGAAAGCTGACCTCAGCCAGAAACTCCAGCCTTACGTGACTGTTTTGCAGCATTGATATTTCTGGTAGGAAGACTTGTAAACATGGGATCTACGTTTCTGCCTCCTACTTCCATTGCTACAGCAAAGAGCACCAAAACCTGGTTTATAGTTCAAAGCATTTGCTTTGACGCAGTCTTGAGTCTTCACGGATTTGGGTATTAAAGTATCTTGGTTTCCAGTAATAGGTCACATCATGTTTGCAGATTTTATTAACTTGGATAAAATAAGATAAATCTTATTTAGCTTTCACAGTGTATGTACCCTGCAAATGCCAGCTGATCTGAGTTTAAAAACAATCTAAACCTACAAAAAACAAAGGAAGATAATTATTTTTAGCTCTAATTCAATGCACAGCAGCAAAGCCCCTGTATATCATAATGAGGAGGGAGGAATGAGGAAGGAAGAACAGCCTTGGAGAAAAGAGGAAAAAAAAAAAAAAGAAAGGAAAAAAAGAAGATGAAACTTCTTAAGCTATTATTGCTTCTGCAGTCTTCTTATCTTGAGTACAATAAATAATTGAATTATAGTGCAGTAGTTACTGGGTTAATGAGGGCAGACAGGCAATTGCAATATTCCCAGAGTCTTCTTCCTTCCCTTTCCTGAAAATACTTAAAATAATTGGTAAACAAATACAGACAGACTATACATCCCAAACCAGTACAGCTAAGTAGGAAGAATGGAAAAAAATTACTTGCCTAAGATTTGGAGACATTTAAAGGAAAAGCTTCCCTTGAAGAAATAGTGCTGTATACCACCAAACTTCACAGCTTGCTGTTAAACACCCATGCTGCTTTAAAACTCGACTTGAGGATGCTGAATATATAGTTTTAACTCCTAATGAGGTGTTAAGTAGCTCAGTAATTTATTTCCTTCCCAGGGGCTAATGATCATGTTAGGAGGGAAAGGGCAGCCATCAGGCTTGACATTTCAGTGATCCCATCAGGACTGGAAGAATTATTATCACCTTGTGTGGCACAAGGCAATGAGCTCTCCTGGTGTCAGCAGCACAGTGTTTTTTGTTGGGTTTTTTTGTTTCCTTATTCATGTTACAGCAGCCTCTGTTATTCCTAGCCAGGGCTAAACACTGCAGGAAGGATGACAAAGAAGTAGCCTGTGCTTGGGGAAGCTTGTCAGGCAATCTTGGGAAAATGAGGAGCTCCCACTGAAAGCCAAAGCTATGCCAGCTCATTAGTGCACTATGGGGAAAACATCTCCTAATGACATGGGATGCTAGTTATGCTAGCTACTCTCTGCCTTTTTTTAAGCGTCAAGTTTTCTAACTCAGCACAGGTCATCTCTAATCAGTGTGGGTTTTAAGCCTCAGCAGTCAGCTGCTTTTGGGCAGAGCCTCTCAGACCAAAGCTGGGAAGGGTTTGCAAAGGCTTTCTTAGCACAGACCAGGCTGAAGTCAGTAGAAAGTAAATATTTCATTTTTTTCTCGTTGCCTTATGCTCTATGTAGTCTATTATGCCAAGCAGCAGAGTTTGTAGCCTTGTGTGGCTACAGAGCTCTAGTTTAATTTCTCTGATAGAATTGCCCATTCAGTGAGATGAGGCTACATCCTAATGATTTCCATGACGAGGGCAATACAAGAAGTCAGTCTGTCTGCAAGGTGGGAAGCACTATGAAAAAGTTACTACTTAAGCATACTAATAATTGTGAAGTTTAGACAAGCTCTGGTTCTTTTGGGGTATTGTTTGGCTCAGTAAAAATGAGCTGTGTGGGCTAGCACAGAATCATAGGATGGTTTGGGTTGGAAGAGACCTTAAAGATCATCTAATTCAAACCTTCTGCCATAGGCAGGGACACCTTCTACTTGGCCAGGTTGCTCAAAGCCCTATCCAATCTGACCTTGAACACTGCCAGGGTTGGGGCATCCACAACTTCTCTGGGAACCTCATACATGTTCAACTTCAGTAGTAAGGTAAAGGGATGGATGTATCTCATTATGCTGGCAAGTAGCAACGCATGTGCTCTGAAGATGTGAGGCTGTGTATGGTCAGGTCTGTAGGTGGGATTTTTAAGGTGAATGTGAAAGCAAAAGCCAGCTGCCTCAGGTAGGAGCTTTCAGAAAGGTGAATATTTAGATAAAAAATATGTTTTTATTATTTTTTCTCTTCTTTTTCCCCTGCCCTTCTCTTTCTTCCTCCCTGTTGCTCATGTCTTCTGTTTGTAACCAATTTCCACAAAATTTCCAGTATGAAACATCGTTACAGTTCTTGTCTTACTATAAGGTAACTTTGGTGGGACTGGTGTTAGCTCCAAAGAAAAATGTGGCCTCCTCATTTTCCTGGGTAAGGTAGGCTTTCTCCATGCTGCATTGTTTGGCAGAGCCCTGCGTTTCAGCCTCTCCCACAACAAAATCTCTGTCTCGGTGAAGATAAGATCACAATAAAGGCTTGTCATAACTGTTGTCCAATTATGTTGGTCTGTGAAAACAGCTTCAAGTGAACAAAAATAGCTTTGACAGCATGAATTAGAGTGCTCAGTTTTATGACTAATTTCAGTGCCTTGCTGTGATAACTTAGTTGCTATTGGAGTTAAGACTATACTATACCTTGGTAACAGACATGAAACCGGGATTTTGGCCCATCTTTGTCTTCTTGTGTTTTTGAAATGGATTTTGCCAAATATCTTTTCCACCCTGCAGTCGAAGCTAGGAGGAGGTATAACATTTTCCCTGCTCTGTCACTGTGGTGGTTTTAAAGTTGTTATTTATTTATTTCAAACCCCCTGTCCCTCTGCTCCCACTGCCTTTTGTAGCCGTTGCATAGAGCATCTTTTCCAGAGGACAGGACCAAAAACTGCTGCCCGCATTTCTTGGCTTAAAGGACGCTGCTGAAAATCCTGGCTCCTGTAGCTCTGTAGGTCATGTTGCTGAGGTCAAGAAGCCTCTTAAAAGCCAGGCAAATGGAAACTTCTGAAGAGGTCTTCTTCCAGCCGAAGAAACACAAGCGTGCACACAGGACCATTAAGCCAGTAAAGCCAATGGGACTGTGCACACACTGCAAGATGAGAAGCTGCTTGGAAGCTTTATTGCATGGAGAGTGAGGTGTGGTCTAAGACAAGGTCTTCAGCTTACTCAGCTGCACTACATGACTTTGAATGACTTCGTGAATAGTGGCACAGGAAGGTAAGGGTGTTCTACAGAGTCCCTTTCTGTGGTACAGAAAAATAATCTCTGTCACAGAACCAGACTGAAGTTCTCCTTGTTTGGACTTCTACCCCTCACGCTCTACAGTACGGTTAGATGTGAGCAGCACACTGCATAAACATAGCTGAGGACTAATCCTGGCTACTTAGTCATGGGTTTATAGGATGTGATCTTCCAGGGGTATATTGCATTTTTAATTGCCTCTGCATTACTCGTTTGTACTCTGTCATTTGTCACACTGTAGGCGACCATTTTGCAGCGTTTGTGCTTCATTCTGTTGCATGTCACTTCATCTAAAATTAAATTCCAAAATAAAATAAATATTATCCTCTCTGTAGAGCATTAAGTATTGAATAGGGGTTTTAGCTGAAGTTAGATGCTACAATTCATTCTGACATAGTGAAGGATAAAAGGGATAATAAGAAGCCCTTGCATAGCTAAGCTTTTTATCTAAGAAGCCTTATGGCATATAATTTTATCTTGTTAATATATTAATCTAAGAGCCAGGTGGCCAAGATTTCACAGTTCAGAAATAAAACCATCATGAGCAAGGGTTCAAATGCAATATATATCCATACCAAAAGCCATTACAGTACAGTGATGCTTAATTTTCCCGTGCATACATTAATTCCTGTCTATGGATACTGTCCTGGAAAAGTTGTGAGCTGGCAGGAGAGGGTACTGAAGGAAGAAAATATTTGCTTTCACTCATGTAGTACAAATGCAATGTCTGGATAATGTTTCTCAAAATAAATTCTTCTCCCAATTTTTTTGTCCTGTCTGGCTTGACTTTTCAGGATTGTCTGGACGTCGCAAATGTTCCAGGGGCAAGGAGAAAGCCTGGGACAGATCAGGCTCTGTAACTTCAGGTATTTCATCTAATTCCCTAGTTTTTCAGTTGTAAAAAGAGGTTAATAGCACTTCCTGATGTAACAAAGATGCTATGAGGAGAGATTTCTGTGATGTTCCAGAGGCACTTAGATTAGAAAGACTGGGGAAAGGACCTCAGCAGATGACTTCCAATCCCACACTGTTAGTTTTCCACTTTTCAGACCTGCTTCTTTTGGATCATGGCAGAGCAAGTACCTCTGAGCTTTTTGTTCTGTGACTTGGGATCATCAGAATTCTCCGGGGAAATACCTTCACTGGTAGTTTCCCAAAAGGTTTCTTCCCTGCGTGTCCTATCCTAGAAATACAGGAGACCTACCTAGTATATCTGAACCTTGCTGTTAGAAGAAAGGAGAGGAGATTAAACGCTCTTTGTGACACTATACTAACCCTTCTGGCTGTATTCAGGGATCCATAATCCCTTGCTTTATTTGCCCAAGCCCTCTGGTCACTGCCCTGCTTCCCACAGTCTGAGAGAGAACCCTCTTGGGATTTTATGTATGGTGAGAAGATTCATCAAAGCTATACATTCCTTGGCCCCACTCAAAGACATTTACGCTCAGATCTTTCAGGCAGATTAGTTTCATTATTATCCATTACTGTCAAATAATTTCTTAAGTGAAGAGACCAAAAACCTGAGATCTCACTAACAGAGAGACGTTGAGGCCTCTCTCTTCTGCCAAGGCTCCCAGACTTGGGATCATTACAAAGGCAGTAGTTTGGGCACAGAAGCAAAGAGACAAAGCTCTGAGCGTTTAATGTCTTCATTAAAAATGAATATATTTTATGAACATTCTGTTCTATATGTAATTTCACTTTGCTATGAAATCCCAAAGTCTTGGCAATGTTAACCTACTGGAGCATCATTCACCGGACAACACAAAGGCACATTACTGGACTTTCTAGGACTACACAACTTATACTTTGTAAGGATCCTAACTAGTACCTGAGGGGATAAAAATTAAAAAAAAAAAAAAAAGAACAACAAGAACAAACAACCCCCTCCAAACTATTCCTCAAAAAGAACCTTGAAAAATACTCTATCTGACCTTTATGAAACAGATAACCAATCTTCTGTACAGCTGCTGATTGGAGAAATCTCATGAATAAAAGAATGACAGCACAGAACTTCTTCCATTAGCAGGAACTGTCCCTGTGTACAACTTCTGCATCCTCTCAGCTGGGTGCATTGACTATATGTGTAGTCTCTTCTCAGTCTGACAGATCACTGGTTTCTCAAAAGTGCAACATCTGAGCTATGTGACTCAAGAAACAAGATGCTGAACATGAGCAGCAGCTCTCCAGACTCGCTCCTTGTTGTGCAGACAAAGCATTAGTTACCAAGTCAGCTTTGAGTACATCTACTCCCCTGCTGCAAAAAGATTGAAGCTCCTTCTCAGACAACTGCTAAGGTTAAATGGAGCATGGCTGATAGCCCTGAGACCTCAGAAGAGCGTAATCTGTTTTATTCCCATCACAATTTTCATTATGAAACAACATTCCAGGGAGAAAAATTAATTTGAAGTGGTAGTTAAACTTGATTAGCTACAACTAGTTTAGAAAGCCAGAGGCTGGGTCATTTTGAGATTGAACACACTAAATTTTTGTTTACAATTTGGCATGAGGCAAAAATAATGGTGACAGTTCTTCACCAGGAATCCAAATCAAGCATTTAAACTTGTGTGCATCTCATCTGTCTCTATTTTGAGTTCTGATTTCCCCCTCACCCCTAGTCTTTTCCTGACATTTTAAAGCATTAAATGTTAATGTAATTAAGCACTAATTTAACTGCATCCTCTAACAAACACAGCGTGCATTTTGTCATACTCAGAAAGTCTCACAGTAGTGTGAGAGTTTCTTCTTTTCCTTCAGTTTCCTCAAATTTTGGAACTTCTATTTCCAAAAATGATGCCAGGAACCAGTATGTGTGTCGTTGGTACATGATGTGGATGTAGTTGTGGACATTTTAAAGCTGAAAACGTGACCAGAGTGTTATATCGTCTCATCTGCACTGAGCCCTAGGCTATCCTATTAATGCAATTAACAACAATAAATACTACAAAATAACCAAAATTATTTATTTTAGATGTTAACAAATATAATGACCACAAGCTAGCAAGGATTGTTTCATCCAGTACTGAGCAGAATCATAACGTGACTTTAGTATTTGATAATAAATTTGATACTCTTTTCTTCTGAGGGACGGCAGATCCTGGTCACTGTGGGAGATGGAGATCCATTTGTGTTACTTCTCTTCTGGGTCATGGTCTCCAATGAAGAAAGGTTTCCTTTCCTGATGCAGAGGTATCTACTCCTTTCTATCCCAATGTAGTATATCACACAATGACTATGTTCATATCATGGTATCTGTGTTTGGTCCTTAAGATAACTAAGTTAAGGGAGAACATTCCTGTTGTAAATCATGGTAACATCTACAAAGTAGCTGGCTGAAGCTGGCTAATTTCTAGGACTTCTAAGCACGCACATCCCCTTCACATAGTAATCATAGCAACAAAAAGCTCTCAAACTTCTTAGTAAGGAAATGTTCTATTGTTTCAGTTTGCTGTAATTAAAGCCTGCTCTTTGCATTAGAAAATCAAATTCCATTTACAAGATGAATAATTCCCTTGAGTTCTCTTTGCTTCCATTGTTCTGGAACGATCGAACTTCCCCCTATTTGGCAAAAGAAGCCTGATAGTTTTTTTTCTCTCTTAAAATTAACCCCATATATCATCCAGAGTGACAGCAGAATAAGACCCCCGTGATATTACTGGTTGAAAGCTGCCTTTTTTCTCCTTCCCCAGAGAAGGTGCCTCTCCTTGACTAGGAAGTCTCAGTGCTGGACCATTTCAACAGAGCTTTGATTCAGGACTTGTGCATTTTACTTGTACAGTATTAATAAACCACTATATCCACTCCTGCAGAATCAGAAACCAATCTTAACTCTTTGAGAGCAGATGCATGAGGATTTTTTGCTTGTTTCTTTTTTTTTTTTGATCCAGCTTAGATCACACATCTTCTTTAACTATCAAAAATAACATACAAATGTAAGCTCCTTCATCAGTTTAAAATGGGATGGTTATCCCCATAGATCTGCAAGAAATGGATTTGAAACTACAAATGCCATCCTCTATTCCCTTCCTCTCCCTCTCATATCTGTGCTATCTGCAGCTTACCAAATCCTCCACCAGCTCCCATTTACAAAGGCAACAAGTCCAAGACCACCATTTTCTACAAAGCTGCAGAATAATTTGGATTGAAGGAGAGATCATCTAGTCTGAACTCCTGGTCAAAGTTGCTTGGGACCACATACAGTTGTGTTTCAAATATCTCCAAGGATGGCAATTCCTCAGCTTCTTTGAACTCCTGTCCTTGGGCTGCACCACTCTCCTCAGGATATTTGTGGGGGAAAGACTGCTCGAAATTTTCTGCTGAAATTGAATACATTTGAAGAGTTTAATGTTATTAAGATAAGCTTTATTACTCTTAACAACTAGGCCATGGTTAGGAGTGACAGATTTTCTCCTCTTGCACCCAGACGTGAGGGATATTCTCTTCTATCTCAGCAATCCAAGCACTGAATTTGAATCTTAACACAGCTTTAATACTTCACAGGCATGGCCAAGGGTCTCTTGGTTGACAGGGAAAGCAAAAAACCCTCAGCAGTGACCTGGCAAAGTCTTATGAGCAGAGCTGTGAAGAGGAGATAAAACTGTGAGTATGCTGGGATGTCAAGAGAAACCCTTATGCCATCCCATGCTTCCTCACCCAGCTCAGCCTCTGCTGCTGCTCCTCTGCCACTTCTAGCTCCAGGTCATAAACAGCTCTAAAGAGCGAGGGTGGATGCCAAGACAAAGGTGAGTAGGTGGTACAGAAGGTGGGAAGGAAAGAAAATGGCTTCTCCTGGATAATTTGCTTGTGGATATTTAATGGGCCTGACTATGAGCCCCTTGTGATGGCATCATATGAGTCAAGGAGCTGCTAAATGAAGTCATAGGCAAATTGGAAGACGGCACGGACAGTACTGGATATCTTATCTGTGAGCAGCCCCTGTGCTTTGTTGAAAGATTAAAATGTGTAAGCATTAAATATTTGACCATACAAAGTGCCACACGACAGTGAGGTGAACCCCTTTACAGCTGTGTCCTTTAACAACATAGGTCAGTCAAACATTACAGATTTTTCAAGCCTTTTTGAAAAAAAAAAAATCCATAAAAGCCTGGGGTTTATTCTGCTTTGAACAATGAGGTGGAAACAATTGTTTGTCATCAGAAATGTCCAAAACTTTTGCCAAGAGAGACTACCCTAATAAAGGAATTTTTGTTGCGATACTCCAATTTTGTAAGATTTTTTTTAAAAAGCTTAATTCAACATTTAAAATCAAGATTGTAGCTGACTTTTAAGTGAATGTTCAAGTTCTGGAAATTGAAACTATTTTATGCAATCTTTTTGAACATTTTGATTTAAAAATGTGAGTTAGAGAAACCACTGTGAAATTCCTGGAACACGAGAGAGAGGCCTGCCTTGATATTTATACAACAAGATTTTAGTTTAAGGTAACGTCAATTCTTGTCTTGCCTTTTTGCTTTCATGCACCACACCTTGCCTGATTTCCTGGGAATATCTAAACCTTCCTGAAATATGAAGGGAAGAATGTCCCTGCCACTTCTGAGGGACTTGCAAACACCTCAAAGAACTTGTTTCTGGGTATTTACTTCGGCTTATGATCCTGCTGTGAGTGGAATGTTTTTTTCTGGGCAGCGCACCCCACATTATACTTGCCACAGCCTCTGCTCAGCAAACCCAAATGAAATTCAGAACTTAATGAAGGACAAAATACAGTGCCTTCCCTAATTCAGATGATTTCTTCTCTAACCATGTTTCTTTCATGATTTATTCTTGTGATACAGAGTTATCACTGTGGTTTAAACAATTACTAGCTTAAATCCAAAAGGAATCTGCAAGTTTGTGTCACCTTCTCTAAAAGTATTGAGGACAAAAGAATATATACAGATCAAAACTTTGTCTCTGTTTCCTTTCAATCCACTGAAAAGATTGTGAGAACCCTGGAGTGTTTGTCTTTGGTAGAATTAGCCCTTTCAGAACCAGATGGTATCAAGATTGATTGATGTGAATACAATTTATTGTCCCTGCCAACTGTTAGCATGCATGGCTCCCTATCTCAAACACACCCTGTGAAGGCCACATGCTGATACCCTTCATCACACTGGGCAATCCCTCACTCTCCAGCTAGTCATAATCACACTAGAGAGAGTTGGATTCAATGAGGGCAGCGCAGATGGCAAATCCTCATGCACAGCAGGCAAATGGCAGGCTCAGGTCCAAAGACCTCGTGGAACTGAGCTAGCAGCCATTAGGAACCAGCAAACTCCTATTGATATGACAGATAATTCCTGTATTGAAGTTCTCTAAAATAAATGGAGACCATTCTGGGTTCTCTTTTAACCTGTCTTTCTAAAACTCTACTGTCCTATGCTAGGACTAATGACTGCAAGCAGTGAAATGCAGTGGAAAAAATAAACACTATGAGTCATGTCTTGGTTTGGTGAAAATCAGTCTCCCTATCCCTGTGCAGCATCAAGAGGATAGTTCAGATAAGTCACACCTGGCACATCTAATGGTCCAAGAGGTGAAATGTGTGTAGGCAGCCTGATGACTTTGCCAAGGCATGCTGGGTGTCAGGCAGGCCAAGGGAATTGGCATATCCAGAAGACATACCTGACACTCTGAAACCCAAGGCACCAGCTCATGGAATATCACCATGCAGTCAGCCCTGTACTAAGTGTGGAGTGAGTTCATATCCAGTTTGGGATGGCAGTACAATGCAAATTGAAGGAGCGGTATTTTTCTTACAAGGGGGATTTGATTTCCACAGTTTGCATGTGTACATGCATGAGAAACAGAGTCAGCAACCTGCACCTTTGGGATGGGGCTTTAGTCAGCTCAAGTGAGTCATTTATCCAGCCATTTCCCTGAACTTATTGACCCCACTGAATGTCCCATCTTCCTTCTGTCCTATGTTAAGAGTCATACTGATGGGATACCAGCGTCCCCTGATGTCACTTGGTAGGTATCAGGATAGGGATGCCCAGCACCTTGCAGTGTAAGGGGACAAGAACGTCTCCTGGGTCATGGGAGGAGCGCCTCATGTCCCATAATTGCAACCACATAGGTTAAAGGAGACATGCTCCATGACTAACATGGGAAGAATGCAGCTCATTTACTGGCTGGCAAGAGTGTGTGTGTGTGTGTGTGTGTGTGACATGGCTACATGTGGTGTGTAATCAGAATTAATCAACTGCATGCTTCAGGACACTAGGGAGAAGGATTAAAACCTGATTTCATGATATGCAGTGAGATTGCTTTTGAAGCAGGAGGTGCTGGAGCTGTTCTTGAACCACAGCAAAGACTGAGAATCGATCACAGGAAAAACAGACATCCCACAATACCCAGAACAATGTTTGCATAGAAATTACAGCCAACCAATACCTGCTGTGTTGTTTTTGTGGTGAGTCATGGTAACAAGCACACCAGGTGAACAGGAATGAATGTCCTGCAGAGCATGGGGAGCTTGTGCTGCTGACATAATGCAAAGGCTTGCATAGGATGGCAACAGCTATTTTGCCTCATGGCTCTTCAAACTTTGAAAAAGCCTCTCCAAAACACATGTTGTTTGGCACGGGGTTTGGCAATGTGGATGTGACCTCAGCCAAAACATCACACACAGTAAAAAGAACACTCCACATCTTATGTAATTTAAACCCTTATTTAGGAAGCAAACTCCTCACCCCAGGCTATGCAACCTTTATTCCTGTCCAACTGTACTTCATAGTCCCTGTGTTTCCAATTATTAGAGTACATATTACTTGGTATAAGCAAGGACTAGGATCTAGCCTTAAACCAGTAAGCACTTCAGGGCTGTGAGGTTTGTTTTGGGAGAACTGTTTGGTTCTTGCAAGTTGTACAACATCTGGCAGTAATTCACCAATACTTTGGCATGGTGGCTCTAAGTATCATGTTCTTGACTGTAACTGTGTCACTGCATAGCTATTTTCCTAATCATGGTGTTGAGATCAGTTAGAAACAAACTTTGGTCTCTACGTAATGGGCCACCCTGCTGACTCGTATTTACATTTTTGAGCCTTTCCTGCCCCATCTGTGGCTCAGGTATTCCTCAATTTTAAAGGGTGCTGTGGATTTCTCCTTTCTAGGTTTCTACTAAAACTAATCTTGTCACTTTTGGAATGTCCCTCTGATCTGTGAACACTGTTTTGAATTTTGATCCCAGCTGCCTAAGTCCTTGCAAGCTCTCTGGATCAGTGTCACCCACACACTTTATGAGTACATGCTCTTCCACACTCCCTGTCATTAATCAGCTTCTTCTGTCCTATCCCTTAAGCCAGTCACTCTTTCAAAGAAAAAAGTGAATTTGGTTTTTCAAACACCTAATTTTCTTCCAAGAACTTAATATGCTTATTTGTGCCAGGGTCTTTCCAGGGATCAAAGCTAGGTATAATGGGTCATTAATGGTCATTCATTTTTGGTTTTAAATAGCTCAGTGCTGTTCAGCTCCAGGTACTTAGGGACCTGCTTGTCCTCCACTGGTCCAGTATTGCTCAGATGCTCTCTGCCCATTCCCCCAGACACTGCTGATCTGAGCTCGTCTCTCTCCTCCGAGCAGCCATCCCACAGGACCTGATTCTACAGGCAGACCTCTTCACTGTCCTGCTTTCCTTCCTCCTTTATGCTTTCATTTCAACAAACCTGGCTGTCAGATGGAGAGCCATCCAAGTCAATTCAACCAGCAGTGCAGGTCCGCCCGCTTGCATAAATCAGCAGAGCAGCTTTTTGAATAATTCTAGGCATCCTTCCTCTGTCTTCATGGGTATTGGATCAAACCTTCACAGAAGGTGTTGTAATAATTAAGCAACTTGTGCTCCTTGTCAGGGAGGTTCCTCAGAGAAGTTCAAAGTCTGCTGGGAGTGGTTGAGGCCATTAAACCATTTTAGTTGTTGGTGCAGGACTTGAAATGTGAGAGAGAAATTTCTCAGGAGAGTATTGCAGAGATGCTCATTTACGCAATATGACATGTTTTGTGTGAAAAGTCTTAATCAAAACATTTACTGTTTCATAAACCAGTGACCTGACCCTCAACAGAGCTCTAGAGGGCTTTATACTGAGGCTCCATCCTCTGCAGATCTCTGAGAATTTAGGGCTAAGGGGAAGTTTGACTCTACTTAGTGGTTTATTTTCTTCTTAGCATACAGAGGATTATGCATGAAAAGACAAAGACAGGAAGCAAACTTGGCACAAGTAACCACAGAGAGACCTGGCTGACCTCTCCTTATATCTGAGAAAATTAGGAGAACTAAGAGTCCGGTTTTTGTCTATCTGAATAATTTCAGGGTCTGAAGCACAACTGTTCATGTGAAGAGATGAACCTCTTAAGTTTCATAACAAAAAAAAAACCACAAAAAAACAACCAAAAGCAAACCCCTCAAATAGCAGAAGTTGTAAGTAACATATGTCTGGGCAGAAATGCATTGGCCGCTACAGTAATTGCAGAATCACTGAATTAAAAAGCTGTATGCACCAGTTAACTAATGGTCATTAAACACTTTGAAAAGTAAAAGGTAAACATGAAATGTATTTTTTTAACATTTTTCTAAAATTTGTTAACAAGAAAATTAATTATGGTAACCCAGTAACTACAAGTAAAGGATAAAATTACAAGTAATGCAAAATGATAATTTATTCAGTGAAACAGCAGAATGCTCAGGAGATGGGTCTCAACATTTATCATTATTTCTGGCATTACACAGCAAGTTATACCACTTTTGAAACGCAAATGTTTAGAAAGGACTAATGAATCACACTCCCTGTGAAGTCTGTGTTTCACTACAAGTTAGTGAGCTGACTTGCTTGCATTTTAAATCCCTATCTGCCACCAAGAGGCATCAGCTAAAGACTTCTGAAGGGTAAGAGGTCTATATATGAAAGGCAAAGTTTGAGAGGCCGGCAGTCCAGCTGTTGAAACCAAAATGCTGAAAGCTATTCTGAACAACCCTTTCCAGTATATTGGTTTATCTTTCCTCTTCTCCTGCTTGGCTCTCAAGACGCCTAAAAATCTCGTTGCTCGTATCTTTTTCACAAAAATCCACTTGATGCCTGCCTTTGGGTGGCATCACAGAAAGCTTGCCTAGAGTGAGAGCTTAGACACCTAGCTCACAAGTCATCAGTTCTGACTCTCCCCTGTGCCAGATTCACAGAGTACTGATTTGCGGGCATTTTTACTAGAGGCTTGAGGGTCTAGGTCTCAAAGAAGATATTAGCTGCGACACAGATCCACCATATCTCATGTTTCTTATCTGGGAAATTCAGGAAATTAAACCACTGGAGGCTTGGAGCAGGCAAGCTTCTGTAAGCGTGGCCTTGATGACTCTGCCTGGGGTGAAGGAAGGACCAGATTTTTTAATTCCTTTCCAGCCTTGTGACCCAAGGGGTATCTGAGTAATTAAGTGTCACCTCAGATGTGGGAGATAAGAATCAAATCCCCCCTGCTGTCTATGGATACTGGAAAATGCATCCCAAGCTCTGCTGGAGAACGTCTCCTCTAGCTTGGGTTTTTCTTGTTTCCCTCTAGGATGAGCTGTCCTACTGTGCACTGGTGAGCCAGTGGTCGAGATCTCTTGTGGGAGGGAGAGGTCTGGGTTTCAGACTCAACACCAACCAAAGTGGAGCCCTAATCAAGGTATGAGGATGAGTCACTTTTGCTCACTCTTCTGACTGTATTTCTCTGTAGGATGTGACACTCGTAACCTGGCAACACAGTACAGGTGACATCACTTTTTTTTGCAACAAGTTTGGCTGTCATGTAAAATGCCTTACAGGAAAAAGAGCTCACACCACAGACATTTGATTCCTAAGGAAAAACTCATGTGCACTACTACTCTGCTTCTCATCCCCTACCCATGGATTTTATTAGATTGTGGGCTGATTTCAAGCAGATTTGACAAAGGTTAAATGTCTCAAAAATATAGCGTTTCTAAAAGAGCCACAAATATTGGTGGTCATCTGGAACAGAGCTACGCAGATTAGTGACTAATGGAAATTTAGTTTTATTAATATAAATCATAAAATCAACAAAGGAAAGAGCCACCAGAAATCAGACTCTGTAAGTCCCACTGCTCATGAAATTGCTAACTTCTACTTGTTATTATTTGTCTTCATAAAAACTGCCTGTCTTCTGCCTCAGGCACCTGTTACAAGTGTTACTGAAAATGTCCTTGCAGAAGGAAAACAATTATTTTAATAGCTCCTTTAAATAAAAACACAGGCACTGCAGTTAATCAGCTGCCTTTTTGAGTCCTTGACCATTAAGAGCCCAGTGCAGCAGGACTGAAAATGCAGTCCCTAGAGGTGTGACTGTCAAGCCCCCTGCTCCCAAAGGGTGTGTAAGGGAGAGCTGGAAAAGGTGCCACAATGACATGGTAAGATGGTAGGAACTGCAATTGCCGCCTGAAGACTGAAGGAAAACTCTGTGTTTTTCTGTTGAGCAACGTCTCCTGGCTCCTTCTAGCCCTCATCATAAAACAGAGTTTATTTGATTAGAGCTTCTGCACTGTAGATGTGAATGTTGAAAAATATAAAATAGATTAATAGATTTTTTAAGACCATCTTAAAATGCTAAGAAGTTATGCCTTTAAAATCTACTGGCCTGCAGGTTGATTCTTTGTATGAATTAAGCCAAAAGACCTTGCTCACCAGTATCTATCTGCTCCCACTCCATTGTTACAGGTTCAAGCAATTCCATATAATTTTTAAACACTGTATTTAAAGGTTTTAAGTGCTGCAGAACCTGCTTCTGAGGGAAAAACTTTAGTTTTGTTCTTTCCTCTCTGAAGAATTCCTGCAGGGAAGAGAAGTTCCAGACCTCCAGAGCTGGTAAGCAGGTGACACTACCCTACCCTTGTGTTTCTTGTGTGGCTGGCTGCTTGTCCTCGTGCCACCCAGCCATCCAGAAACCTGTTTCACTAGTTATTTGGGGGACAGGGTGTGAGATGTTGAGTCTAGGAGGGCAGCTGATAGTGGCAAAGCAAGTCCAAGACCAACAAATGGCCACTGGGCAGGGCTAAAACCGTTGTTCCGTAGCTGCTCACTTTGTAACACTATCCAGCGAAAAACATAAAAACACTTTGCATGATGCGTGAGGGCTGCTCCCAAGGGCCTTTTGCGAGTGTCCCCTCTCTCTCAATGCTGGAGCCTGCCTGGCCTTGTGAGATCCTCCCCAGAGTCACACCCTCAGAGCAGCAAAATTCAATTTTGCTGTCGCTGAGAGGTTTTTGAGCCAGCCCTGGCCAGCAGCCAGATGCAGAGAGTTGCAGATCCTGAGGAATAAGCCACCCACAGTATCTCTGAGCCCTCCTGACAGAGATCCAGGAATCCCTTATTTGTGGCCCCTTGCCACGAGAAGTGCCAAGCAGACCACGAAGGATATCTGTCAGCTGCTGGACACCAGCAGACCATGATCAATCTCTTCTTGAATAAATTTAAATACACTGATCTCAGGATTGGATCAAAGACAAAATCTAGTACTTACCCAGGTTTCACAAGATTTATTTTCTGTTGCCTAAATTGTCTGTCAGTAATTTCAACATTGTTTTTTCAATCATTTACTGACTGAACTTCATTTTTAGCTTTCTCATGTTAATGGATTGCCTAACTGATGTCAGGTCAGGTGATTAATCTTTTTTTTTTCTTTTTTTTCCTTTTGAACTTTTTAAAATACAAACCAAACCTTTACCTTTTCACATTTTTTGGTGCTTCCCGAAAATACCAAGATATTTCAAAGGTTGATTCAGAGCTCAATAAGATTCCTGTAATTGTCAACAAAGACAATAAGGGTAAATGGCTAATGGAACGATAACACCCCCCACCCCCCCATCTCCTCCCTGCAGCTCACATTAGCATGGGGTTATACCCAGAATTAGGTGATGGGACACTCGTGGTATCCCTCTGAGCTCCACATCTCCAGCTGCATCTAGTTTCAAAAGTTATTTTGGAGCTGCAGATTCAAGAAATGTCGCGCAGTTGCTGACAACAGGAAGTTCTGGATGAGAGGGATATCTGTTATTTTCTTTCTGGAGATGCTCCTGCCTTCTCTCCGTAATATGGAAAACCTAGTGCTGCCTGTAATGTAGATGATGCCTCACTTGAATTTTGGTGCTTATCAGCTCCAAAACTTGTTTAATGAGCCTGGACCAATTCAAAACAACCTGCTGTAGAAAGCAAAAGAGTGTGTTCCCAATTAAGATAACAGCTTGTGGAGCTATTACCATAATAATACTGCTTCAAAAAGAATACTTGTTTCAATGGTTAATTGTTTCCAGCTCTGTGCTGGTACCATCCCAGCAGGAATAGGCCCAGCATGACTTCTGCTGCATTGGCCACTGTTATCACAGTGCACAGAGCACTTTCCAGTAGACGTGGAAGCATTTAATCACCTAAGCGAGCACTTTCTCCACTCCAGCAGTCAGCAGAGAGCCAATACCCTAATGCAGCCAGTACCCATTCCTGTAATGATAATTTTCTAGCTCTATTGCTCAAGCGAACAGAAGAGAAATATGTGATCTGCAGCAGAGTATCTAGTGCCAGTGTTAAAGCACCAGTGCCCTGCGCAGTCTGAAAGCCCGGTGCAGCCTGCACTCCCTTATGCACACAACATTCTCCCTCACCAAGAAGATGAATGAGTTCAACTTTTTATTTCAGGTGGACCCAGATAATTTCCATTGAAAAATATATGTATAAGCTGCTATTGCAAGCTGTTTTCATTTTCATCAGAGGGACAACGAAGAGTCTTGATGTTGAAAATATATGTGTACCATATTCTATCCAGCTAAAAGAAATATACATTTATACTGTCAGCAGCAGGGAGTGTACCCGGCATCTGTAAGAATATGTTGCTCTTTCTTTCAGTTTTCTTCCCCCTTCCTTTCAGTTACACCCACCGATTATATTTTGGATTCATTGACATTGCAGTCACTCCTGTGTGGGCACAGTCAAGCTAGTTTCAAATGAGCTAATTTGGCTACAGATAGCATTGCAGTCAGTGCAGCATGGGACTGGATGCTGTAGAAGCTGGGTAGATAGTTCAGCAGCTTCACCAACATGGACTGTGGTGGGCTGCTGTGGCTCCCAGGGCATGAACAAACTACATTAAAGGTCAGGTACACAGATGATACACAGTCATGATTTCGGTGCAGAATGAGGTTACCCTGGTTCAGGGAAAAGCTAGGCACGCAGCAGACCAGGGACCATGGGCTGAGGCAGACCCAGTACGCAGACATATTATGTCCAAAAGCATGATTCTGCAGGGAGTTTTAATTTGTTGAGCACTCTCACAATTGCTTGAGATGTCAAAAAAAAAAGTAAAGAAAGAAAAAAGCAGACTTAACCCAGATGTATGAAAGCATAGTGCCCTGCAAGTGCACAAAAAAGCCCTTTGAGATGACTGATGAGGCTTTCTCGAGGTTTGAAAACACACTTATTCCCTGCCAGCTGCACGGAGGCGAGCCCAGGGAACTTCGGGGACAAGAACGCTGCAAGGAGCGTCCGAGCGTCCTTTCACCTGGAAAAGGGAAAAGCCTGCCCTTAGCGGCCAGGTGACAGCACCGGGGACATTCTTAGTCCGCCTGTGCCCAGGGGGCGAGTGCCCACGCAGAAAGGAGAAGGTCAAGCCTCCTCCTCCTCGCGCCCTGCCGGGGCTCGGCACGGAGCCGGGGCCAGGACCCCGCTGGAGGGAGCCCCGCCGGGGCAGCCGCCCTCATTCCCACTCCCAGCGCCGGCCGGTCCCCGCCGTGCCCGGGCGGGGGCGGGCGCGGCTGACGCCCGGGGGGCGGAGGCGGCGGCGGCAGCCCCGCCTCTCCTGCCAAGGGGCGGGGGCTCCCGCCCACCTACTACTACCGCCGGCGGGGCACGGGCAGCGGCAGGAGCCGCTGGGAGCGCCGGGGGACGGGGCGGCGGCGGGCGGGAAGCGGCTGCGGCGGCTTTTCTGGCACCGGGGGAGCGGCAGTGCCTCCCGAGGAGAGCGGCAGGAGGAGGAAGGGCCGGGGAGCCCTCCGCGGGTCCGCTGATCGAGCGCGCGGTGCGGTGCGGGGTCTGTCCGCAGGTGCCCCGCAGCCGCCCGCTCTGTCGCCGGCCTCCCGCGGAGGTCCATGAGTCGCGGGCGGGCAGCCCCGGCAGCGCCCCGCGCCCGCTCCCCCGACTCCGGCAGCGGCCCGTGGCGGCGGCGGTGAGATGGGGGGCAGCCTGGGCTGCCACCGCTCTATCCCCCGCGACCCGGCCGACCTGTGCCACAGCCGCAAGTTCAGCGCGGCGTGCAACTTCAGCAACATCCTCGTCAACCAGGAGAGGCTCAACATCAACACGGCCACGGAGGAGGAGCTGATGACCCTCCCCGGGGTCACCCGGGTGGTGGCCCAGAACATCGTGGAGTACCGCGAGTATATCGGCGGCTTCAAGAAAGTGGAGGACCTGGCGCTGGTGAGTGGGGTGGGGGCGGCCAAGCTGGAGCAGGTGAAGTTCGAGATCTGCGTGAGCAGCAAGGGCAGCTCGGCGCAGCACTCGCCCAGCTCACTGCGCAAGGACCTGGCCTCTGAGCACCACCTCTCCGCCACCAAGATCAACATCAATACCGCCACCCCGGCACAGCTCATGAGCATCCGTGGCATCACTGAGAAGATCGCCAACAGCATCGTGGACTACCGTAAAGAGCACGGGCCCTTCAAAAGTATCGAGGACCTGGTGAGGATGGACTGCATCAATTCCTCCTTTCTGGACAAAATCAGGCATCAGATTTTTGCAGAGCGTTCCAGGCCCCCTTCAACAAACACTAATGGTGGCCTCAACTTCATGGCCAAGCCTCACCCCAGCCCCACTTCTCTAAGCCTCCAGAGCGAGGACTTGGACTTTCCCCCCGGGGGTCCAACCCAGATCATATCCACTCGCCCCTCTGTGGAGATGTTTGGGGGGGTGAGAGATGGCAGACCTGTTCTGAGGGTGGCTACTTGGAATCTGCAAAGCTGCTCCATTGAGAAAGCCAACAACCCAGGCGTGCGGGAGGTCGTGTGCATGACGCTGCTGGAGAACAGGTAAGAGGCAGCACCTGACCTGCAGGCCCAGCTTCATGTAGGATTGTACATTAATACCTTTGATGTTTGGACACTGTAGAGTTGTGTTGTGATCCTAGTGGGACTCACTCCTTCCTAGGAATACTAAGTGTTTCCCACTTCTTGAGTGGAACCCTGGTTGAGTCATAATATTGGGACTGTCCCTCGATAAGGCTGCTGTAATACTTGATAGGTAGCTGACCTCCTGAGGAGATGCCTGTACACACATCTGTACAGGGAAGAAGACTGAGCTGTTACAGTCGGGTAGGCCTGTTAATGGTTGGTCAAGGATTGTTTCTCCAAGAGCCTTTTGAAAAAGCCATGGAGAACTGCCTTTCCTGCCAGAAGCTGGGGGGCAGTAGCAGGGCAAGGGCTGTGTAACAGGCATGGAATGCCACAGCTCGTCCTGCAAGAGTGACACAGCTTGTTAATGAGTGGTCATGGGGCATCTGCTGAGCTGGAGGGACAGCTCATCCTTGGGCTGCAAGACGTGGGGCAGCTTCCTGGGGAGTCTCTAGTGTCCCTGTGCCAGGTGGGCCCCTGATTGTACTGAGGCTGTGGGCATGGAGCAAGGTCTGTTGGTGGTGTGGTAAACTGAGGTGGTACTTCTGGTGTTAATGAAAAGCTGAGAGTTTGCTTTTTGTTTTCTGGAATTGGGCAAGAGTGCTAGGGATGTCTGTCTTGCTAAACTTTCTGCTTGATACAGCAATGTAAGAATGCAATAAGGATTTTGAAATAACTGCCACTCTTTCCTTTCCGTGTGGCAAATCTGTCCCAGCTCATCTGGCATTTAGTTTACAGCATTGATAAAGTAACTTTTCTCTCTGACTACCATTCAGACTTCCAGCTGGAAATGGATAGGGGCAGGAGACTCTTGGACTTCTGCAAAAAGGATATTATGAGGATGTGATGATGAACCATTAACTCTGGTGCACCATGAGCTCTGTCCTTTTCCAATAATATGCTGAATAATCACTCTTGGTGGTGCAGTTGCAGAGGTCAGGCATGCGAGAAGGATGGTGACAGTGATATGACATCCTGAGCTGCAGTACAGTATTTGTGGTCAGGGATACCTCTGCTCTACACTGCCTGGAAACATCTGTCAGCTTGCAGCCATCACTGTTTGATACCCAAAATGGAGATGATAGACCAGCGGGGGTATTGAGATGTTACACTGATGGCTTCAGCCTAACATATTTCAGTATTCTGCTTCTGTAGTTCAGGTATGCTCTACTTCCCCCTTCATTTCCACTCTTGTTTTTTCTTTTGTGAACAGCTGGTTGGCTGGAGCAGACCTGAGGATGAAGTCTGGTGGGATTGGACATCAGGGTAGGGGGCAGAGGCAGGTAACCTGAGTTTCTGTCCTCAGCAGGTCTATCACTAGCCTCAGGATTATTGTAATAATCCAGTTTTGTAAGAAAAGTGACTTTGATTTATTTTTAATTAATTATATATATATATATATTAGGGATTTTGAAGGACCTTATCCAGTAAAGTGTTAATTACGACTTCTGCATCTTCAGCATTTTGGGGAAAGAAACCCAAACAAAGTAATTCACCTATTACAAAAACTAGGCAGAGAGAATGCCTTCTAAAATAAACTTGCCTTAGCCAAAGCTGGCCACTGTGGATGCAGTGTAGCCCCAGCAGTGTGTTTTATTTTTGCACTTAAACTGCATGGTACTTTGTTTCATCCAGATTAGCAAACAGGCGCTCAGTTGTGCTGGGTGCTGTGAAAGGTCTCCCTGATATTTTGAAGTTTCAAAGGAGCCTGATATAAGCACTTGTTTTTGTTCTGTTTTGTTGCACGTATCTGTGTCATCAATCACACAGGGAGAGTACTATGCGATTGTTTGCTGTACTTGATCCTATTTGTGATAACGTGAGAAGCTGGAAAGAAATGAGAGTAATGTGCATCCACAGACAAGCCTGTGAAACTTTCCTGGGAAAATAAACGTGGGATCAGAAAAAATCAACGTGATGCAGGAAAAAAGTATATGATGGGAAAAGCCATACTCTGCACCTTAGGAAGGAATGTCCTCTAGTTTATGCGAGCATTGCTGAGGTCAGTGGAGCTTTGCAGCTGTAAAATGGCCTTAGCTGAGGCCATAAACTGCCTTCTTTTAGTGTGTGAGCTCTGTGGTGTCCCTTCCGGCTCCGGTTGTATACCCTGGGAGTGGATAAAATGCCTTGCAAATTAATCTTTGCCCAGGTAGACCAGCTTCAGTAGTCGACTGCAGAAATTAATCTCTTGCTCCTGCAAACGAGAGTGCACCACTGCACGGGGCTCACCAGCACTTAAGCCTCACAAAATCCATAAATCAAGGTGCTCTGCGTGCTCAGCCCGTGTCTCACGTGTCCTGAAGTCTCCAGCTATGACCCAAGCTGTTACCCAGAGGATCTGAAGGCCGTTTGGTCTGACAGTAGGTAGATTCACGAGTTATGCTGATGGGCATCTGCTTGCTGATGTACTTTATGCACAGCTGCCCTCATGTACATAAGTAAGTGTGCTCCTTCATGCTGGTCCCTTATAGTCCAGGGTGGTGTCAAGTAGTCTGGGATGCTCTCAGGAGCTGGAGTACTGTCTTGTTGCAGTGCTTCTGTTGGAGGACCTGCCTCACTTAGCCTTTTAAGTTCAGAAATAAAGCACAACAAGTCAAGAAGATTAGTAAAACTGTGTAGAGACCCATAAACAATCTCAATTTGACATACTGGGGACTTCTATGCCAGTTAAAAGGCTGCTTTGGCGCTTGCTTTGGGGTTTGCACTTTGTTTATTTTTGCTTGGTGTTCTGTTTGGCTTTGGTTTTTTTCATGACCAGTTCAAAGCAAGTAGCTTTAAAACCCCTTTGGCTTTTTCTTTCAGGTGTTAACAACAGGGAAAAGTACTGCTCGTTTTCAGGTGAGGCTAGAAGATGAAGGTCTTGCTGTCTTCCAGCCCTTTATGTCTTTTATGCACTGAGGGAACAGTTGTGCAGAAAGAGGGCCAAACCTTCATTCAAAACAAACAAAAAGAAAGAAAATGTCACGTTATAATCTGCTGAAGGGAAGAGAGGGGAAAAAAAAAAGCAAAGCAACCCGAAATCTTCACGCTTGTTACCAGAGGTGCTAAATTTCTGAAGAGCAGTGAAGGGAATGTATACTAAATCTGTAAGCATGACTACTACTGCTAGGCTATTTTGAAATTCATTACTGCAGTACAAAAATGAAATACAGCAAGGTCCTCACCCTCTTTTCTCATATTACAAGGATCTATGTTTATCACAATGTTTGAAGTGAAGGAGCGAGGTGTTTTCATTCAGAGGACTAGAGGGTAATTTTAGAAGAGCTTAACATGATGAACGAGTATGTGAGCATGACACATAACTAGATTGAAGTATCAAATCTGGGGGGAATTTGCCCAAGCCTACGGTGGTTCTTGTAGGTGTTGTTCAGCAAATCTGGGATTTATTGAGGGGGGGGCAGAATTGGTCTGGCTCAGGGGATGTAGATCATCCCCTCCAGCTGGCCTCTCTGTCCTCTCCATTCTTGGGCAGAAACCAACTGCTTCTTCTCACAAAAAAAACCTGAGAGAAAATAGGGTAAGGATAGCATGATCGAAGGGCAAAGGCAACAAGTGTTTTTGTGCAGGGAATAAATAGCCCCACCAGAGATGTTTCCTCTGGCCAAGGTAGGTGGAGGTACCCCAGGGCTGTTCTGCACCCTAAGTCCATAGGGAAGGGCACTCTTTCCACTCCTCATCCATACCTGCCTCAGGCCTGTCCCTCTGTGCCATAAACTGAGTTTGTGACTCCCACAACACCCTGTGACTGCTTTCTTTGGCTGTTTAGTGTTGAGGTGCCAGCTGGGTGACCACATCAGGAAGGCTGATGCAGGCGTGTGTGACACTGACTGATACACATGGCATCCTAAAAGTGCATCCTCTAGTTGGACGGCTTGCTTGAAAGTTTGCCAGTAGCTGGAGGCAGTAATCACTTGTGCACCTTTCCCAACATGGTTTGCGGCAGAGGTTTTCCAACTGTTTTTTGTTGTGCTGTATAATAGTAAGTGGTAACTTTGTGAGGGCCTCTTAACTATTTTATTTTTTTTCTTTGCATTTGAGTAAATAAAAATTCATAGAGGGTTTGAAAGCCAGAACTTGCACTCTATCTAAAGGAGGGGGGGACTGTATGTCAGGACGATGGAGTCCCAAGGTCCACAGAGCCCAGCTCTGTTTCCTTCTAGATGTGAAGCAGTTCAGGCTGCTCTTTTCCTCTGTTGCTTGCTTTGGTCAGCTTCTTGGTGCAGTTACATATTCTAGATGCAAAAAGTATAAGTAATAAAGCCTTAGCAGTTGTTGCAGAAACTACAGAACCATAGAAGAGCCCAGGTTGAAAGTGAACTCACAGTATCTGGTCCCACCTTTCATGGGAAAGGAAGCCTAGATGAAATTATCTAGCACCATGTCCAGTCACACCTTGAAAACTGCCAGCACTGGGGCTCTTCTGCATCCCTGGAAGATTGTTCCAGTGATTGATTCTCTTCACTATAAAGAATTATTTCTTGCATGCCTGTAAGGTAACAAATACCAGTACCAATATAAGGTTTGTACTTAGCACTGATGATTTTTTTTTTTTTCCCTTGGCTTAATTTTGGGGACAGCAAGTCTTAGGAACATGTCAGCCCTTCTTTCTCCCCCAGCTTTGTAACTGGTTAGCTGTTTTCACTTTGGTTAGGTAGACGAATAGACATCTCTCAAAGGGAAGAAGTTAACCTCCATTTGTGTGTCTGAGACTTAAATCGGTGTTCCATCTGGGGGTACAGTAGGTAAACCTCAGCCCAAAATTGCCTCCTGCGTGGCAGTGGGTAGACAGGCAATCCCTGGGTAATCTTTACTGTGCCACCATACTTGGAAGTTCCTCTTCCTAGTCCTACTTACCCCAGGTCACCCTAAGCACATCATCTCATCACCTAATAAAAAGACTAGCTTCTGAAGCAGCCTCTTCCTATTAAGAGATGATGAAAAATTCAAGTTGTTCAGATCCCTGCACTAGGTGCTGGAGGTGGGAGAATCACTTTCCCATCACTCCCCTACAATAAATAACAGGATGGGTGTTCTGCTTTCCTCTTCAGTCTCTTAGTCTGGGCTGAAAGGTGGGGTCGCTATGAAAGGCAGTTCTTTACTACTGGGGCTTGATGCTTTGCTTGGGAGGAGTTGTGGTGTGGTACCTCGCCTGCTGGCTTGTAGCCTTGTTTCCCATCAGGATGGAAGAAAAGGATTGTACCACCACCAAACAGACATCGTAGTAGTGTTGGTTGTACCAGTGATGGTTGTACTTGCATGCTTTGGAGACTGAGCACCAGCTTGTATTTGTTATTTCTAGTCTGTTGCTGCAGCTCTCAGTGATTGGGCAAAGCCCTGAGGTGGGTCTGTTTTATGTCTCTTTCTTTATACAGCCACTTGGTTTTTCTCCATTGGGTTAATACTAGGCTGGAGCCTTGCCAAGAATAATTCCCCTGCAAGAAAAGATCAGGAAAGAGGGCCTGGCTCAAGTAACCTGACCGTGCTAACAAGTCTTAAAGGGCAAAAGAACAAATACACCCTCTTCTCCTTATGTAATAGAAGGGAAATCCTGCCTCCTGCAACTTCAGAAAAAACTTGAGAAAAAAGGAATTGGTAGATGATATCATCTATGTGCACTTAACAAAGGGATTTTAATAAGCAGTAGAAATAAAGATGCATGTAAAGCCACCGCTAATTTGCCCTTTCTAATACCTCAGGGGACAAAAGAAATGGGGTGATGGAAGGAAGAGCTGTTGTTTTGGGGGTTGGCTTTTTTGTTGGTTTTTTTTTTAGCCTCCACCTGCATGAGACCAACAGTATTTTACTTACTGGGTGCTACTGGGAGACTTAAACTGCCTTCTACATACCATCTGGCAGGGGAAAGCAGCAGGATCTTCTTAGGTCATACCCTGAGTTATGTAGTTTTCCGGTGAAATGAAACTCTACGGGTTTACTCCATTTTGGGATTTGAGCCATTTCTCTATCTGTGTAAAATCACATGAAGAGTGTGGAGCTCAATGCTAAAGAGCGTAACTATCTCCCTGGGGGTTGGGGCTCCTCTGCAGTAGTGCACCCATCTTGGACAGGGGTTCCAGCTCCTCTCAGGACTGCTGCTGGGGGAACAGGTGATGTCAGTTTCAAATTAATAAAATAATACATCAATTAAATTCCACTTCCAAACTTCTGCTTCATATGGATGCAGTACCGAGACTGCATGGGCATGCTCCTCTGGCATGAGAAGGTGTGATCGCAGAAGATACTTTGCAACTCCCGAGTCTTTGCAGGAGAAGTCAAAAGCAGTGGGTGGACTTACAGCAAGATCATGAAGGTTGTGCACCATCCCTGTATCGAGACTCTGTATCCATGGCATTGGAGCCATGTACTCCGCAGGAGAACTCGGAGGGGAATGCACTGATCTGTTTGATCCTTCTTGGTCTTTGTTGATAGCCGTGAATCTGGTGGGTTTGTCACAGTCCCCACAGCTTTTCTTCCTCAGACATGGCCCAGGCATGTAGGTCAGACCCTTGAAATCACCCCTGAGTAACCTTCCCAGAGATTTTCTGTTTTCATTTGAGTTCTGGGCATCGTGTTAACTTTGAACAACTACCTCAGCCTATTCCTTGAACATTTGAGGGGCTTTTTCTAATCAGTCATTTTTATCTGATTTATAGTTGAGAATGTGGCTGGAAGAATGGTACAGTTAAAGGCTGGCTTATCCATATAAAATAAACCTTTTTTTTTTTCTCCTATTTTAAACTTATAACCATAACCCACCACTGTTACTTGTACCATAAAGCTTGACTAAAATGAAACAGATTAGTGGCGAAAACATCGGTTCCTATATTACTTTTTCTTCCAACATGTGTGATTGATACATCTGGCAGTACTTAATGGCCACATAATTTCAATCCAGGCCTGCTGGGCTATTCTGCACACATATTTCATGTCATGTTGCAGATTGCAGGTATTTCGATAAACTAGAGCTGCCAGTTTACTCTTGCAGATCCTGCAAGGTTTGCTGTATTCCATGTGGCAAAGATTAAATGGATTGGCTGATTTATGGTAATAAATTGGTGAATTATTAAGTGATGCTGTACTGACCGCTCCTGAATGATGAGCAGAGGCCACAAGACTATAACCTTATCCTGCTTTTCAGAAAGCATGTACTACATGACCGTAGAAGACAGATGAAGTAGCTACACATAGGGCTCCATCCTGTGAGCAGAAATGTTTAATGCTTTGTGATTTTTTTCTGTGGTTTGGGAACTCGGGGTACAGCTGCAGGAAGGGTGGTTTTCTAGCTTTGTCTTTGAAAAGAGTAATAGGACCATTCCTGAAGGTTAAAGATGCTGCTGCTGTTCTTACTAGGAAAGAAAGACCAAGGGACTACAAACATGGGAATTAAGTACTTTGAATTCCTGACAAGATCCAAACAGTAACTCAGTCAGTCCCTGTTCACCAGAGGAAAACACTGTCTCTGAAACCAAGTGCTGGTCTATCTCACTGTGAACACAGGTCTCCCCAGTTAAACAGGGACACTTAGGAGGCAATCTGATTTTTACAGATTTAGCTTGGCGCTTCTTGATGGAGTTGGGCTTTAGCGTGTTTCCTACAGCTGCGTCGTTAGGAGGACCCTGCTTCTTCAGTCTCTAATTAGTGTTTCTCTGGGAGTCTTGCCCAAATCATGATTTCAAGGCTTGGCTGGATGAGCAGAGAAGAGGTGATAGGGCCTAGATTACAGTGTGCATGTAACTTATTTTTAAGTCGCATTGTTCTTCATTGTGATGCAGGTATAAGCTGACAGACTGAGGCACGGAGTCCTTAATGAAATAATTACAGTATGCTGCAGTAATTTCTCAATGCTATTATATGTTGTGGTGATATAAAGAAGAACTGTGGCACGTTATTAATAACACTGCTTAAAAATAGGAACTCGGTAGCTTCTTCGCTTCCAGATTTTTTTGTTATTGTTTTACAGAGGGTCTATGCTTGTTTGAATAATAGCTGGCAATTCCCACTGATTTATTGGAGAATAAAAGTGCATAGTGGCTTTGCTGAGGCAGGGTGAGACCTACTGGAGACATTCTTTCTCGTCATGGTCCTCTCCCTCATCTTGGACCTGGGTGATTCACAGTGGCTTCTGAAATGCTCTATAAGGTGTTGAGAGCAGGGTGGGCATCATATCAACGGCAGATAAATACAAAGGGAATATGTAGCTGTGGTAAAAAAGGATGTTTTCTGTGAATAAACTGTTTCATCTCACCCCCAGCATATGCAGCACATATCCATGTCCTGATCAAGCTGTGTGGCATTTTCAAATGGCACAAGTGTTTTTAAACTACTGGGTCGCCTTTGGGGAGGCTGAGTGCCGCTGACCTCCTTTCCATCCCTGCTGCTGGGGGTTTGTGTAGGCAGGAACCTGGTGTCAACGCCAAGCTGTTATTTCCAGTGCCTGTGGTAAAATTATTAGAGGCTAGTGAGTAAGAGGAATACATTTACCCTGCATGTGCCTCGCGTGTGTGCATGTTCCAGAAGTTCAACTGTGTATAAAAGTACAATTTAAAAAACAATTCCTCTGGAAAAATACATTTGGAATTAGATTGTCGTCTGTGCTTAGGATGGCTGAGAATATTGTGGTTACTGAATGTACTATGTTTGCATTCACAAATAATGGAATAAATGCAGCCCACTTGTGCAGAGCAGATTGGAGTCCCTCTGACTGATGCTGTCTGGAAGGGGGCCTCATGGCTATCCAGGCTGTCTGTCTGCCTTATACTGTCTGCACGTCTGTCACAGGCTGTGGGAATACAGTTTAAGGGCACAGTAATGCCCTTCTGCTCTTTGTAGTGAACATCCTAATGGGCAAGGCTATACCTGAGAGCAGTTCATGCCATTGGCTTGTGGATATGGATGAAGAGGAGGAACTGGAAAATTTCCTTTTCCTTCTGTGTGGCTATTTTTTGCTCTGTTTTTATAGGCGTTTCAGGTAGCGTGCTCGAGCTCCTGTGCAAATTTAGCTACAACAGCTGTCCAGGCCGTTCACAGCTGAACGGGTTTTTAATGGGTTACTGAACAGCTAATTGATCAACTCTGCCTTTGCTCTGTGTGGCGGTGGCAGCAGCCTGCCTGCCCTAAATCCCTGGTGCTCACCGCACGCTGCCAGTCCTGCTCAACTGCCCTTCCCTTTGCTTCGCAAGGGTGGGGGGGGAGCATAAACCTCTGCGGGCTGCAGCATAAAGAGGCTGTTGCTTTTGCCTTCAGACTTATCCTTTGACTCCCTGATATTTATAGCTCTGTTGTTCCCCTCCGCTTCCGTGTCGGGCTGTTGGTCACAGTCCTGCGGGTGTGGAGGCGCAGGCGCTCGGCTGCCGAGGGCTTGCTCCAGGCTCACTTGAGGTCACTGCCGGTCACTGCCCTCCCTCCCTCTCCCAGGCTTGGCTGGCATAAAGGTTAGTCACCCTTCTGCCAAACTGGAAGCAGTGAGCTGTTGGATACACTCTGGATGTTAACTTAGAAACCTTGTATTTGGTTTCTTTATTTATTCTATTTAAACAAATAAGACTAAGTATGGTTCCATTTCAGCACCACTGAATTGCAGGGTGTTGTGACAAAAGCAAGTCTTAATTTGGTATTGAAAAATGAACTGTAAAATGGGCAAGTTTTGCTTTTATACACGCAAGGCCAGTTCAACAGGTTTGCTGTCAAACCTACTGCCCATAACATGTAAAATAACTACCTAACTCCTCTTTTTTTTTTTTCTCCTTCTAAGCAGACAAAAGTATGGAAAAGTGTGAAACCCTGTCAAGGAGGATAGTCTTAACTGGGAACAACCCATATTAGTTGTTTTAAAACAGTCTGCTTTTCTAACAGGGCAGGAATTTTCCAGTGGTAATACCATCTAGGCTAACATAGTGGCTCTTCCACTCAAGTCAGGACCACCTGAGAGAAATCTTTGAATTGTTCCCCTCTTGTTATGTGTGGGGCTTGAGTGGTGAGGCACATACCAGCCCCACTGTACATGGGAAAGAAAGAACACCGTGTCTGCAAGAGATTCCGCTCCCATAAATAAAACACCAGAGCCACAGCTGAATTAAGTGCTAAAGTAAATGTTATTGTGAGGAAAATGCCGCAGTGGTACCTGACTACCCTTTGCAACCTTTATTCTGGCCAGCCCAAGTTCTCCTATAGTTTTGGCGGCAAGGGAAGTGCAGTTGGCTATCTATCTATATCCTCCTGCTTGTCCTTTGTACAGCTCTTTCCCTTATCTCTAGCTGTGTTTACAGACCTCTTTCACAATCAATGGAGACTGCGCTACCAGCTACCAGCGCTGCCCAGTGTCCTCCGTGCTGGCTGCTCTCCTGAAAACATGGCATTGAGCATGTGGTCTGGGTAAGGGGTTGGTACTGCTGGCAGATAGCACAGATGTATTTCCAACACATCCCAGAGGGATCTCTTTGTAAAGATTACCCTTTGGTTATCAAAAAACCCCCACCATACCTTGTTTTAATTGCTTCTGAGTTTTTGGTGAAGAGCAACACTGCAGAAAAGCAAATCATGGCTGAAAGGACGAGATAAAGTTTCTGGGGCTGAACAGTTCTCTGTCATCAGCTTGTGGATTTAAGAGATATTTGGACAATTTCCACTCAGAGCTGTTGTCAGTAAAAATTCTGAAAGCATTGCTGGTGGATGGAAGTTGTGCAAAAGCCACCCCCAAGCATGTGGTGTTTCACATTTCTTTTTTAAACTGAGAGCACTTGGACTTGGCTGTGGTTTGACTTGCTTCTCCATCCATTTCTGACTTTTTTTTTTTTTTTTGTGCATGTGTGTGTGGAGTTCAGTAGCTTTTTCGAGGAGCTGTCTGCAAGGATGGTGACCCATCCTTGCCTGTGTGCCCAGCTGTGCCCTCAGATTTGGCAAAAAGAAACTGAAAGTTAGAAACTGGGTAGATATCTCAGATATTGGTTGTACATAGGCTGAAAGGAAATTGCCTCATAAACTTGCTTCTATCTTTGACCTTTGAAGCTTGCTCTTGCAACCTGAACATGACCCCCTTCCATGTCCTCTTTCCAGTCCTACTGAACCCAAAGCTTTTCTCTGGCTTCACTTGACTTTTAAATCGTCTTGCACTTGAGCACTTCCAGTTATTTCAAGTGCTTCTTGATCAAGCCTTTGCCTTCACACCCTGAGGGTTGAATGACTTCAGTTTCCTTGGATCGTCAGTGATGCTTCCCCTAAATCATTCTAACACTGTTTTCTTGCTCCAGGATGTGCTGCAGCATTTCTTTCTCCTCTACTGAGGCCTCTTTTCAGGCAGTTTGAATTTCAGTGACTTTTCAGATATCTCAAGTTTTAGGCAAAACCTGCCTAAAACTGCAGCCTTGCTTTTTATTTCAGGGGGTGTTGGGAATTCTTATGATTAAAGGAGGCTTCTGTACCACTGCTTTAAAGGAAAAAAGTATTTATGTTTTTGATTTCTGTTCCTCAGAGGTACTAAAAGCTCTGCAGAAAAACAACTTGTCAGCTTCCTGATATGTATGACATGGAATTATTTTTAACTTCCTAGAGCAGTTGTTTAAAAGGGGTTTGTATGTATGTTAGGCATTTGGCAGCACGAGCGCTCAGCAGTTTTTCCCTATCTGATTATACTGTATGGGTGCGTGCTGCACCGACAGTTTACGATTCCTCTTCCATATGCATCTTATCTTCCCAAAGATAGTGTCTGGAGACATCAGCTCTGTGAGGAGAGACTGATGAATTTATATCAGAAGAATCTTTTCGTCTAGCAGCTCTTCAACACAGCACACTGTTCAGAATATCTCTTAAAAATAGAAAGTACTGGCGGAATATCAGCTTTGTCACGGTGGTGCCATTTGTCATCAGTGCCAACTTGATTTGGTTAATCCTTGGTATTTGTAGGAGAAAGCCTGAGTTGCCCATGCAAGGCTCCCTGTGCCCCAGTTTTTAAAGTACTTATCAGTATGTTTTGTGGGATTGTTTTGGAGTCTAAAGCCAGATCAGCACTAAGTGTGTGTACTCTAAATTCGTACCTAAGTGTGTTTTTCACTAGGAATGTAAGTATGATGGTCTAAAAACTTCAGTTCTTCTGGAGCAGAGATTTGCATGTGTATTTTTCTGCTGCAGCCCAATTTCGTGTTATTGGGGAGCATGAATTCACCGTCCAAAAAAAGCACGGAGATTGTTGCTTCCATTTTTATTATTCCCTGTGCTTGGCTCAGGTTTCACCTCCCAGATCATCTCCTCAAAACTGGAATACTCTTGGAAATGCTGTCAAATCTTGAAGCTTTATCCCATTGAGTTGGTGGTTAAATTTTGACAGTTTGATTATTCCTTGTTTTCATCCTCCAGAATGCTTCATCCAGTCAAGCACTCCTGCATGTTTCCCTGCCACCCTATTTTTACGCCCTGTTTTCCTTACTGGCATTTTGCCTTGTGGGTGCAATGAATGGCAAGCTTGATATATTTTTGTAGTGTGTTATTGTCTGTAGGTATTGAATCATTGGTTTGATTGTTTTTATAGATTGTTTCTATGGCACAGCTTTAGGAGGCAGTCACACTAACAAAGTCTGTGTGAGGCACACCTCTTCAAATAATCTGAAATGCTTTCTATGGAGCAATGATTACTTCATCCTCAGAATAATCAAGAAACAGGAATGGAATCAGTGTTGGGAAAGGTTTATAATTTCTCCTCTGTGGGCTTTGTAGGCCTACAGGTGTGTAAGAACCATTGATAAGAATCACTGGTACCCTCTTTATGTTGCTTTATGTCCACTATTGAATCCAATAAAATTATTGCTGGGGCTCAGCATTCGATGTTCTCACTCCTGCTCCCTGTGGGTGTCTCCATTGCCACCTTCACTGTTTCTCCATTGGTTTTGGGTGGTGATAACTCTTCAAGCTTGAGAAGGTCTGTGGCAGGCTGGAGGAAGGCATGACATCACAGTGGCTGGCAGGGCATCAGAGTGAACCGGCGGGGAACATCTTCATGAGTATCTACGTGATCCTGTTTCATGCCATGCATATAGTTTGTTAAGAGCTGCTTTATGTGCCTTGGAGCTTGTTACAACACATGCAAATCATATTGAAAACTGCATGAGACATGATTTTGCACCACTATGTGCATCCCATCAAGCATGATCTCCTCCTGTCATTCCTTTCCAACATACAGTTGTACTTCAGCTCCAGTATTTGGAAAGCTCTGGGTCTGGGCAAGTAGACTTTCTCATTCCCAGGAAAGTCTGGCATTTCTAAGACTGTTTAGTGCTGAAGCCCCTGACCTCAATAAGGTTAAGGATCTGGATTACTCAAATTAGCACTCAAAGCCAAGAAAGAAAAAGCTAAGCTTGAGCCACCATTCCCCACTTGGCCAGGGCCAATCTGTGTGTGGGGTTCTGTAGTCCTCTTGCATCCTTATGCTGTAAAGGCCATTTTTATGTCCAGATGTCTCCAAGCCTGGCACACAGGAGTCCTCTGTGACTGGGAAGCTTTCAAAACTCCTTCCTGCATGTCATTGTGTAGCTAGGAGCTGGGATTGCTTCCAGCTCACTAAAGACACTCCAGCATTGTTCCCTCCTAATCCCCCCCTCCTCACAGAGTTTGGTTTTTCGGAAGGCTAGCATGTTCCCTTGTTGGCTTTCCACGCAGACACAAACAGCAGTTCATGGGAATAACGTAACCCTGAATTAGCAATGAGCCAAGGTGGAGGGCGGCTATATGGTGTGATGGTGGTATGAGCCCTCGGCTCAATGGAGTGCTACTGCTAGTGAGGATCCCCAGATAGCCAGGCTGGCTTGTGGCAGGGCTTCATTTCTCTCCTTGCTGGCCCGCTGTCAGGAAGCACAAATGTTCAGCCCGGTGGGGCTGCTGGGTTTCAGCAGGAAGAAATGCCACCCCCCTCTCAACCTCGCTTGCAGTTGCTTGGGGTATGATTTGCTACTGGTTTGCCGTTTCTCTTTGTGTGCTGGTAGCCAGGGGAAATAAAAGCAGGTTAATGGGACAGGGAGGAGGATGCTTTTTACTAAATTGGCCTTTTTTTTTTCCAAACAGAGATTCAAGGACACAGTGAGAACAATGCAGTGAATATATAGATATATTCAAATGTCTTTACAAGGACATCTTTTAGTCCAGAGATTTGACTTTGGAGGTTTGGATTGCATCATTTCTAAGACAGTGGCCTTGAGGTTAACCCACCTCATACCTGAAGGTGCTGCTCCAGAAGACTTTGCACAGCTATCAACACATTCACAGGCCCAAGGAGAAAGAGCAAGTAAAGGATGAAAAAACTTTATTCCAGCTAAGTTATATCACCTTTTCCTGCCTTCTAGCAGGTCAGGAGCCCAGGTGAAATGAATACGTCTCCTGGTTCACCTGGCTGTGCTGCTATTTGCTTAGCTGACCCTTCTGATGTTATTAGTTGAGTGTATTTGGAGCGCTAAAGGAGATGATTTGAGAAGAGGGAAGCTGAGGTTGAATTAAAACTGTGCTCTGTGGCTCACAGAGGTGTGCTAGAGAAGCTCATACACACAGTTTGATAGCTTGGGGTTTTTTCAGGGTTTCTCCTAGTGATAAGAACCTGGAAACATCTATAACCATGAGCACCAGGCAGCATGGCTAGAAACCCTAAAGCAGTAGTGTATAGATGTTGCAGCTTCCCTTTGCAGGGTTGGGATCTAACATTAAAGTTTTACCTGTTCTGAACATTCAGAAATGGTGAAGATAGTTTCTAAAAAAATAGCAGAATTAATTTAGAACTACACTTACAAATTTTGCAGACTGTTGTGATCCATAATCTCACACTTTTACTTTCAGAGCCATGCCCTGTGGAAAAGGCTGTGTTCCCTGGAGATAGGACAGCTAAAGCAGGTAGTGGGTAGGGTACCTCACAGACAGATCCCTCGCTGGTATGCATGATATTAGACTGGATATTAGGAAAAATTTCTTCATTGAAAGGGTTGCCAAGCTTTGGAACAGGCTGCCAAGGGAGGTGGTTGAGTCACCAACCCTGGAGGTATTTAAAAGATGTGTAGATGTGGCATTTAGAGATGTGGTTTAGTGGTGGACTTGGCAGTGTTATGTTAATGGGCCTGGTGATCTTCTTTTCCAACTTAAATGATTATATTATTCTATGGTTTGCTGCTGCCTGCTCTGAGCTTTAGGTCATGCAATGGTATGACTTAAAGTGCACAGCAGTTGGAGGCGCATTGCTGCACGTCCTCCAACTAACCCACATCCCTTTCACCTCTCACATCCTGTAGACATGATGGGTGTTTCCCATCTTGAAAGAGGGTTTCAGAGCATTATTGTGTTTTGGGATGGGGGCGGGGAGAGAGGAAAGCAAAAGGCCAGCACCCTGGCTCTGCTGGCTTAGGACATCAGATGGTTTGCCTGCCATGTGAGATTTCTTCAGCGCAGAGCTGGCAATGAGGTGGTTTGTGGTGACATTGACTAATTCATGACAGCAGTGTTTTCCTGCTGGGGGGTGGCAGGGAGCAGATTGATCCCAACAAAGTGTTGACTCACCTCTTGGTGTTACTGAACTCGCTTTACATGCTGTCTTTGCATCTGTGCATGCACACATGTCCCCTGCTTGCTCATCAGAACAGGTTGTCTCTCCAGCTCTAGCTTTCTTGCTCTGTGTCAGGGCAATGGGCATTTTTTTGAGTGCTTTATGACTGAGCAGAAACTCCACCATTGTTACTGTGTATGCACAGGGGTAATGGCTTCTTACAAGGCTGGAAAGAGTTGTCTTTGTATTTCACGAAGTAGCAGCTGGTATCCAATAACCTGGTTTTCTTTGTATAGGCAGAAGTTGTGCCATTGGCTGCTCATGACTGTGTGCCCACTCCTCCTGCATGGTCTGCAGACTTCAGCTGGTGCAAAGTTTTTGGTGATCCTCAATCTGCTCTTTGGGGCTCTGGGAAGAGAGCAGCATTCTGCAATCCAGCCCAAGACCCTCCCTTTGCAGAGAAAGGAGGAACATTGCTGCTGAGGATCTCCTCCAGTGATTGCTCAGCTTCTTTTTCTGTCCATTCTGACTACTAAATTCTGTAGTTTTTTTGCCTGAACTATTTCTACTTTTCTCTGAAGGGGAGAAGGACAATTTCAAATTTTCCTTTCTACTCCCTTCTTCTGTCCTTCTTTTCTGGGAAAGCTGTCCTTAGCATTTTATTCTGTGCTTGCATCGAGGTGTTACATATGTTGTCGTCTCCTCACTATGCTCTCCTAGAAGAGGAAGACATGAATGCAGCCTCTTCTTGTTTGAAGCCTTTCCTATTCAAGTGTATCACTGTTTTCCTTATCCTCCTGTGTCACTACATGGTCATTTGTACATGTGTCACTGTCCCAAGTGGGACCACCTGAGCTTGCTGTCATGGCCTCACTGGGTATCCTATGGACTCAGTAAGAGGTTGACTTTGACCTGTGGTGTCACCCAGAGACCCATCCTACCTGCCTGCTCCATTAGGAATCACTTTTTCTTTCCTCAAGCTCCTTTCTCCAAGGATGGTGCTGCTTCACAATGACCTTATTGGGGTGAGATGACAGAGTGTAATCTTGCGCTCAGCTTTTTTCTTCAGTGAAGTGGTTGAATGCTTCCCTACCTGCTTTCTTTTCATCATCTATGACATGGCCGGTCTTTTCCTGAGTGTTGAGGTTTCAGGTATTGGGGGAGGGGGTGTGATTTGTTGTCATTTGCTTAGTTTTTTATTGCTTCAGCTTAGTATTTTATTGCTTAAACTGGTGGAATACTGGTGAGCATCTAAGGGACTGTAGGCAGTTCTGTTGTAGATTCAGATTCAGGAAGCCCCAGGTGCCTGATTGGCATCATGTGTGAGAGCAGCCAGCCCAGTGGGGAGACAGGTGCCTTCTGAGATGCTGTTCCATTGACTCCCTTTCATTAGGAGAAAGTGTGGAGGCTTTCCTTCTCACTGGGTATCCTGGCCACCTGGTTGAAGTGATTAATGTGGTGCTGTGTCTGGAAGCTTCAGTACTTTACTTTTGCTGCACAGCTACATAAAGCTATTCTGCTTAGCCAAGGTGAATGGCAAGGGTAATTACTCAATGGCATTTGCCTTCAAATCCCTTCTCTTTTCTGAGCCCTGCCCCGTGGAGCAATAAACAAGAAAACAACTGAAATCACCTTTTTGTGCAGGTATGCTAGAGTTATGCACTACTAGAACTTCAGTGAACTCTATTAACCTTTCTGATACTGCTAGGACTTGCAAAAATCAGTAACTTTTTTTTTCCTGCCCCTTACACCAGTACAGAGGCTGTGTGGTGTGTGTGCTATTTTTCTCTTTTCTCTGTAAAGCAAAAAAAGACATGTTTTTTTTTGCTTAACCAAGAGAGATAAGAGAACTTCCTCTTATTAAATCCCGTGACAACGCAATCCCAACCACATATTATCCGAACTGAATTTAAGCACACAGAGACATCTGCCTTTGGCAATTTTTATTTTTATTAGTGAGAGAGAGAGTCAGTGTTTCTCCTCTTTAAATATGAATCCTAGTAACCCCTAAGATGTCTGGCTGGATCCCTGCCTGTGCAGGGTTACTTCAGTTCAGGGAATGCGCACTGCCGCAGCTTGTGTCAAGCTGCATCCACTCACAGGCAAAGCGCCTTAAATCTTTGCCCTATGCTGCATAGCACAAATAAGAAGATGGTGAGAATCATGTATTTAACAAAATCTCCTTTCTGTGGCTCTTTGAAAAGCCTTAAAAAGATTATTTTGGTTTTTTTAAATCCCCAACAAGCTCACATCCTTTTAAATTTAGAAGGATTTGGAGTTTTGCTTTTAAGTTTACCTGTGCCCTCTCTAAAGGAAGACCTTTGGTGACAGAGCTGACGTGGCAGAATCATGTTTAGTTTCCCCTATTATGCTTCTGGTTAGTCAGATATGACAAGTCCTCCTTGCTTTAGACCTTAAATCTTTTTTATTTTGCTTAGAGGATAGTAGCAGGCTGGTTAAATAAAATTCCTCCATAGACACAGCCTTCTGGAATTTATGTAATGGTCATTTCTACAATTTTCTATAGTAACTGGTTATGTACCTACATGCTGGCTGTGCAGAGTGACAGTTGTGACAGTTTGCAGGCATCAATGTTTAATGGGAGCTCTGTAATGAAATTAATGACCCTTTTCGTCCTTCCAGCCTGTGTGATTCCTTAGGTGTTCTGCTTTTGGTTTGAGTTTTTACTTATTTTTATTTATTTTTTAAATAGCATATGGCCATTGAAGATTAAGCTGTAGGTGTTCAGTGTTTGGGGATTTATTTGATGCCCTTTTGAGAAAGACACAGCCTAAGACTTCTGCTGCTTAAGAGAGTCTTGCTGAGAAGAAGACTGTGACACTTCCTGTTACTGTCCTGTGCTTCTGAACTAGCACTAGGTCATCTGCTGGATTTTTCTTTTGCCTCCACCACCATAGTTAATCCTCCACACACCAGTGTTTGCAAATTGTAATGAAAATTATAGCAAGGAACTATTTGACTAAATGGGGAGGAAAGGGGGTGCTACAAAAATCACAGCAATGATCCAAATAGCAAAGAGTAAAAGTTGAAGTAATGAATAATGTATTAATGCTCTCCTTAAATCAGAAATAGGAGCCCTTTACACCATATAATTAGCACTTATATAATGTGTATGCTTTCCTGCACTGTAAAATGTCTAAATGAGGCACTAAAAAGTGAAGTGGTCTAAGAGGAGAAGGGACTGTAGCCACTCTGGTTCTGTCCCATATCCATCTCTGACACAATGCTGGATGAGTGCCATCACTTCTCTGCAGCTTCAGGCGTATTCTGATGGCCAGTGAAGAGGCACGTGTTTCTGAGATCCACCCGCTAGCTGCTTGTTACTGTTTCTCAGCACCCGGAGTTGATCCAGGTTAATCTGGGAGCTTCTTGTCTGCCAAATTGGCTTCACTTAAACAGCTGCTGAATGCAGCTCACTGAGCAGGAGTGCTGACTGTTCAAACCATGTTATCTGCAGTTGCAAGAGACAGACTATGACCTGGCTGTATGTGTTGGGGACATCACCACTTGCTGCCTCTGTAAAGCATATGGAGGTCCACAGGGGACAGTGTATGAAGACACTAACTTTAAAATCGCACAAGCAGGAGAGCTGCTGCATTGTGGGGATATGGTGTGGGGAGAGGTTCCTCGGGTGGTCAGCTCTGGCATTTGGTCAGTGCTGCTGCCCATTGAGGAAGACAGAGCTCTGCAATACAGCCATCCCGGGAGGGTGGACGTGGCCAGCATGGTCGTGGTGCTAGCACTGGGAACAGGGTGCCTGGGCAGTGCTGTTGTGTTTCAGCATGATGCTGTTTTGCCTGCCCTTGTTCCGCCATGCCACACTATTCCCTATCAAATCAAATATCACTTGGAGACTGACACTACAGTGCTTTTGTTGGTTTGGTTTTTATTACTCTGACAAATGCAGTGGTTCTATTAGTCATAAAGTCGTAACTGATGCCCTTGAACTCGCAGGAATTATTCTAAAAATGACATAGGGTCCTGGCTTCGTGGTTGTTCTGCCCATCCATCTGGAGGTTCAGGAGGCTCCACTTGGATGGCAGTTGACTTGAGCTTCCACAGCACATGACTTTTTCCTTATGACCGAGGAGAAACTCTGAGCTGCCATGCTCCTGTGCACAGTCCTCAGCTGCAGAGAATCACTTACTGGGCAGGCCTCTGTACACCATGTTTTTGCAGACATTGACTGAAAGATGGTTAATCTGCTTTTGTAACAGTGCCCGTTATTGCTGGCAGCATAAGCTTCTGTGTGTGTACCCATACAACACTCTTGATTTGAAACTTGTTATTACACATATAAGCAATCCACAATTTAAAACTTTGAATGATACCTTCCATGATAGAAACTTCAGATTGTTCCTCTTCTGTAGGAGAAATAGATCATTTTGATGAGGTTCCTTAACTGATGAAGTTCGCCCTGATCTCAGAGTCATGAGATACTAGAACTAAGCGGCTGCTGTAATAAGCAAATGTAAAGTAACTCAACTGTGCTATTTTCTAAGTACATATTAGAACAAGGGGAAAAAACCTTATGGTGTGCTTGCTTCAAAAAAAGTTTTAAGATAGCACACTAATAAACCCATACCAGAAAATGCCACACGGGTTAGGAGCTAGGCAGAAGCTCAAATAAAGGATTAGTCGCCCTCCATTTATGCCATTCCTGAGGTGTGACTGACATGACTGTGATCTTGTGGTTAGTGAGACATCTCTTCTTTAGTGTTTTTTGGTCAAATGTTTCACAACAGTGTGTCATCTTCTGTGGAAGGCAGCTTCAATCTTAACAGCAGGTTACAGCCCAGAAAGCCTAAGAACCACCAAATGAGATGCATATATGGACAGTAGTGGCATCCTGTTATGTGAGATGAGAGCAAGGGGAAAAGCAGAGAAGCTGTTCGCCTTCTTTCCTATGTGTCTCGCTCTGTCCTCTGAAGAATCTGGCACAAGCTACTGTTGAGGTGGGAGAAAGAAAACATTACTTGACCCATGTATCTAGTCAGATAAGCCTTTCCGTTTGTCAACAAAGACCATTGTGGCAGTATATATTTACTACACAGGGTAATTATCCTTTATGATGGGTAATAACTTATTATGCTCTATAACAGTACGTAATTTGGGGGAGTGGCTGCTGTGGCAGATGGTAACCCTTCAGTCTTGAAGATTCTGAAGAAACTTGTCTGTTTCTTCAGAAGCCCATAGCCTAGCACTGCAGGTAAAATAACCCCTGGCTTTAGTACAAAGTGGGCAACTGGCTGGTTTGTGATCTTCAGACCAGACGTTAGAAGAAGCTTTCTCACTCAGAAGCTGGGGCAGCACTAGAAGATGTTATCTCAAGGTGACGGAGTCAGTGTTTTGGAGGTTTTCAAGACTCAGCTGGGTGAAGCTACGGCTGACACATGATAATCCCGTGTTGAGGGTGTTGTTGCATCAAGCAGTCTCTTTTGACCAGCGTTCCTGCGTTTGTGGTTCTGTACTACTGCTGGAGGTAGACGCGCAGGATTTGATTGGTAGAGAATTCTACCTCACACAGTCTCAAGGAATTTTTTGGGATGCAGTAGAAAAAGTGAATGGTAGCAGCCTGTGTAAACAGGCCATCGTCTACTCAGCTATGTGTTTACCTTGCATACTTTCTTTTTGAGTGGTCTCTCCCTTCTGCTTAGTATATCTCTGCTGGAAAGCTCTGCCGGCAAACTGAGCAGGGGCTGGTTTGAGCACAGCAGTTGGCTGGGAGAGTGCCGACTCAGCCAGTTTTTCTGACTTTGAGAACTGCGGACAGATTATATTTGCTCCCGGATTAGATCCCCTGGAGGTTTAAATCAAAACCTTTCCGTGTTACTCTGATACTCAGAGCAAAGGCTATATGCGGTTGTGGCTTTTGGCTAGCCAGAGGCTTAAGCTTCATGTAACCCTCATCACACTTCAAAGTCATTATTAAAGTACAAAACAACTGGACTGATAGAAAGACCGTCTGGTCTGCTATTTGGGTTAAAGTTATATAAATGGCACTCCAAATGCCCCATAAGCTAAATTCTCTATTCTAATGCAGCATCATGTGATGTTGTAGAGGAAGCTGGTAGGATACTTTTGTAATTAGCTCTTGGAAAGGAGGTTTTTAACTTCTTACCCTTATTTGACAGGTAGTTTTCTTATCTAATTTGTGCTTTCTGCATGCTTTTGCAGATACAACCATCGTATTGGCTGGTTGTTATTTTCTGACTATAATATTCTCGTCATGTCTGGAAACCTGAGAGTGTAAACAAAATTCCTTATGGCTTGACAGCAACACCACTTGCAAATAGCCTTACTGAGTTGTCTTCTATGGATTTTCTGACATTTAAAGGCTTCAGTGCATGCAAGACTGAGGAGTGTCATCTTTTCTGGTATGTGAAACTTCAGTTTTCTGCCTTTGCTCCCTCTGGCCTGCTTCTTTTCACAGTTTTCCATTTCTTTGCTTCATGTTTTGGGCTGTGCAATTGACTTCAGTTTTAGGAGGATGAATGTTCATATTCATTCAAAGCTTGGGTATCAAATTGTTCTGTGTTCGGTAATCTTTAATTGGGCCAGCTGAGTGACAGTTTTGAGGAATTGTCATCTACTGTGACCTTTCCTTCACCATATGGTATAAATGCTATAAAGAGGGCAACCCAGTTGTTGGCAGTGGGTCCTGATGCCATTCCTATGTGTGATGCAGCAGATGGCTGTGCTGACTGATGCTCCACTCTGTTGATGTGCAAACTTGATAGTGTTAGGCTAGGCCTGTGCTGGAGACTTTTGTCAGAGTAGTAACGCAAGAGTGTTATCTTGCTAAACCTACACTTTGTACCTCCTTATGGTGACAAGACCTCAGTCACCTTGACAAAGTCTTTGGATACCTGCCCCTTGCTCTTGAAGAGCACTGCGGCATCAAGGTCTTGCCACCAGCTTCCAAAGCTCCACTGTAAGAACATGGGTGGGCTGAATTTTGGCCACAGAGCAGGAAGTCCTTAAAACATGTGGGCTCTCTGCCAATACAGATTCTGCTTTGTTTTCTACCTGTTATAATGATGCACTTCATTTTAGTCTTTTTGTCAAAACGTCTTTGAATTTGTAAGGCAAAATAAGCTGGTCATAAAAGAACCATGAAGAAGAGTACACTTGACCAAAGCACTGCTCTTGGTTTCTGTACTGCTCTTTTCCCCTCATCACAATGCTTCTGCTAAGCAATTTCGTAGTGTCTCTCTATGCACTTCTTGTGTGTGTTTTTCTATTTTAATCCCTGATGTTTAGCCTCCTCTGCCACTTAAACAATTCCACTTTGGCACGAAGTCTTCTGCTAAAGATGCTCATATGAAATGCCCAATTGCTGTGGCGCTCTGCCAGCCTCTTGGAAGTAGGAGCCAACTCTTGAGGGTCAATCTCTTTGTTAAGAGTGTACTGCAGAAAACTTTGAAGTTCTGTATCCAGATTCAGCCAGGAAGCTTCAATACTCTTTACACAACACCAGGCTAACTATTACTGGTGCTCACATGTCACCAACTGATCATGGTTGTACTACCATAAAACTGTAGAATTGCTCCTGAACATGTATTTTACAAAACAAGCTGACTCTCACTGTATACCTTTGTAAGGTTTTTAACCGGGTAAACTCATTTCTCTGAGATGAGGATGTGCATGTATGATAAAGTAATATTGCATTAAGTTTCTGAGATCGAATGACAAGCTTTCACATAAGAGCTTGATTGTACACTGTTCACATACCTGATGGAGAAAGGGAAGCAGATTATTTCAAATGACTTTTTGTTTCTTACCAGTGTTTTTCAGGGACATAGAAAGAGAGTTTTCAAGTAGAGTTTTCAAACCTCCCAAGGCCCCATCATTTTATTGGTAGCTTTATAATTCATGGCAGAATGGTAGTGTGGTGGTGTGCCCTTTCCCAAACATGTCAATTTGATTTAATAAGGACTACTCAGTTTTTCCATTGCTGTAGTAGGGCAGAACTGGGTAGGAGAAGATGCTGTTTCTGGAATTAATACACTTTACCCCAGCAGGGAATGATTCAGAAACTCCAGAAAAAGAGCCAAATGCCGGAGTTCACATACACTATAACTTAATGCCTATATTTGGAAGCTCTAAGTCACCTTTTGATTTTTATGACCTTCTAAATTTTTGTTTTCAGTCTTGGGTCTCCTCCCTTGTTGGACAGATTTGAATAATTCAGTGCGAGTTGAATAACTTGACCGTGTCCAGTTTTAATGACTCAGAAGAAATCAATGTTGCTGCGAACACAACATTCTCTGTGAGCCTCTCTCTTCCTGCAGAATTATAAGGAAACAGGCATCCTTTGAAAAATTAAAAAATAAAAATCCTATGACTGTGAATATTATACAGAGGATTATGCCCAACTTCAAAACCACTGAATGTAAGGTGAACTGTTTTGAATAGAGACAGTATTGCTCTTAGTTAAATATAGGAAGAAATGAAATATGGAAGAAGGAAAATACGCTTTATCATTATATATATTAAACTAAAACCCAACTGTCCCTCCCTTTTTTTAAAATGTAGACAACTGATTTTGGTTTGCTGTCTGTCAGAAGTGAGTTGCAACAACTCGTGTATTTTTTTGTGAGTAAATATAACACACACCCCCCACCACCACTTGTTGTATTACTCTCTTCTGCTGCCTGAATTATCATGTAGTGAAGTGTTTAGCACAGGAGCAAGCAGTGAAGTGGGAGGTGGAAGTGGTAACAGAGAAGCCTGTGGACTGTCACCCTCAGTTTTGAATGATGTTGGAAGTTAAACTGCATTGCTTCTGTGTGTTACTGTTAGTCCCTGTTAGTGGATATGTAGAGACAAGATTGCTGCGTTCGGTATAATTTAATATAGGTATTTGATTTGCTGCTTCTTTATTCATTAGGTTACTATTCTGTGGTCATTATGTTACTGGCAGTTCTGGGCCCTCTGTGGTTTCGTCTCGTGTTTGGGAATTTGGGGCATATTTTCAGCAGCCTAGTCTATTTTAAACTCTCTTTTTAAATTAAAAAAAGAAAATCAGCAAATTATGGGTTAGAACAAATTGATCCTTTTGAGCCATTTGTCTAATTAACCTTTGCCTCTCAGGAATCAGGTTTGGTTCTGTTCAATCAAGTGCAATGTATCCCGGCCCTTAATAACCAGCATTTCTTCTGAGGACGTTGGAAGTCTCCCCTGACACTTACTTTTCTAACTGCTGCTACTCTCTTGGTGCTGTGCCAGTTTGCAGAGACAGAACTGGAGAAGGACAGGGAAGAATAATAACAGAACATCAAGAGAAAAGGCCATAGGATGGCCTGTAACTTAGCCAAGTGTTTCTAAAAACTGCAGTTAGCACAGGGCTTGTGTTTTCTCTCGAATGGAGATGGTTAGCAAATCTTTCTTAACGTAATAATGTGAGAAAGGACAGTATTTACATGTGCATTGCGTGCATGGAGAGGATGACCCTTCTGTGACTCGCTCTGGTTTAAAAGTTTAGGGGATCTTCAGACAGAGAGACTTTATACAAGCGGAAATGATGTCCTGTCTCCTTCCCCCTTACCTGGAAAAGGAAAGAATTAGGCCTGAGATGTGTGGAGGAAGAGGTTAATAGGATGCTTCCCTGTTGCTCCTATTCCCCTCTCTGTGGTAGAAACACTCAGAATTTGCACATGTCCTGATGAGCATCAGTGCCTCACAACTTGGAAGACACTTCTTCTTGATAGATGGATAAGAATGATGTTTCTTTAGTGTCACAGGGATTCTGGGAGTTTTGAGTAGCTCCCTTCTTATTTTGCTGTGTGTGACCTTCTCTACTTACTGACATAGTAAAAGTCTGTATGCACAGCAGCATGGATTTCATCCATTTGGAAAGAGCTTGTGTATGGTGTTCCCAAGGAGGTGGTCAAGAAGGCTTCCAAGAAGGCTTATACATGGGCGTTCATATGCTTTCTGCAGCTGATTGGGGTTTGGATTATTTTGTGAGCATGTCTTACTCCCTTCCAGAGTGCTAGGAAGAAGTTGGCTGTTCTTTGCAACCTCCCTTCTTGGTTTTGGTCTCGTGCATTGGGAATACACAATGCTCAGAGTTTATGAATCATCATTCTGTTCCTGCAATGATATAGCTGTGCTGAAACCACAGCATCAGTTGAACATAAATCAGACCCTCAGTGCAAAGTTCATAGGTCTGCAAAAGATGACTTTGCTGTAGGTTTTGAAAAGAGAACAGCAAGGAGAGAGCATCCCTGAACCCAGGGAACCACTGAAATAGGAAAAGGAAGGAGTGAACTCTTTCAATTGCCTCCTGCCTGTCAGCTTGAGTAATGCTGCTGTTGCCCTGCCCCCCTTCAACCCTCAGTAGTAACCATCCATAATTCATGTTTTCCCTCATTTAGTTCCATTACAGTTTCCTTTCTCCCCATGACAAATACTCACATAATCACTCACATAATGCAGTAGATCCACAAATGCAAACATCGGAGGAGGAGTGTTTGTGTGGCCTGTGCTATGCCGCCAGTTTGCTTGATGGATTGCAACTTTACTGCTCCTTCCATTTACTCCTGATTCTCTTTCCAGCTACGGTGTCTTGATCTACTTTTTGGTTTCAGACCATGCTGCAGGGAAATTGGTGATGACTAGACATCAAAGAACATCTGCTTTCATCTGAATGAGGAAGCTGTAAAAAAAATAGCCCTAAATAAATTTACCTCTATCTATATGGATGTGTTTATAAAATTATATATAAAACTTACAGTATCTATTTTATGTGCATCTATAGTATATATAAAAATATATTTACTTAATATATAATTATATTAAATGTATTTTTTTAAGGGAAATACAGCTCCTTGATTTTATCATAATTTCTTCTTACTGTAGATACATTTTTTTCCTGAGAATCTTCCAATTCATATTGTTGTGTCATTAGCTGGCAGCTAGTCCCAAAGCAATATGGCATGGTATTCCTATCCAAGCCCATCAGCTTACTTTGTAAGCTCTCTGGTGGCTTCCAGCAGCTGTTAAGATGTGGCGGTGGACACAGTTTTTCCTTCCATTTAAGGAGTGATTGAGAAGATGCAGATGCTTTTATTGGAGAAGGAGAAACTGATTTTTTTTTTTCCTTGTCAGACTTCACAGGGGTAGATGCAAGAAGTTTATGAGGCTGAAAGTCATTAAGCAGGCTTTTTTCCTTTCCTCCTTCTGCTTTTGTTTTTATGGGGGTGTGAGCAAATGATGTCTAAGGAGTGGAAAGACAACTTTGTAAATGGGATATGCCAGCAAAAATGAGATGGCTTTTCACAGTGCATGCATTGATGGATGTCTTAAAGGCTGCTCCTTCACTGCAAAGGTACCCCATTTAGGTCACCCGTTGCCCTGGTCAGTGTGGGCAGCCCCAGAAAGGGAGTGACACAGATCATTCTGCAGGCCCCAGGGTGCTCAGAGACTTAGTCCGCTGTCATCTCACCATGTTAAACACAGTCTGCTGTGCTGCTGGTGGGAGCTTGCTGTTCTTTCACCTGCCTTTATGCAACGTAATCATTGCTGGGGCAGAGTCAGGACACAAAGCCTTGAGTCTCATTAGGCATTAGCAGCAAGGGACAAATTCCAGCAGCAGCTCTACATTTAAAACAAACACCTAAACAACAACAAAAATCACACAAACCCCACAACCCCCCCCCCCCTCCACCCCCCACCCCCCCCCCCCCCCCCCCCCCCTATTTTTTTAACCCACAAGATCTAGGTTTTTCTGTGTTCATCCCTTTTGGGCTGGTATCCTTCCCCACCCTCCATGTACTTCCCAAAGCAGCACATGCTTGATGACTAAGCATCTACCTGCACTTAAAACGATTAAAAAATGGTTAATCACAGCCCTTAACCTCAGGCTGTTGACAGCTGGCTGCAGCAGGGACGGACCACAGCCCTCACAGTGAACACATACCCATGTTGGTAGCTTCCCCATCCTTATTGTTACTCGCGCTGTCATCCGGCAAATGCTAAAGGAAAATGAGGGGCTGTGGTGCAAATGGTGATGAGTGTGCCCTTTCACCAGCAGAGCTGAAGACCGAGGTGAGGTATGGGGAGGGCTCCCTTCCAGGTACCAGATAGCATCAGCACATCTCAACTGCATTTTTTTTTTTTTTTCTTCTAACTTTCATGTTTCATGCCCATCTTTTAGAGCAGAATTGATTTATGAATAAGGCCAGTTTGTAAGATTTGCAAATACAATTTTAGCGTACAAATTTGATGACCCAAGTGGTCTTGTCCTGTTCTTTTTGTTAACTAACTCTAATGTGGGTCTCTCATCAAGCACTTCAGTTATGTGTGTCCATCATACTCTACTCTTGGATACGTAAGTCATCCGTAAAACTTCCTTATGGGCCATAACATGGTTATGGGATCTTATCTTAAGAAAAAAGAGGAAAAGTTTGTTGACTAAAAGGGAGGGAGAATTATTTAATGTTGTTCAAAATGATGCTTTGGGATTGAGTGATTTTTGCATGGACTGTTTATAATAAAGTCTGTGAGTCAGATTTGGTATAGCTGTATGCTGAAGATGGAGACATAAAATTAAGAGAAGTCAAATGGCACTTTTTGATGATGTTAAATTTAGGCTTATGCACTGGCTAATAGAAAGCATGGGGCTTTTGGAAAAACTCAAGCCTTGAGCAAAGATGTATAAGCTTGCAAAGCAAATTGAGACTAATCTGCAGCTCATGTTGCTGCTGGATAACACATCTAGGTTGATGATACCTGGCAATGAGCCACATGCTGTACCAAACCCCAGGTGGAAGACAGGCAGCACCTATTGTCCAGGGAGCTCTGCTTTCAGGCTAAGGAGAGAAAGAAAAGGAAATGGGAGTATGCTGGAATGCCTGGAGACTCACCATTCATGACCTGTTTTCAGGCTAAGATGGTGTCCCAGGTGCTGGGAGTGCCAGCTTCCAGCCGAGGTCTTGCTGCTCTACCTGAGCAGCTGCCCTGCATCCCTGCATCTTGCAGCTTTTGTAGGACACTCATGAGGCCAAGTGTTCACTTAAACACTTTGCTGACTCTCTGATTGCTGTGTTTATTGCTTCACATTTTCCTCACTTCCTCCTCTTTCCCTTTTAATCAAAATTACCAAGTTCTACACTGAATGGGAACCTCAACTCCATGCTGTGCTCAGCTCAGCAGATGTGGGTCACTGTGCTCATTGAAGCAGGGCTCTGCTCTGTAGACCCTCTCTTGAGAGTGGTGTCCAAGTGACTCGTGTCTGTACTGGCTGCAATTCTAATTCTGTGCACAGATGGTCCAGAAACTGGCTGTAATTCTAAAACCTCTGTACCCCTGAAACACTCTCCTAGCTGGTTTTGGAGGAAGCAGCTTTTCTTCCTCAGGTGACAACCTCAGGTGCGTTCTGCATGGATGGATCTAGGATCTGTCTTGTGCGATGGCCTCAGTCCGTCCCATCTGCCTTGCTGCAGAGCCATAGCTTTGCTGGTTTGCAGGCAGGTGACCCTATAGTGGTTCTTAGGAAGGCCCCAACATTCCCTACTGCAAGAGCAGATGGGTTTTTGTGGGCAATGTGAACTCAAACTGGGAAGTAAAGCTCAGTGCAAATTAAATGTGATTGTAATGGCTTGTGGTGAATAGGAATGCACAACCAGCCAGGGACCCATTGGCAAGTTTGCAGTGTTGCAAAAGACTGCTGAAAGGACTTACTTTATTCCTGGGTACGTGGGATTAGAGAGAGTAACCCAATGTTTTTAAGTTAGAAGACTTTGAGGAAAGGATTGCAATGATACTCTGAGGCATAGAAGTGTGATGTAGCTGTAGGCATTTGCTCAGCACTGTGACTAATCTTCTGGAAACCAAAAGGAATTCCCTTAGAGGAGAATGCTGTGCGTCACCCGCAGCCAAAAAAAGAGGGAGTCATGTGTTTCCTTGACAACACATCATGTTTGCATATTTTTACCGCTGGAGGAGAGTCCTTCATCCTGATCACTGCATGTTTTCAAGTATTTTGAGTGTGCCTAGGGTGACAGGATATTAATTTCAATAGCTTTGTTTAAACAGATCATGTAAGTAATTGAGCCCATTAGTATTTTTAATAGGGTTTCAGATTTAAACAGGACTATTTTTGTCCAGTCAGTGTAGTTATTCACATTACAGATTTCTTAACCACTATGTTTTAAAGCTGGTAGGTTAGAGCAGGCTCTCCAGGAACCAGCAGGTTTATTTGGGAAATATGATTTTTCTACAACTTTATTCATGAGTTAATGTCTGCTTAACATGGGTGAGGATAAAAGAATTTATGCTGAGGATATATGAAAAGAGCGCCTAAGTGTCATATTATAGACAGCAAGGGCTTGGACTTCAGTGTTGGCTTTTGGTAACTCTCCTTGCATTTTATTGGAGGTGTTTTTTTTTTTAAATTAGAGATGTTCCCTCCACCCCTTTCTCAGTTACTGATTTCATTCCCATCTGCTTTGAAATCCTTAGTGAACACAACAACTACAAACAGCAAATGAAGTTATGAGCTGCTGTCAGTGGTTTTAAGATTGCTGATGTAATGCGTAAATAAGCAGCCAGATTTCTTTTTGAAACATCAGACACCCAAAGCAGCAGCCTTAAAAGAAGCTGCATTTCCAAGCTGACGTTACATCAAGTAGCACATACTAATGTTACTTGGGTCTGCTGGATGAAATAGCAGTAAATAACTGGTTATCAAAAGCAATTTTCTAGGTAGTGGACTATAATCCAGTGGGCAGAGACAGCATCTGTGGTCGTGCTTTAAGGAAAGAAGGATATTGCTACTGGTTGTATAAAGGCTGATATTTGCATTTGCTCATTCCTTTTGACCCAGAAAAAAATACCTGGTGTCACCTGAGGAGAAAAGAGTAAAGTACTGGGCATACATTGATCTCTCAATTTGTAACAGTAGAGGAAGTCTTTTTCTCACCAGGAGTAAAACCAGTGTTGCTACAAATCATGTACAACTTTGAACTCAGATTTGATTCTGTCCCTGCATATGCAGTACCTCTGCAGGATTTAAACCCTTCGTATGGGTTCTTCACCTCTGAACAAGAGCACAGCATCTCCATTTATATAATGGAATAAAGTAAAAAGATTTCTGCTCCCTACTTCATTACTTGCTTCTGTGTGACCCTGTATACTTTGTTTTAATTAAACACATACCAATTGAAAAAGTTCTTATGGGGCTTTAAAGGTGTAAATGGAAAGGAAGGTAGGTTTGTACAGTAAAATGATCATCTCTAATGAAAATGGCACTTCCATTTGGGACAGTCTACATGTTTCTTCTAAAGCTAGTGAGTGTCAGATAAATCACAAATAACATTCTAGAAATAAATCAGTCAATTGGTAGAGGCATCCGAAGCCTTGATTGATTTGATTAAGTAATCAAAAAGTCTCTAGCTCGAAGAAAGACAAAAGTAATTTGCATAATAAAACCCACACTGTTGTCCAGCTTGCAGAAGGGAATGGCAGAATATTAGATTTTACTGTGTGCACACAGATTTCAAGCCATCTCTGCAGCAGCCCAGCTAGCTGTGAGCATCCTGGTTGCCTCCATGTGTGTGTTAGCCCACCTCCCTCTCACCCATCCCGTGTTTTTCTGACGTGCACCGCAGCAGGTGGGTCATCAAAAATGAAGGGGTGACCCCTGAATTCAGAGCCAGGTCTTGATTGCGGCTGCATTGCTACTGCCTGTGTTAATGGACTTTGTTCTCTGAGGTGCATCAGCCTAGGCTTCTTCTGAGTTGGACACAATCCTGCAGTGTTTTTTAAATGGAGGTGCCTTCTTTGCCTGGTGCCTATCCCATCTTTATTTTACATGATGGCAGAATTGCAAGGAAAATCATGTTTAAAAATACCTTGTGTTGGCTTTGTATTTACCCTAAGTGCCTTCCAGGTCAGCTGAACTTTTGTGTGCAGCCTAGTGTGTTCACTAAAGAGTAATACAAAGTTGCATGTCCCCTTTTACTCTAGTGGTTGGGCTTTAATGGAATACCTTTTTCATTTTCCTGATTATCCCATTGTTTTCTGAACCATCTCTACCCACTCTGTCTTAGTAATAATAGCCTCTACAGACTAGAAATCTGTTGTCTGGGGCTATTTTATAATTCATTGGATGTAGGCTTTTTATGATGCCTTGAAGACATCTGTAAACTAGAAGTCCATTAAAGTGAAAGCACATTTGTGTTTAGGGGTTAGGCCGTGTGTTTCCACCTGCAGTGGAAAGCAGTAGAAGGATAAGACTACAACTATGTTTTGCCAGCTGCTGTTACAGGATGGATGTAGATAATTAACATATAAGGTACCAGTGGATGTTCAAGAATTACGCAATATTTCTGTGAAGTTTTGAAAGGCTAATAAAATTTTTTGTTGTATATCCTTTGGCAGACTTCTGTGTTACTTTTCACACTATCTTGAATATAAGCTTTTAACTATACTGTCTCTTTACTGTATATATCTACAGGGTGGTGAGAGTCATTTAAACAATATTTGTGTGCAGCATTTGATTCTTTTATTGCCATGGAAATGTTTTTGTATCCTTGGGTAAAGGAAATTATCCTCTGGAGTCAAAGGATAATATATTAAGTGACTGGTTTTAAGACTGGGTAAGGAAAGTGAGCAGTTGGAGTTGCAATACAGGTCTACTTCATGGGTAAAAAGCCTGCCAGCTTTCTGTAAGCCTGGCTTGGGGCAGTGTAGCGTGATGGCAGCTTCTGCCCTTGTGGGAGGACTTAAGGGGATGATGCCGGGATAGGTGGGTTGAACCACCCTGGGACAGTGAGGTTCCTCTCTCATTTCATTAAACTATATAGTGAATCTAAATGCAGTTAGGCACCAAAGCTGTAGAGAGCTAGATTTTGGGTGGGCTGAATTTTAACTGTGATATCCTAAAGTAGATGCCCAGCTCTATAAGTAGAAGTGCTGTTGATCCCTCTACTCTCTGGTCAAGGCAGTTGCTGTGGACCCTCGATGGCGAGTGCCTAGTGATGGAGAGGTGTGAGCTCTGGCCTTGCCAGTGCTGTGTAGAGGGGAAGGATCACCTCCTTTGACCTGCTGGCAGTGCTTTTCAGGTTCATACCCCTACCGTGAGCCCTTCAACTTGACAGGGATGCAACAAAATCTTTTCCTGGAATTTCTTAGCATGAAAAAGATTGGACTTTGACACTGCATGCAAGTAACTGAAGTTGAGGGAGGGTGGTGTATTTCTAATTAGTCATTAAAATGACTATGAAAGATTAGATGTTATACAAGGTTCTCTTATATACCCCAATTTAGCTGTAATTTTGCCCGTCTTACAGGGCAAAATCCTGCTTGAGTAACTCTAATAATCTTTTTGAAGTGAATGAAATTCAGTGTGCAGGATTTAGCCCCTAGAGGTAAACTTAGAAGAGATTCAGTAAGTGCAGAAATTTGGGGTTGAGCAGCAAAGGGCACTACAAGAATAATAACCATGGATTATCTCTCTACACTACTTTCAAACAGTGATGCTCATTTCCCTCATCTCTCCCTCAAATTTCTTTAGCTGTGTTCTCTTAATTACTGTACCTCATGTATAATATTTTAGAAACATGTTGATACTGAAGAACAAAGTTGACTAAAACCGATAGAAGTGTCTAGAATATTTTTCCATGTTTGTCATTCAGAAGATTCTCTGGTGTTCATTTGGGGTATTTAAAAGGTAGCGATTAATGCAGTTTCTCTGTATGGTGAATTCAGATACACTTGTAATTTGGAAACCAAGATACCTGCTTGGGATCACTAATTCAAGGCAAACAAAGTAACACTGTCTCTGTTGCTTTGTTTTGTTATATTCTGAGCATGTCTTGTATCTCTTTATGAAGAGAGAAGATAAAAAGAGAGCTTCAGTTCTGCTGTTACTTGTGCTTCTGTAATACTTGCAATGGGGTGATTCATTCTTTTTTTCTCTCTGTTTTTTCTTACAGTATCAAGCTTTTGGCTGTACAGGAGCTGGTTGACAGAGAAGCGCTGGAAAAGGTATTTAAAAATATCTCTAATACAACTGTCGTAACACATTTAAGCTGTTAAAGCCCTCTGTGTTAGTCGTGCTTCCTAACTTCATGGAGAATCACGCAGCATAAAATAAGACATCTTCCTAGCTACATAACGCATGAAAGCAGAGGGGATATGTTTTGTCCAAGCTGACCACGTGTTTTTGGTGTTCTCTGATTTTACAACAAGCTTGGGGTAAGCAATGCTTAATAATAAGCAGTAAATAATAAAACCTGGTGTTGCTCTACAGCCAAGGTACTGCAAGCACAGCAGTACCCTGGAGGGCAGGTTTAGATCAGATGTTGGGAAGAAATTCTTTACTGTGAGGGTGGTAAGGCACTGAAACCAGTTGCCCAGAGAAACTGTGGATGCCCCAACCCTGGAAGTGTTCAAGGCCAGGTTGAATAGGGCGCTGTGCAACCTGGTTTTGTAAGGCTAATCTAACATGTGCAAAGAAGACATGGTGCTCAACCATTCATTGTGCAAAACAGGTTAATATTCACAAATGTTCATTGTTTGCAGCAGTCTGACTCTCTGGCACCTCACACCCTGTAGACTTCTCACTTTCCATTGGACCGGTACCTCCCTTTGGTCCAATGCCTCCAGAAACATGGCCTGGTGAGGTCAAGTAACCTCAGCCTGGTGAGAATGGCTGTTTGAGGCATTGTCTGGAACTCTGCAGGAAGCTCTTCAGAAAGGCTCAGCCTCAGAAAAGTGATCTTTCTAAATTGAGCTCTCTGAATATTTGATATCCTCTTTCATACAATGCCAAGCTTAATGAATTTAAAAGGCCAGTTTAGCTCTCTGTAAAATAACAGGGTGGAATTATGTCAGTTCAAAGAAATTTGCTGTCTTTATTTTTTAAATACAGGAGGGGAAAAAGAACACAGACTAGAACAAAATTCCTTGTCCAGCCTGCTTGCAGAGTCAGGTTTTGAGAACATGTACTGTCATGTTTTCTATTCTTACATCATTATTTATCAGCATTATGATGCCAGAATACATTATATTGTAGGAATACAGAATATTATTAACTGATAATATTTTAACATTCATTGTAAGATAGTTTTTTTCTGGGTTTTCTTTAAGAAAGCTATGAACATAATAACCTTAAAGTGTTTTTCCTATAGAACACTTTCCAGTCTATCATACGTGGTTTTGAACTCTGGAAACTTTTTCTTATTTCTAAAATTTGATGCCCAGCTTTGAAAGTCTTGTTATATATTTTGACACTCGCATGGAAACCCAGAGTGAGTAGAAGCCCACTGTTGAAGAGTAGTGCCCCCCTAAAAAGACCTACAGGCACATTAGTGTTCGTGCTGCAGATGAGCTCCATTAAATCAAACCACATTGAAGTTAAGTGCATTTGTAGTGAGTCTCTGGAGAACCAGGGCCTTGAGACAGTGTCATAAAATTATCTGGCCATGTATAGCACAGATGGACTGTCAGGTGAGGCACATGAAGCAGCAGACTGGCAGAGCAGGCTGCTTGAACCACTGGGGTCTTGAGAAGATGGGAACCTCCTGTGGAAAGACTTTCCCTTTTGGGAAAGCTTGCTCCGGTGTAGCAGAATGCTGCTGTTCTTCAAAAGCTGCATGTCATAGATTTGCTGGTTTCTTACTGCAAAAGGGTTTCATACCATTCTGACTATCTTAGATACTTAAGTGTCTTTAAATGTTTTTCCCACCTTGACCACTGAAAATAAGCTGAACACACTGTGAAGAGCTTTGTCTTGCAAAGACTCTATTTGTTTAATTTTTTAAACCCTAATGTTCTGGCAAATTGTGCCAAAATGGACCCTTTAAGCCAAGGATCTACCACACTTGGCGGCATTTATGCCTGGGGTTGCCAAGACAGAAGGTGTGATTGCCAGGGTTTAATTACAGCTCATCCTGGATTGGGACAAGTTTGATTGACCCTTGAACGCTGCTCATCAACTGGTTTGTTTTTCTGGGGAGCCATGGGTGCCTGTAAGCACCACAGATGGAGATGCTGCTTGTGGAGCTGAACCCGAGGACCACACTTGCTGTTGTTAAGAGGAACAAGAAAATAAGAATTTATTTCAGTGAACTAGGTCACACAAGAGGAACAAGAGTGTTTACCTAGTGAAAGTTCTGGGTCAGAGATGGGCTTGTTTGTGTTTGTTTTGGCCACAGCCCATCAGACCCATCCTGCCACAGACTCCCTGTGAGCGGTCTTACCAGCAGCTTAAAACCAAGCACATACTTATCTGTATTTTGGCTTACCTTGAACCTTCAAATTGATCTGTTTGCTTCCCCCTGCCTCCTCACTGAGCTTGCCCCAGCTGCTGTGGGATTGTATTACTTGCATGCCTTCGATTTAGAAGGTTTGCTGCCATTTGCCAAGGGTAGTAAAGAACACAGATGGTGAGATGCCACAGGAGAGCTTGCAGTCGTGCCAGCCTCATACCCACAAGGGTTCAAGGCCACTCAGGCTTTAGAAGGAAGTATCTGAGGCACGCAGGCTTGTTGGTGCTGAGATCTGTATGAAACATTGCTTCCCCTTCCAGAAGCATAGTTCTTGGGAGAGACTCCCAGAGACACTCTTACCCCACTGTGTTTTTGAGTACTTTACTTGATCTAATTTTGGGAAATCCTTAATTGCAGATGAAGAATTCTACTTGGCAAATGTTAATAGTATTTATTCGGGGAAGGGGAAAAAATAATTCTCCTGAGGAACATGCTGTTTTTATAGTTGAAAAATAAATCTGTTTAAGTAATTAGCAGATCGAACTGCCTAGCCAGGTGACATTTCACATCAGTTGCTGTTTTAGCATTTTAAATCTGTAGCCCTATTCCACAGGCAACAAGTACACCAAAACAATTGTTCTCATTTGTGCTTGATGCCAGTAGGTTGTGCAGGGTCATCCATCTTGTAAGAAAAATAAAAATATTCTTTGCATTCTGTCAGATGTTCCTCCTTGCACCTTTCAGATGTTAATAGGGGCTCTTGAGCTTATTTCTCCTTCACAGACAGGTTATAGAGAAAAGTTAAATGATCTGTACAATTTAGTGATCCCTTTTGTAAGGTAAGCCTGCTTTGGGAACATTATTTTCCTATTTGTGTATTCATAAGTAAATGCATCTGCTGTTACTCAGGATGAGAAAAGACTGTCTACTTGATTGCAGACAGAGACATTTGTTGACTTCTTATCTAGGAAATGAAGGTCACTCTAATTAAACCTATGTCCTGAGGACCTCACTGCCACCGTCCAAGCTCGCTCAGCCCTGGCAGATGAACCTTAGGATCACTCTTGAGGAGAAAAGACAGCGCAGAAAGATTCGTGCCTTGCAGAATGTACCACCTAAGGAGTCTTTCTGCTGTACCTTTTGCAACCGGACGTGTCTATCTCGTATTGGCCTTTTTAGCCACCAGCGCGCTTGTAACAAACGTGGGTAGAGCCCTCCCCAAATCTTCATTCGTGAAGCCCAGCCATGATATGATCTAGGAAATGTAAATCATGTGATTCAGAGCTGCAGTTTGTAAAGTGTGGAATTCTTCAGCAAAGTGATGATTATTTTCCTTGAAGTCGGAGATGATCTATCAGACTAGCTCGAGAGAAACACTGGGTGGGCTGAAGGATGATAGGAATTGGGGTAAGAAATTTGATTTTTTTTTTTAGGGGTGATCTTCTTGAAGTTGATCATAGCTTGCAGCTTGAAAATCAGGGTAACATAAATTTTACTTTTAAGGTCTGCCTGTGACAGTGATGACAAATTTATGTGAGCTATGTCCAAGAGGTCAGTGAAAAGAACAAAGTAATTGCCAGTAGGCTTGCACTGTCTGTATGGGGACTTTCACCTTCACTGGAGAAGTTTTGGAAGTCACAAATCTTTCACCTGGTGCCTGTGGCTATGAAGTACGGGATGCGTTTGCTGGGCACCAGAACAGGCAGCGATGTACCTTCTAGCCCTCTCAGCACAGGAAGGGATCTCTTCTGTCTGCTGGCCGAATCTTACTTGGTCATCCATTGTGCATCTCTACTGGAGATGATAGAATCAGAAAACTCTGATCAGCCTTCTCCTCCAGAGAGACTCCCATGCCCTATATAAAGAGTGACTTCTCTTTCTTCAAAGAAAACACATTTACCTTGTTGCAAACAATGGAAAGCTTAGCACTGTAAGCAAGCAATCTCTAAAATCTGTGCTCCTTTTTTGACATTTCCCACCTCCCTCAGAAGTACTAATGGCTGAAGTTGTCTCCCATGATGTGGAATCACTTTCCTGCATTTCCTCAGCTGTAGGAAAGACCAGATGTCTGTATTTGGGAGATATTTGCTAAACGCAGCCCTGTCCCATCATGCAGAATTTTCATACTGTGCCTGAGGAATCATTGAACTACAACTGGTGTGATGCTGAGGGTGTTATTTTACTAAAAGAGATTTAACATGCCTGACTTTGATCAGAAGTAGTTATTGCCTGAAGGAAAATGCATTGAGTACTGTTGCCCATTTTTACAGGGTAAGGCACAGGAGATGAGGACAAAATGGAGTGCTTGTTTCTTTCTAGTAGCATCACTCTGATAGTGCAGTTTCGGCTGCAGTCAAAAACAGGTTTGTAAAATGCTGAGCTGCCCTGTGCGTTCCCTGCTGTAACCGCCTTCTTTCTACACAGTACATGGAGAATTTTAAGTAAAAATTTGCTTTTGTTTTCTTGATCCAGTGTACTGTTTCCTCCAGATATTATCAGAACATAAAAAGTGTGACGTCAATTGAGGTTCCAGAATTTCCAGTATGAAATGCATCTGCTGGAGGTTTTTATTTATCTTTTGTCTGCTTTTGAGTAGATTGAGCCAGATCAGTGTTTAATCATGATTAAGCCCATTGTAATCTCTGTTCTTTATAAAATCCCTCTCCAAGCAGAGCAGGTTGTTTATTTGTGAAAGGTTATCCGTAGGAGCTTTTCTGTGTTTGAAAGAGAGGTGCTGTTTTCCATTTGCAGGGATAACATCGTTTCTTGCTTGCATGGATATAAATATGGTTATGTATGCATTTGATGTGATTTTTTGAGGGTTTTTCTGTTGTGGTTTTTTTTTTTTTTGTTTAAGCTGGAGCAGACATGTACCCCAGAAATGCAGTTAGTTCAGGACTGAGTCTTTGTGTGCATATTTTTAGTTGCCATAATCCTCCTGTACAGTGTGAGCCCCATCTTGCAGTCTTGCTTTACTTTGAGCTGTTCGTTAAAAAAGATCATAAGGCAATTTGCAATTAATGAATTAGTTGCTGTAAAGAAGTTACATTTGCTATCTGTTCTTAGAACTATCCTTTCCAGAAACCAGGTGACCCGTTTGAAAATCAAGTACGTTTGGCTGTCCTCTAGAGTCAGATAAGGAAACAGCAGTCTCGCTTTCAGAGAACAGGAAAAGGAGATGTCCGCGTGGCCACTGACTTAGTCGGGACCTTTTGTTCAGTTTCTTCCAGCCCTGTCACTGCCTCATTTTTCTGCTCTCCATTTCTAGAGAGGATAGGTGGAGTCAAGTCTTTCACCATCTCCTTTGCCTAATTCAGCCGGGATAGACTTCTGCATAATTCATCAGCTGGTGTAGGTCCTCCTGCCCTGTTCCTTCAAAGCCACCAAGGAGTCAATGATTAACCACTTACAGTAAAAGTAGGTTATTCCAAATTGTCCAGCTGATTTAACTTTAATTCTTTTTCTCACCTTATTCCCTATTACTCTGTTCTTTTGCTTTCCCACACCCTCCCTATATTTCCCCCTCTCTCCCTTGTCTTGCTTTTTTATCTGAGTGCAGGTAATACTCAGGAATGCAAAGTATTAATTTTTTTCAAACTTCGTCCACTGGGGTCATAAAAGCTAAGAGTGAAGGGAAGTATAACTGTTATTGGGAAGGAATTGGTTTTGGCCGAGTGGAGCTGGAAATGATGTTGACAGGCTTTTTTGGTGTTATCCTATCTACTAAACTGGCTTAGGAATGCTGCACCTATACAGTATTTGCTTCTGGCCTTTCATATTTTCCTCCTTTCTGTCCTCTAGGAGGGATTTAGATGGCTAGAAGCTTAAGGAGATGTATCAGTGGACCTTACAGCTGTGGCCAGCTCCATGATGATTTCAATAGCTCTCTGTAGGAGGACCTATGACTACTTTGTCTTTTCAGGCCCCTCAACTGCAAACTCTCATCACGTAGTTAGCAGCATTGGAAGCACAGGCTTTCATCTACTAGAATTTCTGGTGTCTTTGATCTTGGCTGGATTGCTTTTTCTTTTTAGTTGCATTGCCCATCTATTTTCTGATAATCAGTGGACTTCAATGAACAAAACACTAGAAGCCATGCTGTACACACCACAGGGAGCTACAAAGAAAACAAATTCTCTTAAAATTCTGTCCTTTATGAGATGCCTTCTTCCCTAGAGCACAGGCGTGCCTCTCTGAGCAGTGGTGGTATGGAGGTTGCTTGGTATAGTAGCTGGGCATTCTTTTGTAGGGCGTCTGGTCTTATGCCCAAACAAAAGCCAAATTCACCCAATAGTGAAATCATTCTCTACACTTCCAGAACAGGGAGAAACAAAAAATATGTGTTTACAAGTGCTGGCATGTATTAAGATTTTATTGTGGATTGTAGAAGTAATAGGAGTCCTTAGTCAGTCCTTTTTCCTGATTTTTTTCTAGAAGATGGCAGAAGGCAAAGCAAGTTCATAGAACAGAGGACCAGTTTTGAATATTCAGCAATCTGGGGAAGGGTGGGGTTTTTTGTTTGGCTTTTTTTCCCCCCCCCCCCCCCCTTTGACATAGCAGCAGGGGTGTTTCAATGTCCCCCCAAAAAATTTTTGATTGTTTATGTGGATTAAGTAATCCATATGCTCTCTATGGGAAGATGGAGTCCATGGCATCTGTTAGAGCAGAACAGTGGTCAGGGCTGGAGGACAGTCCTGTAGACTCTGTGGAGGGCATGCCGGTAAGGACAGACAGAAAACCATCTATTATTACTCATGCAAACTTATAAATAAAACATGTGCTATTTCAGAGAGGAATCCGTGTCAAATTGGGTTCTTTAAATTAAGGGCTGGAGCTGTGAAAAAAAAAAAAGAACAGGTGTATAAGATTTTTTTTTTAAAGGTGAGATAACATGGCCTAATGCTAACAGCCTGGAAGCAATTCTCCTGATAATAAGCATCCAAAAAAAAAAGTAATGGATTAGGAGGTGAGACCAATTTAAATAAGTTTACAGAAGGTGGCACAGTGTTCTGTAGGCTGGTGTAATCAATGCCTGAAGGAAGAATAAGTACTTGAGGCTGTCAATGGTTGTGAGTCACATTATGTGTTTCTTTCTTCCTTGTTTTTGTGTTCTTACCATGGGAAAGAATGCTTGCTCTAAGCAGAGATGTAAATCAGCCGGGGAAAACAGTAATACTAACAGTAGGAAAGAAATGAAGCCACAAAACACCCAACTCACTTGCCATCATCTCTAGAAATTAGTAAATTTTTATCATGGGAATAGAGAGAGACCTAGTTATCTTAAGTGCTTAAGCAGTTTTCCTCGATTAATAGCATTCAAATATTGTGATTTCCCCATTCTCTTTCAGTTTTATCTGCTTTTCTTTTGTATTAGCACATTTTTTCTCCCTCCCATTCTCCTCTGGCTGAAGGCAGTGTGCAGATCAGGAGATTCAGATCATGGCAAATAGATAGAGCTCACTGGTTGGTTTGTTTGGGATGTTTTGAATTGGTTAACAAGAAACTATTTCATATCACTTTTGTATCTCATGTTTCATAGGATGATTTTCTATTTGCCTTCTGTATTAGGGGCTAGGTTCTGATAAACTCATTGTCACCTTGTGTAGTTACTGGGTGGGTAAGGTTGTACTCACAGTGATGTTGTTTTAGGCCCTACCAGAGAAATCAATTCCTGAGTTTCATGAGAAAAGAGTCATCCCAGGAATTAAACAAAACACAAAAGAAAACAAAAACAACAACAAAAAAAGAGGGGTTCCCAGGAAGCCAACGACTCCTGGTTACCCAGTATGTTATATCTAGTCCGAATTAGCATGTAGTTCAGGTCTCCGAACAACTGCTGCATGGATGCTCATGATTTTCATGATTCTATGATTTTAGCATAGCTTCCCAGTTGAGCTGGGTACTGCTTTATGTCAACGTAGCTGAAGTGCTTGAACTCAACCACTCACCTCTTATAAAATCAGCTTGATGAAAAAGGTAACCTCATAGTCATGAGAGTTTCTTTTTAATCTTCCTTATATTGCATCAGTCCTCTGGCATGTCCTTGTAGCTGTCAATGATTATACTGCCTAGTTATGAAGAATAAAACACTCTCTTGAAAAGAGTTCAAGAATAAATTGCAAAGATTTATGACCATCCTTGATGACCTCTTGAGCGTTAATTCCTGTGTTATGTTTAAAAACAAAAAGAACATCCTTAAGAGTAGGAAAAGAAGTAGTCAGGAAATGTCTTCTGCCATATGAGTCTGTCTCATGAAGTACAAGTTAAAAGCTCAGCTTGTGAATGGAAACATGAGAAATGAAGAACCCACAAAACTTCTCCTTCATGGAGGCCTGCCAAATATGGCCTTACTCTTCCACAGGAAAAGGGCAGCACAGACTTCCACCAAGGATCCATGAAAACACCTTCCTATTAAATGGCAAACTGGTTGAAAGATAGTGAGTATTCCATTTTGAATAGGTAGCTGAGCATTCCACAATTTTTTACTAGTGGCCTGAACACTTAGAATGTATTGGGGAGTTATTGCATTGCCTCTTTCAGTTGTTGTTTTGCTGCTCTGCACCAAAGGTTCTTCCCTGTCTTCCTTTTGAAGATCTATAAAAATACAGTGTTATAAATAATCACTTTTGTTTAGGATGAAGGTAGGAGAACAGGCCAGTGAATGATCTGCATTGTTGTCTTGAGAACACTGTGATTAAAGGAGAGTTTTATGGGCTACAATCTGTTTTTTAATCATATATTCAAAGCTCAAGAAAGTAATTTCCTCTTAGATATTACAAAGAATTAAACAGTTGGGTGGCTGTGGTGAGCTATAATTCATCTGGGAGGGCAGTGTAGAAACCCACTGCTAGGTTTTGCCAAAATAAGTACTCAAAAGGGAAAGCAAACAATGTGGGAGTGCAAACTTAGGCTCCTACCACTCCCCAGCTGATCCTGTAAAGCCTGACTTAAAAAAAAAAACCACACAAGTGACTTGATTCAAATAGGTTCGTATATGGAAACAAACCATTAGACACTTTTGATAACTGAGATAATGTTAAGCTTATCAGCATAATTATTTCCCGCACATTCATGAAGTACAATAGGTGAGTAACACAGCAGTGGCAGGAGAGAGGAGCGTGTCCAGCTGGATTCACATCCATGTGCAGGTTCAAAAGAGAGTCAAGTTCAAGATGGGACTCAGATACCTGATGTGGGAAACAATGCCTTCGAGTTGAAAAGCTTTCCAATCCTGCCAGGCATCATTTAGCTGCTGCCAAACCAAGAGTGCCTAAATGATGGGGTCCTCTGATGCTTTGCCAACCAGTGCCCCTCTGCAGACACAGAATTACACCCTTCTGAAGCAGGCAGAGGGACTTGGACAACTTAGTTTCTAGCCTATGTATAGTTGGGCTTGAAAAATGATCCTTCCTTGTTCTGTCTCCTCTGAGAAGCTCAGTCCCAGAGGTTTCCTTTTCTAAGTAAGCTTAGAAGTGTTTTTTGCAGCAAAGCTGGGAATTCAGGTCACCACAACACTGCCGGGTGGTGAGGCTGCAGCATGGAAAGTGTTGACTCTGCAGTCCATAACGTGGTGCCTGGAGCAGTCATTTAGGAGCTGAATGAGAATCTGATCTTCAGAGGAAAGAAATCCTTCCTCTATGGGTGTCTGAATTACTGGTATACTCTTTAAGAAGCAGAAGCAGCACATTTTCTACAAAAACAAATGAGTTCATCTGGAGTTGATGAAAAAGCTATAGGTGCCTTCAGATGGACCGAGCTTTGGGACTCCAATTTGCATGCACATTATGCCAACAAATGATCTTTGTATGTCCATAGCACACAAAGGTATGTAGAGGTGGTGACTGTGCTTACAGGTGCTATATTATTTCTGAAGAGACAGTGTGGAATATTTGGCTTTACTGAAGGACTTTACCTTGATTTCACCTCTCACAAAATTTATGGAGCTTTTAATGTTTGTGAAGAACGTGGAGGGTAGCAAGGATGTTTTGGTTTAGTTCTAGGAACGACAAATCAGCATATAAAGGGTGGGAAAGTATTCCCCCAGGTCTCAATGACCCAGTACAAACAGGACACACTAACATGGCCAAAAGGACAGATAAGCTTTTCATGAGGAAATCTGTGGCTTTTGCCCTTTCAGTAGATTGGTTCCTTATCTTTTTTTTTTCATCCTAGAATTTTTCTCCTAAACCTTATAATTTTTTAAAAATTATTATTTCTTCAGCTCTAATGTCATTATAGATTTATGTACAATATGGAGAAGTAGAAAATTTTTTCCATCATAGATATATATATATATACATTATATATATATATACATGTGGCTGAGAATGAAACTGATTCCCTGGAGGGGGGTTGTTCTCCTTTGAAAACATCCATAATTATCTGCTTATTGGACTCCCATCTGCCTGCCAAGTTTTATTTGCCCTTATAATATCAACACTTGAACCACACAAGCAATAAACATTATGCAGTCTTTAATGAAGTCTTCCTAGAAAGGACTAGTTTCATGGGTATGTGAAAAATCTTGTGTCTTAACATAGAGTCACTCCAACTTCCCCTCATGTTACTTACATGGTTCCTCTGAAGAGAGTTTGTGACTGCTTCTCCCATGGCAGTGGATTCATCTAGTTCTTGTGTGTATATTTTTTTTGCTGTGTTGCAAACAGGAAAAGGATATGCTTGAGGGAAAGGCAACAAGCAATAAAGGCCTGAGACAACACTCCTGTCAGTGGGAAATGGGATCCAATGCTGAGTCTCTGTTTCAGCCTTTAACCAAAATAACGCTTCCTTCCGTGCTGTTACCTTTGGTTATAGGAGAATCCAGATGTCTCTGAAAGGCCTGATGCTCCTCCGTGTCCTCTTCCTGAGTTGCTCCAGCCTGTGGGAAGTCAATTCAGTGTTTTCTGGCTGCAGGAGTGCGCTGAGCATCCTGGCCCGGCTGTGTCTTGCATCCCCTCTTGACTTGTGTTGTGTCGTCATGTGTTCCCACACCAGGACAACAGTACTGAAGCCTCTGACCTTTCCCTACCCCTACCTCAATAGCCAGTTCCATAAAATACAGCACCCAGAAATCTCTCCACCCCTTAACTCCACCTATTCACAAATTCACTAACACAACAGTCGTCTTCTGGGACATTAGTGTCAAATCAGGAAGTTTTGCTTGAAAACCAAAGGTGTTGATTTCAACTTCTCAGAGATATTTGTTATGTTTCTGCTCCCGACTTTCTGGGTCAGGCTTCTTTAGGGTGCACCAACTGCAGCTGTATCCTGTATGTGGTAGATTGAGTCTGTTTTTTTCAATGAGAAATAAAAGTCCAGTTGGATGACTAAAGAAAAGAAAGGATAATGTGCATTTAATTTTTAGTTTATACAGTACATAGGGATGGAGCAGGGAAGTCATGTATGTATTAAAAGATGGACTAAAAAAGAGCAGTGCCAGATGGTCTTATGAAGCCACTGTCCATTTTGTTGTATCTTCTATCAGAAATATATTAGACCATGTTTCAGGATGACAGTTTTATTGAAGAAGGTTGGGGAGCTTCTCCTCAAGTGCCACTGCACAATTTAGATGGTATATCTTAGAGATCTTCTGTTTACCCTTTCCAGAAGCACCAAATCTATCACTGTGAGATGCTCTGTTGCATGGAACAGCCCTTACCTTGAACTCCAAATTTCTTTCACCATGTTGATGGGGAAATCTTTACTGATATAACACCTCCACATAGCTGAGATGATAAGGAATTGATACAAGTCTCTTAGTCGCCTCTGGTACTCATTAAAGCTGCTCCCTCTAGTGCTTGCTGAAAGAAAAGTAACTGTGTATATGTGTCATTTTGAAAGGAATATTTATTTCCTAGTTCTCATCTCTCTTCTTCATTAAGAGGAATGAAAATCACCTTTGCTTTGGTGAAGCAGGTTGTTTACCTTAAGTGCAGTGCCCTTTTTGGCCTGAAAACTTCTGTGGTAATTAACCAAAATGGACATTTAATTTCCTTGAGTGCCTTTCTGAAGTTCAGGTGATGATTACTGCACCAGGATGCACAGTGTCATAACAATAGGCTCACCCTGGAATCTCCTCCTCGCTGCTCCTTCTCTCCTCACTCTTCTGATAGCCTCTGTGCTTATTCCAAGTCTGAAATGATTATTAAACCCTAAGATATCGTTTTCCTGGGTCACATTTAGTTTCCTCAGGGTTTAGGAGTAGTCCGTCTTCTTTTTGAGCATAAGGGAAGTCGCTGGCTCAGGGCGGTCCCAAGAGCTGGTATTACAGGAGCAATGCTTGTCAGGCAAAAATGTGGGGTGGTGTCATCATCTGTCAAGGATGGTGCTGCTGCACAAATGGAACTGGATGCATAAATAGCACCCCAAAATAAAACACAGAGTAACCAGGGCATCCTGAAGAAGAGGTGATGAGAGCTGCTTATGGGCTACTGCAGGGTGCTTGGTGGCAGCTCTCCTAGTGGGCAGAGTTTCTGCACCTGAAGAGATCTAACTTTATGGGCAAATTAGATGCTTTTGCGGGCAGTGTTTGCAGTGTCCTGGGGAGGCAGGTAGGTGTGTTAGGGAGTCTGTAACTTCCTCATAATCTCCAGCACGTGCCAGCCCAGCATATGTTCTTTTATGCACTCCCAAATTCATCCAAGACCCCTTGCCTTCCCCTCTCCAGTCCCTCCTCAAATGTGCATTTCTTCAGCTTCTCTAGCTGCCCTCTGTTCTTTTCCAATATCAGTCATAAGTTCATTACTGTACCTGTCTCTGCTTCTGGACAGGCTGGGAGGAACGGGTACCAGCTCTTTATCAAGGTGGACAAAGAGCAATTATGTCTTTGGAAACTCTCTTCTTGGGAAAGTGATGTATTGCCAATAAGCAAAGGCAATGGAGCTTGTCCCAGTTCCTGGAGTGGTGGCCCTTGTTGGCACCTTGCATGCCAAATGGGGGCAATCATAGACTCATAGACTCATTTTGGGTTGGAGAAGACCTTGGGTTGGAGAATCCAATGGGCAGGTGGCACAAGGGAGTTGACCTCTCACGAGCACAGGCTGCTCTTTGCTTAGAGCCTGGTGCTGCCATGTTCCTGCTCCCTGGCAGAACTGCCTATCCCACAAAAACCAGCACCCAGCTGGAAGAGAAACTGTGGTGGGCATAAGTGAACAAGCCCTGATACTGTTGGTCTTATGATATGCGTGTGAGCTTTGACTTGGTATGTGTAGCATGTTATGAAGAAGCTGATTAAATTTCATGAAAATTGCAGCCTGAAAGGCTCTAGAGAAAAACAAAAATAGAGCTTTTTTTCTTAAGAGGATTTGGGTAAAATAAAAAAAAAGTTGTTCTTATTGACTGAAATTTTAATTTTCATTTTTCTTTACCACTTGAAGAACTGCTTCTCAAAGGGATTGGTATAGGTCTAACTTAACTTTGCAGAGAGAAAAGGCGTTTTTTTGTCATTCCCATTGTGGGCTAGGAGCTTGCCTGTATATTTTTACTACATGAAGGAAAGCGTAATGTTGGTTGACATTGGGTTTTGTGGGCAGAACAACATGATTTGAAAAATGCCCTTCTCGCTTCAGCAAAAAAAACGTGACCTCAGCAAGTATGCTGTCACAGCTTCAAAATCTGTGTGCCTGTAAGCCCTGGAAAATGGGCACAGACTGAAGTCAGCTGCTGTAGGCCAAGTTCTCCGTTGCTGCAGCCGTACCCAGAATGGGCTGATGGCTTTTTTTTCTGAACAAACCATGTAATCTTATTTGTCATCTTTTTGTTTGCACAAAGTTAAATCAAGGCCTTAAAAAAAATCAATTTGGAGGAAACAAACTATTCAAACAGTTGACTGCAGATGCTCTTTTTAATAAAGTGATGGTTTCTGTAGGATTTATTCACCCCTGTCGTATGCTTTGTGCTGGCTGGACTTTCTAGACAGCTGCAACTCAGAGATAAGTTAACTCTTTTGTCAGGTTACAGTTGAACTTCTAAATTTTTTTTGCTGATTTAAGTTATTTAAATGTTAAAAAACTCATTCACGAAATTCACCCTGTTTAAAGACATCAGAGTGGCACCAGGAACGAGTAATTATTGCTGCTGTGATTTACTGTTTGTTGGGGTAGAACCTGGTGATAAGTTGAGAGCCAGGCTCTGTTCCCAGGCCTTGCAAACACTCTGTGTGCCTCCTTGTTTTATAAATCCGCCTAGCCCCAGCTCTACCTCAAGCTACATAATGGGCAACAATGTGGTGTGTTAGTGTGGCATCTTGAATAAGAAGGCCCAGCCAACTTCTACATGTTAGAAAACTGTTTTAAAAGGTGTGCCACGTTTTTGCATGACGCTTGGCCTTCTGAGGCAAAAAAGAGTGGCTGGCTTTTGTGTATCTGAAAATCACTGCTTACAGCTTCAGCCTCCAGGATGCTGAACTTGCAGACAAGGCAGTCAGTGCAAGAGCAAGATTTTATTTTCATTTTTGAATCAAAACATAAAATAAATATGACAATAACTATTCCATCATTTTACTGGTACCTACGTAGGAAACTTCCATATCTATGCAGCTCTATAGCTCTTCAAACTGCATTTGGCATGCCCCACTGCAAAGAGTTACTGTGTATACACTGTTATTGTTTGCCTTGAAAATCCTTCTTTGTTAAATTGCTGCTTGATCTGGAGGGACATTTTGGATACAAGATTTTGTCTGAGGGTCCTCTTTCACTATGAAAGCCTCTGCATTTTAACACAGTTTCTCCAGTGTCAGAACAAAATGATGCACAGTGGAAGTCCCTGTTGCTCTTTCACAGTGATGACTTTTAACTATCCCCTTTCCACGCAGCCAGAACCTGCAGCACAGCCAGGGTGTTTGATTGATGCCTATCCCTGCCAGCTTCCAGGCTGAACCATTCTGGAGCCAGCATCAGCTTTGCCAAGGACTCTAGCTCCTCCTGTTAAGCCTTACTTTGAAATTCCTGGCAAAACATATTCCATATTGTCCACATCAGTGAGTTCCAGATTTTCCAGGGTGGTTTTTATTAATATTTATTTATTTATTTATATATTAATCTCAGGATGTTACCCAAGTGGGCTCAGTGGTTCTCCACAGTGTCCACAGTTACAGTATCCCTGATCTGTTGGGTGTTAGGGTGCAGCCTCTAAAGCTCTGACCATGTGCTTGGACACTTATATAAGAGTGTCTGAGTGCTGTGGTTGTATAGCAGTGACCAGGAAGACAAAAACCTCTAGGGAGCATGAGAAGGACGTGCTGAAACTGCGTGCGAGTGTGCAGCCACTTCCCTCATGCGTGGAGGTTCTCAACCATGTGTCCCTGGCATAAAGTCAGAGGAACCTTAGCCCCAAAACACCAGCTATTGAGCTTGGCCTACACCCTTCCTCTTGTGTCATGCCGGTGGCTGCATTGTTGGAGTGGAGCCAGCCACGCTGTGGGGGCCTCCTGACCCCTGGGAGTATTCACCAGCTGTTCCTGAAGCCCCTGGCAGGGATGGGATATGGTGCAGTCAACATCTTTGGAAGCAGCACAGAAGTAACCCGTTTCCAATCAAACAAGTAGCTTTGGAGGGGAAACAAAAAGGGTCTGAGGGAGAAACGTTCTACTCGCAGCATTTGCAATAAGTTATTTTAATTTTTGTTTATCTCCAAGTCAGGGGTGAGTCAGCCTGGGATGTGACTCAGACCACCTCCTTTGTGAGCCTTCAGGGAGGGCAAAGAGCACAGCCTGTGCTCCACGGTGCCTCTTACCAATGCTTTATTACATGCTTTATTTTGCAATTTTTTAAAAACCCTATGAAGCTGATATTTTTTTTTTCCTCTTTCTTTTCTTTCTAGTTTTGTATGGAGCTGAACCAGCCAACGCTGCCAAACATCCGCAAGTGGAAGGGCCCTAGAGGATGTTGGAAGGGTGTTGTTTCCGAAAAACCCTCAGGCCAGCTACACAAGGTACATTAATCCCTAAGTCTGAACTTTGGCTTTGCTTTCTTTTCTCCCTCTAACCAAGGATGTATTTGGAATGTTTAAGGCAACACACATTGCAAATCCTTTTTGGAAAGGTTTGCATTTCTTGTTTTTTATGCTGACTGTTCCTATAGCTTTCAATTTGACTTCGCGATTGATGTTTTGGAAGAATTGTGGTGTGCTTCTAAGGAGGAAGGTGTGTGTGTATTTGTGGGAGGTATGGTGGATAAAGGCAGTACAGAAATACAGAAGAAAGGCTACACATTAGGGCAAGGAAAGAGCCCTCAGTTTTGCCCCTGGTAGGCAGCAGTACTTGTGAATTTTTTTGTGCTGATCACCTGAGATTGTTCCCTGGTGCTGCACTGGCTGGCATTTGTAAGGGCTCCCCATTTTCCTAGTTTGCAAGTGAAGAGTCTGCAGAGGGGCCATGCAGCCTACCATCCTCACCTAGAAGACTTTATCTCCTACATTCTCCAGAGTGCTTTGCACGGGTGTTAAAAATGCTGTGGACACCATTTGAAACCTGCACCATGCTGCACTGTGCTTTTCCCTGCAGCATCTTCTGCTGTGGAAATATGTGTATATACTGTAGAGAGGTACTAATTTATGTGGTGGTGACAGCTGCACCTGCTACCTTTGACAATATTCAAGATATAGCTGCATTGGGCTGGACGTGACTAACAGTGCCCAAAAGCTGTGTCTCCCAAAGGAAATGTCTCTTTTTTTCCCTTTAAGCGTGCTAATGAGTTTTCGGAGGAAGGTCCTCCTCGAGCTCAAGCCTTTTGTTGCTGATCAGGGTCATTTTCATGATACAGTCATCAGAGTGGGGATGTTGTTGTGGGGTAAAAGAGGGAACGAAGACCTGTTATGTAACAAGTGGTGCCTTCCAGTACATGAGGCTGTCTTGAACGAGCTATTTGATATGGAATGATCTATTCTGAGCACTGTTGTTACTGTGGCTTCAGTTGTGTCCTGTAACCACTCTCCTTGGAATCCACATTTCCTTAATTTGGCTTTTCCAAATCAGGTTGCATCCCTGTTCACTGGTGATTTTTGGGAGGCACACCTCTTTTTATTGCCCTTCTGAGTAAAACCCAAGAATGAAGGGGAACAAGAAACCAAACTCCAGCTAAAACGCACTACCCACAAGGATTGGACTGTAGCTTCCACCAGACACGCATGGAGGGTCTGAATGTGTCCAAGGTTTAATACAATTCACAGTTAATTGCAATGCACAGTGCAAATGCCCTTCAGGGCATTTTTTATTTTATTTATCTTAATTTTTATTCCTGGCTGGAGTTTTCCTTTGGGATCTCTTGGTAGGCCAGATCATTAAAACTGAGTATAAATAGTTGTGCAAAACTCTGAAAGTTGTTCCCTCCACTTTTTCTCTTTTCCCGAGAATTATTAATAAATGTCTCAGAGTTTCTGTGTTAAATCCAGAGTCTTCCATCAATTCTTTCTTGAACTGTATTTCCAAAGATAACAATGGCAGCTTTGACTATCGACTGAATAAATAAAACTTATCATACACCTTGGTTTACTGATAGGGAAATAAGGATGAATGGTTCCTGAAGTTATGAGAGAAATGTGTGGCGAAGCTAAGAATAGAAATTTTATCTACTGACTCTGCTTTTTAGCTGCTTTAACAGAAATCTGGCTGTGCTGGAGAACCCTCCAATAAGCAAATAAGTCTCTTCTAACACTGGGCTAGTTAATGAGCCAGTCAGGTTTGAACACCATGTACACAAATGCAATGCCATGAGGTAACACCGTGTAACCTCACGAACAGAGCATCTTCGGCACAAACCAATCTCAGGAGGCTTTACAAGGATAAATAATGCAAAATACTGGATGGTGCTTCAGGCTTGTGCTTCCACATACGCTGAGCATTTGGCCTTTAACCAAGCAATGACTTTTGACCACCATGTTGATGTGAACACTGGAGCCAGGAAATAGCAAACAGCTGTTGATAACAGTTTTATTCTTCCACGTCTTTTCCTGTAGCAGTTTTCAGACCTTAGACTTCTGACTAGGGGAATAATTTTGTCAGTATTTAAGGGTTAGTTATCAAAGGAGCTGCCAAAGAATTTTAGCCAACCTTAATACTTTCAAGGCTCTTGGGAAGTCAGTGGAGCAGTTAACACTTTTTTATTGCAGCTGAAATGGACAAAACTCTTTTTTCCAGTGGATTTAACTATGATTCGCTAAGAGAAGCGAGTTTGAATGGTGCCAAGGAAAATGGTGTCTGGGTGATGGGAGGAGAGGCTTTGAATTAGATACTGTTGCTGATGCGACCAGGATAGGCAGCTTTCTGAAAATGCCAATTCCATGTCACGAAATTATCAAAACAAAAGGCCATGCAGGATGAAAGGAGCACAGAGCTGAGTGTGAGGTGTTCAAGCTGGAAAACAGACAGCAAAGATTGACAGGGTTGAGAGGTCTAGACCAGATTTCATGCCAAGAGACTGAAGGGGCCAAGGTGTTTTTAGCTTGCGGGCGACAGAAGGCTGTGAGATGGCATACGACCTGTGGAGAAGGAACAACTGTGTGCAGCATTGTCTACTGCAAGCCCTAGCAGTCACCCAGTGAGACCACAAGGCACTGAGCTCATAGTTAGAAAAATAATCCTGTGGGTAAAGAACTACCTCATTATTGACCATGCTCAGAGGAATCCGGTGCTTTGCCTGGACTAGGAGGAAACAAAGACCACATCAATCCAAACACACACATGAGAGGCAGCATCTTTCACCCCTGGGGTGGTCTTGAACATGCCCTGCCTGTATAAAATAAAACAGATTATTAAATCCTTGGCAGGACCGAGCAGTGCTAAAATTACCTGAGTATCCAAAATTACCACTGTGCAGGTGTGAGGGGCTATGAGTAGCATAGCAATGCACGTTTCAGCTTGGCACGCTCAGTTTTCAGTGAAGTCAGTGGAGGCGCCCAGGAAGCGTTCCTCCCACATCTGGTGGGGGGGGTTTGGCTGGGGTGCGATAAAGAAGCGTTTCCACCTGATCTCTGTGTCTCCTACTGATAGCCTAGGATGCTATTTCTCGTTTACACATAGTAAGTTGGGCTGCCTTCAGCAGGCGCCATGCCTACATGCTTCATCTTCTACCACCTCTGCATATTTTGGGAGTGATGTGTGCCAATGCCAACAGAAACAGAAGTATTGAAACTTGCAGGTGCAAGTTTCATCTGTGTGGCTGAATTTGGGCAGAATGTTTTGGTTTTACCTTCTTATAACTGGCTTTTCTCTTTTCGTTTTTTAATTCCAGGGAGTCGAATATTCTGGCTTCCTCTGGGATACAACAGCTGGCATTGAGCTGAAAGATGCCTCATCTCAGGAGAGCGCACAGACTAACGGCAACGGGAGACACTCGTATCCTCACCCGTATCTTGCACATTTCAAGGTAACTGCCATTGTGCCAGCTGACCCTTGCAGAGCTTTTATTAGAAAGAATTTGGGTAAGATGAAAAGAGATACAGACTTCTAACAGATAAAAATTTGCATGAGCCTCTAACCTATCTCAGCACTGTCCCATGGCTTGATTATGGACTGGTGCTTAGTGGACATATGGTAGTTCACCACAGTCAGTCCTTTCCCTTGCTCCTGTGGCAGCAAGCCCTGCCACAAGGGAGCATTTGAGAATGTGAGGGTCAGTGGATCCTCAATACCATCCATAGCCACTGAGAGTGTGACAGAAGTCACCAGTCACCTTGTTCGTCTTTTACCAAATTAACACAGGCAGAATGAGGTGTGTGTCCAGCAGCAGCCAGCCACAAGGCTGTTATTCTTGTCAGTGCCATGAAGAGGGATAAGTGCAGGGAGAATGGAGATAGATTATGTATATATATGTGTGTGTGTGTATAAGGCACAGTGTTGCAGAGAGACTCGGGCTAGCCGGTCTTATGTTGCTATCATACTGCAGAGTTTCCATTACAAAGCTTTTTCACAAGGCTGAACCCATCTAAAACAATGTCATCAGTTTTGGAAACAGTTCTTGTACATAAGCTTGAGCAAACATGTAAGCAGAGGGAGCCCATCTCTGCACAGGCTATGATGGAGGAGTCCAATTTGACATGTCTGGTGACACTTTGAGAGAAGCATTGATCAAATAATTATGAATAAATAAATTACTAGTATTAAATAATTATGCAAATAGGTCAATATTAGGAGTAAATATTACTCATTCCAAGTGATTCCCAGAAGGTAAGAAGAAGATTGCAGAGAGCCAACAGCTCCTTTCAAGGTACATTAAGTTTCTTGGTTAGTCTCTGTGACGAACCAGGGCTAATCACAAGACAGTAGTAATTAGCCCCTGTAATGACCATGACATTATTTACAGCTTATTAATAACTGGTTTTACATAAACTGATATTCATAAGCAGCTGACTTCTTTCTGCAACTGTGGTGGAGGGGAGCTGTTTGCGTATGCAAACCAGTTTCACCCAGAACTGAGAGGCTTTCAGGTTAAGGCACACAAAGCTGCAAAATGCCTCCCTCCCCTTCCTCCTCAAAACAAGACACACCAAAACACACCACATACATAGCAGAGGGAGTCCTAATCCTCCAAATTTACTACTGAAAGTACTGGGAGCAGGCACGTGGTTTTGCTTTGTGGCCTTCCGTGCCCTGTCTGCAGGGCATTGATTTCTCCTCCTTCCTCCCCCAGGTTGGAATGAATGATCTAACGGTGGTTAACCTTCACCTGGCCTTGCCATCCTCAGCGGGAGAGAATACCGGGAAGAACCACGACAGCCACAAGCTGGCAGCCTGTGCGCAGAGTTTGCAGGAGACTCTGAAAGGTAGGGCAGGTTTTTTCCTGCCAGCCGTCATGTGCACACTGGCGTTTATCTAATTAAAAGGAATTTTAAAAAGAATAAAATCTGCTTCAGTGAGCATTTCACAAATGTCCTCATCAGCCTCGCAATTGTCTTTACCCGCATTTGTATTTGAATGATGCATAGCATGAGAAATGTGCTTTTCTCTTTCTCCTTGTCTTATAGTCTTTCCTAATTAACACAAACAGCACAGGGAATCCTACTGGCTTTGACATCATTTTTTCAGATGAAGTTCCTTCTGATTTTATGCTACTGTAAGAGCAAGTTCTGCCGAAGGAAAAAAAAGACACCAGAGTTGAGACCCTGTTTTAAATACTTTGTGGAAATGACACCTACTTGATATCAGAACAAAGCTTAATTTTTTTTTCCCCTCAAGAGAAGTAGGTTTTATATATTTACTTTTTGGATAATTGAAAGCTCTTTGGAAAACCCAGTGTAAATCAGGAGGCAGCTGCTAATGAGAAAAGAATGACACCAGAATGTAGATCTGAACTTGAGCAATGTAATAGCAGTTGAATTTCTCTACCTTGTTTCTGCGAATTTGCTTCTTACTTTGAAGCTTGCAAATTATATTCAGTTTCCTATGAAGCAGAACAAAACATTTCAGATGTTGCCGATCTTGTTATAGGAATAGAAAAATCTAACTCTTTGTTTACTGCTTAACAAAGACGTGAAAGGGTTACAAGGTTGTATGCATGATGGTTTTCAACTTGGCCCAGTTTAATAAGGTTGGTCACTTGGCAGCGTTAGTATCCCACTTGTATAACACCAGAGGTATTTGCAGTTTTCATGCGTGTTGTATCGTTGTTCCTTTTGAGCTGCAGAAGTCAGTCAGAGCTATTTTAAGTGCTACTGATTAAAGTATTTGTCCACTTACTTTAAAATTGGAAAGGATGAAGGTGAACAAAAGGATTGTTTGTTTAATCCCCAAAGGCTGAACTGAGACACAAATAAGTGTGTAGCTCTTCTGAAGTCAATTGAGTTGTACTTCCACTGCGTTTAAATTTAGATTGTTGGCATTCTCTTTATGTTTTAATTTTCATATGGGAGGCATGTTACTGAAGCAAGCTTGTTCTTGGCTTAGTCTTTCACAAAAAATGAGATTCAGATTCCTCCAAACCTGTAGGTTGCAGGTGTGGTTTCCTAAACAAATGGAAGCGCACATGTGTTACTTTGAAGTACTGAATTACCCTGCCAAAATGAGTATCATGCTTAAAATTACTACCATCCTTCAATTTCTTCCAAATAAATCCATAAAATATGGGTAATAAGAACTTATTCATCTGTGGGTGCTGCAGTAAATTTGAGTTTCTGTTCCCATTTTGCTAACAGATGCCTGTTTAACTATCCTTTCTTCTTATGAGGAGGCACGTGAGCATCTGAGGAATGTTGTTTACTGTTTACTATCCACAGCCTCCTGTAATGCAGAACACTAGTGTGCCCATATATCTCCATTAGACAAGTGGGTCCTGGTTCCTTTTTCCACCCTCTTTCTTTTTCTTCATTGGTACTGGAGAGATGTGGTGGCTGCTGGCTGCTCGTAGCTAACTCTTTGCAGCAGCTCTTCTGTCTCCTCTCAGGAATTCCATGAGTTTGTCTTCAGTGCGGTGAGCATGGGCAGCACACAGATGCTGTTCTGAATGTAGTGGTTGGACCCAGGGCTCAGGGTATTGGATGGATTGAGAGCAGTCCTGAGGAGAAGAATGTGGGGGTATTGGTGGATGAGAAGCTGAGCATGAGCCAGCAATGTGCGCTTGCAGAACAGAAAGCCAATCACATCAGAAGACACATGGCCAGCAGGTCAAAGGAGGTGATTCTCCCCCTCTACTCTGCTCCTTTATGACTCCATCTGGAGCAGTGCATCCAGCTCTGGGACCCCCAACAGGGGAAGGACGTGGAGCTGTTGGACCAAGCCCGCAGGAGGTCCATGAAGATAGTCAGAGGGCTTCTCCTATGAAGAAAGGCTGAGATAGTGTCATTGTTCAGTCTGGAGAAGACTTTGGGGAGACCTTATAGTAACCTTCCAGTACCTAGAGGGGACCTACAAGAGAGCTGGAGAGAGACTTTTTACAAGGACATGTAGGGATAGGACAAGGGAGAATGGCCTTAAACTGAAAGAGGGTAGATTTAGATTAGATATTAGGAAGAAATTCTTTACTATGAGAGTGATGAGGCACAGGAATAGGTTGCCCAGAGAAGCTGTGGGTGCCCCTCCCTGGCAGTGTTCAAGGCCAGGCTGGATGAGGCTTCGAGCAACCTGGTCTAGTGGAAGGTGTCCCTGCCCATGGCAGAGAGGTTGGAAATAGATGATCTTTAAGGTCTCTTCCAACCCAAACCATTCTATGATTCTGTGATCTTCTCCCATGTGGCTTGGCCATATTCCATGGGTACCCATGCATCACTAGGCTTACAAGACATTTGAGAAGCAGTAGGGAGCCGCTTAGCAGCCAGTTTACGATCACATACTTCTCAACATCTGCATCTCACTCTCTCCAGGAAGGATTTGGAGGTTTGACGGTCTGTTTAATTCATGAGGGAAATCATTCAGGGCATGGAAAAATCAGGGAGAGTGTCCTACAGGTGTCACTTTGGACTGCAGCAAAGCAAAGGAGGGTTTCACGGTTCCTGCAGGGAAGCAGATTTCAAGACTGCAGACTTTCTGCAGGCACTGTCAGTCCCTCAGCTGATTGCATTGGCACACCAGAGCTCAGCCACTGCAGCACAGGGCTGAGTTAAGGCAGTGCTTTGCTTTGCTGGCCAAGAGCCACCCACAGGCACTGCTAAAATTCACTGGTGCTTCAGTGAGTTTGAAGATGCATTTGCAAACAGACTAGACGTTTTCTTCACCTGAGGAGTTCTCTGTTGACAAGGACATGGTTGTTTTGGGCCCAGTGGGTCTGAATGTGTTTGGGAGCACCAGTGAGAGGTAATGAATGGGACACATGCCTGGCTGCTGCGTGATGTATGCCACCACATCCAACAGATGGAGGCTCTGGGTTCTTGTGGACAGTACAGTCAGTGGCTTTTGCAGCAAAAGATGGCTTGGTAGCAGAGCACCTGCTGCTCTGTCCTGTTGTAGAAGGAGAGGAACCAGATTGCATCGGCTGAGGAGCCTCTGTCTCCTGAGGAGAAGGAGAATCAAGCCCTGCCAGGTTTAAACTTATTAACTCCAAAAGAGGAAAATCACAGCACAGCACCAGTAGCATTGTCTTGATTTTCTTTTGTCCCCCATCTCACTGTAACACTGGATATCATGACTGCAGTTTTTGATCAGTTATCATCCCTTGTTATGAACAAGGGCATGATTTCTTCTGGAAGTTTTGCTAAGTTTGGCCGAGAGCAATTGAGGCTGATCTGTGAGACCCCTGAGAGCTGCAGCTGCTGTGGGCAGCTCTGCTCCCTGCCTCTGCTGAGAGACCTGGGGGTGTCCAGTTAGGTGCAGTCACGCACTCGGGAGGATCCAGGCGGGTTCACTTCCTTCCCTCCCGCTGTTTGATGTCTGTCAGGATCTTGGGAGGCAGACAAGACGCGAAACCTCAGTGCTGGCTTGCGTTGACGTTGCTGTCACAAGAGCTGGCAGAGGTAGGAGCAAGGCTGAGAGTGAGCCAGGATGGGGGAAATGAAGTTGGTGGTTGTCTAGAAAATTGCTGTTTCTTGCTCTTCCTTGCTTAGCACAGGCTACCTGATATATTCCCCATTGATTTGCAACCTGGGGAGCCCCAGAAGCTCCTGAGAGAGGGGAACAGAAGCAATCCTCTCTCTCCCCGGTGGCAAATTTGGTTCCAGCCTCTTTAACACGCACCAGCCTATTCCTTCTGTCAACTTCACACTGTGTAACGATTTTATGCTTAGTTATTCTACATGCAAAAGCTTAAATGGGTGAAGAATATAGTGATTCCCTTCCTGAGCAGTTAGCTGCAGGCTGACTTCTTACCTCCTTCTGAGCACACATCCAGGTGCTGGGTCTTTTAGCCTCTGCTGTTTTCTGAACTGTGCAGAATGGAGCAGTCAGTTAAAATTTTCACTTCCAAGTATGGTGGTTTTTTTAATAGATTTTTTATGTGAGGGAAATAGGCTTGAAGATTTGCTAAAAGAAGTGTGAGTAGTATAGAATAGAATAGTTTTGTGCATTATCAAGATACTGCTGTTAAGATCCCTGCCTCTCTGTCATTTTTAAACACCACCCCCAAAGGATGTGCTCCAGAGGTTTCCGTCATGGCCCTTTCCCACTTATAGGGCCAAGCTGAAAGCAGGGAAGGAGCTGAGTGCTGCCTGGGCCGTTCAGCAGGTGTTAGTACTGAAGGACCAAGATGGTGCAGTTGCATTTCCAGCTTCCTGGTCCTGCCAAGCAAGAGATCTTGCAAGAGATCTTTGTGATGAGAGGCATGCAATACCACCAGCTCACAGCAAGCACTGTTCTCCCATTATGTAAGCACTGATTTTTCTTTTAAGTTCTGGTGGAGCTTAAAACAACTCAGGTCAAGATTCAGGTTTTTTTATTTCTTTCAAAGATGGGAAGACTGCTGTCCCAAAAACTTTATAGAATAATATTTAAGCTTCATGTTATTTACAGTATGATTTGTGACTTGCAAAGGGTAGAGAAATCACAAATAGTTTCACCATTGCCCCCCTGCATCTTAGCAAACAGCATGTTTTGAAGTATTTGTAAGTCATATGTCATCAGTCTTGCTGCTTTTGTGCCCTTTCCCAGTTCATCTTTCTTGCAGTGCAAGACAGGAGTGGAATAGATTTTGTTGTTGAGCTTGTGCTCCCTCTCCTGGATAGTGACTTCTACAGCAATAGCACAAAATGAGGTTCATCCAAGAGCACTAAGTATGGTAGATCAGTCTGTCTATCCACCCCACCACCTCCCACACTCCAATCCCAGGAAGGAAAAAGCTTATAGGTTCTCATAGTTTTGTTTTCTGAAGTCCGCTTTGGGATAATTTTTTTGTGCATTTGTGCCTCCTTTTTAGCATCTTTCTCGACTTTTCCAGTACCAAGTTGTAACGCAGAAGCATCTCTATCAGCTGTCAGCATTCTTCAGTTTGTCTTCTCAGATGTTTCTGGCAGTGGTTTGAGATGGGCACTGAGACATGGACGTTGTCATCTTACCCCAGTGCATCCACATCTGTGGAACTAGGAAAGCACAAATTGTGGATATGAAATTAGGGTCCAGAGTTTTTTTTCTCACTCATTCAGATTGGAAATACAGTGTAACTGAAATAATTTTCTGTTCACATGAAGACAGGATTCTTTGATGAGCATTTTGAGTCATTGCTTGTATTTCTTTGAAAATTCAGTTCTAGGCAAAAATCTGAAGTATTCCAAGTTGAGCAGTATCCCTTCAGTCAGCCAGGCAAAGGAAAGCTGCTGTAGTCAGGGAGTGTCTGGGTAGTTTCTCAACTTACCTTCTGCCATCAGGCTTGCAGGCTGCTCCTCGGTCTTATTCCTTGGGATTTCTCAAATGCAGAGATTAGAATGAGCATTTCACTTTTGAGACTGATATATATCAGCATGAGGCTGTGTCTTCCTGGATTCCCCACAAAAGTGTCCTTGACTTTTACAGAAAATCTGTAAAAAGACAATGTCAGGTCAAGTTAAAGCAAACTTGTATTTCTTGCAGGGGAAAAAAAAAAGAAACTTACAAAGTCACAGATTCCTAAAAACCTCTAAGATAAGAACTACTTGGCTTTGAGTTTGTCTCTATCAGTGAATAGCAAGCAAAAGGCACCAATGTAAAATAGATTATATTTAAAAACAAGCATCAAACATGTACCGGTTGGTTTTATTGTCATGAAGAGAATGGCCATGACTAAATAGCCAGTGAAAAAGGCTTTAGACAGCATTTCTTTCAGGAGTTCAGAGTACAGTCAGCTTTGCTATTCAGTATTTGTATTTTACCTCCTCCCATTTTTCCCCTCTCCCTCTTGTACTTCAGTGATGGATGTCCATTCCTCCCATTCTTTTCTATTTTTCTGTTTTCTAGGAGAAAAAGATGTAATCATCCTCGGAGATTTTAACCAGGCCCCAGACAGCAGTGACCATGACATCCTGAGGAAGGAGAAGTTCCATCACCTGGTCCCTTCCAGCACCTTCACTAACATCAGCACAAAGAACCCACAAGGGTCCAAGTCGCTGGACAACATCTGGATCAGTCGGAGTTTGAAAAAGGTTTTCACAGGTATAGTTGCTTTTTAGTGAGGTTGTGTAACCTTTAGTTAGGTTAGCAGTTTGTGTCAAATTTGGGCAGTATCACTTACCTTTTTCTCTGATTCTTTTTGATGCAGGTCACTGGGCTGTTGTGAGAGAAGGGCTTACAAACCCATGGATCCCTGATAACTGGTCCTGGGGTGGGGTGGCTTCAGACCACTGCCCAGTGCTCGCTGAATTTTACCTGGAAAAGGACTGGAACAGGAAGGAGGTGACACGGAATGGGAATGGGGTGACGGTTGAACGGAACGACTCCCACACTAAGCACGAACGATGACGTGAACTTGAGGGTGCTTCTTCTGCTACCCAGGGAGCAGTCAAAAGCTCTGGTCACTCACGGCTCTGTGGCAGAGCAGGACTGGCTTTCCCTCTCCCTCCTTCCTGCGTTCCTCCCTGCGCTTAGAAAGCATCAGCACTTGTTTTTGGTGGGCCTGGCTCTGTGCCCCTCCTGGACAATTGTGGACAGTGTCTCATGGCAGCAGAGCAATCTGCAACTTTTTCTGGGGACACAGTGGACATTTCCACACCTGGAGATTTGGATGAGAATTGTACAGAAAATAAAGTGTACTTTTAATACTGTAGAGGATCTTTGCTAAAATACAGCTGAGCAGGGCTTGCCTGTGAGGGTGAGGCAGGTGTGCTGGTTATTTTCCTTTGCCTCTTTGTAAATTGAGGTAATTAAGAGAAGCCCCAAAAAGAGAGACACAGTGGAAATTCTTGGCAGCTTGCAAATGCCTTGCAAGAGCTGCCAGAGCTGGTCCCTGTGTGACCTGAAGTGAGACCTGAGTGGTCCCTCTGGCTCAACCTGGAGAGACACCGCTCCTCTGCAACCCCACGTAAACACCTTTCATCCTTCCCCTTCTCCCTCCTTATGCTCCTGGCAGGGTCATTTTGCCCCAGAATGGCTTCCTGGAGCTTGGCTTTGGCTTTTTGTTTGGTGCAGTGTTCAGTGTTGGGTTTTCTTCCTCCACACTAGCCTTCAGCAGGTTGGGAAACCACCAACTGGTCCCTCTGCATAGCCAGAGGTCACTTCTCCAGTGCCCTCTTCCTTGTTCCCTCTCAGGGTTCTTGCAGGAACAGCCCTTGTCCTCTAGCCCTGCGAGTGGCATCAGAGAGGAGATGTAACCATGGGTCTTTGTCCAGGAGTTGTCATTCCGAGCAGGGCTCTGGGTTTTCAGTTTCTCCCTCTGGAAGACCAGGCAGTTATGCATCCCTTTCCTTGCTGCATAATCCCGGTCCAGTCACCGTGACATGGAGTCTAAATACAGTGTATGGTCATCATGCGTATGCCAGGGATGGGGTCTGCTTCCAAGTAGGTTCAGTCCTGGGTTGGGGACACTTCAGTCAGGACCCTGCCACAACAGCACTGGGAATGGAGCATTAAATTTACCACCTACATAAATTTTTTCAGTAACAATTAATAAACTATTCTAGTGACCCAGAAGGGAAACATACCCAGACTGGAAAAAGCAATTCAGCATCTGCAAGAGAAATGTGTTGAGTGTGAAAGGCGCTGAGCTGCCCAGTAACCTTTTTCTCTGGGCTGTAGATGACCACACATTTTGCTGCTGAGCAGCAAGGAAAGTTCTCTGGTGTGACTCATTGATTTATAAAGGGAAAACTACTCCTGACAGCAATGCCTGAACAAAGGAGATGTTGTAACTGAGGGGTATAGAGTAAACAGTATCATAATCTTGCAGCATTTGAGTTATCATCTTGTTTCTAACAACTCAATAGCCATAATAAACAACTCATTTCTCAACAACTAAATACATTCCCATACAAACACACACAGTTGAAAGGCTTTTCTGTCTATATGCAAAACTAAACCCAGAACTAGGTGGAATAGTCTCAAGGTGACTCTCAGACTGAGGGAGTTTTCATGGACATTTCAAGAGATTAAGTGAATGACTAAAAGCTCAGAGCATCAGACCAAAAATATATCTTTAGTTGCTCGACATTCCCTGTTGAAAATGGGTGGTGCAGGCATTTGTCTCTGATCAAGAAGCCAGTGGGAGATCTTGGCTCTAGCTTTTGTTCTGGATTCTTGCTGCTGCTTTGTCCTTTTCAATCAGGCACAATTTTGCTGCCCTTAAATTGAGCAGCACCAGATCCCCCAAGAAACTCTCACTGGATGGATATTGGAGTTCCCAAGAACATCTGTCATGTTATAGTTGTTCAGAAACTGAAGTGGTGGCTGTCTTTCTCCTGCAACTGCAGGCACAAACCCAAATAGCAATTTTATTTCAAGATGTTTCTAATAGAAGCTAAGCTGGCCCAGATATCTGTAGCTTTATTGCCCAGGCAGTGCCAAAGGCAGGCATCAACAAAGGAGGTGGCACAGAACCAGTGAGCCTTTCCTGCAGAAGGCCAGATACAGGCTCTACACCTTACAGGTTTTGGGGTTCCCTCAGGTACCAAAATTTTGTGAGGCTGGGTCCTGTTTCATAAGTAATGTCACTAATGGCTGCAGTCTGATTTGGTCCAGGTTTAACTTTTCTTAAGGCAATTTAATTTCTTCACTGAGCACAGTGAAGTTTGGTGGAGCTCTTCTTTGCCCACTGTACATGGAGCCTGGCCACTTCCTTACAAGGAAGCGCTGCCTCTTATCTCCTCCTGACACATGCCAGCCTCAGACCTCCCCTGGCCAGGTGACATGGTGACAGCAGACGCACAGCACATGGTCCCTGTGGAGGCTGTGGTTGGTGAGACCTTGCAGCCGTGGCTTCTGCAGGGGAGCTCTCTCCTCCTCCTGGCTGCAGAGGTGCCTCCTAGAAGGGCACAGGTGAGTTTCTGCCTTTTAGCATCTTCTGGAATAAAAGGTTAAAGCAGTACCTGGCTCACCAGGGCTGAGGGGGGCATGTCTAGTTGTTTGGCCTCTTTGCTGCTCACAATGAAGGCTATTAAAATATTCTCAGTTAAATTATTCTCCTTTCTTGTTTGCTCTGACCTCTTTGCTTCATGGCAAAGCCTCTGGTTTGTCCTAGGGGCTTTTTAGAACTTGTTTGGCAAATGTCCATTTGGTCACTTGGCTTTGCAGTGTTGTTGCACTGCAGTGTTGCAAGCGATCTAAAAAAATGGAGGTATAATACAGGAGGAACAATTTGGAGAGCTGCTAAAAACCTCTGAGGAACAAAGACAACTAAATAAATGTCCTGGAGATAAACTTTCAAGAACCATGTTGTGGCAACAGTGAGTGGAAGCTTGATCGTACAAGGTAACCAGCCTTGGTCTCGGCACTCTTGAGCCTTCATGAGAGTCAGTACTCAGTGTTTCTAGAAAATGACAGAAATGGGTCAGCCCAGGGGATTTCATGGTTTTCCTAGATATCTAGATTCTGAGATTGAGTTGATTTTTGATTTTAAAACTGCTGTGTCGAAGGAGCGTGCTGGCCATGAATGTGATGGGAAGCAAAGCTCCCGGGACAGCAGCTGCTGTTCCCTGGGAGCACTTAGGGTCATCAATTCAAACACTCAGAAATTAGGAGAAAATGTCCTATATTTAGCTTATGAGCATTTTGATAGCTGCAGGAAGCAATGCAAAACCATGAAGGCATTTCCTGGCCTCCGACTTATCTTTCGGATTTCACAGTTTCATACAGAGTTTCTAGATGGGAAAAGCTTTGTAGGAAGGAGGCTTACATTCATTTATGTTTCCAAAGGAAAACACAAAGTTCTTCCCCATGTGAGGAGTTACACTGACTGTGAATAAGGGCTCTCGTGGGAAACACAGCCTGCAACAGCTTTTTTTATCCCCGGAAGAGATGGAGCAGTGAGTCTGTGTGAACGTGCTGCTCTCAGGGTGACCTGAGGGTCTTGCCAGTGGGCTGCACAGCTCTCACTGTCACCAGTCAGCAGTTTGGGGTTGTGTCGCCTGTTCTGCAGAGCAGGACACAACCACAATTGCAGATGGAGCCCTCATCTGCTTACTGTTTTTTTAGGTTTTTAAGCCATAAGTAACTTCTACCTCCATTATCTGGAAGTAAGAAAGCTCCAGTGTAAAATCAAAGTAGCTAAAAGGACTTACTCCGGACTTACTAAGTGTGTTCACTTAGGAAATATTGTGGGTGGATGACCCTTTGATGACCTGTCTTTCTGGCCATCTCATAACCCTGTGTGGTATGTTCCCAGACTGAGGGATGTCCAAGTGTTATCTCTTTATCAGCTGTGTGAAAGGCTTATTTAAAAAGAAAAAGAAATGGAATGTGCACAGACTTGAATTGCAGTGTTGCTCAAACTTTGTGTGAAGACACAAGGAGCACCAGGCTCTCAGAGCACTTTCCCTCTGGTTTTTAGGGAATGGCCTTCAGGAAAGCTCTTCCTTCTCCAGACCATTACTTGAGACCTCCTTAATTGCTTGGTACAGTGGTAGATGAGAGGGACTGCCTTACAGCTAGATGGTTACTTTACCTCCTCCTGTTCCTATTGCTTGAAGTTAGCCTGCTCCCATGAAGATCGCTCACATGTGTGCCTGGCTGGACACCTCAGTTCTCTTGCAGAGTCTTATTTGGGGGCACCTTAACCTGATTCCCTCAACTGTACGACTATTACTCCCGTTCCTAGCGATTTTGTGGTCCTGTCACTCTTCCTCTGCACATGAGGCTTTCCCAGCTGCTTTAAAGGGACCTCTCACCCTGTCTCATCCACCCAAGTGCTCCCTTGGGTCAAGAAGGTGCTGGAGGGAGATGCATTTTTGCTAGGTTTCCTCCCTGCCTTCTGACCTGTGCCTGGGGGGATGTGTGGAGGCATATGTGGAGACCCAAAGGGTGGCAATACTGGTCAGCTGATACACACAGTGCTTTTCCCTATCTGTCACCTCTGGGGTAGGGAGAGTTGTACCCCTGCTTGTAGCAGCATGCTGTGCTTTATGCTCAGAAATCAGCCTGTCCCAGCAGGCTGGGGACCCGCAGTAGCTCCTTTCTCTCTGCAGCAGGACTCAGAGCTGCATGATGTGGTAGTGAATGTATTCCTTCAGGATATACAAGAAGGAAGATGAAGGACTAAGATTAAAAAAACACAGCCTGAAGGATGAGTGCTAGAGTCCAGGACAAAAGTCAAACAGGAGAAATAAGCCAGTAAGCTGGAGGAAACAGCCTGACAAGTCTCTTGTTTGGGATGCAGCACAGGATGGAAATCAGGCCCTAATGTGTATACCTGAGACCTTCCAAGCACCATTTTCTGGGCATTGCTGGGTCAGGACCTGGACATGAGCCCAACTCTGCTGTATCAGAGTAGCTGTGCAGGGTGCTGGTGTTGGCATGTGCTCTCTGCTTTTTCTCCAAAGCCCCCCAGCATCACATGGGCCAGTGGAGAAGGTCCCTGCGGGGAGGTGTCTGCCCTGCAGCACGACCAGTGTGCTGTGGCCTGGAGCCAGCCACTCCCGTCCACTGGTTGCATTTCTCCCACCACTGAGTTTTGTTAGTAATTTTTTTCTTTTCAAAACCCTGTTTATTCAACCCAATCCTGCTCACTCATGTAAGCCCTATCTGTGTGGTCTCTTACCTATGTTCTTTCCTGCTTCACATGCTGGCCAGTGTAGTTCTAACTTCAGCCTCAATTTCTTCATTATCCAAAGAGCTGAAATAATGCTGTACTTCACCCAGTTGGTCCTTAGAAACCTCAGAAAAAGATGCTTAAAATGTCTATATGATTTGGGAAGATACAAAATATTTCAGCAGCACCATAAGAAATTAATTTAGACAATTTTAATGGGAAGGTTATGGCTATGCCTTGAAAGATAATTCTGATGACATCTTTTCATTATTGAATCAATGTAAATGAATGGGTTTAAAATTCAATATCCAGATTTTCTGGATTTAATCTAATATAGATGTTCAGTTGTGAGAAGTCTGTAATTGTTCAGCAAAGCCAAAACAGATTCTCCCTTGTCTATAGTAAAGATACACAATCTCATTTTAAACTGCACACTGAAAAAAAATGGTGTTAATATATTATGAATATTATTAAGACACTTTTAAACGAACAGAAAGGCACCTCTTCCATGCACAGCTTGGGATGTCCAACTTGCCATACAGCCAAGGCCATTGGAAGAGGGTAACAATATCACACAACACAATATAACACTTCAGTACTCTTATCTCTCAGTCATTCTTTCATTTTTCTTTATTTGTAAAAGTTGTATAAAATGCCTTTTAAAATTGGTATGGTGAAACTGAGAGGCTTTTCCAATGTTGACCAGGTTTCTCTACAGGAATAATGTAGATACACAGCAAAGGAACCAAGCCAGACCTCTAGGAAAGGCTGTTGACACATCATTGACATCATGGAACTATATAGTGACATGAGCTCTCGTGCACTGCTGTCCACACACTCTATCACAGAACTCCAGTATCACAACTTAGTAACCAGCCTCTTCACAGTGAAAAACAAAAATTCAGAAAAATTTACAAAAGCTACACTTCAAAATTTGAAACACTTTTACAAAGGAGTAACTACAAATCTGATACTGAAAACAGAAGCTGACAGCTTCACCTATTGCTACATATTGATCTTGATCACTTCCAGACTTCAAACTTGCACCAGGCAAATCTATTTCTAGAAAAATGAAGAATGGAAGTTTAATGGCACCCACTGCTTTGAAAGAAAGATGATGGCAGTCTTCAAGTAAAGCAAAAAAGGCCTGTAGTAGTGTTTAGGGCTACAGAGTGGTAAAGGAGTCAAGTGGCTGTTGGACAAAGGGCTGTAGGAATGGCATTTTCTGGCAAAGTAGGGTGACTAGCACAGCCTCCTGGTTTTGAGAACACAGTATGCATGTGCACTTAGATTATAAGACACCACTACTGCAGGAGCAGGAAAAGCACTTTGCTTATGTAGAAGTCACTGGAGGAAGGCAGGGATCTCTCCTGTAAGAATAAAATCAGTTCAAAATTGTCCCTTTCATAAAGGACTGTCTCTTTTGCATAACTCTGGGTCAGAAAAGTGAGCCAGATTCTTCCATGGTGTAGCTCAAATCATCTCTGCCCAGTTTACTCCAAAGACAGCTTTTGACTGCAATCTTTGGCTCAACTTCAGCCACGTGTGGCTTTCTTGCTGTTTCTGGCAAAGGAGCCAAAACCTGGAGCAGGTGAGTGACTGAGTGCTAATGGGTCCTGTCAGGCTGCTGCAACACAGTTTCTACTCTGCACAGCTCTAAAACAAAGCTGGGCAGGCGAAAGTCACCAGTGATCAAACTACACAGCCTGAAGGAGAGGAGGAGAAGAAAACAGGGCTTTTATTTCAGAATACAGAGGCTGAAAGGCTTTCAGCTGCTGAACAATACTGACAACACAAAATTAAGGCTGCTGCAAGCAGTTCTTGAGCCCTGACTTGAAAATAACTAAATTTAGTAAATCTATGATCATTGAATGCATTTTCTTTTTTTGCAGCAGTCAGCCAGCCAGCCAGCCACTACAAACGCACCTGCAATAGTATCTGAAAGGCAGCTACTTTTACAGGATTATTCATAAACCTTCAGACCTCTTAGCCAACTGAGAGCTTTTCCTCACAGATTTTCCTATAGATCAGAAAATGTGTTCTCAAAGCTTTACTGTCATGGCTGGTAATGTCCTGGATGTAAAATAAGGCAGGAGGGTTATTCCATTTGTTTCTTTAAAGAACAGGATACCATGGCTCAGGTCCATGCAAATGTGGCATAGAGGAAACCTTGGCTCCATCTGCTCACCTTATCCCATGCCAGACCTCTTACCAGTGAGCCAAAGCAGAAGGGAAAAAAGGGCAGAAGCCCTGTCCAAGGCTCCCAGTAGTTCCTGCCCAGCCTTTCCTCCCACAGCTGCTTCCTGGGAATTCAGAGGAGCCCTGGTAAAATGCTGTCTACTAAAACAAAACCCTTTGTCAGTAAGAATACTTAGAGGTGCAAAACTCAATTTGCCTCAACAATTCCATAATACTCTGGAATCAGAAAATGTAGTTTATGTAGTAAGTCCTCCTGCATCATCTAAGCTATTTATCATGTGACTAGAGAAAGCCTTACAGTAAGGAGCTTTCTCTTCTTGGTCCTGGATATAGCACCGAGAGTTAACACAGAGGTAAAGTTGCTTCAGAGTGGTGCAGCACTTCTGCTGGAACACAGGAATAGGGCACTTACGAGTCTTTTCCTTCCCCTGTCACATCTTGTTTCTTGAACAAGCTCTGCAAGCTCAAGCTTGTTGTAGCATGGAGGTACTGCTCAAAAATACGACTTGATCCTCTGTAGGCTCAGGTGACCCAGAGAAAAAGTAAATGTTGCCCACCGTCCTGAAACATGGCCCTGTGTTCCTGAATTTATTTAGAACACATAAGTCATGAAATCACAGTTCTGCTTGATTCTTCTTCCAAAAAACACTCCCATGTTGAACTTCTTAGACATGCTATGCTTGTCCTCAGAGGAGGCAGACCCTTTCCAGAATTTAGCTTCCTGAAACATGTACTTTACAGATAAAGATGTGGAACAGTGTATCTTTTTGAGGGAATAAAGGGAAATAACTTTGCTACCTGCTTACAGTCATTGAAACAGCAATACCTATCTTTTTTCTCTTTTTAAAATGCTTATTCTCTCACCAAAAAAACTCCAAAATGTTTTATAACATTACAGAGCTCTGATCCTGTGGCACAAAGACCTGCTTCTGTGCACCATTTTTAAACTTTCTGTTTTCATTGCAATGATGACTAAATGGGAAAGTTATGCAGACAACAATGCAGCAATAGAACTGCTGTAGGTTGTTCTATGAACTGTGAAAGCTATGACCAAAGATAAGGCAAACACAAGGGAACTAAAGGGGAATTTCTCTTCCTTCTCCTTTCTTCCACCTCTAAACCTGGGTGGGGAAAGACAGTATATTACAAGAGACAGCACCAAACACTATACCTAGCATACAAAACAGAATAAATGATTGGACAGATCACTGCAGAGGAATTTCTAAGTCAAATTTAAAAAAAATGCACAATCCCTTTAAAAACTAATCAGTATACAATCACGATGCAAAAGGAATATAACGGAGCTTTTCCTGAATTCCACATATTCTGGCCACCCTTCCCTCCCACTCCTCATAAGTCCATTTTTGCAAGGTCAGGGAAGTTTGGTTCTACATCCTCTCAATGTAAGTGAAAGGTGGCTACTACTGTTAATTTATGAGATCCTGGAGCTCCTCATCAGTCAGTTCATTGACTTCCATGATCTTTTCCAAGTGCTCCATATACCGGGCATGGTCTTGCAAAAAGTGGGGCACCCTCATGTTCTCAATCACAGCTAATCCTTTCAGGCGATCCACATCCTCATATGAGATCTGTAAGGAAGGACATGGGTTAGTTTAGTAGTATAGTCCTGTTACTTCTCTGCTGTTGCTCTAAATTCTCTCTTGTAAATGAGAAAATAATTCAGAGTAGAGGAGTTTAAAATCTTGAAGAAACCTTTGAAAACAGGACTAACTCTGTGTGCTTCAGTGTAATTTTAGCAAATGCCTGCATAATTCCTGATTCTGTTTTTGATTCAATCAGTAAACAGACTCATAAGAATCTGCATGAGAATGATCTACAGCAGCTGCAGGAATAGAGAGGGAGCGTATGTGAGTCCTGGAGTCACTCCTCAAAGAGGTGGAAAAATTGACATGAAAATGGAAAAAACACTGTGCCAAAGACTAAGGAACTAGAAAGAAAGTGCAGGACAGGCATAGCACAAGAAGGAGGCTTTGGGAAAGGCATGGTGCCAGCTGACCTGAACTCTGATGTTTTCATTTTCACTACCAAATGTGCTTATGTAAAGCTAAATTAAAATGCACTTCTAGTAACTAACAAAAGCATGAAGAACACTTAAACATCCAATTTTAGTTTTTTGTTTTCCCCATTCAGTTGCAGGGTGGAGACTGAGTTTGCCTCTTGGCATCAGAGCTTACTGAGTGTAAGTGTCAAACTCTCAAACATTTTCCAGCTACTACAGGGCCAAATACCCTTTTTTTGTAATGAAAACTGATATTTTTTTCTTCATAGTCTTATGATTCTACAAGCTAGGATTAAAGTCATGGTAGCTCAAGGTGCTGTGAACGATGGTCCAGAATGGACAGATGCTTTAGCTCTCCACAAGCTGCCCTGCCAGCACAGAATAGGACTCCTTGGGCAGCTATACAGCATGATGAAATTTGTGTGGTTACTGCTTTGTCTACAAGCTGTGTGTTCTGGGCATCCTAAGGACAGAAGCATATGTACTGGCAAAACCCACCAGCCTAGCTGTGCTTACTAAATGGCAAGTCCTATTTCATCATAGGAGGTTTGTGCCAGGTGGCTTAAGAGTGGAGCCTGCTCCTTCCAACCTTTTTACCCCACATTTCTAAGGAGCTGAGCACTGTGCCATCTGGGTTCCCTGGAAACAGCCTGCCTTCTTAGCAGGTGATGGTTTCTCTTCAGAAAAGATTAAAGTGAGCATGAAGGATTTACCAATGTGTAAGGGGCATGGAAGGGCTCTCTGGAAAGACAGGACATTAGAATCCAGATTGATAAACCTGATTAGTAGGGACAGGTGCATCTCACTGATGATAATGGGAACAAAGTCTGCAAAGAGAAGGAATTTGCATCTGAATACATGTGTGTGCTTTTCTAGTTGCAATGACAAGATGCATCCCATTTGAAAAAACAAACATACACCCATGCCCAGGCTTACCCAAGTCACTAAGATATTGCTGTTTGAAGATGGTGTGGCATTACACCTGACTAACCTGTTTAGAAGTGGATACAGAGAAGCTGTACAACATCATACCATCTCCTCTCAGTCTGGAGAACCGAGAACAGTACCTAATGAGATTAAATTCTACATCTTTTCTTCCTCATATTTATGTTCAGGGGTTTCTGTTACTGCTGCAAGGAAGAAACATGATCTGTGATCTGAGGTATAGTTTGGATGGGATGTATTTCCCCAGTCCCTGAATTGCTAAAAAATGACAGAAGTTGACATCCTGAGAAGATCAAAAACATAATCTCATCTTATTGCAGAAACAAGTTGTCTTCCTCACCACATGTAATTAAACCCATTGTGTTAGATAAAAAAGACTGAGGCTACAACCTACGCTTTTTGCAATGTGTTCATGTGTTTCTTGGGTAACACAACAGTAGGTGATATTTTGCTGCTTTTGCTTTTTAGAACTCTGGTAGTTATGTTATACTGAAGTGCACCCAAGATCTGCATTCTATTTCTCCTCAGTATTACTTGCACACGATTGCCACATGAATGGTTTGCAGTGCTTCCCGTATGCGATTGTTTCCTGCAGAGTTTTAAAACAGCTCCTTTTAAAAACCATCTTTTCTCAGGCTTCAGGTTTTTCCCTTAGTCACTTCTAGGGATGTTGAACAGCTTGCATGTGTCCTGTTTCCACACATCACGTTCTTCTACACTGTGAGTAACGTCAGGAGCCTCAGGAAGGCACAGCTGCCTCCATCAGGCAGATTTCTATAGCACTCAGAGGAGAACAGAAGACACAGAAACTTCAGTGTGGCTCTGTCCTCACACTACCTACTAAAGCACAGAAGCAATTCACTGTCAGCAGTACAGTGGACTGCTTCCGTTTCCTATTACGTTCACACCTTTATTGTATTTGCAATGGAAACATGCCCACGGTAGACACACTGAGAAAGATGAGCTCACTTGTTACAATACAACACTGAGAAACTGTAAAAGACAGTGAAAGTTTTCCCACTAAATGCTGGGCTTCCCTGTGTTTAAATCCTGTGCTTTTCATTCTAATCTGAAGATGTGCCAGGCAAGCTTAACACTCCCTTTGGAACAACCCAATCCTATTCCACCCTGAAAAACCAAATAAATCCCCCTTCAAAGTTGTGATAAACTTGTAATAACCATAGGCTATATCTGAGTGCAAGTTTCATACTTCTCTATGCTCACAGAACTTGTCTTTTCTGAGAGTATATGGAGATATTGGAATGGGCCCAGTGAAGGGTCACTAAGATGATTAAGGCACTGGAGCATCTCTCCTATGAGGAAAGGCTGAGAGAGCTGGAACTGTTCAGCCTGGAGAAAAGAAAGCTCAGGAGCATCTTTGTGTGTATAAACACCTGACAACATGGGTGACCCACTGGCAGGGCAAGAGGCAATGGGCACCAGTTAAAATGCACAAAATTCCATTGGAACACAAAACACTTTCGTATGGTGAGAGTGGTAAAACACTGGCACAGGCCAGAGGGGTTGTGGAGTCACCATCAGTAGAGATATTCAAGGCCCAACTGGACATGGTCCAGGGCAAACTGCTCTAGCTGACCCTGCTTAAGCATGGGAGTTGGACTAGATGATATTGAGAGGTCTCTGCAGACCTCGACTGATCTGTGATCCTGAGAGTAGGCACTGCTCTTATACACAGCTTTCCAGTTTGACTGCAGAAGATGTCTGCTGCAAAAACATTCAGAATAGACTTTATGATCCCTTGATTTTAGAAGTTATAAAGTCAAGCACTTATAAATTATCATACTGCTAGAATTAAATTGCTTGTAGACCCTTAATGTGGATGCCATGCAATGTGGATCATAGTGGAATCTGTAATTATATAAGGAATGACTTATTACGTTTTTAGAGTGGCCTAACAATCCTCCAGACTCCCTGAAGAGACACAGGCATGAAGCAGCACAGGAACAGTGTGTGTTCAGTAGAGTTGCAGGCCGAAGCTGTGTGAAGTTAAGGAGGCCTAAAGCACAAGGAAATTTCAGAGAATAAAGACTTATCTGACAGTGCAATTTTATTTTCAGAGCTTTCTAACTTGGCTCAGTTACCTAAATAGCTCTTGCTTATCAGTATGGATGTTTCTGACAGTAAAGGCAAAACTTAAATGTGGACCAAAATCCTCTATCATAATATGCCCCTTTCCTTTACCACACATTTATTGCCAAGTAGGTAGAAATGTTGGTATACCAGCTCTGAATGCAAGCTTTACGTCAATTTGACTCCCAGTTTATGTGAGTATGAACCCTGCTTTATGAACCGTGGAAACTTAGCAACCCAAGGATTTGGTTCAAGAAGCCTGACAAAGTTTCTGCACTTCTTAGGATGATTTTCAGAACAAACAAGCTGTGACAGTTAGAATGGACATAAAATATGTTCTGTGGATGTAGAAATACCATGTATTCTGGGGAAAAAAACCCCCCACACTGATTTTTGAAAAACAGGTGCCACCAGTGAGAGAAATTTGAGATGAAAAATTCTTTGTGGTAGAAGGGGATGTGCTAGAATCAAATGGTTAATTTTGTTTCCTGCTAGGGCTACCACCTTATCTAGTACCTGTCCTGCTTGGCCAAGCCAGTCTGTTGTGCTACAAGTCAGGTAGTACTCCATAAAGGGAGGAAAGTCTGAGAAATATAACCATAAAATCTTAATTGAGGAGCTAAAACCATAAGCGAGGAATGAGGAGAATCTGGTAGAAGTTTCTAGGACCTCAAAATATTTGCAACTTGCACAGCGTAATTCAAAGTGCTGTACAGAGCTGAGATTTCCAGATCAAAGTAAAAGAGAGCAGGATGACTCAGAGCTCCTTGCAGGCAGGCCTGCTGAAATGGTAAAACTGTAGCCTTTGGGCATAATCAGTCTGCTCACCTTTCCAAGGGCTGTCAGAAGATAGAAATCAATGGACTCCCTGTATCTCAGGATTCGGAGGATGCCATCCAAGTACACCTGATCCTTATTGAAACAGCCTGAAAAGGAAGGGAGATACATTGTACTCTATCAAGGTTTGGCCAAGGCATGTTCTCAGAAGCCATTATGAGCAGAACAATTTTATTTTTAAAAACTAGACATTTATACCCCTGACTTGAAAAACTTTTCCAAAAACTAACTAGAAGGTAAAACCTACTAGACAGAGAAAGAAATCAAACACAGATGATAGTGTCTGTGAATAACCACTGCAACATTGCATCTCTTGTAATAAATACGAAAGGGCAAGTCAAGCTGTGAGTATGGACTTCTTCACAGTTTTGTATTTACATTCCACTTCCAACAAAAAGAATCCTTTACTGATTCAGCTTGAAAGTCTCACACGTGCATTTTCAGCCTTGTTTTCCATAGTGAAATTCCTGACACCTCATTTCAGAAAGTGTGGAGTCCCATTTCTCCATTTTGCGAAAGTTTTACTGTGTGGCATGATGAAGGAGCTCTGTGCATGCCCTGAAAACCTCCCTGAAGTAAAAAAAAAAGAGAAGACAAATAGGCAACCCACCTGGTTGTGACGTGTCAGTCCACCCTCTCTTGGCTCGTACGCAGTAATCCCACCTAGTATTGGGGTCTTTGACAAATTTTCCCACGTCCTGGAAAAGCCGACTGAAGGACATTTGGCTAGCCTGATACACTGTGTAGTAGAGCAGGGCAGCTCTCCAAAGAAAAGGGTCTTTGCGGAACAGCACACTGTGAATGCTCGCCAGCCCCTCTTCTGTAGGGTTGATTGGTTTTAACCCGTGTTTTCTACGACCATTCCGGTTGCACCAAGGCTGGCTGTTGTTGTTAAAACCACGAAAATAATGAGTTCCTGAAAAGAAGGATTATGGCACTTAGAATGGTAGCATCTAATGATTAACAAAAAATTATAAGATATATAAGGAGATGCCCATTTCAGAACTCTGAGCAGGTAGGACTGGGAACTGGGGAAAGTGACACCTTTAGCCTTGTCTGCAACAGAGAATTTTGTCAGAGATAGATACACAGTGCAAATATTCACCTGCTGACTGCAAGTGAGACTTCTGAAAATGCCTAAGGAATACAACTATCAGGAAGACTTGACTTTCCAAATCTGTGGAAAGGAATTTTCAAAAGTGTATTACATGCTGAATATCTCTGGCATAGGCTAGGCATTGTAATGACAAGAAGGAAGGAAAATCAAAGTAAGGGGGCAGAAATGCTGCCTCCTGAAGGTGATTAAACAGTCCTATGGCAGCCTTGGAAGATGCTGTGTCCCCTTACAATGTGAGTAACCGTGGTTCAAGGCAATCGCAAGGCTTATTCTTCAGCTGATATTCAGGCACTAGCCAAGTTAATGCATTTTAGATGTCCTTAATTAAAACAGATGCACTGAAAATTTTGCAGAAATTTTCCACAGGGCTGGGCCCACCTTGTGTAATGCAAAACCAAGGCAATCTTACAGCAGTTTAGGGGTCGCTGGGTAAATTCTTCCTGCCTAAAGCATTGCCTACATTTGCAAGCAATGCAGCGTAACAAACACAGATTTTTAAAGTGAAATGGCTGGAGCTGAGGTTGAAAGGTCAAACTATTTTCATTTCCCTTTTTTTTTTAACTCCAAAGTATCTCTAAATTGCTCTTATGAGTAAAATGTCCCTGAGCAGTGACAGCACACAAGGTATGCCCTGGAGCATAGCCTCTGGACTAGCATTATCTGAAAGGATTATACTTTGCCTGCTCCAAGATTCCTTCGGCACGTGAACCTCAGTGCAGTAAGTGGGACTAGCTGGTAGATTTCCTTCAAAAGCTCATTCTGGATCTGACCTAAAATGCTAACGTTTATGTACGTTAGCATTTTAGGAATTCTTTTACTGCATGCTGCAGTGATAAAAAGGTTTCTCCTTCCCTTTAGCACACCTAAAGCACAGGTTCTTTATATATAGTGCCTGGCCCATCATTGTGAAATAATTAAGAATGCATGCAAGTACTCCCCTTTGCCTGAAGAACTGATGTCACGCTCATACCAATTTCGTGTCTCAGCATCCCTTCCAGCCAGTGCTCTCGTGCAGTGGAGATATTGATAGTGAGAGTGGGGCGGCCATTCACCACTGTCATTGAGGCTCGGGATAGCAGGTCCTCCGTGAGATGGACCACAATCTGAAGAGGAGAGAGTTCAGGTAGCAAAGAGCTCTCTTCTCACTCTTGTTCCTGCTTTTTCCTTTGGTCCTTCCATTATTTCATTTCTCTTTGATCCCTTGCCCTTCACAACTCTTCCTTGCTGCCAGCAATCACCTGTGAGAGACCTTTCTGACTCCACTGAGTTTATCCTACTCACCTGTGCTGCTGACAAAACCTCAGGCTTCAGTGGGATTCAGTAAGAGGGTTAAGATAGACAGATAAGAGACTGCAAAATTTAATATAGTAACAGTGACTAGATTCAAGGGTCAGGGAGCAACTATATGCAGAGTAAATTAGACAAAATTCCATTTTTTGAACCGTGTCTAATTATCTTAGAATTACTGAGAACTGAAAAATACTACGTAAATACACATAAATTGTTTTGGTATCTGTATATCTAACTGTATGAAACCTTTTCAGTTGCAATTCTAAAGCCACATGAATGGGAGGAGGAAGCACTATGTACTTTGTTTCCTGTTACATGATGAGGACTTGAAATATTATGAAAATGCTGGTATTGTTTCATTTTGGTTTATACAGGAATATAGTTCTTGCTTTCCTGTTTTCTCTTGGAAAACTGGTCATCAAGACAAAAACTGCCAGAGAAGGAAATTAATGCATATTTATATATTTTGTTATTTGACTTCAAAAAGCCTTTTTAAACAAGTGACTGAGAGGGAGAAGGGAAACTCTCTTTGTTGAAGACTAAGCACCTTTCCCTCTTCATGTAAAGCCTAAAGAAACAGTACTGCTTAGAAGAGTATAAGGGAGAGTACTTAAAAGAAAGACGACTTTTTTAGTATCAAAAAAAAAGGACCCAGGGATCAAAGCCATTAACATGACACTTCCCTGTATTCAAAACTCATCATTCAGCTTCAAGTTCAACAGCAAACAGTCAGTCGTATAAAACTTATATTTAAAAGGCAGAAAAAATAGGTAAATCCCAAAGCATTTAGATTTAAAGCACAGGTACCACTTAGCTTTATTAACATCTCGTCAGCTGGCAAGAGTATTTTCATAATATTTTAGACCATACTAAACATGCTGTATTAACTTTATATTTGCAGGAAAAGTAAAGCATTTCATTAAGAAGGACATGGGTTGCTGGATGAGCATGCAGGATCCTGCTTCCATGAAGTCAAACCAAGCCAAAAACGAATGCAAAGGGAGATAAAAGCATAGCAAAGACCAAACATATAATTTTTTTTATGCTTGCTCTAAACTATCATTTATTAACTCTCAGAAACACAGGTAAGGTCTGGTTATGAGTGTCAGATCATAGTCTCACAAAACTGTGTGATGAGTTTAACAGTTTCTCCTAATAATATTTACCAATTAAACGTAGTTTCTGGGAAACTAATTTTTGTCTCTTGATCTCCCATTCCAGACTCCTCTTGCTCATTGCCAGTGACCTCACCCAAGTCTTGGACTGTGTCAGCTGGTGATTTCATTTGGAATAGTTCTCTTTTTAAATGTTCAATTTCATTTGACTTTTCCAAGAAATTTGATGTAACTCCATCAGACTGGTCTTTTTAAATCCTGAATATAGGAAATAAGTTTTTTGCAAAGGGTTCTAAAAAATTAGATGTTTAAATCCAGGAAAAAACAGCACTCAAACCAACTCAACAAGCCACCCTCTTTCAGACATTTTTATTCACTTATGTCACTTTCATTTGTGTTACTTCTTATAAATCAGTCTCTTGGGCTGGTGCTTATTTTTCTTGGCCTTTTCTTAACTCTTTCCTTTGGTGTAAATAATTTGATACAAGAGAACGGATGGCAGAACTGATGAATAAATGGAAATGTGCTAGTCTCCAAGTAGCTGAAAAAAGGAGGGAAGGAAGGGTGTCGTTCTTGGGTACTCCCAAAAGAGGTGAATTTAAGAACAAGCATATATGAATCAGGAAACAGGCCCAGAGAGATGGCTGAAGCATTCACAAGGAATTTGCATCGTTTCAATTGTTCAAACGTTAGAGTGGGTATAGCCATGAGAAAAATATGATGTAAGGAATATTCTTGTAATTATGGAGGAAAGGCCTCCCAGATGGTCTCCAGGGTCTATCCATGTGTAACGTCTAAGGTCTACATAAATGTTTCTTTCCTAATCCAGCGTATGACTTACCTCACCAAGACAGCCTTCTTTCACCATGTATTTCCTGACACGATTCCAGATGCGACTTTTAGTCAGCAAGCTGCCTCCAGTGGCCTGTTCAAATTTTTCATAGCTTCCATATTTCTGCAATGTTCGCTCCATAATGTTAATGGACTATAAAATACAAAAGCATAGCAAATATCAGTGCAGTAAGATCCCCATGTCAGATTGGCATGTGTATTCTTTCTCTCCCTCTCAGTCTCTTTTTTTTTTAAATTTTAAAATCTTTCTTCTTTTCTTGAATCATTGACAATCACTATCAAGATGTACTCATTTAATACAGGCTGACACATGCTGCAATGAAGTTATACCAGCTTCAGATGTACATCAATGCTAAAATACTAAAAAAAGATTCTGGTCAAATCATCTTAGACCCACATACATCGTGATTATCAGTCTAGTGAAATAATACACATTTTCTCTTTAATTTTGAGAATGTTGTACAACTACCTTATAAAGCAGATATAACAGGATATTTGCAGTTTGTCAGCATGTTTCTTTTTATGGTTTTCTAAAGAATTTTACAAAGATCAACTATTACTGTCATCTTGCTTCATTTCTTGGTATTTTCTAACTTAGAAACACTGATCCATGATTAAGCAGATGTTTAACTATAATTTTAACGATAATATTTCAACCAAAAATGTCTCTTTACAACGAAATCCTCTGTACCATAGGTGTCTGTTTCAGAAAGGAGGAGAGAGAGGAATTTTATTTAGGAATTTTATTTACAGAACTTTCATTTAAAATTTTCATTTAAACAATGATACATCTTTATTGCCCCCCAAAATGAAGGAGGCATGTTTCACTAGACAAACAGAGTGGTATCAACAATTCTCTTATGTATTGCTGGTAGAAGCAGACCCTTGTAGGTGGAAAGCTCAGCATGATGCCCATAACACTATCTGAACTCTGCATGTTGAAGATGTTACTGGTGGGGTGTGAAATACTCATCCCCAGTAATCTGCTTTCCAGTAAGTCATTTCACACCCTTAAAGGAAAATGTGGCTTGGAATAACCTCTTTCCCAGCAACAGTCCAGCTACAGAGAATAGGATCTTTTCATAGATTTGATAAGAGAAGCTCCTGATATTACCTTAAAAAACTAACACTCTTTCTAAGAAAATACCACTAACAATGAAGGTGGAAATCTTTCAGACTGAATCTGTTTTTACATTATACACTTATATCTATGCATGAAGCTGGTAAAATGCTTGTTTCCAGCTGTGTAATTCTGACACTGTCAGACTGACAATTGTCCTCAAAAATTGGATTAATCTTTTACCTCTCACAGCTACTAACAATCCTACTCTAGTTTTTTTCTAGTTGAAACTAAGTAACCCTGAGTAATTGCTGTTGAAACCCATAAATGACAGCTCAACACACTCTTAAAGCCCAGTAGCTCTTTGATAAGAGAAATATCATTTACCTGAATGCCAAAGAAATATTACACCTAATATTCAGTCTTTCTTTGTCTGCCACTTATACATGCTATTAAATTTGAAGGACCATCTGGTCAGATTTGAGTTTCTTTTTCAAGAATGAAGAAAGGGCATAATTTGCTACCTTAGCACAGATTAAGCTAACCCTCTCTGTTTTTTTTAAAGAAGGCTGTATTTTTGGAGGGTTAAGCAATCTGGAAGCGAAGAATCTACCTACTGTGTCTCAATGCTGCAATCTCTGTCCCCACCGCACCTGACTCTCCACAATAAGGCTTTATTTATATGGGAGCAGAGGGCATATGCTGGAGAGCACTAATAGCAAAAAGGAAAGTGAGGGGTAAACAGAAACCTGCTACTGGTTATTTAAAGTCTATACACCAGTTCTTCAGGGACAGCCCAGCAGTACCACAATAAGTTACTCACAGAACTTGGCCAAAAAGTCAGCATGCGTGGCCTCATGAGAATGACTCTGGTAGAAACAGGCTCACCATAAAGCCACCCAGTCTTGTTACATGAACCATGTTTCCTTTCACTGCCTCCTGCGCAGCCAAAACTCCCTCGCCACCATGCTAACTCCAGCCATAGGTCAGGCTTTGACAGAGACTTGCACTGGACCCACTGGGGCCCTGGTGACACTTGACTGGTTCCCAGGACTGGGCCCATCTGGGCAGCTGTGCCCCTGCACCTGATGCAGGAGTAAGAAGCGGATGTTGTGAAGAAAGACACCGACAAAGAACACATTATCTTCTTTCCCCAGTTTTCATTATACGATCAGGTATCAGGATAACTGAAGAGAGGTATTGTAAAAATAGGAATGCCATGCTGCCAACTGAGCCAGTGCAAATGGCTTGGCTTTGCCTCTCTCCGTTACAATACCACAATGAGCACACACAGTAGCTGTGCTGCGTGGTGTTCCCTGAACCCTCACTTTCTGAGATAGGTCTTTCTATCTTCAAATGTATGGTTCTACAGAACAGCAATTCCTCTCAAAAGTTTTAAATAATGTGACTTAAAACACAGTAGATCTTGCAGGTGGAAAGGTTTGGCTTTCAATTCGCTGAAAGTTATTTACTGCAGGAACTGAGGGATGTGTGTTATTTTCAAAAGCCATCAGGGTTTGTTCCTTTCCTTTAAGACTTTTTAAGGCATCTTTCAGAAAGTACCTAGAACTCTGGCTACACCTCTCTACCAGCAAATCAAACAAGACCAGGATATTGGCTCGAGTGCTGGAAAGGGTCCATCCATGAGCTGAATTCTTGGTAGGTCCCAAGGAACAGTGCTATCTTAGGTGAACCAGCATTCCTCTCTCAGGCAACACTTGGCCATATCCAAAGGATCATGTGGTTGTTGGGTTCTCCAAAATAAGTGGCAACAAGGCCACTACGTTTTTATGCCTATTGTGCCTCTCAGCAAACCAAACATCACATCCAGCTCAGTTTCATATCAAACAATGATAAAAAGCTTTTCTGACATTGTGATAGCAAAGCCTTTGGATGGAGAAGAACAGGCAAGTGAGATTCATAGGCTGAAGAAAGCCAATAAAGGTAGCAAAAGATAAAAAGTAAGCTCAAAGAATTGCAAAGATACTTTACAGAATTTTGGAAAAAAATAGGACAAATCTAGAGTGCTGATCACAGTTGAGTAGGGGTGGATGAGAACAGGTTTGACGAAGCAGAGGACTGCCAAAACCATTTGAGAGCACGGGGGCAGTTTCTTCTCAATGTGAAAGTTCATAACAATAAGGGTGTTTGAGAAGGGCTTATAAACTTTATTAGCAATCCCATTCTGATGCTTTGATTTATAAATACATTAATACTATGAGATGCAGTATTATATAGGTGGTGTTATCCCAGAGGACTCTCCTACATTTCTCAGAGTGCAGGTATTTTCCAAAACCACCTCACCATAACAAACAGTGAGAAAATAAGCATCAAACACCAAACACACATTAAACTTTCTGCTTGGCTGTCTGTAAAAGCAAACTTCCTGGATCTGAGACATCCATGCTAAGGCAGGTAGCACAAGTTTGGGAGCCAGGAGGTCCAAGTTGTAGATAAATCCTACTGAAGAAGTACAGAGACTCTCTGGCCTCTTCTACCTCAACCTGATGCAGTTTGCAGCTCCAAGGGGAAGGGTGGGATACTGAAGGGTGCTTCCTCTACCTCATGTGCCATGCTGAGTAACCCATATACTGGCACTCCACCCATGTCCAAAGAGATGTTACAAGTTTGAACTCATGCATGCTGAAAAAGTCATTAAGCTTAAGATTCCTTATTGCTGGACACATAATAAAAAATTACTAAGAAGGATGCTCACCTCTAACACCTTCTCTCTTGACTCTGTTTCAAGTAGTCTAGATAATTCTTTCCAAGTGGGCAGGTGTGGCTCTGGAAGCACTGAAACAACAGGGAGAGCCACCACAAACACACACTGCCATCAGCACATAAATCTCTGGAGAGTGGCAGATTGCCCCAGCACTGAGATAGTCCCCATTCCCAGTGCTGTTGCTGGTTTTGACACTTCTTGCCACAACCACCTTAGCTGGGGATGGTTCCTCGGGGAAAAGTTTTGGGAAATTTTTGGTTTCCAGGCACTGACTACAACACCAAGCCCTTCATTTGGCGTTCTGCACCTGTCTCCAAGGTGAGATGACTCAGTCAGGTGTTGCAAGAACTTGCTGGGAAAGGGGAAAATCCAGACCAGCATGCTAGGTCCTGTCTATTCCAGCATCCAACTGTGAGCTTATTTTCCAGCCTTTGGGCCAGCAGAATACTGGTACTGCCATAGTTCATAAGGCAAAATTGTAAACTCCTCATGAACAGGTAAAAAATGGAGGAAAGGAAGAACTATGTGGCTGTACCACATTACTGGTTAGCAACAATAATTCCTATTCTTTTTTTCTTAGTTAGCTAAAGGTCTGCTTCAACCTCCCTTATCACTACCAAAGAGTACCAAAAGAAGCAGCAGTCTCAGGGCAAGCCCCCTTGCACAGCAAACTCTACTGATGCTCAAGAAAGCAATGACACAGAAGCACTAAGAAAAGCGAGACAAGGCTCAAGACAAATTGCCCGGTTTAGGTTATGGTGATGTTGGCTTTTTAAAACAAATTATTTACAGCCAAGTAGGTCTCTGAATCCCAAGTCAGCCATGCACAGAATGCAGCTTAGTTACTTGAGAGGTACTGTAGAAGGATGTACTGATAAGACATGCTCATGAGGCATTTGAGGGGATCAAGTCAGAAAAGGGGCTCAGTCCCCTACATTCAAGTCAGCTCATCCTACATTCAGAAGCAGCTGTGCTACAAAAGGGTCACAGTCTCTGCTGAGATCTACAAGACAGACAAGGCTTGCAGACACCATTGCTTTCCTCCCTGAATTGCTTATTTGCTGGGGAAAAAAGCTTCCCAGCTGCATGATTGTGTAACAGTAAGAGATACCAAATTGAACTTGTTAGTTCTAATCAACAGCCATGAAATGGTGGCTGTTTGGGTCAAGAGAAAGGTGGGAAGGGAGGTAAGTGCAGGTTTTTGATGCTAGTCCACTCAGGCTGCAGTATTTTGAGTTTTATTCAGTGTTTACAGTGGCTTTTCTTTTGCATGCTTGTTCTTAGTGGGATAAAGAGCACGTTTAAGTAATTTAGAGCTGTTAGAAATGTTTTTAATGGAAAACTTTTAAAATACTTTGCAAGGAATTAAAAATTAATACTTGCTTGGGTTTTGTATGAGACTGTGTTCTGCAATAAACCTATGATCCTTGAAGTGATCTATGGTCTCTTCCAGAAGAAGTGTTCTGCAATAAACCTATGATCCTTGAAGTGATCTATGGTCTCTTCCAGAGGAAGTGAGATGTTTGTCTTGAACCCTGGGAACTTATGCTACTTGGATGGCCTGATATAATTTGTGTTATATATTAGCACCCCTTATCTATAAATCTTAGTTAAGGAGGGAATTTGTTACTACTAAAGAATGAAGTATTTCACAATAAAGTGCTCTTTACAGACAGTGTCACGTTTTTTAATCTTCAACATGCCTAAGCTGTGACATCACTTGGACATAGCAAAGGATTACTCAGTGTTGAATGTCATGTTGTTCAGCCTTCCAGCTCCACCTAACCTTATTTTTCAACTTCTGATAAATTTGCTAATTGTAGGCTACTTGTATTATTGCCTTAAAAGGTGTGTCATACAAACACTTGCAATGTGGCATAACTGGTTTATTTATTAAGTCAAAACTGCTATATTTTTATGAGTACAAGAGAAGAGGATGTACATCTCATTCATGGGAGATTGCTCATTCAACAAAACAGTGGGGGGTTTTTTGTTTGTTTGTATTTCTTAAAAATATGTATATAAAAGTAGATTTCTTGCCTCCTTGTAAATTCAAAGAAACAGGTTACTTAAAGTTGCAACTTACTGATTTTGTTTCAGCAAAGTTAAGTCATCTGCTCTACAACACTGGGAACAATTACTTCTAAGTAAGTATTGCCACCTCTAGCATCTGAGCAAAAATAACAAACACCTAAAGTGTTAAGAAACTTAAGAAGGACAAGTACTTTGAGCCAGAAACTTTTATAGCGCTTCAAGCACACAGTTGCTGCAGTGACCTTGAAGCACAGCAAGAAGAGAATTAATTTCTGTAATATCAGCTATGTCAATCAATGTGAAAAGCTGCAAATCTGCAGGCTATTTTTTTATTCTCAAGTTTGCTTCCCTAAAGGCACATATTGTGTGACTCATGAAGAACCTTATTATGAAGAAAACAACATAAAGTAGAAAGAGAGAAGTAAAGAAACAAAAGAAAATATGAGAAGAAAGACATTAAAATTAGTATTTTTCAAATGTATTAATAACTCAAAAATGTTTTCTCTGTGCCTGTGAAAAGTCAACCGATAAAACTGTTGGGCTGTGCTCGAGGTTAAAATCTTTAAGTAGAGGCACAGGGACAAAGTAAGTGCTCATAAGCCTCTGTGTTCCTCATTCCAGCATTGCTCTGTTAATGGTTTGCAAAACCACAGTGTTCTTTGCCTTTAAAAAACCCAAATAAATGGGGTAGAGAGTGATTTGTCTTCCAGACATATTGCAGTAATGCTATATTAACCAATTTCATAGATATGCACAAAAGCAGAAAGGGCAATAAGAAAACACAATCTGTTTTAGTGTCCTGGCAGGATATGCACAGCTGGGGGTAAAAATATTTTTGAAATTATTAAAAATCCTCTAAAATTCTGAAATGTCAGGTTTTGAGCTCGTTTCACTGAAGTATCCTAAAAGGCCCCAATAAAAATGGTGAGTTCTCTTAGTAAAAACCTAGTTTTACAGCCTTTTATTCATAAAAGAGCAAGCATGTGTAAGTTGCAGTGAGTACCTTTTGTAAAATAAAATGGGAATAATTCTGTTCACAGATAGCAAAGCTTTCTAAAATAAGTACAACAATAAATAAAAGCCAAAACTGTTAAAAAAACCCAAACACCAAAAATAAAAAACTGAATTTATCCTCATTGCAGCAAAAAGGATGACTATGTACAGTTTTGTTTATAATTCTGATCCAACTCTTGATACTGTGAGTACTTTTTCACAACTGAAGTCATCTTTCCTGAACTGAACTTCCTCTAAGATACCTACGTGTTTCTTCTGACAAGTAAAATCTGCGTGGAAAAAAAATAGCAATGAGGAAAAGCAAGTGCTCCTACCATACTTGCTGATTAAAATTTTGATTAATGCTGCTTTTTCTGGATAGTAAATTTGCATGAAATTAAATTTAAATTTGAGTGGAGATGAAAATTTCTAAAGTTAATTGTAGATAAAAAAGAGAGAGTGACACCTGCTGGGCTTGGAGCTGTGTTAAAGCTGCTGGTTTAGTAATTTTTAAGGGCAAGATATTTTTGTTCAGTATTTTTAGGAGCTGAACTTTGAATAAATGCTTTTCTAGTGACTTAAACTAAATCTTGTGAAGTATCATACTTCATTGAATACTAAATCCTTCACTGCTTTTTATAAAGTTGTTACAAAGACTTCATTTTCCCAGGCTTTTTATGGACAGGGAAAAAGGCAGAGTTAGAAATCAGAATAATATTGAGGAATTATTCATTATTAAAATATTCATTATTTAGGTGTAGGGGTTTTTTATTAAAAGAAGGGTAAACAAATGACAAGCTAGATCTAGAAAATGAACATTCATAAAATAACTTTTAAGGCTCTGCTAGACCATACTGAAAGGGATAATTTGTATCAAATTCAGTTTGGTAAATTAGTTATTGTTGATTTGTTGTAATCTGTGATTAGTGTTGCTAATATTGCTATAAAAATCAACGGAAAACTTGCTAAAAAGTTCTAGTCAAGGAGCAGTTTTATTTGGTGTCAGTTTGATTTAGTTGGTTGTTTAGAAGTGTGGAAGATGGACTGTAAGAACCGAACAGCTGTTCTCAGAAAGAAAATAAATTTTTAATGAAACCCAAGAAACTGAGTTTTTAAAATATACAGATATTTGCAATGTGGAAAAGCAGACCAAGACCATCAATACAAGATTTAATGGGTATAGAACACTTTTGTGCATTCTTGGATTCAGAAAAAACAAAGTCACTCTGTTCACAAGTCAAGTATCAGTTCTTAGATTCTATGGTACTTTAATTCATGTATCCTTTTCACCAGGAATTTTGGGAGTTTTTAAGTGAAATATTCATTTCACAAAGAAGTGAAGCTCATGGAATGGCAGGATGTCTTCCCAAGTTAAGTATCACTTGAAACATAAGATTCTCTATTTAGAAAAGCTTGTCAGACTTAAATAAGGTCCTTCTAAACCATTTAAAAATAGCAAAAGTGGTAAGAGTACTGCTTCTGCTATTTTATAGATAAGCACCAGCTTTTGTCATTTAGGTCAAAGTTGAAAGCAAGGCTTTTGTTGTTGTTTGGGACTTTTGGTGACTCAGGTAAGAAGCCGAAGCAGTTGGGAATGTCTGTAGCTGTTACCAGTGTGGCTGCATATTATGGAGAGAAAAAAAAAAAAGGGAAGGGTTTGTCTTTTTAAATTTTACTTCTGTCTGGAATGGAATCTGCTGCTTGACTGAGTCTAATGTATATGCATATTCTTTCAAAGTTGATTAAAGCAAGGAACATCAACATATGCTTATCCAATAATGATGACCTCAAATAATTCCTATCCCCTCCCAATCCCTGTGTCACCAAGAGGATTGGCAGGGGTTTCATGCTGCTTTATTCCTCTGCCTATTCAGGCACCGTATTTTTCCTGTACTAGACTCTGCTTCATTGCCTATAAAACTGTCTTGCTTTAAAGTCTGTTTCATGTAAACCCAATTAGAAGGAACTGTGCCTTTATCCTATAAAATCTGTAACTTCTAGGAAGGCTTTAATTTTTTAATAAAAAATATTTTATTTCAGTTTTACTATTGCATTCTCATCTTTGATGCATTTTTCAAACAGTAGGGGAGGATGATAAGGAGAAATGACATCCTACAAACAAAGCCAAATACCATCTAGGTGTAGGAAGAAATAATCAGTGGAACAGGAGGGAAAAAAAGTAACTATACCTGCTTAAGAAATCTGTCAGATGCATGGCTGTGCTTAGCTAACACATTTGGCAGAGCAGGGTTTTCATATTCAAATTGAGGATTGTATGTGAAATCTGAGTTGAAGAATTTAATCTTCTCTTTCTCCACATTGGAGGGCTTGATTGCAGTTAGTAAACAGAGTTTTTGGCCAGACACATCGCCTTCTTTTCCCTTGCTTTTCGAGGACTGGGATTGCTTTGGCTTTGTCAGATTAAAATGCCTCTTAGTTCTACTTCTGGGTCGAGGTGGCAGTCCTGTGCTGCTCCCTGCAACTGAAATACTGTTTGTAAACTTCACACCGGTAGCCACTGGGCTAGTGACGATGATGGAGGGCTGCCTGTTTGTGCAGTACCACCCACTGCTGAGCAAGGGTAGCGGGGCTTTGACTTTGCGGTGCTCGTTGCTTCGCAAGGTGGTAGAACACTTGGAGGTCTTCCTGTGTTTCTTGTGGTGAGCAGATGACTGCTTTTGAGTGTGGTGTTTTTTCTCCTCCTTGCTCTGCAGAAGGACATTGTAGCTACTGGTTCCTGTCGTGAAAATGTCCTTAAGGATCCCAGAAGGTGGATGCTGGAGGCTGTTTTCATTATTAATGTTCAGCTTACCTACTTCCAGACTCAGGATTGATTTCCTAGAAAGCTCTGTCTTAGGCCAGTGAAGTTTTTCTGCATTTGGGGGGAGGGGGGAAGAAAAAAAAAAGAAAAAGATGAGGACAAATTTGATTTTTCGCACAGCAATACAAAGCTTAAGGACTCAAAACTGCAACATAAATGAAACACAATCTTGACTTCTAGACATAGGGGAGAATTGAGTGTGCATATCACTTCTGAACAATTAGACTGGGACTTGCAAGCATGAGATACTTGTTTCGCTGGATCTTACCTCTCCATACACAACTACACTATAGCTTAGAACTAAGTTGTTTAACACAAGACTCTGTGGGATTTCATGAATGTTTACTCATACATTAAGAAATGTTTAGTTTTGAGAAAAATCTGATTGGTCTTTATCATGCAAGGAAGCCTTTCTGTATGGATAAAGAAAAAAATAAGAAACTGTACAGGAGTATGTGAGCAGTATTTATGGTGAAGTCCCACAGGGATCTGTGCTGTGATATAAGCAGTCTGGTGTGATTTCATCTGCAAAATGTGATTCACAGAATTTACTCTCAGCAAAGGATGAGAACTTCAGAATGGACCAGACACTGTGAACAATTTACACCACCATACGAATAGTAATATAAGCTTAAAAGATGCCAGTTTCACGTGTTCAGTCTTAACACAGACAGTAAGCTGTATTTACAGAGGAGAGAGAAGAGAGATCAGCTAGTTATGTTCCTCAAAAGCCTTAAGACAACACTGGTAATTTCATCTATTCAAAGCTGTTCTACAGTAACAGCTGGCTTTACAGTGTTTCTTCTCAAGTGTTTTCTTAAACTAACTAAATGCAAGAAGTAAATGAGGTTCTTTTAATGAATGAACCCTCCTTTCTTGCTCTGATCCCTGGCATAGCCTTCAGGGGGAGACAGGTTCCTGGTGCAGAGCAGCTGCATGGAAGAATCAGCCAGGATTAAAACTGCGTTCAACATTTGTGCAGGCTTGTTAGAGAGAAGTGACACTGCTTTGCTGGTTCCCTTTTCTTGACAACCAGTTCATCCTAGAACATCAGGTGAGGCAAATGTAAGGGTACAAATAAACAGTGCCACAGAGAAATGCTTCCTACTTCTGCACATAAAATGAGAGGATTCACAGAAGAGGAGATGTGGCTAGAGCTTGATTAAAGCCCGCAAAAGGGATTTGAGCTTCATCCGACAGTTATACATAGCTGAGCCGTAATTACTTTACATACAGTAATTATACTCTGAATGGAACATTAGCAAGAGATCATTAAATGCCTCCAAGGGGAAAAAATTGATGGTAGTTTAATTTCAGCTTTATTTTCACAGTAGAATGAGGTTTTGCTCCCAACATAAGCACCATGACAACGTATTTCATGCTGCTGGACCTCTGTCAGTTCCATGTCAGCCTGTGTTCCTCAGTTCTCCTGAAGATGCTGTCTGAAAAAGCAAGAAGACAGAGGTCCTATTTACATGAACGTACAATTGGCAATCTGTAACCTGGGTATTTCCTCCTCTGGAAAGATAGAGATAGGGGCATTAGATTATTCTCTTTCACAGAAGCATGTGTATCTAACGCAAACTCAGTTTTGTTTTGTGGTAAGTTTGAGAATTCCCTTTCTATGCTCTTGGCACAGGAATGTGCTCCTTGGCATTCCTGTTCAGATTCTGTCAGATCGTTCTCATCACATATGTGACAACCTGCCTACATGGTTTATCTTGCTTTACCATGAGCTGTCATGGTGAGCAGCCACAGTTCTCTATCACAAGGAAAACAACATCAAGCTAACTACATAAAATAAGATGCATTTTTTGGACAACAGAACGGGATGACCACTCTCATACTTCTTGGCAAGTATTTGAGATTAACTTCAGACCGTAACAACTATTACAGTATGAGAATCCTTATTTTTAAGAAGGGTAAATGAAAACCAAGGTTTCCAGAATGTCTGAATCCCTATTAAACTTCTGAGCATGTGACTTTCCCTGCACAGTCAAAATTGAAGTTGGAAATTACACAGCTACTTCTTAAAATACAGACAAGGGAATAACGCAACACTAATGGCACTAACACTTGTCTACTAACCAATTCATAAAAGCCACAAGGAGCACAAAAGACTTAAATTGCTCTTACATAGGGAATAATTTTAACTAATAACACACATGTAGCTAAGAAGTGATAAACAGAAAAGAAAAAAACAGAAACTGAATTCAAAGAAACAACTCAAAATGACCTTAAATCATATCACCCTCCCTCCTCTCCCCCAAGCTCTCGTGTCAGTCTAATATCAAAAACTCATGACAGCAAGCTTTCAGAGCTAAGTAGTACACTTGGCCAGTAATAAATGCATTTATATGTAGACAATTGCTCAACATCATAAGCCAGAATTCTCCTGAAAGTGCCACAAATGGTGATTGAGTGCTGAACACGCACTGGCAGTTTTCACATGCACATGGCTGATATCAAAAATAGTTGTCCCCAATTCTGTAGTTACTTTATATGCACAATCTCGTAGCAAAGTGATTTTTCAGCTGCCAAACCAAGTGTGGCTGTCCTTAATTTCTCTCCAACTAAAGAAGGATAATGTTCATGCCTATTTGTTCTGAAAACCTAGAATCAACAGGTAATCCAGCAGATTTGAAATATTGTAATAGATACCACAGCAGTTTTCACAGAAGCCATTTAACTGCTTTTCTAAAATTCTGCATAGGTGCTCTGAACATCATTATTTTACCAAATAACATAGAAAATAATACTTGAGAGTATGTCAACATCATGTCTCAAAGCAACAAACTAAAGTTCTTTCTTCAGTATGTTTGTTTAAACTATAACAGATGTTTTAAACTCGCTTACATCTGTAAATCAGACAGCATCAACCAAACTAAGAATACACTGTCTTCTAGGAAGCGTGACTTACAAAGCTATATCCAAGAGTTTCCAAGGATTAGCAATGCCTGATGATTGAAATGGAGGTCTAACATTCTGAATATAAAACCAAGTAATTGCACAGCCTGCCTTCTGAAAACGTGTTTCAGTGTTCCAAAAATTACTGAGATAACCACACTATTATAAAATAGCCAATCAGAGAATGGATTATCAACCCGGATTAATTGCATAGACTGCTTAACAGTGATTTCCAGCTTTTAAATTCTGGATACCAAAGGACAGATGTCTACAGATTACTTCTAAAAGGCAAATTGAAAATTACCATACTATGGCATAACTCTATCCTGCATATCATGCTACAGATCATATAGGTTCTATCTTTTGTATCTCATACACGTGTTACTTGTGTTCTGAAAACACAAATCTGAATTTCCTGACTTTACATAGTTGAGTTTTTGCAGTAGAAGACTGTCAAAAGAACATAAGCCCAGGCCTCCAGTTACTTTTGAGAACCTCTATAAAAACGTGACATTTATGTACAAAGATTTTCTTCATTGTTCTTGCTTCCAAACACTCAAAAGTGACAAAGCCCCAAGTCCTTCAACAAATAAAAAAACCCTAATGACAAAACTAACATAGCCTCTTCCCAAAATATTTTCCATCATGTTTACTTCCATTTATTTATATTTTGTTCCTCTTTGCAACAAAACAGTAATAAAAACATAAGTCCTAGAGACATGGGTGAAATATTATGTGAAACAATCTGCCAGATTTAGAGTGCAAGGTGATGTACACATAAGCAAGGAGGGTGAAGACGAGCTGCCTGTTCCCATTTTGGCATAATCAGGGTACCAAAGGACAGAACCCCCTTCTGTTAATGGCAACTTCGTCCATTTTGGGCCAGAGTAGAGCTCTACCCCTCTTTAGAGTCACAGTGTTTGGCTTCTGCTACCCCATATGGTGGGCTAACAGGGCAGCCAGCCACCCAATGGCAACTCCTCCTGTGGTTCTAAAGAATCTCACAAGAGAGTCGGTTGTGCCCTACCTAGCCACAAGCCCATCATTGTCAAGGTATCTGTTGGAATTGCCAGTACTGGACTTATTCCATCCTGCAGACAAATGTATCATGTATCACAGAACAATTCAAAATACCACAGAATTGACTTTGCAAAAATCGCCCCTGCCTGTGTAACTTCCATTCATATAGATGTAGCTATTCCAGTGTCACAGCAGTACTGGAAAGGGGACGGAGTCCAAGACTGCTAACAGAGGATATGTGAGAACCACAAATCTCATTATAATTCTGCACTAATGAAACACTTTCCATGTGGAAGTCGCATCCCAGTCACTAGCCTTAAACCTTGCACCATTGCAAACACTGTCTAATCTTGTCAGCGGTTATTTGTTAGGAAAAATATGTTCGATTTTACATTATATTCAGGAGCTAGATTATATTATTGGTCTCCATCCTTTAGAAATTGATAAATTTAGCTAATCTTGTATTAAGTTAATAATATGTGTGATAAAATCCCACTAGATTTTAGATTTAGAAATTTCTAGACTTTGGAGAGTGTTGTATAAATATCTTCCTCTAGGCTACAGGGCAGCTACTATCTAAGCAGCTTCTTAAATACCTGTTCCACAGGTGGAATGAGGTTAATGACAAGTATTTGTGGGCACAGATCTCACTCTGTCCAGCTGGCCTTGCTCTAAAATAAGAGAGCTCCTGCGGTTTTCAAGCAGCTGTCACTCAGGTTATATATGCACAAAGGACAAATCCTTTCCAAAGTGCAAGTATGATTCTTAAGGTGCTTAGCAAAGATGTTCATGGAGCAGTTCCTCCTGTCCTAGAAAGGTAATGGTCTGAGCCACTACTTTAGGTTTTCAGTTCACCATTACCACGCTAGAATATGGTTGAATTTCTTTTTGCACAGAATCAATTTCCAAGAGCTTGACTTGAATTTTCAAATTTATAGAAATGCAAACAACGTACGTGATTTGTCTACAAGTAGTAGATATTTAAGTTTGAAACAGAGATCAGAAGAAAATACACAGATGTGACAAGATTCCTTCTTTGATGCACCACGTAAAGGTACAATTACATTAGAAAGAAATATTTGTCTTCAATATTCAGACAATTTGAATAGATTAACAACTCCCTGCAGTTTATGAACTCTATAGTTTATGAACTCTAGACTGTATGGTTGTAGTGCAGAGGGCTGTAGAAAAAATATTCTGCAAAAACAGGAAACATAAAATGTTGTATGTGAATCTGTAATGTTCTATTGCCTCTCAATGCCGCAGGCTTGTTTGTGGCATAACAGAACCTGACCAGAATCTTATATTCTATTTCCTCACCACTATAAACACCTTTAAGGTTTACAAACACTCCAGTTTTGAGCAGAAGCTGTCAGGCAACTTGAACTAGACAGACTATAATATAATTCTGTCTATAATGAAAATGGTTTAACGGTAGAACTAGGCAGTAAGTGCCTGTAAAAAGACTAGCACTGAGTTATCTTCTATTTTCACAAGCATCTTAGTTATTAACTAGAGCCTGTATGATGTTGGGAACTTTGACATTTAACCTAAGACTTTTTTTCCCCCCAAAAAAATATCTACCTATTTACTTTACTTCTGTAAATGTGTTATCTGTCATTCAACTTTCAATTCTGCGCGTCAAAACCAAGGGTAAGTTTCAGCCATCATACAGTTTGTATGTCTGATTCATTAACTGCCACACTTACAGGACTGATTGGCATGATTTTGAACTCTGCAATTTGGATTTTCTTCTTTGAAATTACGATGATATATAAGATGTACCCTTTCAACCTTAAAAAAAAGTATGAACTGACTTGCCAGCAGTTTCTTGCATGTACATTTCTACACTGAAATATGGCATTATGTAACTGACTCCAAATTTGTGTTCTTCAAATTAAATTACACGAGCACAGTAATAAGTAAAAGTGAAGACTTGGCCCTAATGAAATCAAGTAACAAACTCCCATTGATTTAATAGACTCAGGATATAATCACAAACCACTGATTTATACGCAGACTTGTACAGAATGAAACTCCCATCCAAGCAGATCTCTGATTTGTTCTACTGCAGCACAGGTGTGGTCAGGAATATATGATGGAGGGATATGGACCCAAAATAACTATCTTGCAAGAAATCTCTTCCTTTAAGATTGCAGCTGCTGTTGCACATCTCTAGAGCTGCTCTGATCTATCCCATGAACTTTATTTCTATTCCCAGTACCAGAAGCAAGACACTAGTCATATCCATGCACAGATGGAACAGCAGATAAATTATGCAGAGCAAGAGTAGCTGTAAGAGATCTTAATTACAATTGTAACAGTACTGACTGAGGGGACACTAAGACACTTCCACCTCTTCTAGATAGATTTTTCCATGACAAAGAAACACTAGCTTGAGCAGCTGAAGTAATGACACATGAAATTACATCAAATTCAAGCAAGGAAAACATCCAAGTGAAAAATTTGCTTTGCGGCAGCAACTGTATTGTAGGTTTTCCTGCATTCCACATGTATGCAGCATGGAACATAACAGTTTTGTGTAACATCAAATACTTTTCCATATTATCATTATATAGTCATAATACAGGTTTTTATACACACGTACCATAGGGATTTGTTAACTTCTCTGAAAACATAGCACAGAGCAGAGCCAAAGAGTGAAAGACACCGGCTATCATTAGTAATAGTTTTATTGGCATTCTTCCTTGCATCTTCTGTCCCTCGCTCCAGCGGAGCGGGTGTTACATCCACACTCCCCAGCGTCCTGGGGAAGGGTCAGGGCCCGCAGGACTCGCTCGTACTCACAGAGGGGGCTTCTGCAGCGCCGTCTCTCCTGGAGACAGGCAGGTGTGGAGCTCCTTCCCCAGGGACCAGGGCACGCACGGAGACTCCGCGGTGCCCGGCCGGGTGATGCTTTCCCGGGAGGGAGGGAGGGAGGGCTGGCAGCCCCTCTCACCCGCTCCCGGGCGCGGCCGGGGCGGTACTCACCGGTGACACAGATGGACTCCAGCATGATGCTCCGCCAGGCACTGCCGCCGCTCTGCCCTGCCGGCTTCCCCCAGCGCGGCGGGCTCCTGTCTCGTGGGCGGGGAGCCCTGAGGGGAAGCGGGCGGGGAGGCAGCGAGCAGCGCCGGGCACGGCGCGGGATGAGCCCGCCTCGGCGCCTCCCCGGATCCAGGAGAGCGCGGCTGGCCCCGGGCCGGCAGGCGGGAGCCGCGCCGCCGGCGCCCCCGCCCGCCCCTGCACACTACATGTCCCGGCGTGCCCCGCGCGGCCTGAACGCTAGCAGGGGCGGGGCGAGGGCGCGCTGCACCCTGGGATCTGTAGTGCAGCAGTATCCCACCCCGCCTACCGCTACTCCGGGATATTGCCGACACAGCCCGCTTTATCCCACCGGCACGGCTGGGTGCCAGGCGCCAGCAGCATGGACTCCTGCATCATCCTTTGCAGGAGTCTAGCGAGCATAAGTTACGCTGACTCCAGCGTTGCAGTCCTCTGATAATCAGTTACCAACAACCACCATCGCTGCAATTGGTGATAGGTGGTGTGGTTGGCAATTATCTGCTAGGCCTGAGGCAGGCAGAGGAAGGACTGCACGAGACAAGGGTGCTCAGCAGGATATGTGCCATCCCGGGAGATGTGTTTTATACTTGGTGGTGTCTCATGCTAAAGAGAATGGAGGAATCACATCAGGGCAACAGTTTAGGGCAGTAACTGATGGTTATGATACATTGATAAGTAATAAATAGAATTTAAAGCTGAAGACAGATTTTATGTTGCACCCTCCTGTTGCTTTACTTGTTGCGCAATCTGTTGCTTTGCTTGTGAAACCTTTCACTCTTTGAAATACAATCTGCGTGTTTTAAAATTGAGCATCAAATAGGAACAAGTTATTCTATCTTAGCAATCACAGTTGTGTAACTCATTAATGTAGGCACAGTGTAGGAAGATTCTGTACTCTTCATGCAGACTTAAGGGCATTACTGAAGTCAGATTACACAACAATACATTTTACTGTGTTAATAAGGCATTTACCTTTTTTTTTTAACCTTCTTTATTGAAGAAACCAATTTAATTGAAAGTGACTTAACAGCACAATAGTGCTCAACGTATATTATGTGAGTGTAGTGATCTGCCAGGCTGATCACTGAGGGCTGGGAAGTTGTGCACTGCTTTAGCTAAATACCTTAAATGTCTGCCACCTTCCCTCCCATCAATAAATCCATACCTACAGTGCACTGTAACAGAGATTCCCTCCATAGCATCGTACTATAAGATCTGGCTGTATCATCATGTATTGGGGATGGAAATTCCACAGATTGCAGCTCGTTGATACATTTGAGTATCAACTCCTTTCTGTGTCCTACCTGAAAAACTTTTACTAAGCTTCATGAATCCTTAGAGACACTTACATGCATGCAATCACACAACTGAGTGGACAACGGTCTGATAGTTCTGTCTGCTTTCATATCAGTCTTCACAGGCAATAACTAAAAACAAAAATAAAGGTTAAAAGCACAGATTTCCATTTTATTTACTACTGCCTCACACACAGTCAAAGACAGGAACTCTTAAGACCAGCTATGAAAAGACTGAGGTGTCATTTTTCTCAGTCTGCTAATGAGGAGGCAGTGCTGAAACTTCACTGACAAATTTGATGTCTCTTTTAACTTGAATTCTTTGAAGAACGGAGAAGATATATGCTCTGTCAACATGTCTAAGTTTAACCTAAAATACCCTCTAAAGTGTTTTGCTAACAGTGGAGCATCTGGAACTTGCAGGCTTGTCTCCAAATCTCAAATTGCAGGAACTGAATAAACACTTTTAAATTTAGAGAGCCAAAGCTATCCCTAATGGGTAGAGTTTGCTTGTGATACATGGCAATTACAGAAAAAAACCCAACAAGACAATGAATCAGTTCAAGCACTGCAAATCATCTGCACAGCTGATGAAGAAATGATAGAAAACTGCTCAAATATATAGCCAATGTATTGTATACCATAATTCCCCCATGGTTTTGCTGCGTAGACCCTAAATTCTACTGTTAGAGATGCTTCTTTATATATGCTTGGAAGCTATAGTAATGAAATTGGTAACTCCACCTATTTTTGTGTATTTTACACATTTATCCCCTCTCCTTGCTCCATCCAGTGGATGTCTTCTTTCCAACTCTCTCATCTCTTGTCTACTTCTCCCTAGTGTCCCTGAGTCCTTTTTCACAGAGTGCTTGGACAGTCAGTCTCCCCTGCCTCCACTTCTTTCTTTTCTTTTCCCACCAGCCTTTTTCCTTTGCAGGATGGCTTGAAGGTTTTTTTAGGTCATGCTAGCTCCTGGCTCTAGCAAGAGGATGCCAAAGGTAGTAGCAGAAGGCACAGAGGAGGGATGCTAAAAGGCCACCTGTCCCTGCTTTCTGCTTTGTCTCTGAGCAAGCTTTGTCACATTTGTTGATTAAAAAAATAACGTGGAAAGCTCAGTTGAGAAAAACATTACTAAATATTTCAATATGAAAAAAAAAATTATATATATATATATACACACACACACACACATATATATTTAATGTACCTCTAGCAGTTCTGACCTCAATGACATCTTAGCTTGCAAGTCTGTCTGAAAAGGACAGTGGGAAAAAGACAAGCTACTCTGTCAAGAAAACATTCCTGGAGGCTATCAGTGCAGCTGGCACTGATCACACTGTAGCGAGATGAGGGAACATGGGGACAAATGCTGTGGCTTGGATGAGCCACACTGTGGAATATACAGCTTAAATAACACAGCTCCACAATACAAATAGGTCTCTATCTTGGTATCACGTATCCATTGTTAGATGACAGAATTAAAAGTGACATCTTGTATTTCAGTTTTAACATAACAGAGATAATTTCAGATCTACTTGGTCATGCCTTCAGAAATAATTTCATGCTCACACAGTAAAAAAATACTGCAATGTCTTGCACACAGAGGAATATCTTTATAGAAATATTAGCTTCAATAAGCTCTGCAACGTGTACAGTCTGGAAGAGCAGTGACACATTTTATTGATCTCTATATCTGTCACAAGATAACACTGCAAAACTCCAACACAGATGTATATATAAATACATATGAGTATATGTGCATTTGGATTTTAAATATGCATATACACACATATAGATAGATAGATGCACACTTTTTAACATTGGTTTTATTTGGTTCCTCCCCTATACTCACACCATCTTCTGCCATCTCTCTGTGACAAAAAAGAATCACTGATGAACTAGGAAAGCTGAGAACGACAGTCTTTAACTAACTTTGCATGACTGGGCACAGTTTCAGGCCCTTCAGAGTGGCAGGCCAGCCTTCTCTCCCTGCTTGATAACTCTTAGCTGTCTCAGTATCTTTTGACCAAACAATTTCATATAACAGATGACTTCAACTGACCATCCTTCCAGATATATTCTTTCTCGAAACACCTTCAGAAGCGTCTGACATTGCCTTTTGATTCCAGCTGGGTCCTATGTTTCTAGTACACAGCAAAGGCAGCACATGCTTGTGGGAGCTGTTTACTCATAGACTTATTCAATGGGATTGCTATTCTAAGATGCACAACTTGATAGAGCTCCAGTATTCAGATTGATTTATCCACTGAATTTATTCATGCTTTATGCTAAGGAGGCTCAAAACCATAGACTAAACCCAACAAGGGCAAATAAAATGAAGACAAACCTGGCAGTGAAGTTCAGAGAAATGAAAGCAATGTACAATCCTTGCAATGTGAACCTACAAATGTATCTGACCATTGTCCTTTATCATATGGGGAAGAAAGTCTGAGATGTCTATTGTACAATCACAAATGCACCTATACATGCTAAGAAAAAAGAGGCAGCTTTCTTGTGGCAGAGAACTGGGTTATACAAATATAATAGTCACAGTAAAGCATGCACCTGCTTACAGTATGGACTGATGGACCAGTCCGGCCCTCTTGACCTTTCCTCCCCTAACCATCTGTCCACTTCTGCAGCAATGCCTTGTCACTACAGGGGTCCTTCTGAGAAAGGCAGGATATTGCCTTTGGCAGTGGCAGGCAGGACTGGCAGGCAGGACCGGCGGGCAGGACTGGCAGGCAGCCTGAGCGCAAGTTGCTTGGCGAACCACAAACACCTGCAGATGAATCATAGGTACCTTGCTGTGGCAACACAAATATCAGGTCAGGCAGCACAGGTCTAATGACAATCTGCCTGTGTGCTAGTTTTGGCTGGGGTAGAGTTAATCGTCTTCACAGTGGCTAATACGGGGCTGTGTTTTGGATTTATGCTGAACACAAGGTTGATAATATAGAGATGTTTTCTTATTGCTGAGCAGGGCTTGCACAAATCCAAAGCATTTTCTGTTTCTCGTACTGCCATGCTGACAAGGAAGTTAGCAGTGCATGGGAGGCTGGGAGGAAACACAACTGGGACAGGTGACCCAAACTGACCAAAGACTATGTGACATCATGCTCAGGATATAGACTGGGGAGAAGGTTTGGAGTGATGGTGTTTCTCTTTCCAACTCACCATTAGACATGATGGGGCCCTGCTCTCTTGGAGATGGCTGAACACCTGCCCGCCCATGGGAAGCAGTGAATTAATTCCTTGTTTTGCTTTACTTGCTTGCGTGCCTTTTGCTTTTCCTGTTAAATCGCCTTTATCCCAACCCATGAGTTTTCAAGCCTTTACCTTTCTGACTCTCCCCCTGATTCTGCTGGTGGTGGAGTGAGTAAATGGCTGTTTGGAGCTTGCTTGCTAGCTGGGGTTAAACCACGACAGCTCCCAAATAATGACAATTTTTTAAATATTCATACTTTGTCTTTGGGCTTTTTGAAGTTGGTCAACTCTTTTGTGGTGCTGGGATAATTTTGGTTGAAAAGCAAATGTTTTCATAGTAGTGCATCATCCTTTTTGACTGATCAGGTGCGCGCTTCACTTAACCAACCTGAGAAAAGCACAATGTTCCCTTTCCTATTGCCATTCATTTCCTTATCTCTTTCTCTTCCATTTTGTTTATTTGATCCCCTATTTTTTGCTAGTCCAGGCTATAAAACTTACAAAATGCGAAGGGGATCTCCAAGAAACACAAAACACGGCCTTAGCAGCTTTTTACAAGAAGAAACTTGTGCAGTTATGAGTACGTGGTGTTTTGGAGACAGAGCTCTCACCTGCATGCTGGGGCCAGCACTCTCCTAAAGCCAGAGCTCCAGTGCTGGGACCAGGGGACCCTTGGCAGTTGACATCAGTGGGCAATGACCCAGTAGCTGTGGGAAGAGTGATGATGTACTTCTTCATCAAAGCATTTTGTCATGGGACACCCAGATCCTCTCACCTAGGACTGGACCTATGGAGCTGACGGGGCTTTGACTGGCCTGGAGAAGGTGGTGTGCTGGCAAGCCCTATTTTTGAGGAGAAGCACTGGACAGAACCCAGGGTGTAAGCCCACGCACTTTTTCCAGTTTCCAAGTACATGCCTGGCACTGCTACTGAGCTTTACCTTGCAGGTTCCTGCATGGTTTGTGGGGTTAGATGGGGAGTAAATAAAACAGCTGAGGCTATCTTATTTACTCCATGGTGAATAATCCCTTTCAAGTGGTACCAGTGGCAAATTCAGCTGACAGAAATTGTGTTCAAGCTTGGGGAAAGCATAAGCCAAAACAGAGATATTTTCAGACTTTATTCTCCTCTACCTCCTGCCTGGTTTTGGAGATTCCCTGCCAGCGAAAGCCCCTGGAGATGTAGAGAGACATGTTCGGAGTTCTAACAGTTCTCACCATACCACTGGAAGGACAAGGGAAGAATTATTTAAAATAAACCTCTTGGCTATTTCCACTCTCTTCGCCTTCATTCATGGTTTATTGCAAGGTGAGGCAGCCCTCCATCACATCACACCCAAGCATCAGTGGCAGTGTTTGTGCTACTGACCATTAATTTATATTTTACTTCATTGGATGTTTCTGTCCCTCTCATCAATGAAGAACCATGATCTTATTTTGATATTCCTTTAGTTAGCCTACTTTCCATGTCATAATAGTTTTTTAAGCAAAAGCAGACTGAAGTATTAGGGATATTTACTCATCTCTAACACACCCTCAGTGTAATTATACATGTAATTTCTACTGAAGCTGAGATGACATGAGGGACCAGTGTCCCTGATGGATATGTGTGTGGAAAATATCATCACCATTACATTTCAATTACGTTTATTTAAATTTCAGTAGAATTTCTCCCACTAAAAATATCTGCTTATTTCAGAAGTGCATTTTTTCCAAATGCTGAAAAAGATATTTTCAAAGCAAGACACTGAGCAGCCTAAAATCCTGTCCAAGTAGCACCCTCTAGTGTAAACATGCTACTTTTGCAGAAAGGATTTCATACATCTGTACCACATGGATAAAGAAAGAAATTTTACTTTGAGACACAAAAGAAGGAAGTCTAATTCCCCTTCTCTTGTGAAACTCATTCAGGAGATCTAAATGAACAGTCCTGAGAAACTTTCTGTGATTTAGTGATACAAATGCAATATTATACTAAGAAAACTAAACACAATAAATCTTTTGAGAGTGCATGACAGGCAAATGTTTCTTAACTCCCACAGCCTTGTAAAAATGCAGAATTCAAACACCCAGATATTTTTTTCTGAAATTGAGTCCCCTTGACAACTGTCTCTTGTTGTTAATGAAATATGTTTTGTTTTGTTGTTTTGCTACTTTTCCATTTTCATATATCTTCTTTCTTTTCCTCTGGATTTCTTTGTTATTGTCTCTTGTTATTTGTGCCATTTTTCACTCTACTCTTTTTTTAATTGTTTTCCCCTATAATCACAGAATCATTAAGGCTGGAAAAAAGATCTCTATGATCATTGAGTCCAACCATTAACCCATAATGGTTTTGCCTTTCCCTCTAGCTTTGATTTCTGTGTGATTTTCCCGCAGTTGCTCCTCATATGAGATGGTGCATTTCAGGTCTGACAGCAGTTAACACTAAACCATCCATGTCATCATACAGTAATTAATTGTAGAATATAAATGATAGTGGGCTTTTCCAACCTTTAATATAAAGAGTGTTTTCAGCAAGGCAGAGTTTTCTTGAGAACCTCCCATATTTTGCAAAGGAAAAATGAGGGAAAAAAATAAAATCACACAGTTTGAAATTAATTCTGTACATTTCTGAAAATGTACCGTATTTTCCCCCAGCAAGTGTACACTTTAAAGGATTTTTCCCCCAGTTGCACTTGCCAAGGCAGAGTAGTGACTGAAGCGTTGTGGTAAGATAAAGCACATTGCCAGGTAAAAATTAGGCTGAAATGGCTATGGGGTCTCATATTGTTTTAGTCTGTTTGAGCTGGTTATGAATTTCCTATTTGGGCTACTAGGAGAGAGACTTGTGTTCTGTGCATCGATAATTTAAATCCATGTCACACATTGGGTTACTCACTCACGAAACCTGTCTTATTCCTGACATAAATATATTCCTTTACTGGATAATGTCAGCCTAAGTTTCCTCTGTGATTATCATAGGAGCTGACAAAAACAGTATAATCACCTTTGGCTTGTCACAGAGTACAGATCCTAAATGCTGCCCATCAAAATGTTTCTGATTATGCAATATTTGCAATAGAAAATACAGATTGATACAAACAGCTGTGTTTTGCCAGACTATGGACCAGCCCTTCTATTCATTCTTTGGGGGTGAAACTGCCTTTTCCCAGGCCAAGTCTCTGTCATGCTAGCATATTCAAGAGGCTCTGAGGGCACAGTATGCTCCTCATTTCAGAATAACTGAAAGGATGGATATTATACTCTTGCTGTTCTTCTGTAGTGCAGGATTCCCATATACAGGGGTCCTGGTGGGGGAGCTTGTGAAGAGGGGAATTTCTTACAGTCTCACTTCATCTTAGACATCGCCAAGATGGAGAGTCAGACCTGCACCATACATCCTCCAGGTTCCACTGGAGGCAAAACCAAGATGGGCTAGGGGAAAGGGATGTCCTCAAGAAGCTCTGAAAGGGCTGTATCCTCATCCCTTCCTCATGGTCAAACCTTTTTTCTGAAGTCAAGGGAAAGAATTAATTCTAATGGGACCATAGTCCAGAAATAATGATGCGCACCACTGTGTGCTAGACTATACATTTGCCTCTCCTTCCTGTGGAATCCTATGCAATCATACTATTAAGTATGAAATTAGTATAAGAAGCATGACAAACTCTCCAGCTGATTAGTGGAAGAGTAGATTTTCTGGCAAAAAACACCTTTTGAAAGTAAATCTACAAGGCATTCCTACAAGGAATACTACACTACTGTATTCTAACGCACTGTATGACCATGCAATAGGTTGAATCTGCTTGCAAGGGCAAGAAAGGTGAGCATCGACTTTCACTTTGAGTTATTAAACTGTGAATAAAAGGAAATTACAAGCTGAAAAATATTAATTTTCTCTAAATGACAGGATTACTGAGATTTGTCTGCAAATCAAAGGAATCATCTTGCTCATCTTTCCTTTGGAATCAGAACTGTGAGCACAGTTTCTCAGCAGAAAGAAAGTTTTAGGAAATATTTTCAGAGGATTACAGCATAGAGCTACATAGTGGACTACACTGAGATCAGCATTTTTAACTTCAATAATTTATATTTATGATTGTATTGGTATTGTAAGGAAGCCAAATATACACTTTGGCTAGTGTTCTTATTAGTAAAAAAGTGCTTCACTCTTACTAAAGTGCTAGTGCAAACATCTATAACTTTCTGAAGATGAAAATACACCCCTGAAAACAGTCAACATGCTTTAAAGCTTTTTGAAGTAGAACTTGGGAAAGTAAAAATGTTTTTCTTGCCATGTTAAAAGGCAAATGACTGGCTCCTGTGTCCACATTTTCAATTCCCATGAAAACTGCAAGCCAGCAAAAACTGTTACCCAAGTGCTCTGTATTGTGTTATTGTTACAGAAGAGATTACTTTTCATTAGCTTACTCCTGGCAAGAAGAAATCTTAAACCATATCACGTGGGATGAGGAGACAGTTAAGGGTGTGTTTCATAATTTTTGAATGCAAGAGGCTGGCATAAATTATAATGCTGTTCAGCAGGCAGAGCTGGCTCATTGTTCTGCTGGTTTCACATGGCATTCCTGTCTTTCCCTCTCTTTTTCTTTATGCCTTCAGATTAATAAACTTCATTTGATTTTTTCCCATAAGTTGCAAATAGTTTTATTATTTAATAAGAAAAATATAACTCTAACTGAAAATTCCATTGCTATGGTCTGTACTGCTCACTATTACACAGACAACAGATCTCATTGTCATTTTATAGCACCATTCTTGAAAAAGACTGACTTTCTTTGGCTCTTTGCAATGCTAAAAGGGTAAGTATACTAACTGTCCACTGTTTTTCTGGAAGACAGATGTAACCCCTTGAGAAGATGAGAAACTACGTATTCTGTTTATTTCTAGCAAGGGCCCATTGAGTCTGGATCAAAATGATGAAGAAATTATTGGTTCTGAAGAGAGCAAAAGGAAAGGACATTTGTCACATGCATGGTGCATTGACATTTTAAGCAGTTATGCACTCCTAAGAATCTCCACTTTCTTTTTCAGAATATACTTCATAGAAATATTTTTTACAAGAAATTTATTTTACAGAATAAGGCATGATTATTTCTCTCTTTTTTGATAATAAAAAGCAGATGACATTATTATGTACATGAACAGTGCAGCTAATGTTTTGGTCAGTCCCCAGGCTGAGCATCATATACTATGCCATGTCATTTGAAAGACAACAGCAGTGGAGCAGTGGATGGAACCACATTTGAAAGTGCATCAAGAACAGACGGAGCTGCACTGTATAAATCTCACAGACCTACATGTAAAGCAGAAACCATGTTTAAACTGCAGTAATTCTGTAATATTTAAAGGGCTCCAATTGTGCATGACTTTTCTTCTTTTGGGATGGCAGGAGAAATAAAAGACTAAATAGTAATTCTCTCTATTTTCTGCCAGTGACTTTGAGCTCCATGTTAGCTATTTTGTCTTCTGCTATTTTCTTGCACTGATTCTCTACTGCTCCACTAAAGGAATGTTTCTATTATGTGCTAGTAAAAGTTATGCCTAGTTTCTCTTGAAAGAAATAAAGCCTGTCCTTTCTTACCACTGTACAAGCTGGTTCATAGATTATGAATGAGTAATGAGTCCCATCTGGTAAGTCCCAGTTTTCTGCCTGGTGTGTGAACAAGTTCTGACGCTGGACCTCGGGCTGCTCCAACTCACATTTATCTGAGAGCAGTGCAGGGATGTTTGTTTGCCAGAGTGTCCAATCTTGAAGATTTCTTCAGAAAAATATAATTTGATACAGTATTTTTAGATTCTGCTGCACACTGATGCCATGCTGTTTGCAAATAAGGCACTTGAAAAATTTTCTAATGAGGGACAATTACAAGAATATTGGTTTGTTTAGCAAGGCAAAGTAAAGACTGGAGGAGGAAATGACCACTGCCTATAAAATAATCAAAGAGGCAAGAAGCATAGCACTAGTGAAGATGGGTATTCATATTCATGCGAAGTAATGAACAGTATTTGCATAAAAGCAAAAAGTAAAGTGGTGCCAATATGTATGGATGGACTGGAAATTTGACAAGGTTTATTCATTTGGGCAGTCAGACCTACAGCAGACTCCTAAGGCGAACACTGGAGATGAAAAAACAAGCTGGATTTGTGATTGCATTCAACATATTTATGGGAAGGAAGTTTGAGATGGTGCCTGGATAGCACATCATGAGGCTCTGCCAATTCCATGTCCACTTATAAAAGTGTGCCAGTGAAATGGTGAAGTGGACAGTGGTAGGAACTGGTGGGTAAGGTTTCATGAGACCCACAGGCTGTAATGTGATGAGAAACACAAGAACCACGAGAAGGAGCTGTGAATTTCACAGCTGCACTGGGGTAAAAATCCTCCCAATTTACTGAGTCACATTAAAATCATGTTTTCCATTGACATTTCCACGTCACTGCCAGGTGAAAAGTTAATCTTCCAATGAAAAAAGGCTAAGGGCACACTCTTACTGAGCACCTGCAGCAAGTTGTGAGGTCAATCAGGCAGTGTTGCCCTACTTGCCTGTAAAGGAGGTAAAAGCCTTTTCTCTAGAACCCCCCAGTTAGTGCCTGGTGGGGCTGTCAGTAAGGAGAAGGAAGGGAAGGTGAGGATGAGAGGACATAGTCTCGAGCTGCATCAGCGGAGGTTTAGGCTGGACATCCGCAGGAATTTCTTCACTGAAAGTGTGACTAGACATTGGAATGAGCTGCCCAGGGAGGTGGGAGAGTCACTGTCCCCGGAAGTGTTTAATTAAAGACTGGACGTGGCACTTAAGTGTCATCATCTAGTTGACAAGGTGGTGTTCGGTCATAGGTTGGACTCGATGATCTCAGAGATCTTTTCCAGCTTTAATGGATTCTGTGTGAGTGGGCGGCCATGGCTGGATGCACCGCCGGCAACGCCACACAAGAAAACCCTCGGCAGCACGGCCGCAGGCAGGGGTCAGACACAGAACCCGGTGGTGCAGCACCCGAATCCAGGTGTGCTCTCAAAACGGGGAAACTGGGAAAAAAGGAAAGCCCTCCCGGAGCGCCTCCCAGCCCAGCCGGGCTCGGACCCTCCTCCCGCTCCTCCAAGGCCGCGAATTTCCGCGGCAGGTCGAGGGTGGGGACGCGCGGGGCCGCCTGCCCTCGGATTGGATGGCACTCCTGTCAATCAACCCGGCGCGCGCGCACCTCCCCCTGTTCCCGTGGTTCCGCGGCGGGCGCTGAAATTCAAATCCCGGGAGCGGTTGGGGTGGAGGTTTGGCTGCACTCGGGCAGCATCGGAGAGCGGACCCTGCAAGGGCAGCAGCAGCAGCAGCAGCAATGGACCCGTTCACCCAGGTGAGGGCACGACCTGACCCGGCCCCTGGGTCGTTAGCTACGGAGGGGCCGCACCTGGGCCTTGAGCTGGGGAAGGGGCCCAGTTGTCAGTATCGGGGACAGAGGGCGGAGAAGGGGCTGGTCGGGGTCCGCAGGGAAGGCAAGGGAGCTGCTCTGTGCACGGCGCTCTGGGGGCGGAATATTTCCTCCCAGCCTGACTCCCGGCTGAGCCCCGTCCAGCGCCCCTCGTCCCCGCTCCCGGTACTCCGGGGCTTTGCGGGCGAGTGGCGGACCCGCTTTCTCCGCGGCGGGGAGACCCTCTCTGCTCCCCCACCCCCGTCCGGCTCCTGCTGGTCCCTCCGCTCCTGGAGCCACCCAGGTGTCAGGTCCCTACCGGGAGAAGACAGAGGGGTGATTCACTCAAGGGTTTGCGGAGGAGAGGACCTTTCCCATCCCGGGCGTTTGCCTTTCGTGCTCATCCGGCAGATAAAACTTTCAGCTGGAGCGGAAGGGACCCTGGGAGCTGACACATACTGTACTGCGTACCTAAAGGTCGGATGTCAAGTCTGCCCAAAGCGGCGACCGTCTGAAAAAACTGCATCTTATTTGGCACTATTGCCATCTGCGATTATGGTCACCTTCATTGGCAGGCACAGTTCCTCATTTTGTTAAAAAAAAAAAAAAAAAAGTAGTTGTCAGTTGTTAGGGTGGACTTGCTGTGTGTGTGCTTGAGTTTTACAGAGACAAAACTGTAGCAAAATGAGTGGAGTTGACCAGCTTGAAGCTGTATGAAGGCTGTATGAAACCTCCTTTTACTAGGAGGTTTCTCAAAGTAGTCACAAGACAGCTTCAAGACTTTACAGCCCTGACACATAAAATACATCTGAAGTATACCACAGCATCTTTCAGAAACCTCCTAATAAAAGCAGCCTTCAATCCACAGCCTGCCTAAACAAAACCCGAATAACTTTAAAAAAAAAAAAAACAGATCAGATACACTGATGAACTACTCTCTTATCTCTACTTTCTTATCCCCTTGTAAACAATCTGTTTATCAAACTGGCATAATTAAAATAATTTGAGTGCCCAAAAAAGGTGGCTGCACAGATCTGGTTTTAAAAAAATGAACACAAGATGTTGTTCTAAACAGATTTACTAAATGTGTAATGCCAAGGCAGATCTACCCTACCTCCATGAAAAGTCTTGCTAAATGTAAACATCTAAAACCTGCTTCCTTAATTGGTAGTGAGTGACACAATCCAGCTAGTCTTAAATAAACTTCAAGTCTGGACTACCGAATCAAGTTTAAAATGGTTTTGCATGCTGGGAGGTATTCCAACCTCAACACGCCCTTTCTTGTACATAACTGACTTTGAAAAGCTATGACCAATTGTGAGGCTGCTCCCCTGAGTAAACTTCATTTTCAAGTGTTAGCCAGTATTGCAGAGTGTCTTATCAAGAATGTTTCTGCTACAGGGAACATTCCACTCTTGTGTAAAGATCTCACCAATATTAGTGTATTAGTATTGAAGTTTAGTAATTTTCCTCAAAAAAAATTTCAGTGAAAAGAAACCTTTTAACCACCTATTTTGAAGTATTTATGTTCTGTGCTTTGTGTTGTTACGTTTTTTTTAATATAACCTTCCCTTAGCTAAACCGTTTTCAGATAATCTTTGTCTACAAATTATCATGCTGTGTAACTTTCAGGGAACTGGTGAGGCATTGCAAGTTGATTATGTAAAGCAATATAATTCACAGTCACAGAATATTTGAACCTTAATGGACCAAAGCGTGCTGTTAATTCAATGTATGTTGATCACTTTGCAGTAGCAAATTTTGGCTGGGTCTCAATCAATTTAAGCTCGAACAAATCTTACTCTAAAATTCAGTGGAATGCTTTCAAATTAGACAGCTAAGAAATAATGTTTCTTTTTATTAATCTTGGAAGAAAAAGCTAATAACCTTCTGAATCTCAACCAAATTATTAATACAGATCACACTGAGGAGATGGTACAGTGAGTACTTTTTCAGGATATTTTGTAATTTGAAGTAGTTATTAACATTCATAGAGTAAAGTATGGTTTCCTAGTGTGGAGAATGAGCAAAGAGTGATGCAGTTGTTCAGGGAAAACTTGCAAATATGAGGTTTGAAGTTCACTATTCATTCAATGTCATGGATAAATTTGCTCCCTTTGCTCTATTCTGCTAGGAAAGCAGATTAGTTAGAACAAATTCTTGTAATCATATATGGACCCCAAGTATCTTCTCTAGTATTGAATAAATACTAGAAATTGAATATTTAGTAAAATATTGAATAACTGAGATTGTCCATTAACATTTGAAGTGGGAAGGCCTTTTCTGATTTTCAGAAGGTGCTTTTGTAACATGAACAGTGATCCTCTGACTTTGACTCAATAGTCCTCAAATTCCTTGATGTGTATTGAAATAAGTAGTGCTCTCAGGCATATGGTGAGATTCTTGGGGCTATCCTGTGCAGGGCCAGGAGTTGAACTTTGATGATCCCTGTGGGTCCCTTCCAACTCAGGATCTCATGTGATTTTAGGATTCTATGATATTCTGAAACTTTGTCATCAGAACACTTTGAGAATGTACTTGTTACAAATACCCTGTTGGTGAACTCGGAAAGTAAGTTTCAAGTTCTGGAGAGCGGCTTACTCATTGTGTGTCATAGCAGCATTTGAATCATGGCAGTTGCATGGAAAATTTGAGATACAAAAAGCCAATAGGAGCTGGAGCTGAACAACAGAGGCATGCATTCTTGGGAAGTGACATCCCTTTTTTAACAACTGGAACTCTATTTCACTGAACTAACAAAACAGAAAGGAATGTGACTCCTTTCGAATAGAACCACAGGAATACTGTTGTGGAAGATATATTCAACATTGTGAAAGAAGAACTGTTAAAAAAATATCCTAATGGCTATTTAAATTATGTGGGTATTACGTGCACCTTGTAGCTCTGCCTTTTGTAAGCTGAAATAAGGAAACATGACTTGTGGACGGAACTAAGATGGAATCTGCATTGAAGTCGTTTCATGTCTTTTTGTTTGTTTGTTTTGTTTTTGCTTGATTGGTTTGTCGTTGGGTTTTTTTTCCTTTCAAAATCCTCCTCTTCCATGGAAGTTAGAGAAGCTGAGATTTGCTTTCACAAAAAAACTGTTGAGATTGACATTCTGTTTGTCCTGTGTTACCCTACAATGGAACATTGTTTAAGACTTCAACCTTAGACAGTTAAAAATGTGAAATGTGTATTTAATTGCTGTGCAACAGGACGGATAATGGCTGGCACAGTTCTCACAATAATTTATGTGCCACCAAACAAGTGCAGTTTATATGCTTCCCTTTAAAGGCCATTAGTTCAATCACACATTTTCTTGTCTCAAAGAACCTTAAAATCTAGATCAAAGGAATAATTAAGTATCCTTTAGATGTGATCAAACTGAGTTATAATGATTTATGAATGCTGTATTTAAAAAAAAATACAGACAAACCACAACATATTTTAAGCCTGGATGCTATAAGGAATCACTTTCTACTAGTGTGGAGCATTTACTAAAACAGCTATATTGTATGGGATATAATCAGAGTACTCAAATTTCCAATGGATAGGGAATGAAAGATAATGTCAGGTAGCTTAATTGGTATCTCTATATGTTCTTCTGAATACAGTTATCTCAATAAACAGGTTATTTATCGTAATGTAACTAGTCATAACATCAGTCTATTCTTAAAATTTAAGCTTCAGGCACAGAAATTCACCTTTTGATTTAGAAGGTGTAATAGCAACAATTTTTTTTAATATTGATAACCACACATTTAATTTGTTGAATTTTTTTATGATCACTTGACAACGGCTTCACTGCTGTTTATTTTGTTAGAGGGTTAGTGCCAGTCAGATGACTTGACCAGATGCTTTAGCAACCTGTCAAAAAAACCCTGCTAGCAAGACTTGACAGATCAAGATTGTCGTGTGGTGATTCAGTAAAAAAACATAATTACTTTCAAACCTTTCTGACTACTTCAGGCTCTAAATGAACCCCTCTTTAATTTTGCCATTGCTTCTATCTCTTTACCCTGGTTTTCTTTCAAAGCCAAGCTAATGGGAGACACTAGTTGATTTAATGACTGGAAGTTTGGAACCTACTGGCTGGCTTCTCATATTGTGGATCTTAGTGTGTGCTATATAGAATGCTACTGTTTTTTAATTTGAGTTGTTACTGGTTAACACGCTGCAATGTATAGTAACACGTGACTACTGACTACTCAGAAACTCCTTGAAAGGACCCGTGCCAGGCGAGAGAACCTGCAGAAGAAAATGGCGGAACGGCCCAAGATGGGAGCAAGACCCACAATGCAGACCAAGAGGGTCAGAGAGCCTTTGGCAGAAACTGGTAACCAGGCTTCTCCTCCTGGTGAAGAAGGTATTTGGCAACAAGTTTAATAAAGGTTGTCTTTTGATGCAAGACCTATTTTTTTTTCCTAAGGGCAAGTGAGAATCCTGAGTGTATATCTTAAAATAAACAGTGAGGGATGCAGTTACCTGACCACTAGGACTAGCTCATGTTTAGCTTGACTTGAGAGCAGATGCGCTAAGGAATTAGTGAACTATTTAGAAATAATAGCCAAAGATAGTGCCTTGTGCTTCATAGATCTGGGAAGGGCATTTTTTTGGGAGGCATATCAGGGTATTCAAAAATTATAACTTTATTGACACTATAGTTTTGTGTTGTCTCTGGAAATATTTTAGATCGTTTGAATACTAATTTACTTGAATCCTCTGACCTGTACAGTAAAACCTGATACAAAACCATCACCATCAAAGAGGCTCTGCCCTAACGATACAGAGACTCAAGCTTCTAGTTTGGAGAATGTACAACCAGTTCTTTCAAGTTCCACAAGCCATGACACTCCTAAGATGACTTCAGAATTGCATGAAACTGCTTCTAACAGGGCTTCATCCGTTCAGCCTCTAAACACCAAGTCAGAAACTCCTGCAGCCCTTTCAGTCAAAACACGTATGCAGAAACTGGCAGAACAGCGGCGCTGCTGGGATAGTGAGGGTATGTTTCGCTTGCTAAGCAGCAGTGGTGTCTTTCAGTGTTTGTATTGATGATTGTTTGGTAGTAGAAGATAATTTTGTGTGTGTGAATGCCAATATTTTAATAAAGAATTCTGAGACAGTGCTAGGGAAGGCCTAAAATATTGAAGCTTTGACCACAGCTTAATAATATAATTTTTTTTCCTCCTACTAGTCTGATGCCTTACTCCTTACAACAGTGACATAAAACTAGTACACTGCTTGATTAAAAATGTTTAATTTGATTAGTCTCAATGCCTTCAGGACTAGTAGTTAGATTCTGTTGTTGGCAGGAACATCTAACTCTTGATTAAACTCAATACACTGTACAATGCAAAATATGTAAATATATCTCAATATATTTTATTAGCAAAATAAATGTGTTTTCTTTTTTCCAGATCCCTCTGAATGTGTTTCTGTGTCCCCTCTCCAGTCAAAAGATCTGTCTGTTTCTCCACCTAAGCAGACATCTAATGCCCTGGCAAGTGAAACCCCTATTGGGAGAAGAGGCCGTTTAGCTAACCTTGCTGCTACAATTGGTTCCTGGGAAGATGACCTAAGTCATCCATCTGCAAAGCAAAACAATGCACAAGAACAGCCTGGCACTACTTGTTTATCCAAATTGTCCACTACAAGTGGAGCATCTGCTAGAATCAATAGTAGCAGTGTAAAGCAGGAAGCTGCATCCTGTTCTCAAAGGCTTGTTGAGGCTTCTATTAATAAACCAGCAAACTCAAAGAGAGCGGTGAGTGCCTGATTTGGTTGCTGATTAAAAATTGTTATGAGTATTGCAGGGTACAAACATTAACACATAACTGTTTAATCTGAATTTAAAGATTTGGTGTGAGCAATTTTAGTCTATTTACAACTTTCCCTTTATTGAAATCCCACATGCCGTTTGTTTAATCACAGATGTGAAACAGCTTAGAATTCTTTTTGCTGAGATTTAAAGATGAGAGTACTTAAGTGTTTTGTAAAAGTTGATATCAACGTAATTGGTTGCTGCTCTTGACCATCAGAAAGGGGCTTTTTAAAGAGATACTGGGTTTCACTCTGTAACTTTATGTAGTTGATTGACTGAAATTGTAAATATTGTTGCTTTATGAAGACTCAATCAGAATGATGAAATTAGTAGTACCAGACATGTATTGTTTGATTTATGGCACTTATGCAATGGCAATATCTGCAGTCTTGTTATGGAAATGTGGGAAAATACCTGAAGTAGCTAAAAAAAGCACCTGGAATCAAATTCTGAAGCAATTTGGAATACTGGATTAAAAAAAAAGAGAAAAGCTTAAGACTTGTCTCAGCTTTTTCTTTTGTTGATGGAATAGATATATTAGGTGATAGTAGGCTATGCAGAATACTTTCATTCTTTTTCCTCTTCAGAGAATAAGAATGTGTCATCTTAACGTTTTTCCTTTTTCTCTTGTTCAGGATCCAAACAATTTTTTAACACAATCCTCAAGATCCACTGCTCCCCAGTCTAACAAATCTGAAGTACAACTGCTAACAGAGAATCCCTGCAGTCCCAAGAAAACTCAAGAGCATACACAAACAGCAAAATCATCTTTGCCTCAACCACTTCAGTCCAAAGAAGAGCCAGTCAAAGGAACACATGTGCAACTTGAATCCAAGGGTAAACCCACAACACCAGGTAAGCTGTTTTTCAGCCTCGGTAAATGTTCATTCAAATTAGGTTTATGTGTTCTGTGTTCAAAACTACAATTAGTTAGGTATTATCTGGTATGTTACCTTAAATTCTTATTTCCTGCTGTAAATTGATTAAAATTCCAATGAGTTCTGTGGTTACTTTAAGTTGTACAGCTCCCATATATTGCAGGGATATTTTTTTGGACACAACTTCAGTAATTCTCTAAGAGCAAAATCAGTTTAACTTTTTATACTAACATGTTAATTGAGATTATTCAAAGTTTATTTCAAGTTGTTGAACACTGTGTATCCTGTCAATATAATGTTAAGAGTCTGCATATGTTAAAAGAAATCAAAGCTAAATGTCCACAGATGCACTAACTTTGCATAGTGTTTTTCTTTCAGTTTATAGCACTGATGTCAAAACAAGTGAGCATCCCCAGTTTTAAATTCAACTGCTTATTGTGTCAGAAACTTGGACTAACTGCTTGAACTCTCTGAAAAGGAAATGTGTGTCTCTAGATATGCTGACAATAAAAGACAAGCTCAATAAAGTAGGGTGGATGCTGAACAATATATTTACCTTATGTATTAGAATGCTCGTTTTCATGAAAGATACAAGTGAAGTTTGTTATAGAGGAAATGTTGAAAAAGCAAACCAGTTTAAATAACTGTATCACATGTGGAGTGTAGTAAGAGAGGGACATCTATTTGGTCTGATTTACTGCTTTATTAACTTCAGTGTTCTGTTATTTGACCTTCAGGTTCATTTTGTATAAAATATAACGGAGTAAGATCTGTAAAGGAGACAGCTTAATTGCTTCACTGAGAACCTTCATCAGGATGCAAATTGCAGTGATTTCTTTCTGTATTTTTGAGAGTTTCTTTCAAGGTGAAACAATTGTTCTTGTAGGGGGATCAGGAATTAAGCCCTTCCTGGAACGCTTTGGGGAGCGCTGTCAAGAGCGTAGTGCACGCAGCCCTGCTACAAATACTTCTGGGTGCAGAACACCTGTTGTTACCCCAAACACCAGGACAATCCAGGAAAGGCTTCTCAAACAAAATGAAAATTCCTCTACTGCCAGTTTAGCACTTCAACTTAAGCAGGTATGAATTGTTACATTCATAGCTTACTTATAAAGGTATGGGGAAGATTCTTAGTGTTCTGCACCTATCTGAGGAATTTGAAATGTTGCAACATCTTAAAGCTGTCACCTTTTCTCCCATTCCCCTTTATTTACTTAGGAACGTGAACGAGAACTTGCGTGCCTTCGTGGCCGATTTGATAGGGGCAATCTGTGGAGTGCGGAGAAAAGTGACAGTTCAAAGAGGAAACTTCCAGAAGCTAAAACGGTAATGTGTTACCTGCATGTATCAAAATATGATAGTCTGAATTGCTTCAATGTGTTCTGAACACAGGGATAGATGTGCAAATATAAAAAGTAAAAAAACGTATGCTTTGGGGAATGTCCAGGCTGTGCAAGACCACTTGTCAAGTGATTTGTACTTTTATTAAGAAGTTATTAGATTTCTTTTTTCCTCTTGCAAAATCAACTAAGACAAGCGATACTGCTTTGAGCCAACTAATTTATTTACTTTTTCATGATATTAAGTGTGGGGGTATTTTTTGTATTCTATAACTTCAAAAGCAGAAGAAAACTCCTCACACAAACAATATTTAGTAATATATTTACACCCTGAATGTATTATGTTTTTATTCTTGCCAGGAAAACCAATCTCAGGCTAGTCCAAAACGCCCTCCTAGTTCAGATGCCACTGCTTTTGGATCAACAGACAACACACCAGCAGGTGACGGGCCAGTAAAGTCTTCCAGTGTGGAGTCTTCGGGTAAGAACTGTCACAGTTTGCCTGTTGCTGTTACTGGACAGAAGCACTGCGCTTGACCTCCATGAGCAGATAAAGAGGCTCATAGCACTGATGTGTAGAACTGGACCTCTTATTTGTTAACTGATTTATCTACAACTTTTCATATCATGATGCACTCCTCTACCACTTGAAAGGTTTGCAAGGCAAGACTGTCTTTTTCTTTTTCAGTGAGTTTACCTGTGTTTTACACTTTCACATAGGTTAAGTGTAGGGAAGTGAATGAGAATTGTCAGTTACAGATTTAACCTATGCTGTATTTGAGAATCCAAATTTCCACAATAATCTAATGGGAAAGAACTCTTCGCTTGTCAGTATCCCTTTACAATATTAATTCTTATAGTACGAGATGTGAAAAGAACTTTGAGATGCTTGTGATACCCTTTCTGTTGCTTACTGAGTGGAAGAATCTCTAGTTTTTTGCACAAAAAACCATGAACTTAGTTAATACTTCTTCCAGACCTTCTGGACAAACAGGCTATTAAATGTGCTTCTAGAAAAACAGGATCATATCCTGCTCTTGGATTGGGTTTGGGTGGGATGGTTTGTTTACTGGTTTTTTTGTTTGCTTTTTTGAATTTTTCCTTTTTACTCTTGAGTGGCTGCATTCTGCTATGACTTCAGCATTGTTCTTGAGGTATCAGTTTTCTGATTATAAGATAGAAGTCTAGATGTACAGGTTGTGGAGGATATATATTCTAAGGCTTTTTGACAGCCAGCTAACAGCAATACTTAATATAGTGGTCTTTTTGTTAGTAAAATTTCTAAAATTCAGTAATTAAAGTTCAAAAACTAGACATAATCTTCAGATACTTCTTTTTTTTATAGACCACTTAGATGCTTCTAAATCTGAAGAGACTGATAAACCCAGTCCTTCCAAGATCACTGAGTCAAAGAGCCCTGTAAAAGTGATGTCTGCCTCTAAACTCGAACAACTTGCTGAGAAACCAAAAGGTTTGTATTGAGTAGATGTATATTAATGCACTTAGCTCTCTGTTACCACTTGTCTAGAACAGTGTTAATATCCTTCAAGTCTGAACAATGAAGTCACCATACATGCACTGACCTTCATGTGTGTTTTGTAGTGAGGTTTGTATAAAACAAGCAACTTCTTTTATTATAATCCTTCTCCCTTGACATTCAAGTCTTCAAGGAATATTAAAAAACTGATGTTAAGAGTTCATTGGGTAAGGACTGTGGGTCTTGCAGTTAAGTTTCAGATGTATTGGAACTAAAAGGTTGAAATTTGTCTAAGAGGTGCGTCTTTTCATTCCCTCTATCGATTAAGCAGCATATATGAAAATAGCATTAAAAAATAATCATAGAAGTGTATTTTCAGGTTCTATATGCCTGACTATAAGAAATGCTTTTTAATCAAGCTTCCTGGAAAAACAAAAATAGTTTATCTGTTAATATCACTTCACACTCATTTAAGGGAAAGTTTAGTCTTGATACTACTAATATGTTTTAAAATGTCACCCTTCAGATGAACTATGCCAAGTCAAAATGAATGTGGATGATGAAATGAATAGCTCAAAAGTGATAAATGAGATTTTTGAAATTCTTCAAGAGGATGGTCCAGACATAGAAAAGCTGAAGAAAGAAATGAGCATGAGCCTGGAAGGTGAAAGCGATGAGGATGAGCAGGAAGAGTCGCTGAATATTTCATCAATGTCTCTGTTAACCCCTCTAGTGGAATCTGTTGGTTCAGAGGTGAGAATTCTTATGAGGTGGAGAAGGACACACAGAGTTGTGCAATTTGCTTGTGAGAAGTGGCATTTTGTTGTATTAGGATATCTGAACAGATAGAGAATGACATTTTGCTAATGAGAGCATAATGAGGCAAAGTTATTTTCCTCTGAAAACAGTGTCACATATTGGATGCTCTGCTAAACAAATAATCTTTTGCTAAATCAACCTATTATTTGTACTGAACTTGCAGTGGTAGACATGCATTCAGTGAAGTGGTTGCTGATGAAGATCTGAAGAGAAGTAATTATGCAACTACACTGGTTTAGAAACTAAGGGTGACATCTCATTGAGTTCGATAATCTGTTGGTGTCCTTAAAATAAATAAATAAATTTGCTTCATGTCCTAGGAAATATTTGTAAGATGTCATCTGTTAAATAGTATTAAGCAGCCTCCAAATTTATTGTTTACATGCAAAACAAGTAAAGGTCAGAGAAAACAGGTAATTAATAATGTGGACAGGTAGTACAACATTTTCTTTTCCCCAGGCCTTTGCTTCTCCTTGTAAGTCAACTGGGGAAGGTAGCAGTACCAGTGATGTAAGTCTGAAGTCTGAAAAGTTCCAAAGGACTAAAGTTCCCAGGGCAGAATCTGGAGACAGTATTGGCTCTATGTCAGAAGATCGCAACCTTCCATATAGGTAATAAACACAAACCTCATCCCTGATTCTGTAAGTGTATAAATTAAGACATTGGCTTTTTTGACTCTTCTAAGGACGTGTACTTGCTTTAACTATGAACAAAACTTTTTTCCAGGATCTCAACCTTTGTCAAAGATTGTCTCAGTGAATTCTTTTATGTCCCTTAAACTTAAAATGAGCTGATAGCATGCTTTTTTTTTGAAAACTAATTAGGCAAGTTGGAAAACATCAATATGCAGTACATATGTATGTATATTAAAGAAAAAAAACTTGGCACACCTGTGAAACGTTTCATGAGATTTCCTCTTTTAAAAGTGTTGATGCGTACAGATCTCAGAGATTTAAAGAGACTGATCGTCCTTCAATAAAGCAAATCATTGTTCGCAAAGAAGATGTTGCTTCCAAACTGGAAATGAAAAGGAATGGCCCATCTGACCAAGTCAATATCAAAAAAAAAATGCAGGTATCTAATATGCTTTTTAAAATCCTTTTTCTAATCTGCTGTTTCCACACTTAATTTCCCCTATGAATTAACATACTGCTTAGAACTGCAAAATTAGATTGTTTAACATAAATATTTAACGGTACGGAATGATACTGCATAATTTGAACAGCTGCATCTCTTCGAAGGATCATGTTATAAAGGAAGTCTGGAGAGAACAAGACTTTGTTTTGAGAAGGAGACAGAATCTGTATCTTGTCGCTGCCTTTGAATTAGGCCAGATTTATGACTACATACTTTCAGTAGGCAATATTCTGATCTTTCCTAGTGCCTCGTTCACCTACAGTGCTGAATTTCTGGTTAGCTGCTGCTTCCCCCAAATGAAGAGAACATTAGACTGCATGTGTAGCATACAAGCATTGGAGTCCTTCACTCCCCACCATATTTAAATTACCTCTGAGGTCAAAAAAAGTTGTACTGCAATATTCTTTTGTGGAAGTAACTGTAAACTGCAAAATCTTTGTAGCTTACTATCTAAGTGATCTGATCTTTTCTGAAGCATAGCCCCAAAAAATGCTAATCTTGAGACATTTCCTTGTTTGAATGTAACACTAAATAACTCTTCTGGCTAATTATTTCTACCACTGGTTTGCCCTAGGAACTGAACAATGAGATCAACATGCAGCAGACAGTGATTTATCAAGCCAGTCAAGCTCTGAACTGCTGTTTTGATGAGGAACATGGAAAAGGGTCACAAGAAGAAGCAGAAGCAGAGAGACTTCTTCTCCTTGCAAGTAGGTTTTTAAACACAAGTTCAATTCTTTGTCATGAACACCTTGTCAAGAACACTTTGGGAGGAACTGTGATAATACACATACTATACATCATTGTAGATATTTATAGTTCTTCACCTAGAAAACAGGAGAGGATATTATCTGTTTCATTTCAGCTTCTTTTGTAGGTGAGAGGACACTCTTGGTACCTTTCTTGACCCTAATATTCATACTATTCTAGAAGATGATTAACATTTATGTTGCATTTTATATGCTTGTGGCAAAAAAAAAAATGTTTCAGTACTACTTTTTCCTCTGTTACAACTGTAATTAATTCCTCTTTGCAGCTGAGAAGAGAACTGCGTTATTGGAAGAACTGAATAAACTAAAGAGCGAGGGACCTCATAGTAAAAGAAATAAAGGTGCTTCTACATCCACTGAATTTGCTCCATCCAGGGGATCTGTTTCCATTTCAGACATGCGTTTACCTCTAAAAGCAGACTTTGTATGTGGTACAGTTCAAAAGCCAGGTAAGGCTATCAACCGAAAGCTTTTAACCCTTTTTTCTCCCTTCCCTCATTCTCCCAACATTTATTTCTTGTTCATTCTCCTTGGGTTTTTTTGTCTTCTATGCTGATGTTCTAAGAAATCTAATGACAATGAAAATCTAGCAATTACTTTCAGTTCATCTGCTTTTGATTAAGTTTTCAATATTTTCCATGGTTGTGTTGCATCTTTTTATGGCTTATGAGACTTAAGAAACTTATCAAGACATTTCCAGCCAGTCTTAAAGTTCTTTGTGATTCTCTGTAATCTGTTGGAGAGGAAGTAGAATTTTATATCTCAGGCTGTCTTCTCTCTTGCCATCTTGGAATTTTTTTGATGGATGCAAATCTAATACTAAAGATCTTTACATAAATTGACCTTTGTAGCATTGTGAAATGCTCATTAAGCCTCTATTTTTTTCAATCCTTCTGTTAACATTGCAAAATACTTATGATAGAATACTAGTATTTGTAAATTGTCATAGTTAATCAAAGTGTCAAAATGTGGATTTGTTTCTTTTTTTGTTCCAGAAGAATATCTAACAATATCTTGCTGTAGGTCTAGAGACCCATTCTGGAATATAGTGAATTTCTGGCATGTGGTTGTTCAAAGAATCTGCAAGCCCATAATAACCAGTGCTATTTGATATAATACCACAAAATATGATTGTGTGTGGACAGCTTTCTGCTTCTTGCCTCACTAAAACTTAAGGACAAAAGTTATTGGACAAACATGTTACTGCTCCTGTTGCAGGAGACAATTCACCTCTGTTATAGAAAAACTTCTCTAAGGGTTACAAAAATATAAGTTTAATTTCTGTCAGTAATTCTCAAAATGAAATTGTCTAAACAAACAACTATGAACTATTTGTCATAAAACCTTTTTCTTGGAAGCATAAAATTTGCTATGCATTGTGCATCAGAAGCTCTATTAATCACTTGCATCTGAAGAGATTATCAAATATAAAGCATACAAATCAATGCTTATTGGAGTTTACAACAGCTGTTCTGAAAGCTGTGACTTATCCTATACAACAGAGCACTCAAACTGTTTGGGGTGTTTTGTTTTGGGTTTTTTTGGGTTTTTTTTGTTGGCTTGTTTTTTGTGTTTTTTTTTTAATGTAGTCTCACATTGCTAAACATTACGTAAAGCAAGAACATTGTGCAATTTGCTGCACAAAGTCCGAATTATCTCCTTACACTCTTTAGATGTGTGTTTGTGGTGATCTTGCTTGTTTTCCCCTTATGTGAAAGGTTAAGGAAATGAATTGCCTGGATAGCCAGTTACTTCATAGGACTGAAAAAAGCACGAGAATGGGCAGTAGCAAGAGCTGATGTGTGCTTGAGCTGACAGACCTAAAGAGTGTAAGGAACTAAGATTAGCTGCTGAATCTGACTGCAAGTTCTTCCTCTCCCTTCTCACACAAGGGTTAGTGTAGGTCTGGCCTGAGATGCCCCAGACAATAACGTGGTTTTTATGAATCTCATGGAGACAGTCCCACTAGTAAACACAGCATAGAAAAAATTGTTTTAAGACTAAGTTTATAAGTAAGTCTTGACTGTAACCAAGTGTTTAATTGGGGTGAAACAGATGTATTTAATGGTAATTCAGAATTCTGGGATTTTTAGATACTTTGAACTCCTCAGGCTAACAAAACTACCTGCTATGTATTTACAGACTCAGCAAATTACTACTATGTAATAATCCTGAGATCTGGAGCAGAAAACATGATTGTGACTCCATTAGCAAGTACTGCCAGTTCCCTGAATGGAGATGCTCTTACTTTTACTACGACATTTACTATGTAAGTATACAGAAATTCTTTTTGAACCAGTTTCAACTCCAATGGTAGAGCATGCAAAAAATGTTTAAAATCTTCATACAAAAATGTCATATTCTGCAAACAAATATGGCAAGATTTTGTGGTATAGGTAGGTATTTCCTACTTCAAGAAATAGCTGGAATGCACTTCTCTCAGAAGAGCAACCTAGACTTACTTGACATCCATCAGCTATTTTATCTCTTGCTTTTTCTACCTTTGTTCTTTCCTGGAACACCTGCAAAGACAGATGGATTACCATGCCTGAGATGATGTGTTTTTCTCTTTGGCAACCAATAACATTTTATGTAGCTATTTGGTTTTAGTGTCTGGAAAAAATAGTACTCTTACAACTAAAACTTCAAGGTCTCATATGTCATCTAAAAAGGTATTGTGAGTTCAAATGGCTGTTTGTTATTAGAAGTCTTTCAAAATAAATAAACAAACTCCCTTTTTAAAGTCCAGCTGAACTGGAATTTTCACTTAAATCTATATACTTAGACCCAGTCTCTTTCTGGAAATGTGTGTACTGCAGGGTGCAATCCGAGAAACGGTAGATGTACTTGTTTTCCCTTTACCTTTTGTTTTTTGAGTTCTGCAGAGTATCTTTAAATAGCAATACACTAAAGTCTTAAAAAATAGCAATGTTAATTGCTCTGAAGCGTACTGTCAACGTATCTCAAACAGCCGTATTGCCCTGCAGGAGCAAACTAAGACTAAGCTATTAGTCAGCACTATGGCTAAGCTTCTCTGTAGAACCTAGCTGCTTCTAGTTTTAAAGAGCTGATTGAGGGAAGAAATAAAGAGTAACTCAAAAAAAAAAAAGTCCCCCAAAACCTCTACCATACACAAAACCAAAAATCTTTTTGCTTCAGTTTCTGTTTAACCTATTTTTCCCCTTCCTTCCTTTTAGGCATGATGTGTCAAATGACTTTGAAATAAATGTAGAAGTTTACAGTCTGGTATGTATCAGTTCCTGTGCAGAGGATGTGTAACAGAGAATAATGTGCTGTACTTTCTTAATACCTTCTTTCCTTACAGGTGCAGAGAAAAGAAGTTACCAGCACTGATAAAAGGAAAAAGGCAAATAAATCTAAGGTAAATGAAACATGAAAATCAGTATATTAAGTTTCAACAGAAGGTGCACTAGGAAGACTGCTGTGTTCAGGGAGAACTGACTAATAGTGCTAGACAATCTGTTGCTTGCTTTTCCTCTCCTTCTTTCTTGGAACATCTGCAACGACAGATGGATTATGGAGACCTGCAGCAATTAGTAGATTGGACCTTAGATACAGTACTTGGTTGAATCTGAAATATATTGGAGGGGAAGGAGAAGAAATCTTACTAGTTCTGCAAAATGTTATGCTTTGCAAACTTTTATTTATTAGGTGTGGTGCCTCTGATAGTGATTTAGTGCCCTTATTCTCCCATTTACTTAAACTGCACCAGTCAATATGCCCTACCCTGGAGTTTGATTTGTCTTAAAGATTTTATATATCAACTGAAAACTTTCTTTCTCATTGGTGTTAAGTAAAAAACATTAGATGCTTGGTTTTTTAAAGCAAACATTATTTTAATAACTCCTTGGACAAAATATTTCAGCTTGGATAGGGCACAGGTATCAAATGTTTGTGCTTTATTAAGGATATGTAACCCTAAACAAGCCAGTGACTTTCTGGAGGTGGTTCGTTTGGTTGGTTTTTTTTTTGGTGGTGGTTTGTTGTTTTGTTTTGGTTTTTTTTGGGGGGGGGAAGAGTAGAGGTGGGGTGTATTTTTCTTCTCATCATTCCAATAGCTGACCACACAGTGAATTAATGACTTCAGGTCTGATTTCCTCTTTGTCAAGATACATCACTTAATGAAAACAAGAAACTTAAGTGTCTTTCAAAACATTTGGAATGAGTACTTAAATCCTGTCTCTGCAAACAGAAATAGGGCATTTCTTTATTCTTTACTTCCATTTGGCACAGTGAAAGCATGTTTCTACCTATCCTCTAATAAAAGTTTCAAGTCCAGGGTCTTATTCTCTCCTGTGCTGAAGTTTAGAGGAATTTTTATTTAAAACTGAATGATTTTGTGGGTTAGTTGCTTATGTAGGGTTGCAGGTTTGCCAATGGTGTCCTATATCTGCTTTTTGACAAGTTTCTTAGACTTTTCCTTCCACTTCAAGAAAAGATGAGTACATAATTCCAGTTCATGTTTAATATACAATCTCATTTAAACTTTTAGATTTTGATTTGAAAATAATAGATTATTTATAACAGTAGCACATGGAACATCTCTGTACTTTTATTGTTGACTTTTACCTTTAAATAAGCAAAATTTATTTAGATAAGCCTTCAGTAGTTTCACTGTTTAATTTTTACACTAATATGGTGGACAAATTCAGTAGCAAATGCATTACCTTCTTGTATTCTTTTGTAGGTTATTACTCCAAAGAGATTACTAACATCTATTACCTCTGTGAGTATGAGTGTAATATTGTAACCAGATCTGTTTATGACTCCTTCCAAAGGCCATATTCTCACACTGAATAAGGCTGAGCCCTTAGTAGGCTCTTTCTGTCCCTTACTTAAAACTCTATAAACTGCCCAGTTTTCAGCCAAATTCTTCAGTTATCAGCTCAAGAAATAGATAACAGCTCTAAACATGTAATACTGGAAATATGCAGTTGCTACATATTTATTTGGACTTTCTTTTCAAGTTGTTTCTGTTTGATTTTTTTGTGGTTTTTTTGTGTTTTGGTGGTTTTTTTCTGGTTTTTTTTGTTTGTTTGTTTGTTTTGGGGTTTTTTTAAGTATTTCAAATGTAATTTTTTTCTACCCCAGCTTTGTCTTTTGTAGAAACTGTCAGAATTACTTTTCCCTTAAGCCTTTATTTCTTTATTTTTCTTTCTAGAAAAGCAACCTTCTTACTCCAGGTAAGTAAAGTTTAAACATTTTATGCCAAGATGAATAATCTACACTTTCTGTCAAAACCAGTGTATCAATAAATAATACTTGTAACAGATGACAATTTCAGATTAATTAGCACCGAATTTGCCAATCCAGAAACTGGTGCTGTGTTTATATCTGAGTTACCACTGAATTTAATGGAAAGTATCTTTACAAAACCAAAACCAATATCTGGTATCAGACACCCATGGTTTGCATTTTTTTCCTGAAAATGTGAATTCAAATGAATTTTGAGATTTTAAGCTGGAGTCTGATGTCAACAAAGTTTTACAGAATAACTTGAAAATACAAACAGATCCTAAAGCATTGTTTGTGTGTAGTGTATATAATAACACAGTTAAACATTTATATATTTCTGACTCGAGGGAAGGGAAGAACAGCATCTCTGAGTGGTTTTCTAACTACATAAAAATGTGTTATACACTTGTATGACTAGAGTATGAGATACTTGAGCTGGCCTTAGTACAAATTGCAACAGTAAGGAGCTCATGAACTAACTCTGGAATGTCTACCATGCTACTGCTACTAGTAAGATTCCTGTGCCTGAGCTACAGTTTGTGTTTCTATTGCTAAAAATGCAAAAAAAATGTGTACAAATTCTAGAAGACTGCAGCATGTCATTTGAGAAGAGGTGGAGGGATTTAAAAGGCATGTTCTTACCGCAGGATGTGTATGCTTTGTAGCATGCCCTAGCATGCTCTCTGTCCTTCTGAGACTTCTTAAAATGCTTTTTCTCCTTTGTGGATATTTCAAGACTTCTTTGTGAAAGAAAAGATCTACTGGGGAGGAATGGTGTGCATCAGGATTCTCTCTGAATGTCCTGCTGGGCTGCACTGCAAAGAGAGCTTCCCCTGGAGTACTGAGTAGGGCATGCATACAGAAGCACAATTAAAGCCTTTTCTTTTTTTTTTCTTTTTTTTTTTTTTTTTTTTAGCCTTGCAGCATCCTTACTGTGTGTTGTGTTATGACTTCACTTTAACTTCTTTCTCCACAGCCATGGCCAGTCCAGGTGGCCCAAATGCTATACGCAGTACTAATTTCATCCTTGTTGGATCCCACAAGCTCTCGCTGTCTTCTGTAGGAAATGCCAAATTTGCATTGGACAAGGTAATTACTGGTTACTAATCCAAAGATAATTGCATACTACTAGAAAAATGAATGAGTCTGGGCCTACTGTTTTCAGGCAAAATTACCATCCTACAAATGAAACATATAGGTTTATAGATATGTTATTTATACATTAAAAATTTATGTATAGTTGTTATACTTCATTCATATGAAATTAAGTAAATTTGAGATACAATGGAGAAAAACTTACATTACTATGCCAGATGCTCTTTCATTTCTGTAGCTCAGTGTAAGGTGTGGTTATGCAAAGATAATGAAGGCATTTGTTTACTGATTTGCATTCACTGACAAAAAAATTGATGTATGCAGTTGGCATCTCTGTACGTGATCTTCGTATTGTTTGTTGCTCTTAGCCTTGCAGTTATCACTAAATAAGACATTTAGTGTGTTTTAATGATAATGAAGTATTTGAACTTTTCTTCATTTAATTGACCTAAAAATTACCATTCGAATATAGTTAGGATTACAAGTTTTTCCTTTCATATCCCAATTAAATTTGTAAAAGCAAATAATCTTAATATTGAAAGAGCTATTATTGAGTTTTATTGCATTAGTTCCTTGTCTAAATATAATGTTGGTTTGCTTTTACCGTCAAAAGTTTAAAAAATACATTTTTACATTCATTATGATCTCTTAACCTTGTAATATCTAATACTTAAAACCTATTTTAATAGGTGTTTATGCCAGCAGCTATCTTAAGCTAATTTAAATGAATTCAAAAGTTACTACAGTTTATGGTAGGACTAAATCACAGCTTTATCTATCCAAACAGCATCATTAGTATAACTTTTTTTTTCTTGGCTAATTAAATCATGTGTATTGATAGTATTATTGCAATTATAGCTTCTTATGGGAGATGAGATGGCAAGAACTAGTAGTGTTTGTGCATAAGACTTAAAACAAAATATAACAATAATACCAACTTGCTGTTTAGAAGTTTTTTACTTTTTGCAGATAGAAGCAGACTCTGTTACGGAAACAGCTGGCAGAACTTAACACTTGAATTGCACTGATGTTACTGACTATGTGAATTTCAGAGCTTTTTCAGCTTTGGTTCTTCAGCATAAGTGTTCCTGTTAACCAGAACCATGTGTAGAAATCTTTGTGTATGGCTTGCTTATTGGAAACTCATTGTTCTTGGAGTTAATGGAATCAGTTTTTGCAACCAGCAATTGGGGTTTGAACTTCTTCAGTTTACTCTGTGGGACAGGACACTGGACTAGGACTCCTGGACTGTAGCACAAGCACAAGGTTTAAATAGAATTCCAGGGCACTATCACTTGGTTAATTTTTTGCAGGTGCAGTCTTAGTTATCTGACAAAAAGGGGAAATCTTGTTTGTCACTTGGGTTTTGTTAAATTATCATGTCAGTAAATCTTCAGTTTTGACTTGGCCTATGGCTGTACCAATGGCTGCTTTTTAATTTGCTTCATGCATTTCTAATGAGGAACAAACTACTGTCACAGTGGGTTTTTGTTTCATTCCTCTCTTTTATACATACTGTTCAAATTCGGGGTAGGAAAGGACCAAAATATACTCATTTATGACTGTGTCCTTTCTTCTTCTAGACTTTAACTTTACACTAATTGCATTGAGCATATTTCTTTTTTCCCTAGATAAATTTTGAAGGGGAGGAAAAAGAACTGTTGGGCTATATGTTCCAGGACAAGGTTGCTATAATCCTTTAGTTCATAACTTAAAATAGGAAACTGCTTTCTAGTGCATGTTGCTTATCTGTGTCTGGCCTTTTTGCAACTTCTTTTAATTTTTCTAGGAAAACGCTTATGAAGATTTACTAACTAAACACAAGATGTTAGGAACCTTTAAGACTTGCAGAATTCTCCCCCTTATCTTTCACAGTAATAAGCATGCTGCTAGAACTCAAAGTTATTTAGGCTGCCTAGGGCTTTTCCTTAACTAGCTTGTGCCTCTTGTCTTCCTAGGTCACTGGAGGAGGGATTTTTTTACTTCAAAACAAATTGATGTGTCTCTTAAAGATTGCTAGTCAGAAAATTTGGGCCAGCTTCTTTATGAACTGCAGAGAACACAGAATCAGCTACTCCATTGATAAGAGAACCAGAGAAAAATGACTGGTGGCCTAAATGTTGGTTTAACTCAACTTGTTGCTGCTGAAGAAAATTAAAATCACCTGGGACCTAGATATCTAATTTCTTATTCTAATCAGACCTTGTTCTGGCAAGATGTAGCAAGACTTTTGGTTTTTAAGCAAAAAGTGATCATAAAGAACTGAAGTTTTAAAGATACTAAACATGCTAAAATGTGAGGGTTTTTTATTTGTACACAAATGTGCACTTAAAATATTTTGCTTGGTGTATGCGTTTTTGGCTTTAGGAATTATGTGAATTGATACACTTAAAAGAAATAATTTGTCTTTAACATCTGAAAATAGTTTTGTCTAGTTAATAGCTTACTTGAGTCTATCAGAAGAAAGTGTTTTAGAGAAATTTATGTTTTTGCTCAAAATTAAGCAAGTGATAATTTTAGTACTTATCTCCTATTTTTAATCAAAAGTCTCCTAAAAAACAATTTTTCAAATTCTTGAGTTGTCTTGAGTACCTTTACAGATAATCTTCTATGACAGTAGGACAACTGCTTAAGACAGACACCTGAATGAGCACACCAGAATGCAAGCTAGCCTAGCCATGGGTTTTAGTTTTTTCTTCATCTACCTGGATATTGACAACTAGCTTTCTTTTCATCACCTCCATCCCTTTGAAAGGGATAGATTGATAAGTAGAATGTAATATTTTCTCATTATGTGTACAGGAGAGTGTTTCAAGACCTGCTTTAGTAATTAGTAATGATGTTGCAGGTTCTGCAAAACTGTATGTTCTGTTTGTTATACAACCTCTTTGCTTTACTGTCACACAGCTCTTCACTGGTAAACTTCATAATCCATTAGATAGATTCTTCTGTCCTGACATAAACCAGAAAGGAATGCAAAACCCTCGAACTTGAATTGGGGAATGGCCAAATGTCCCTGAGGCCCTCATTCAGAAATGGATTTTACTGTGGTTTGCTAGAATATAAGCCAGTGTTAGTGTTCCCTGATGTAGCAATGTAGGGTTATAGTTGTCTTTGCTGATAAAAAATCCGACTTATTTATATTATGTGGGAATGTTTTACTATTGTTTGCTTTTCAAATGGTCATGCAGGCTCCTACCTGATGCTCAGAATTTGTCTGTGCTATACTGTAGAGTTGAGTATGCTGTGATAGTTAGATCTAACATGTAAAAATAACTCGATCACCTGCTTGTGCACGTGTGTATCACGTCTGGAAAGAAGCTTCAGGATGTCTAAAATTTGAAGGCAATTTGTTTCTAGCCACAACACGTATTCTAGTGTTTTGCAGGATTCACTGAGGCCTACAGATGTGCACTTTTAACTACTGAGGGTGACTCTTGTTCATCTTAACTACTAACAGTACTTAATTCTATTTGATTGACATTGATTCTGTGGCTTTAAGAGCTACTTCATTGCAATGTAGACATGTTGATTCCCTGGCAAGTGGTTCTTTCTTCGTGTTTGACTAGCACCGTCAACTTGTCTGGTTTTTTCTACTATGAGAAAACATTGTTTCTACTATATTTTTTAATGTAATTTGTCTTATTTTATAATATGTAATAATATATAATTTATATTATTTTTAATAGTATTTATCTTTCTGATTTTTTTTTTATTATCAGAAGCATTCGTGTTTCTATTTTGGTTGGGGTTTTTTTGCAAGATTCTTAACAGTATTGCTTATTTAGATTAGCAACAAAATATGTTATGTAGAATGCCATAACTTGCTTGTTGTATTAGCAGTTTGTCTCTTAGCTTCCTTATGGGGGGAAATAAAAGAAGGGGTGTGATTTCGTAGGAGCAGGCAGTGTAATGGGGTACTATGTGTAGGAAGGATTGGGTGAAGTCCCAAGGCAGACTTTGTTGCATGTTTCTTCTAAAAACTCTTGACTATCAAATAGCTATTTAACCAACCTCTAGTTACAATACTTTAGCTGCTTTCCTTTTTTTCAGTGGCAGAAGATAGGACTTGGAACTCTTTCGGTTAAAAATTACTTAACACAGGTCTTTAACACTTTGAGTGCCAGTTGAGAAGAATTGTTGAGAAGAATTGTTTTCGTTACTTTTCCCCTTGCTAGTTTTTTTTTTTAATACAAAGACTTATCTGAGTAGGCATTACTACATCAGTATCTGCTAAAAATACTTATGGTATCCAAGTACCATTCCTGTTTCAGCTCACTTTGATATTTTCCGAACAATTTAATGTCAAGCTGAGGCAGAAGCTTGCAGGGTGTGGACTGGTGCCTTCTGTTGTTTCTAACCATGCTTGGAGTGCCTGTTTTTATAGAGAAAATGCATGTTTGTCCATATGTCCTGAGCAAACTACTAAGCAAATAATTCTTAAAGAGCTTCTAAATGAACTTGAAACAAAAAGTGATTATTACTGTCTTGCTTAAGACTGACTGCTGCTTTCTGGCTGAAGATCCTAGGAGCAAGACAGTGCTAACATCTTGGTGCAGGTGGCTTGCTTGAACCAGTAAGAGATGGGAGGTGTCAAAATTAAATGATTAATTGTTTTACTTTTTACAGGTTCCCTTTTTGTCCCCTTTGGAAGGTCATATATATCTAAAATTGAAATGCCAAGTGGACTCCTTGGTGGAAGAAAAAGGGTTCTTGGTAAGGTATTCCCTTGAAACTTCTTCCTTGTGAATAACAGGTCCTATTAAATGTAGTCACTTTTTTAACTTCACACATGTATTTGAAGCTTAAAAGTGGCTTGATATTTTTTCCCCTCTCTGAACCAGACCCCAAATGTTTCCTAGTTTATCTTTTAAACATGACTAAGTTAAAGCTACCTTTTAAGATTTTGTGTCTCTCTCTTCTAAACTCTGTTAATTTCTTATTTTAAACTTAAATTAACCTTCTCTTGCTCTAATCTGTGATACAAAATGAGATTTTAATCTCTGTGGCAGAAAATTTTACAAGATATTTTGGTTTGGTCTTTTTGAGTCTAGTGAAAGCAAGATTGGGGTTTTTTTTTCCACTGTGTTCACAACCTTTGGAAATGCCAAGGAAGTGACAGTACTTTTTTTTTCGAGAAACATCTTTAACAGTTCTCTCTCTAAAACTGAACTTCAAAAATGCAGCCAATACTTGAGCCTAAGAGGTGAAGCTGTTGAGATGTCCAGCAGATGGCAGTAAATGTGCTAGGGAAATACTTCAGCACAACATTAACGTTTGCTGTTATTTTGGTGTTTTCATAAATCAGAATTTGTTAGGACTCTTTTCAGACACTGCTTCCTGTCTCCTTTCCCTTCACTTAATTGAAGTTGAACAGATTTCATTAGATGCAAACATTTCTCATGCTTATGGTATTTGCTGCCCCATATTTCTGTGTACTAATTTAAGAAAGTCCATATTTGCTTCCACTATACAATATATCAAACTGGAAGAATGGTGTACATGCATATTAAATTTCTCCAGAGTAAGGGTTTGGAAACTCCCTGCACCATTAAAAATTATAAACTGAATTGTGATGAGTGAAAAACACAACACACACAAATTAATTGGAAAATAAAAGTTCTATACAAGTTCAAGGGGGATCAGAAATACAAGTCAGATACTAAACATTCCATTCCAGTACTAAGGAAATGGGGCTTGAAATTGACAAAATCCTTCATCCAGTAAAAGAACTGCCAACACAAACATTTAAAAATCAATTTCTAATTTCTTTTAAACTGACTGGGCTCCTGAGTGTGGCCTGTTGATTAGCCAGATATTTTGTAATCCTGAATTGTAAGTCAAAGATGACTTAAATATCTAATAATAATAAATTGTTATATGTGTTTTGTGAACTATTCATACTGTATCTATTATAAGGAACCCTCCATTATCTTTAAATAATGGGAATGCTGGCCACCATCAACATGAAAACCTGGTATAGTTTGAAACAGCAGTGGTAGATGTATTTTGAGCAAGAGGCTGCAGACTTAAGAATGATAATGTGAGCCCATTTTCTATGCTATCTTGAAAATATTCTGTGCTAATAGAAGGCTCTCCCAGTATAATTTTTTTCCTTCACTTTTGTGTACTCCTATAACAGGTTGTACTTGCAGAACCAATCTGGTAGCAAAATAGTCAAGTACAGACCAAGTTCAAGGTATAATGTTACCCCATTTTTTATTTTTTTTTAATTTTTTTTTTTAAGACAATTTTTTATTTATTTTTTTTTTAAGACTATGTTTGAAGATGTCAGTGGATTTGGAGCATGGCATAGACGGTGGTGTGTGCTGTCTGGAAATTGTATCTCTTATTGGACATACCCAGATGATGAGAAACGAAAGGTAATGCTACTTTATAAAGCTCAAGTCTAAAGTTCCGTAGTACCCTACACAACTACCTGTTCATTTTTAAGGCTTGAAACTGGTAAAGATGTTCAAAGTATTCAAGCTCATAAAGCTTCCTTGGGGAATGGAGGGGTCTTGTCTTTATAAATCAGAACTAACTGGGCAAACCTAGAAGCTGACCACTCTGTCTAGTGGGAAAGGGAAAAAGCGAAAGAGGATCCATATTTAATTTCCTCTTTAGTCTTAAGGCTTTCCATTGTGCTCATCAAATGACTATATTTAATTGAATTTGATCAAACTTGTACAGCTTAATAAGCAGACTATCTAGTTGCCTTAAGTTTTAGACAAAATATGACTAACAATATGATAAAGAATTAGAGTGGGCAATCCTTCTATATTGCAGAAGCATAGCTGTAATTGGGGACTATCTTATTTGCGGTTATTGTTGTCTTGCAGTTCCACATTATAACTGGAACCAGTGCTTCTTTGTTCTCACAGAAACCAAGTTAATGTCTGGCTAATGAGACAAATCAGAGGTTCATCTGTCACTGAGGTGAACCTTCCTGTCTCCTTAGCCTGTTCTCTCTGCATGTGCTAAAATATTTCCAGATCTTTGTAAGGACTGCTTTCAAGAGGGTTTTTCTGACTCACTGAAATTATTTACCATTAAGCTTTTAATTTATTTTATTGTTAAGATTATTGGCAGAACACTTTCATTCCCAAACTCTATGGCAAACTGGTCTTTTTGGGTCTTCTATGCCAATCCAGATGCTTGAGTTTAGTTTCTTCCCTGCTAACAGAAGAAGACCATATGCTGATAGTTGACATTGCCAAAGTATATCAATGTACTTTTTTCTCATTCTAGAAGAGAGGGAAAAATCTCTACCCACTGTAATAGAAAATAGGCAAAAATTAATTGGATTAAACAAGAAAAAGGTTCCTATTTTGCTTTTGTCTACAAGAGAGAGGCTTCGGTTTGTTTTCCTGATTCTGTTCTTGAAAATCTTCTAGACTTGTTTGACTGTTGTTCTGAGAAAGGGTCAGCTGTATTCTTTTGTTATACTTTTATACACAGCAATATTAAACTTATTAAATGCCTCCCCTCAATCCTACTATATCTGTTCCATCATGCAGAGATGGAGGTAGCTCAGATATATTGGTATTAGGCCATGAGTGCTTTAAATCACAAAATGCTTTTTTTTCTAAAATAAATTTCCTATGGCTGTACATGTATCACCAACATGCAACACTTTCCATAATGTTCCTTGATGTGGAACTGTCCTCCTTTTTCCTGAACTTGGGTTATTTTAAGTGTCTATGAAATAGTGTAGTAAGCCTGCCCAAAAAATAGCAAATTCTTCTCCAAGCCAAGAGTAGCTTGTGATGTTTCCCTGATGAGGTATTCTGCAGGCATGAAGAATCAATGCCAAGGTCTGTAACCAACTTTAGGTGCACAGCTGAGCTTCTCTCTATAGTCAGCATATACCTATATGTGACTGCCTTGAAACTTCAAAGAGGCCTATGTCTTGACTAGAGGGAGCTAAAGCAACTGGACTCGAGACTTAGGTGCCTTAGTTGAATGTTTGAAGATGAATCCATATATGGTTATAGGGTTCGACAAGAACGATGCGAGGATCCCTATAGTGTGTGCTTTCTATAGGCTTTCACAGGGTTTACTCTTATCAGTTTGGATTTTGTTACAAAGTTCTCCTTGAAATTGAGAGTTAAAACATTCTAAGGAATAAAGGGGAGGTACATCTTTGTGTAGCCTAAGACTTTGGTAAGGGATAGATGTGTTAGTGGTATTGTATGTGGCTGAGCAGAGCATGTTCCATTGCCTGTATGATCTTGCTTTCAGCTATGGCCCTAAAATGGCAAAAATTGTCAAAGCATATGTTGTTCAGAATTGATTGCAGCATCCTTGACTGATGAACTTATTTCACTTTCAGCATCCTTTGGGCCGCATAAACTTGGCTAACTGTACCAACCATCAGATTGAACCTGCCAACAGGGAGTTCTGTGCCCGTCCCAACACTTTTGAACTAATAACTGTCAGACCTCAGAGAGAAGATGACCGAGAAACTCTAGTCAGCCAATGCAGAGACACACTCTGTGTTACCAAGTGAGTGCATAAAATCATGGAGGTTGTGGGAGGCTATGGGATGTGTATGGGATGGTGTTTTACCTCATGTGATAGTTTTAGTAACATAGGAGCTTTACAACTTTTTCATATCAGTGCTAAGCTCATTTAAATGCTAAGATTTTCAGATGGCACTTGAGCTGTTTGGTTCACTTTTAGACCTATTTTGTCTTTCTATTCCATTTCAGTATTCTAAGAACAAAGAACTCCACTTTTCTAGAAGTGGAGGTGCCAGGTGGCTTGGTAACAGGACTGTGGAATGTTTGACTTCATTTTTTCCCCTGCTATTTGGGCTTCTATGGTTGATCAGTTTGACATTTTTCATAATAACTAAGTGGAGGTGGAGAATAATCCACTGGGTTCTTTGCCTTTTAGGAACTGGCTATCTGCTGATACTAAAGAAGAGCGCAACCTTTGGATGCAAAAGCTCAACCAAGTCCTTGTTGACCTTCGCATGTGGCAGCCTGATGCCTGCTACAAACCTATTGGAAAGCTTTAAACTCTGGAAAGGAAATATGAAGAAAATATGCGAAAATCCTCATTAGCTAAACATGAAAAGAACTGAAATGAGGGAAGTCCTCTGGGTCACTTATGCTTTAAATTGAGAGAGTATTTAACATTATACAGGACTGTGTTATGCAGTATTTTTATTTCGCTTAAAAAATTTTAAAACTTTTTTACTTCCTAGCTTTTGAGTATGGTAGGAAGCAATTAGCTGTTTCTTAATATTTATGTAACTCCTTTTTTGGAAGTCTTCTAACTAGGTACATTTTCTCCTTTAAACAACTAAATTATTTCAGGAAATCACACTTCAGGGCAGGAAGGGAGGTGCAAGCTAGTGAAAAATAAACTTTCTAGATAACTCAGCTCCCTGAAAGAAACAATAACTCAAAATACTCCAACAGGGATGCTGCTGAAGTACCAGATTTAATGTTGGAGGGTTTGTTGGGGTATTTTGTAAGGATCAGATATAGACGTTACTAGTCAATTTTATTCTACAACATGCAGTATAGATATTTCTTGCTTCTACAGCATCCTTGTGGTCAGAACAATAGAAATGCACAACATATTCATACTACTTTTGCAATTTCTTATACAAACCAATATGGGTAAGTGCATGGCATGTACACTATGTGATTTGCAGGTGTGGAATTACGTATGCAGTATATTGCACTTTGATAGAAATGAAAAGTCTTGAATATTTTTGTTAGGACTGCTATATTAAAAAAAAAATCTAAGAGAGAAATTTAGGTTTAGGATTGTATGCATCAGTATTTCCTGGGACTTGTGGTTTGTACAAACTGGAATTCTCCATTTGAGAACCAGGAATAGGATAATAGGTTGTAAAAGTGCTTTTTTTTTTTTTTTTTTTTTTATAATAAGACTTTACAAAGCTGCTATGTACCAACTAACACTCTGCTGGCCAAAAGTACGGGTCTTCCTCCCCTTGACAGACATGTGCGCAAATGCATAGAAAAGCAGTACTTGAGACCCATCAAAATGGCAAAATTTCTCAGTTAAAACTTGCAGTTTTCACAGCTTTTCACTGGGCTTAGTGAAATACCAGCTCATTACTTCACTATTGCAAATGCAGGAGTGGAACACTTGAAATTGCTGTTGCTGTTACATATTCACACTCAAAACACTAAATTCTGTTAGCTTATACTGTTTTCATCCTGCCACTTTTGTACTTGCTTTTAAATCGTTTTCTTTTTCCTTTATGTCTTTAAATATTTCCAAACTGTGTATTGAGATTTATTTTATTCATTTAAAATAAAAAATTACACACCACCTGCTTTTCTCATAGCATTTTCTATGCATTTGAAACACTAGTTTGTAAGCTAAAGAAGTAGTGCTGGGATCCACACAGTGTTTGAGAAAGGATTCTATTTTGTACGTGTATCACAATTCCACTTTTTTGAGAAGATAATTTGAGGCCTCGGATGTAGCTGGCACCAAATTTTGTAGTGAAAGGCCAGGTTGTCCATGTCCAGCAGTTCATTAGACATGAAGAGGAGAGATTGTTCTTTTCTTTAGTGACGGAGACAGAGTAAGAGAGTAACACAGCACGGGACAGTGCAAGGGTAAATTTCATGCTGGGTATGTGGTAGGCTGTCTTCTTAAACTTCCAAGTGGATCTTAAAAATCATTAAATATTGAATTATCAAATGAGTCCACAGAAAGGTTCTAAGAACTGAACTGGATGTATCCAAGGGAACAACATATTTTATTTAGGTTGATTGGGCTATTATCCATTGTAGAAACCAATCTGTGTTAGTTCAATGACCAAAAAGTAATTATCCCTCATCAAGGAAAGGTAAAAAGTGTAACAGGTGGTGCAAGTTAGAAAAGCTGACCTGTGTGGTGAGTTCTGGGTACAAGCTCTCAGTGGTAAGGACATGGGCTACTGCAGTCAGCAGAAGCATGGGATGCCAGCTTAGCTGCAAACCTGCACTCACAGCTTTACTGACTTGCACTGCTGTGTGCCATCTCCTGCCATACTTCTCTGCTCTTTTAAGGGTGACCTGAGAATTTCGCAAAAAAATTGGTCATGTATTTTTTCCATGTTTGTAGTAGATCTTTTTTAAAGAGGCCAGACTGTATGAATTCAGATAACTTTAGGTAGCTTTAGATGTTCTATACCTCAAAAATAGTTTCTACTGTCTGATTTCAAACAAAGTTCTAAGTTTTGTAAAAACCATTTACAGAGTGAAGTCCAAAAAAAACTTCCCATTTGTAGTGTGTTGGACCCAGCCAGTGACATAATCCCTGCTATATTCACATGCTCCGACTGACCCCAAAGAGACCTTGACAGACCATTCCTTCTAGAAATACATATTGCTGTAAAGTTTGAATTGCATGGAACTATACTTAGCTTTCCAAGAGAAACTTTTTATTTCCTGTTTATTTCTCTCTTCTCCACGTATTTGTCATCTTCAACCAGTCTAAACACCAGGAGACGGTTCAACTAACGGAATAGACTAGAATTTGTAGTTCATTACTGCTTTAGCATAAGTAAGCTTTTTCAGCAGCATTTTTTTAAGCATAGGGCATGTATTTTTAGAGTGGTACGGGTAAGTGATTGATGGTTGGGGGTGCAGATCTTCAGCTGTTTTTTGCATTTGAAATAATAGACACAGTGTTTGTAAAAGCTGATGGCATAATAGGCCCAAAATTCATCTTTATTCGCAGATAGTTACTGCATTACAGATCAAGTTTCTGCATACAGCCCAATTTGGAGCTGCAGAGCTGAACTCTAAGGCATGAGGGCATGTGCTTTGGTCAGTGCAACTCCAGCCAGGGGCAAGCCCATTCCTTGGTGTCCCTCAGAGACCCCGTGTCCAGCATGGAGCAATGGCACTGGGCAAACCTGAGAGCTTTGCTTTGTGGTTCAGCTATGGTTTCAGGTTGTCTCTGAGAAGGTGTTATAATTGTATAAGAAACGGGTTTTTCCATTGTTTGAAAATTCAAGAAGTTCACTAATATGAAAGTCTCTAAGTGAAAAATGCTTTGCTCTGGGCAATGAAGCTTACTTTAGCTGAGGAAATTTCAGTTTTACCAGTTTGTGAAATTCTTAATTGGTGTTATTAAGCCTCAAATGAAATACAATAATTTGCAATGAAATCGCCTTGAAAATTAGGCTTCTAAACACGATTCTCCTTCCCCTTTTAATTGCTACACTTCTGTATGTTAGTGTAGAGGAAATCATCTAATATTCTGTAATTATTGCCAGTGCTGTACTTGGTCTATAGTAAAACCATGTGAATGCATTTGTTTCTGTCCTTGTGCTATATTTAGTGAAACATAAGAGGCCTGAATATGTAATAAAAAATAGAAGGCATTCTACCTGGCCAGGGTGCATGGAGTGTTATGTTGTTTGGAAAGAATTGGCACAGAAAGCAGGGAGATTTCCTTTTCCTTCTAACGTCAAATAATTTCGCCAGGCATGACTCTCTGGAGTTGAAACTATTTCTTGAGAGACTGGATATTTTGGTAACATCTAGATGCCTTGAATGAATTGGGGCCTTATTAACAAAAATCATTCAATTAGGGAACGTATTCCCTTTCGGTTTCCTAAAGTAGGTGATGTGAATATTTACTCAAGTGTTAGAAATTCCTTTGGGATTACTGCTATCTTAATAAAAGATGTGGCATTGACTGTGCTGTAAAAAAAAAAAAAAAGGAATAGGATCTAGCAAAGCAATAATACATGCTTCAGTCAAAATAATATAAACCAGTCATCCCCTGCCTATTCAAAATGCTGAGCGGGTGCTTCTCCTACAGCCAGGCATCTCCGTTGATTTGGACCACAACCTAAGAGCTGCCTCATGGGTGACACAGCCTTGTACAAGGCTCAGAACAAAGAGCAGAGCGGGACTACCTGAGCTTTGGCCAAATAGGGTGGGTTTTAGTCACGTCATGTTAAAGTTTTCTGTTTACCAGATTTTTTTCTGCGTGTAATTAATGCCATTTTATGCTATCTGATCCCTCCATCATCAGTAAGGTTGTGTATAGGGTAGAGCTGTCTCTAATTTTTAAATATTTATTTATTTATTTTGTTAAGAGCATGGATAAGCTGGTGGAAAAAATATGGTAATTCTCAAGGTTCAAGTCTATGAAGTACAGCAGCTAAGGGCTGCCCAGCATTTTCAGTGGTTGCTGGGTCATGCCTGTAAAAGACGTAGGACTGGGCATATTAATTGTTAGGAAGATAAAGAGCAAAGATATATTACAGGTTGAAAAAGCAACCTGTTTTCAATACATGAAGGGTTGTCAAGTTAGCATCTTATTAATGGGGGGAAGAGAACCTGTGCTCAGTCAGCCTGTGCTAATGCTGCCAGGCAAATCAAAATTGTAGTGCCTTGTTATTCCTGGCACGTTTTAATAAGCAAATAGCAGCTAAATAATGTATTGACAGTCTGAGCAATTACATACACGCAATTTATAGCAACATAATGAGTTTGAGGTTTCCCCCACTCCTTTTGGATCAGATTAACCATTGAAACAGTACAAATGGAAAGCCAAGTAATAATGTTCTGCAGGGGGAACAAAATGCGGTAGGGCTAGAAGTTTGCTATCTATATAAAAAAAATTTATGAATTTGCAAATCAGTACAATAAATGGTCTAGCTGGCAGGTATCCTTTGATTTTTATTTTTGTAGCTCCACAGAAAAAGCATAGCCTACTTGTGCAGGTGAGATACAAGCTGAAAAGAATGCTGTTGTGCTATGTCCACTGTTACTGGCTCTGATAACTTCCCCTCCCCCTTTTTTGTGTGTGTCTTTAATCATCTTGACTCGTGGAATGCACTGGGAAGCATCACCATAAATCACGTTATGGCTCTGGCAGTTTGGAAGTCAGTGTCCACCTTGATCTTTGAATATAGCCTCAATCTGCTCATTGAATGGATTCTCCTTTCCAAGCACTTGAGGCCATTCTTGTAGTGCCTTCTGCCAGGTAATGCTTGTTCCAAGGGCTGCAGCAATCTGCAAAAGCACAAATACCGTCAGTATCTCATGTCTCTATAATGTAGTTATTTCATGCCAGCGTTTAGGAGAGCCCACCATAAGGAAGCCTGTATAGCCACATGATGGACTGTAATCTCTAACCAAAAGAAATCCCCCATTACAGCTGCTTGACCAGGGCAAAATCCTTCTGAACAGTAAAAATATGGCGAGGACCATATATCTGCACCCTCCTGACCAGTCGTTTGTCTAATGATAGTCTGTATCTATCCACTTTCCAATGCCTATGATGTTTAGTCCATAAACTGCTATTCAAAAGCCCTAAAGTATGATTTTTATTTTTTCCCCTGTTGAACATTTTGAAAGTAGTCAAAAGCACTACTTGGATATAATGCATAGAACTATTGTAAATCTAAAAGAATTCATGCTTCTAAATACCTCTAGTACTAATAATAAGTGTTCTCTCTGCTCTCCTGGAAGGAAACCACGTGTTGAGGGAAGAGACCCAATTATATCCAGTTTTGAAACTACCTTGCTCTGATGCTCTAAGTTTGCACCTGCTGCTGGTTGTCTTCACAGGTTTTTTTTCCCATGAGACCTGCAGAAATGCTAGAATAGCTTTTCTCCTCAATATCAGTATTAGTCAAATTTTCATAGAGATTTTTGCCGTGGAAGTTATGCACTGAAGAGAAACTGTATCTGCTGTATTGCCAGGGTAAAAGACATCAGGGTAGCAGAAAGGGACAGAGAGAACAGCCTGATTCTCCCTTAATCAAATTTTCCCATGTTGCTAAGGCAGTTTTGCTTTAACTCCTGACCTACAATTATAATTGGCTTCTATGATAACTTTATTTTCAACATAAACTTTTTAACACTGACACTGATTGCAATTACAAAGGCTAACAAAGCCTTTTTTAAAAGACTGAAATAGGTTTATTGAATCAAACTATTTGAATGCTGTTGTTTTGGAGTTTGGGAAAAGACAGAAGCCTTTGGGAAATTTTTATGCACTTCTTTTTAAATGTACTTTTGAAAGAAGCTGTAATGATGGGCTAGGAGACAAAAAACTTACTTTTATTCAGAACTTATATACAACAACACATATTTGTGGTATGGAAGCTCTTAGACTCTGGTCACCTGAGGTTTCATTAAGCTGATGGAGGAATTGGGGCAGCGAAGAAGGATAGAGGAGACTGTACAGTAGAGTGTTTTCTTCTGGTTGCAGTTTCTAGTGACCAAACATTTATTCTGGGACATGCTATGTCATCCAGGGGGCTGAGGCACATCCCTGTCAGAGTGGTCCATTCTGACATGTAGTCTCCAAACCTCCTTCACAACTCCGTAAGCCTTCCATATATATTTTTATCAGGATTTGTTGGTTGGTTTTAAAAACCCTGCTATCTTTGCGTGGTACATCCTTTGCAAAGGTATCACCAGAGGTATGCTCTACAGTGTTCAGACTACTGTTGACTGTAATTTAAGGTATATATACTTAAACTACCCTGAATTATTACCTAAATTAGGTTCTGCTAACACATCACTTCATTAAGTCCTGATGACTTCAATAATTTACTCTGGATGAGTAGCGAGGCACAGAGAAGGGTTTGTGATTCTGGAAATTGCATTTCTTACATGTTTTTTTCTAAATTCCAAAGTTCTTGTGCTGTGAGACATACTGTAATTTGTATGGGGTTTGCAATTAATTTCTTAATAGTGAAGATGACAACCCCTAAGGAAGTTCTTTACAGGAGATATTACCCATTCCTCACAGGGCTCTGGGAGGCAGCTGTGTTATTCCAGCAGCTTCAGGCTATCTGTTTTCTCCTGCACCAAACTGGCGATGGGTGTGCTTCTTAGCAAAGTGTAAATACTCAACTCATCTGATTTGTGCCACTTCAGCTTTTTCTCTGTATTTCTGGGTGGAGTATGCTTTGCTATGACTTAAGGAAGAAAAAGGAGGAAGCTAATCACACTCAAGCTGTGCTTTCCTGCCTGTACGTAAACATTAAGAATCTTCCAAGCATCTCAGGTTCCAGTTTGTGATGCTCAGGGCTTTCACGTTCTCCCTGGTAACTTCATAAAAGCAAGAAATGGAGCTGTTTGTTCAGGATCCTGTTGAAATTCATAGCCCTGTCATCCAAACAAAGCAATAGGCTGTTCTAGAGGGAAGTGATGTCCTTGAAGCCATCTGGCATTCACAAGGATTTGCAGTGAAATTCTGTAGTAAGGAAGAGATGCTGAAGAAAATTGCTGGGCTCCATCTGTAGTTACTGGGAAGAAAAAGTCATATTTCTTCCAAGGACAACCAAGCCGGACTTTGGGGAATGGTCTCACAAAGACAGCTCTAGAGGGAACTTGGAAGGACTGAGTGATGCATTTGGCTTTTAGGTGTCAAAAGTAAATGGTATGAATTTCTTCCACCTCCATCCTCAGCTGAATGTTTTGTAATAAACTTTATGGAGGCAAATTTTAGCTTTGAAACTTTAGTGGAATGCAATTATGCCAGTAATGAGTGGGTTTTTTGCAGCCTCCTGTTTTGCAACTTAATAAAAACACCTTTACTGTGCAAGAAATTAGCAGAAAGGGAATGTGGTTCTGGGCCTGGCTAAACAAATCAGTACTTGGTGTTTATTCCTTCTTTCAAGGGTTTTTAAATATGAAGTATTGCCTGAAGTGGGGACTGTGTGGGCTAGTTTTCCCTGCCTGAGTGCCTAACCTAGCCTTTCTCCAAAGCATGAGAAACTGCACTAGCTCTAACGGGACACGGTGAGTGTTGTCTTTTTTCTTATTTTCTTTCCCTTCACCTTGTAATTGTAGGTATGCAAGCTTCAGTTAGGAAGTTTCAATTCCCTCCCATATCCCTCTGGAATGTCTGGACTGCTGGACTATTGGATATACATGCTGGCACCTACTTCTGCTATGTTTATACCGGCAGATGATTTTTTAAAAATTAAACAGACAGTTGATAACAGCAGGCGAATTCCAGGAGCTGAGAACAGACACCACCTTATGCTGCCCACTGCTGTATTACGAGTAGGGGTCACTGTATACACTGCCAGCTCACCCTTGGCCGAGAGGGGCACTGCGGTTCTTTTATCCCAAGCTCCAAAGTTTCTCTGCATTGAAGGCAAGAGCTAAAGTATTTATGCTTTCCTTGGAGTGCTGTTCAATTCCAAAATTTGAGAATATTTGTCAGGTACTTTGAGGTCTACAGAGGGAAAATTCAGTAGAAATGCCCAGGCTAGGTTTTATCTGTTGTAAGTTTTTGTCAAGCTATACATGAGGGATGGGGAATAGCTGCAGAGATTAAAGTAAGAGCCTCTGTTCACTTGAGCTGCATGGCATCAATTCTCTCCTGCTAGGCAACATTGTATGGTAAAAAAGCCATACCTGGCCAGAGGCATTCATGTTGGTAGAAAGTAAAACTTTAAATAAAACTCATGTGAAGAGTGAGTGAGTTGTTTATCATCTTTCTTAAGTGTACTCTTAAATACCACTCTGCTAACACTTCCCCTTCTTTTTATTAAGAGAGTCACTCTTTTGGAGCAGAGTGCTATGTTTCAGTCTAAATAGTGCTATATTGATAACAGACTTCTGTACACTAACAGGAAAAGAAAAATGGTGGATGTTTGGATAAGGCTAATTAATAAATCCTAGAAAGACAATAACTCACTTGAAGTGAGGCATATCTACAGCTGGCACCTTGACTGTAAGGGAAAATGTACCTATAAAAGCAGTAATGGTAATCCTAACAGTAGGAGGGGGAAATCATAACCACTGCAGGACACCAGGTCCAGAGGGAGTGAAAAAAGACAGTGCTTGGCTGGATCCTGCAGCTCAGGACGCTGGGGGCTGCAGGTAGGTTTGCAGCTGCCCTTCAATGTCCTTTTATAACTTCCTTTTTGCTTAGGAAGGATCCAGTTCAGATATATTTTTCCTGCCTTCAACTCCATGCTACCTTGCAGCTGCAGGATGTGGGCAAGACCCTGGATGAAAAGTTGTGATATGGCAAGCTTGGCTCCCATGGTAGCCTGGTGCTGGGGGTTATAAGAAACCTCAGGCTGGCCTTCGGGTAAGACAGAAAAATTGTGCAAAGACCTTTTCTACTTCACTCCATAGTCTTTGTATGGCACAGTTTCCCCAGATGGCAGGGTTGGGAATGGGGTTTGTTTCATCATGATTTTCACTCTCATTTCATTTGCCAAGTTTTCTCTAATTGCATCCTTGCAAAAGGCCTGCAGCAAAAATTCCAGGCATGCTTTCTCTGCATCCCCAGGCTGTGAGTTCATACTTTCATGCAGCTAGCTTCTGGTACCGCGTGGTAGACAGGCAGGAATTTCTGCTATGAAGGAGTCCCTCTTTGAACAGGAGGCTCTTTTAACTTGGCAAGGCTAAGCAAAGCACTGTATTGCTCCACCTGACTGGTTTGGAGTTTCTCGTGGGTGTGAAACAAGGCAACTAAAGCATCTATTTTGCCTTTGGACTTCCCTCTGCAGCTCTCCTCCAGCTGAACTGACAACACATTCAACGGAGAAGCTGTCGAAATGTTGGAATCCATCAATGCTTCCAATGCATGTTGAAGTGCTTCTCCATCGACTGCTCTTTCTCAGCATGGAAAATGTCATTACATTGGGTTGTGTGAGGATCAGGTGTGGGAGTCAACACATGCAGAGTGTTAGCTAACAACATAAAACTGGTCCATAAAATCCTGCCATACTTTTGAACAGGGGGCACTGCCAGTGGCTGGGCAGCATGGTGGGGTTTGCTTGCATGGCTTGATCATTCCGAGGTGGAGGGGAGTGTGCAGTTGGAAGTGTGGGGCAAGGCAGTGATGTTCTAGACAACAGCTTTCTCCAAACTGCTCTCACCATGGCACAGAGTTGGCACCATGCACCATAAGAATATCATTGAGGAGTGTCCTGAGAACCCTGTCAGGCTATGGCCACTGGTGGGAGACCTCACTGTTAAAGGCTGCATGTGGGTTTTCAGCTCACACACAGTTTTTCCCAAGACTATACAGAGGAGATTGGCTGCTGCTTTGCTTTGCACATGTGTTTGAAATCTGCAGCTAGCAAATAGAAAACCAACTGGCTTTGTTCGCAACTGATTGCAGAACATGCTCTCTCCATGTGTTTTACAGGGTCAGAAAGAACTATTTTGAAGTGAGTATGGTGGGAACCAGGCAATCTCACACTAAGTTATCAAATCCAAGCGAGGACTTAAAGCAGAGCAGGTGCTTCTCCTTCCCTTTTGTTTACTTCTGACTGTAAACTTCCTGCCACATGTCCTAGGAGGCCAAGAAAGCAGGAGAAAACTTACTAATATGTAGCTGCTGAGCATAAGCAATTTAAATGTATAGCTTCAAAAAGAAAGCTTTGTTTCAGGCTGCAACAGGGAAACCCACAACCTCAGAGGCTGCAGAGCAGAGGTAGGGCTGGAGGGGACCTGTCTGGTTCCGGCAGTGCTGTGTTTCTGTCCTGATCCTGCAAAATTCCCACGGGTGTTTGGGCAGACAAGTGGCCAGGCTAAGTGGCAAGGATCAGTTTTTGTGCATTAAGACCTGTTTGGCCATAGTGCTGGTCAATGAGGGAAAGAGGCAGAAGACTTTGCAGGAGCCAGAGCAGAGTGCAGCTGCCTGAAACAGAGACGTTGGCTCTAGGGCTAAAGCCATCATTTAGAGTGGCCAAAGAAGGCCAATGGCACCCTGACTTGTATCAGCATTAGTGTGGCCAGCAGGACCAGGGCAGCGATTGTTCCCCTGTACTCAGCTCTGGTGAGGCCACACCTCAAATTCTGTGTTCAGTTTTGGGCCCATCCCTACGAAAAAGACACTGAGGTGCTGGAGCGACTCCAGAGAAGGTCAATGGAGCTGGAGAAGGGTCGGGAGCACAAGTCTTATGAGGAGTGGGTTAGGGAACTGAGGTCTTCTAGCCTGGAAGAAAGGAGGCTGAGGGGAGACCTTATCACTCTCTTATCACTCTCTATAACTACCTGAAAGGAGGTCGAGGTCCTGATGAGGTTGGTCTCTTCTCCCAAGGGACAATCAATAGGACAAGAGGGAATGGTTTCAAACTGCACTAGGATGGGGTTAGGTTGGATATTAGAAAAAATTTCTTCAGGGAAAGGGTTGCCAAGCACTGGAATGGGCTGCCCAGGGAAGTGGTTGAGTCACCATCCCTGGAGGTATTAGAAAAACCCATAGGTGTGATGCTTAGGGACAGGGTTTAGTGGTGGACTTTGCGGTGTTATATTAATAGTTGGCCTCTATGATCTTAGAGGTCTTTCCAACCCAAATGATCCTATGACTCTCCTTTAAAAGAGAAATAACCCAAACCTACATCCCTGTGGCACGGCAGCTGAGTGCCTGGGGCAGCAATGGGCACTAGCATCTCGCATGCTCCCTCATCCTGCCTGCTCCCACCCATCTCTTGGGGCTGGGTTTTTACCTGGCTGGGGTGGAAGCCATCGACTGGTTCAATCAGCTGCCAGGGCTCACCTCCCATCTTGCGCCACTCCTCGGCCGCTGCAAATAATGTAAGCAGAGGGGTTATCACGGGGAACACGTAGATGCCTTCCTGGAGGTGTACCCCCCTCTTCTGCAAAGCACCACTGGTATTTGCAAGCACATGACAGCTCTGCATGAAAATTATGATAATTCGCATAAAGTTGTCAGAGCCAATAGTGTGTGCAATCCCCTCTCCTTGGGGCAGTATTTAAGACTTTATTGTTAATTTTTTTTCTCTGCGATCTTTATGCAAGAAAGCTCTTTGAACATAAATGATCGTAAAACAATTCGCTTTCCCTCCCAACTAAGATGGATGCTATACCAAGTAAAGCTGTAAATTATTTAATACTGATTTAATACTTTTAGATTTGCCATGTTAGTTGCATCCTCAAGAATGCAAAAAAAAAATTAAGAAAATAGTGTTTTTTAGAGAAAAACATGGCAAAAATATTCACATGGGCTGAAGTCTGCAGGAATGACTGTCATTTTTTGTTACTTCTCTTCTGAGCAGTCTTTTTCTCAGCTCCAACAAAATAACCTTTTGAATTACATAAGCGTGACATTCAATGCAAATGATGCTGTGCTATAAGCCCTGGAGCCATTAGAGAAGTAAAAAGCTTTCTCTCTTCAAAAGGGCTATGGAGTGATCAAACATGGGACTAGTGGATATGGCATTAACAGACTGTAAATTCAATAATTCCTTTTATAATGACAGATTAAGAATTCTTAATAGCATTATGCAAGCATCCTGTCAGAAGGAAAATGTTCTCCATTCAAGCACAGTTTTGATCTAGATTAACCACTCTATTTTGGACCCTGGCTATTGCGTCGAAAAGTGGTGTCTGGGTCCCCACGCTAACTTCGAATTCACAAAAAGGAAACATTCCTGCTTTGACTATAGAAACCCACTTGAGATGCTTCAGTCAGCTCCCAAAGTAACCTGTTTCAAGACACAGGGTTTGGAGCTTTATTTCAAACTTTCATTATGTTGGGCACAACACATATTCATCTTAGATTACACCACAGAACACTCATATAGATGAACAGAGTGAACTTGCGTAACTCCTTATATATATGATATTCTACATGAATTAAGAGGCTTGTGTACTGTGTTTTACTTTGTAGCAGGACTACAGCTCCAACGCCAGAAATAGCGAAAGGATAAGTAAGGTTTGTATCAAGATATGTCAATTCAGACTATTATACTTGACCTTCAAAAATCCTAGAGCAATCGAGCAAATAACCACCGATTATGTCCAGAATTTGTGTTAAAAATTACTATTGCCTTGGCTAGACTAGACTAGAGTTTGCTCCCATCCACATCAAGAAAAAGTCCAAAAAAGCAACACATACCCCGCCATTTATTACACTGCTTCTTAAAGGAATGACTGATTTCCAAGGGCAACATGTGATCTTGAATGTCCATCTAAATCTAAGATAAATGCTAGTATACTCCAATATTACTTTGACAAAGCTGGGAGCTGCTATGCACATATATATGCCCAGGCCAGCCTGAAATCAATGTAGTCATCACAGTGTGCAACCACTGCTAAATATTTGATGTCTGGAGAGTTTCATGGAGGATTTGTGCTTGCTTCAGAAAGAGACCAGAAAAGTAGGTCAGCAGCCTTAGCTGGCTTTTGAGCACACTTATGATCTGACAGCTTTCCTGACTGCAAGCTTGAATTGTTGGCTCCAGGGCTGCAGGAAACTTTGCAGAGTGTCTTTCAAAGCTGATGTTTGTGTATGCATGTGTGATTTTGTTTACTTCATTTATTTAACACGATGTAATCAAGATCAGCAAATTATATTAAGATGTTTCTTTTTGTGAAAGCAAATAAATTACTTAAAGTTAGTAATTTAAGTTATTAAAGTAATTTGCCTACCCAGCAGGTAGTTCATTTCAAATCCGAATGACTTGTTAAATATTAAGTAGCTGAGGCAAAAGCTGCAAAGAGACTTGGACACTCTGAAACTCTGTGCTGCAATAATCAACTTGGCAGTGGAGTCCACCTCTCTGAGAGGAACTTTTGAACAGAAAGACTCCCTCTCCTATCCTCACTTCTTTACCTCCTCCTTCTCCATATGGTCTTCATGAGACCCAGAACCAGTTTCCTGAAGTGGGTCATGCAGGATAAAATAAGTTTTTGAATTTTGATAGGATTTGGCTGCAAAATGCATTTTTAATAATCTTAGGTGCCTTGGCAGCTTCATGCTTTCAAGGACAGCCAGGCACTGATGGGGAGAGGTGTTAGAGGTATACACTTTAAAGTACTGACAGGGTGCTTCTGTCCCTTCATGGCTCCAGATTTAGCTGTTTGTGTGCTCGGATTTAAAATATAATACCCAGACTAAATTTTTCAATAAGGACCAACACAGAACTTTCTATGTGACTAGAAAAAGAGGGAAATGGAGATTAAGTTTATTTTCCAATTATTATATACTGTTTTTGGAACACAAACATTCATGCTATTGGGGAGAGCTGTCAGGTGGCCGGGGCTGGAGCTCCTGCCCTGTGAACAGAGGCTGAGGGACAGGTACGATCCCTTCTGGCTAAGAGCCTGTGAGGAGGCAATGAGGACGGGGCTAGTCTTTTCACAGCAGTGCACAGTAGGAGAGGGAGAGACAACGGGTATAAATTGAAACATGGGAGATTCAGGCTGAAAAAAGAAGCCTTTTCCTTACTTTCCCATCACTGTCTAACTACTTGAATATGTTGCCCAACTCAGTCTGTCACCCCATGCTGATTCTTATTTTTAAAAAGAAGGAGTATGTTTTTCCTTATGATGAAGCTGGGCTGATGCTGGGTGATGCCTCAAGCTGGACTCCTGTGCTTTTTGCAAGGAAAGCCAAACTCAGAGGGATCCAGTGACAGGCGTCTGTCCCCAGTCCCACGGGGACACTGTCTGCTGATGCTCATGGTAACAACAAAAATATCTTGTTTTTTTTAATTCAAATGTCAGTTGCAGAAGAATGATTTAGGTAATGTGCTTACCTAATGTCACTAAAGACCACAGAAGGACAAGTTTCGTAAGCTTTTCAAGTCAAAGTAGATGTTTAAAGAAATGTAGGAAAGAAGCCAGTTATTCCTGGGAGAGGTGCTTCTACTTTTGAGAACAGTGAGTTTGGAGAGTGTGGCTGTGTTATTCACAGAAAAACGGACGATAAAAGTTCTCCTTCCTGAGGCACTGGTCATCCCAGAGGAAGCAATATGAAGCCTAGTCAGTGATATAGTAAACTACAGCTCATGAAGACCACCTTCACCATTGCGGGTATGAATCTCCAGCCTAGATGACCCACTATAAAAGCCATGATCAAAAATATAACCAAATCTTATGGACCAGTATAGGTTCAAGATATCTTTTTTCCTTCACCAGCCTGAAAAACTGCAGTGGACAAACAGGAGGCATTTTTAGCAGAGGCATATCTGCTCTGCCTGTCCCCTTGCCACCCAAGAGAAAGTGGCCTGTGTGCTGTGCATCACGGGTTGTGGGTGCTGGCAGCTGGGAGCAGCATGGAGGTTGTGGTGCCCAGGCTGGTGGTGGGGTCTTGTCTCAGCAAAGGTCCATGGCTACTCTCCATTCAGGGAAGATGGGAGCTGGCATTAAATGTCCCCTCTTGACCACATCCCTGCCAGCAGGATCACCTAGGCCGGTTGACTATTCTGCCCTTTTCCAGGTACAGAGCTAAAATATGAGGACCATATTAGCAGCTTAGCACCTGACTAAATGTTTTGTGAGAAAGGCAGGAAAAAAAGCAACTTACTTTGTCTCAGTGGGAAATCCATGTAGAAAATATCAAAGTTGGCAAATTTCTCAGATCTCGCTATTTCTTTCAGGACGTTGGAAAGTTGTAACGCTCTCTGCAAAAAATCAAGTGATTTAATGACTATTCATTGCTATTTATGCTGCTTTGCATGGATTCAGCTTTCATCACTGAAGTGCAGCCAGGAATTTGATAGCTAATATTGCTCTTTCAGCTGGGGGAAAGGAGGTGAAATGGGGCTCTTCATCATAACATGAACTTGCATGAACACCACCAGCCTTTGAGCTACCCAGTTCATCATGCAACATGTCCTTGCAGGTTACATTGAGGCCTCAGCTGATTTTGTAAGTTTAATACAGTATATGCTTATTTTACTGGAGACCTCTTTTAGTAGTGTCCCTAAGCTTATATAAATATTCTGAACTTCTCAGTTTTGGAGCCTCTTGATGAGTGGTAGCCCAGTAATTTTCATTTCTTCTAAAGAAACCCAAAACTTTTCTGCAACAGAAATGTTCTGTTTTCATATTGTCCTTCCTGCTACTGTGTTGTGGATGCTAATGTTTATCTATGTAGACCAAATTCCACCTTACTTTCAGCAGAGTAAATTACCTTCACTAAGTGTCTGCCTAACTGATACATCCAGTGTAATTTCTACAGCCATAACAGAGATCAGGATCTCCTAAATATTTAAATTGTGCAGTTTGGATAATAACATAGACAATTAGTTTCAGACAAGGGCTCAAAAAGATTAATTCATACCCTGCAGGCATATGCATTGTTCATGGACAGAAGTTACATGTACTCTATATTCTGTATTGTTGGTATGAATATATAAACTGTAATCCTGCTAAGATTTAGGAATCTGTTTAATTGCCTTCTCTGAAGTCAAGAGGGACAGGGCACAAAATGAAATACATATGTAAGCTTTGGTTAAATTAAGGCAATATTTTGTTGTTTAGTGAATGCAAATATTAATACAACTATACACAGAGATGATACCTTTGATAACATTTGGTTACTGTCTCTTTTACATGACTGCAGGGGATTCCTGGAATTAAAAATCAGTTTGTACCATAACAAAATTAGTGGCTGGTATTATGTGTCATTTACTTCTGCAGCCAGATTTTTAGGGTGAGTTTTAAGACATCTCTGTTCTGTCTGTTCCCATTCCTGCACTGAGCCTGGATGCTCCCTGGTCACACCATCTGATGATTAAGTTCTCAGAAATGTGTCTGAGGAAGATTAGCACAAATCTCAAATGGAAAAAGGGTAAAACTCTTGCTCACAGGACCTGCTCCCATTGGCAGCAAAATCTATGTAGCCAGCTTGTCATACCAACAGCTACTTGATTCACAAGCCTTTTCTTCCTTATCAGGTATGTTTTCTTCTTAAAGAACATGAACCTGAACAGTTTTGTCTTGGGGAGATCACATCCCTTGAGAATAAATTTGGACAGCTGAGAGGTTATAACAGGAATACCTTTACGAATCCTTCACTTGAGCATGCTGCCTCCCAGAGCCTGAGAGGCATTTGAAAGGATGGGTGCAGATGTTTCCTCATTTTCTTCTCATCATTGGAAGAAAAAAGTGTGCTGAGGTAACTGGGCTTATATCCTCAATGTATATGCAAGAGGGTGGCCCCCTGTTGTTAAGACTTACCTCTGAGGTCAAATTCCTGAGGGTCTCATTGGGGGTCAGCCAGCCGCTGCAGGGGCTCACCTGGGCAGGCATTGGGAGAGGGGCTTTAGTAGTGGGCCAAGAGGAAAAGGGGACTAGTAAGCTACAGCCAGGCACCTTACCTGGAGGCAGTCAAGGAAAGAATAAATTTGACTGTATGTGACATCCCTGTTCAGCTGCCCTGCAAAGCATAGAGAGGAAAAGTTCATGTGCCTGATGGCCAAATGCATCTTCATTTTTCAAGTCTGTGAATTCCCATGCACTACACCCCTGGGTGGGGAGAGGCACCCCAGGAGCACCACCCCACCTCCCACCCTTGGGTTACCCTCCCACCACCCTAGCTGGGGTGCAATAGAGGTGGCACCAATGCATTCCTCCTGCCAAGTGTCCATGTCTCCACAGAGCTGCTTTTGCTTCTCCTGCATCCCTCTCCTGCCTTTCGTAGGTGATTTGTCTCACATGTGGGGTTAGTCATCACAGCCTATGCCAATTTCTGAAGTGCATGACTGATATTTTTTCCATTAACGTGTCTCTCACTCGCCATAGAAATGCAGGGTTTGCAAAGTAGAAGGATGCCTGTGTACACTCGCATTTACCTCACAGAGGTTAGCCTCAAAAGGGAGAAACAATTTTGCTGTCATTGAGGGAACTGGATATGTTTGTGTGGGTGAGCAAATTCAAGTACCAAGTCAAACACCCAGCTGACATTCCCTAAAATTCGCTGTGCTATGCAATAGCCTGGCTTGCTGAGAAAATTCTCCATTTTCTTGATCTTTTTGCTTCTTTGGTAGCTACAGCTAAGATGGGAATTAAATGGCCACGCAGTTGTCTGAGTTTGTAGCGCACTGATCATTATGTCAGATTTGCAGTTCCTAAAACAACAATAAAAATGTCATATTTCAGTACTTCATAAATATCAAAGTATAATCTCTACCAAGTGAAATGGGCTCCTCAGGTTGCTTTACAGTGGCTCCCTGATACAGATGTGATTCATGCCTATCACACAGCTGCCCATCATCCAGCAGCAGTATCAGCTGCCCAGGGAACAAATGAGGAGAAGTTCAAAGATCTAGTGTCACTCCTGAATATCAGGAATGCCCCAGGCCCCTATAGCCTGAAGCACTGGGCCCTGGGATGGGCTGTCAGGGGGACCAGGGATTTGGCTGAAAGCCAGACTGGTGTCTGGTCACGCCTGACTGACTGGCAGCCAAATGGGGAAACCTGCTCACAGCCCATCGGAGAATCTGCCAGAAGGGATCCTTTGCTGCAAAACATGTTGCTTAGGATTAATTGGGTCCCTTTAAGGCAAATCAGCCCCTCTGAAAGATTTCCAGCTGGTTCTGTAGTTAATCACTCCTGATTTGACTGGTGCCAAAAAATGCTATGTATTGTCTCTGATAATTAGATATCCAGTAGAGGAACCATCCCTGTGATAAACATGCACTCAAGGAGAGAAATGGGTTTATGTGACTGGAAAATAATTATCGCAGGTTTCCCTTGCCCTAAAAGGGGCAAGAGTTTCTCTTTTTTTTTTTTTTTTTTTTTTTTTTTTTTTTCCATTGGTAGCAGTATGGTGCTTATTAGAGAAAAATACAACAAGGTATCAGGAATAGAAATGGAAAAGATGTGGACCTGCCAGCAGTGATTGGGGAATCTTGGGGAAACCACAGCACAGATTCTGCTGACAGCTGTGGTTGCCAAAATCATCTGCATTTCTGATCTACCATTTTAATGATGTAGTTTAACTTCTCTCTTTCTTTGCTGATGAGAACAAAGATGAAAACAACTTCTTGCTTGTTAGATGCAAAAGAGATTCCTTTACACAAATACAAATAAGTACATGTTTTTGGTCTAAAATTTGGCAGTGGAATGGCATCTTGTACACACTCTTGACTCAAGACCAAGGGACTTGCTTCTTCTGTTGGCGTAAAAACTTCCTTTGCTACCTGCATAAAGTATTTTGCATTCTTTATACACTGCATGGTGCTATGAACTTGCAGAGAAGGGGTTCTGCAACCAGCTTCCAAGCTTCCCCACCCCCCAACATCCCACATTTCCACACTGACCTCAGAGGCACAGCTATCAGACTAACCAAGGATGGATGTCACACTTCAGTGCAAATGAATGAAGCATCCTGAGATGATATTCGTCCTTGCTGCTTGGCACAGGATGAAGCCAAGGAGCAAGTGGTCTGCTAATGGTCAGATGTACAGCTTCGTTCACACCCTGAGATGACAGGCTCCCAAAGGCAGCCTGCAAATCTCTGAAAAAAAATGCCCCAAAGCTCTTTACAGCAACTACACTCTGAGGGAACGGCCCAAAACACGCCTGCACATGGTGTGAGGTTTCAGTCATTACACCTGTAGGCAGTGTAGGAGGTGGCAGGCACCCAGGAGGAAAATTTATTTCTCTAATATATAACCAGTCTTTTGCAATCCCCTGACTTAATCTTCTGTTCTGGTCCACGTCCAATTTTACCATAACATCCACCAATCAGTGAATGGAGGTATTAACTAAATGTCCAGCTCCACCTGTAACAACAATGAGGATTAAGTGCAGGCAGGCTGTCCATGATTTCGGGCCAAGGCTGAGGCAGAACATCTTGTTTCCACATCTACAGAATGTGGTGAGGCTGTTTGGGAGCTGAGTAGGTCTCGCTGGTGGGGGAACAGGGCAGGATAGGGATCTGTCCTGTCGTGCAGTGGGGATGGTAAGAAGTGTCATTCCGACTTTGCTGCACAGCCAATATCTGACTCATATTTCTCAGATCTTCCCCACTCTGTCAGGTTTGCTTGAAAGTCTCAATAGATCCATAAATTATTTAGAGAGCAAAGGCAACATGAGCAGACAGATAACCAGGAGAAGCCCCACACCACCTCATATTTACCTAGGGGATGGTATCTGTCATGCAGGTTATCCCAGAGGAAGCGACCATCTACCAAGCCTGTTAAAATCACATGGCTGCCGTTTGGAAGACGGGAGTCCAGGTATCGCAGAGCTTGCATCACGTTGGAGAGCATTTCTTTGGGTGTAGTCATGTGGGCCAGTGTGTCACGGTTCCTAAAGAAGAAGATGCCAATAGGACATTGAGTCGGGCAATGCTGTGGCTCCAAAAAGGCACCTGAAACAGGGCCATTTTCTTTATTTGCTGCACTTCCACATTAAGTCAGATAAATAAAACCTTATAAAAATGATGCCATGTGTTCTGGTTTCTCACTAATATTACCAAAATCTGATGTGATATAGAAACCTCCCTCCCTTGGTGTAACCTGTCTCTCTAAAAACACAGATGTGTTCTTTTTTTATAGAGTGGACTCCTTTTGTGGGTTAACCCCAGTGGGCAGCTAAGCACCACAAAGCTACTCACTCACTTCACCCCCACTCTACCCAGTGAGACAGGGGAAGAAGAAAGACAGAGTAAAAGCAAGAAAACTTAGGGGTCAAGATAAAAAAACCAAAACAAACCAGTTATTGTTCAGAAAGTGAAGGAAAAAATAAAAGGAGAGAAGAAGCAAGCAAAAGAAGGAATGCAAAGACAATCCCTCATCACCTCCTGGATAGACCAACACCTGGCCAGTTGCTGAAAAAAGATGGTTAACCTCCCTAAAATACCCTCTTCTCCCTCTTCATTGCTGAGCATGATGTTACATGGCACGGACTCTCCCTTTAGTCAGTTTGGGTCATCGCCCCAGTTGTGACCCTCCCAGGCTCTTTTGCAGCCCCAGTCTATTCACGCAGGGGGCAGAATGAGGAACAGAGAGGGCCCCAATGCTGTGCAAACACTAGACAGCAATAGCTAAAACAGTATTGTGTTATTAACATTGATTTTGTCAAAAAATCTAAACCGCAGCACCATAGGAGCTGCAATGAAGAAAATTATCTCCATCCTAGCCAGGCCCAGCACACTTTCATAAAGAAAAAAGGCTTAGATCACCTACTGGAATTATCATTTGCAAATGAGTTAGTTTTTATTTACAGTGCAGAGAGGCAAATCAGAGCCATGAAGCCAACTATGACCACATGTTTTGTGGCTCACTCTCAGGCACGAACCTCTTCAAGCCAGAGTCCCAGGCTCAGGTTTATGCTTCCTCTCTTGCATTTAGCTGTAATTGCTGCAGGAGAGGTGGGGGGAAATTAAATCCTGAAGTTGAAATACGTTTCAATTTATATAAGAAAAACAAGCAACCCAAACCACCCCAGGCTGCCTAGAGAACACTGTTCTAATTATGTTATTAAAAACCCCACTTTATTACAGAAAAAGCATTCACCCATTTTCTCTCTGAGAGCTATTGCCACATTCTCTTGGCGCACATGCCCGTAACAGGGTCTGAAAGCAAGGGGGTGATCACAGCCATAGGAAGGCTGTCCCATCCCAGCAAGAGAGGATCCATGGGTCTCTGGTATGGGGAGGGACCCCAGCTCCGTGACATCTCATTCTGGCAACACCTGGGAGGCAGAGCAGGGCCCACTCTGGGTAAAGGTCTCTCTTTGCCTGGAGATGTGCCATTGGCCTGTCTCAGAGTGAAGAGTCAGTGGGATGGAAATCAGGACACCATTGTAAGTTTTCACAAACGCCGGAAAGTCCAGGTTGGCCACGGCTCCCTTGGGGCACACAAAGCAGAGCACGGAAATCAATAAGTTGCCTTTTTTTGAATTGGGAAAGGCAATAAAGACATGTGTTTGCAACACAAGCTTTTATAAGAGCCCCCAGACACAGCAGCAAGGGTACCATAGTTGGGATTTGGAGCACATCAACATCCGTGACCACGCGTGTCATGGACCAAGCACCTTGGGAAGCAGTCTCTCATGACAGTTTTCATTCTGTCTCGGTGCTGTGGTTCAGCTGACGAAGGCATTCAGGGAGAAAACCTCAGCACCTGCTGGGGACCTGATTGTGTTGCTCAGGAAGAAAGACAGGGGATGTCCTTCCAAGCAGCAAGATTGTACTAATGTTCACTCTCACTGTTTTAGCGGTTCCCACATTTTCTCCTTGTAGGGTAGAAGGGAAGCAATCACCTTAGCAGCCAGGAGGCTCCATCCAGGTCCTTTCCATGGGAAAGACCCTAAATCTCTTTCATGGCTTCCCATGGGTAAGAGAAGGGCAAACCTGGTGCGTGCAGTGCCAGGTAAACTGCTGAGGAATAGGGTCAGATTCCTTGTCAGTGAACACCACAGAAGTAGGAGCTTTCCAAAGCACTGTTGTTCTGTCTCCAGGCATTAGAAATGTCTGGGCTCAGATGGGGGGAAAGGGTGCTGAGTCCTATATGGGACAACCACGTTCCCTAACAAGGATTCGGGATTCTTCATTGAGCTGCATTTTGCACACAAAATAATAATTGGGCGAGTTTCCTGGATGCAGAAATTTATCTTAATGCAGCATGTGCTGCTGAAGCATTTGAGACTTTCTGATTAGGGAGAACTGAAAAACAGCATTAAGATTCAGGTTTATCCTTGTGACAGCCACCCAAGGAAGCTACTTCTGAGATAAGACTGTGGTTTTGCCCTGAAATTACTTAATTTCGCCTACAGGTGTTGCAGCACTTGATTTCAAAATACTGCTCTGATGCAAGGCCTCTATTGCAAGTAAACATGTCATTGTAAGCCAAAATTAATATGATATTCATAATTCCACTTTCTCTTGTCATACACTGTTGAAGTCATGCCGATATTTCAGTCCATTTCTTCACATTTCCTTTCTATGCCAGGTTATGAAATTAAAACCAAACACGAAGAAAGCCATTTTATAGGCATATTAGATTTGAGCTCTGCCAGAAGGACTTCAAGGTGCCTGGATGAGCCTACTGTGGTACCATCACCTCATTCTCCTGCAAGTCAGCAGCCCATGAGAGCCTCTGCCCACCTGGGACCTTTGGAAGCTGATGTTGCCTCCGGTTCACTGTGTCAGAGCACAGGAAGCAGACGTTAATGTTAGGATTCCTGCTGCATTGGATCTGGGACCCCCACAACACAGAAGTACACAGTAAAATTGTTGGATGTGCACAGAGCTCCTGGATATTCTAACATCGTTGGTACTCTAGCTGTGCACACATATAGAACAGACAGCCTCATGCAATCTGTGCTAAGCTTTTCCAGTTCTCCTCTGTCACAGGGACCTCCTGCAGTCCCTTCTAACAGTGTCTGGTATAGTCCACACACAGCTCTCCACCCTTCTTCTGCAGTGTTTGTGAGCCTGGCCTGCCACATCCTATAGGGCAGCAACTCTCCCTCTCCCTAACCCCAACCCAAATAAATACTTCCCCAGCAAATGTTCCAGCCATCCAGCTGCTTTCCAGCCACATGCTGTTACATGCCCAGGGTTTGGGCCATGGGCACACAGGGCCAGCTGAGTTGTGACATGCCGCACACACACATTCACACATGGCACATGCACGTACGTGCAGAGCTGGATCCACAGCAGAGCAGTTCAGCTCCAGCTCACTGCAGAGGAGTGGGATGCCCACAGCATGAGGGCTAGAGGTGTTGCCTGCTCACATACTACTTTTAGGGCCAGAGAGGTGCAGCAGCTCTTTGGTGCTGATAGTCTTACAACAAGGGAGCATTATGCTCTTGCTGGCACCAGTGCCACTTTGCACAAATTCCTTTCCCAGCGGGTCCCTGCTCACCCTGCTTTGCTGCTGTCGCCTTTCTGTTTGTTGCAGATGCAATAACTGTAGATCTGTGACAAAGAGGTTGGAGAAATGGGGCCTCACCCCAAATGTAACTAATATGTGCATCAACTCAACAACATTTGAGACTTCTGGTGCTTATTATTTTCTGCTCTGATTTTTTTTGTTCTAGGTCTCTGTGCTCACATTTAAACCTCAGTGGGTTGAGAGATACCATTGCCATCTGTCTTTATTTTTCTAACCCCCCTGTTTGGACACTGCAATATGGAGACTACTGGGAATGTGTAGCACAGGCTGCCAATTTCACTACCTTTTTCCTCTACAAACATCCATATTATTCATTGCCCCACTCTTTGCACAGGGTGAAATACTCGCATTTTAACAACGCTTTGGCTAAGAGCTGTGTCTTTGGTATGCTCAGCACACTGCTCTCTTTTGAAGGCAAGATACAGAATAAGGCCAAGAAGGTTCCATTGTTGCAGTTTAAAGCTGCCCTTGAAGAGGTTTCTATTTGTCAAGCTCTAGGTTTGAAGTCAAGCCCATCAGATGCTCTGCATCCTCTGTAACCTCTCTAGGTACATCAGAGCCAGGGCAGCTACACACAGTGAGTGGATACTGAAATCTCTGTCCACTGTACAACTCAATGGAAACAGCACATTCTACAAAAGCTGCAGAATCTTTCCTTGCTGGAGCCACAGGGGTCACTAAAGCCTGATAGCCTCTTTTGATGCTGTGAATGTTTTGTAAGTAAACAAACAAAAAACAGTAGAGAGAATTTGAGCAGACAAAAGTGTCTCTGCCAGGTAATGGATGCTGGGTTAAAAAGACAGCAGAATTTCAAGTAAGTAATAAATACTGTTCTGGAAGGTTTTGGAATATACCAAATGGGTGAGGCAAGGTCAAAATGGTTTAAACTTCTGGAAAATTTCTTTTTACTTCAGGCAAGAGTAGAAAGCAGTGTTAGAGACATAGTAAGTGAAAGACATGGCAACCTGCAGAATGAGGAATAAAACAAAGGAAAAACAGGAGCTTTTAGCAAAGGCAGTGACACAGCAGAATTGAAATATGTGCATAAAAGAGCCTAGGCCAAACCTGGGAGAAGACACCTTGAAAATATCCGTGGCAGTAGACATGGACTTCAGCAAAGATGCCTTTTCTTTTTTGAAAGGGATGGTGGGGTGGGGCAGGGAGGAGAGGGGGGTTTATCACCCTGATGGTGGATGTAATGATACCTCCATAAGCTTCTCAGTAAACAGATCCCCAGAACAGTCTTGTCAGCAAGTAGTAAGGGGCCTGTGACTGATTTTCCCACTAAGATGGCATTGCTTTTGAGGATTTGTGTGTCCTTCCACTGACAGGACTGTGGTGCTGAGGAAAAATTTGGCAGTTCTGGGCAAGGATGCAGAGAGAGCATGAGCACCAGACGGCAAAGATTTCATTGGAGGTTATTTCTGTGTGCTGCCTGAATGTGGCTAGGGCAATGGTGGCATCAGGAAAGGACCTAAAAGGTGGGCCCTGTGGTACCACTTCTGCCCTGGGTGAGGGCTTCCAGGTGCTGCAGTGTCAGGGGAGGTCCTGCCTGGCTTTGGACATCCTCATCTGGAGAACAACACCTGACAAGCAAAATTTCAACTCATGAACTGCCCGTTAAGAGAAATTGTAGGATACCAAGCCTTGCTATTTTACTGGCCAAGTTTGAATAGCTCCAGCTTCCTTATACAACGTGCGGGTGAGAGTTTTCAATAGCTTTAGAAGGAAACTCAGCTGAGTGTGTGGCATTTATTAAAACGAGTGTTTTGAAAGCCTCCATGTAAATCAGATATATTTTTTCAACATACAAGAAAAGTTGAAGATTGATCATGGTGAAAATAATGTTGCACTAGCAACAGCACTCAGACCTTCTTCAAAACCAAAACTGTGGTATGGATGTCCTCTGCATTTGCCTGGTTGCAAGGTGTTTTCTGCCCTTCCATACCTGGAGGAAGGGAAGCATCTAACTAGTGACCTCTTGGTGACCCTGTGACATTATCCATTCTGGGTAATGTCAGAATTATTAGTTTTGAAAGCTTCAGTTCATTCTCCTGCAGAGCTTATGATGTGAGTAAACCCGGAAAGACAAAACACCTCATCAGAAAAGCACAGCAAAGACTGCAGGCAGTGTGCAGCAGAGGCAGGGTAAAATGGACCTAGACAGGGGACCATGTTGTGATTCTTCAGAAATGATAAATCAGTCACGCTCTCCCTCCTGACAGGAGGTGACACACTGGATAAGACTCTATACATGCTTTTAAACTCTTCTCTCCCCCTCCCCCCTGTTGTTGTTATTATTAATTTCCTCTGCTAAGTTATAAATTATTACTTCAGACACGCCATGGGTCACTTTATGACTGGCTACAAAAAAAGGAAATTAAAGACAAGGTCCAAATGGCGACTGATAGGTGCTTATGACAAATGTAGGTAAGGCAACAACCAGCATTTTCAGCAGAAAATTAAGAAAGAAGGATAGACTAAAAGCGAAGAAAAATGCCATCATGGAGAAGCACAAAGCAATGAGACACAAACATCCAAGCAGTAAGCAGTACTCTAAAGAAGTCCAATTTATGCTACCATAAAAGTTCATTAGTTTACACCTTACCCATTGCAGACATCATTCCCAATTGTAGCATAGATAACTATGGCTGGATTGTCCAACAGCTGGTTTCTGGCCAAGCTAAAAGATAAATATGCATCTATATTAATGTGGAAATACGCTCTCAGTGTCTGAGTCACACACCATGCTTGTGTGAGATCACATTTGGAAGTAGCCTGGTTGGATACAGACAGTGCTGAAATGACTACACTCCTATGTTTGGGTTTTATTTTTCACTGTAGTTTTATATTTTAGTAAAGTGTCTTAAACATATCCTTTTTTATCTCTTTTTTGCCCCTAGTGGACTGTAGTTTCATTGTGAGGCAAAGACATGAACCAAAATGTTTTTTTTTTAATTAGAGATGGGAGAGGAAGACAATGTTTGGCTGACAACTAAGTCTATGAGCAGAATTGAACTCAAGGTCGAATCAGGATGTGGTTTGAAGCTCAGTGCTAGAGGGCAAGGATTCTTTACTACTTTTTTTCTGGAGGAGAGAACAATAAAAATCCTTGGCATATGAACTAAAGTAAACTAAACCTGACTCAGCCATAGCCCACCTAAATTCATCTGAAAAGGAGAGTTGCTGCCTCTCACTATCCAGTAGATATACAGTTATATTCATATGGAGATAACAGTGGACTTACCTGTGTGTGTACATTACTACACACACTTAAGGGGACACAAAGCGTAGATGTATGGAAAGGTTTAGTCTCTTCCCTAAGATCACTGGAAATGCCCCACTGGCTTTACTGAGCCAAGTTCAAGGTCCTGGAGATGGTGACATCCACTCTTTAAAATAGTTTTTCTTCTTTTTATTAATGTTTATAACAGAGAAGAAACAGCCATCACTTCAGAGCACACAGGTCAAGGGAAGCTGTGCTTCTTAGAACATTATTGTGGATAATATATTCCTTAAAGTGCCTGTGCTTTTTAGAGCACTTGTGGATAGTATATTCCTTACAGGGTTTTGCATGTTTCTTTCAGAGAAGCAGAACTCTATTAATGCTTCTGTACCCTGAGTTAGCACTTGAATCCCATTAAACACTCACCTTTTTATTAAATAGAGGAGGTTTCCAGAAGAACCACCTGATCACACACAGTGAGAATAAGAGAATTAGTACAACATTGTTATAGTGACACCCCCCCACACACAAAAAAACCCCAACTAAAACCCAAAGTGCAAACCCCAAGTTAATTGCATATTTCCAAGAATGTAGAAGCACTAAAAATAAAAATGGAACAAGAAATCATCTCTGTAATACTTTTAGGTGCTGGCATTAAGAAGTAAAGTTAAATCCAGGGACCTCCTGCCTTTACCTGAGTCCTACACTTCTGGCTGTATTAAATCAAATACTTTTAAGTGCAGGGTTGTTTTGATCTGGCTTTTAATCCAGATCTGGCAGCTTCTTCCCATCTGTTGAACATAGTAGTCTCTTGTAAACCAGCCAACCTGACTTGTCAACAGTTGTTCTACTTTTAACTTTCCCTATAAATTGCAAAGGGAACTGTTCTCACTCTTCTGAGAGTATGTGTCTCACAGCTATACCACATTGGGACTGATTCAGGTCCTAAACATAGACATCAAGTGCCATTTTTGACATCCCAGACTATCCAAGACACCTGCAGCAGGGCTGGAGTTACACTACAGGATACATGAGAGGTGGTGCACTTCTGGAAAGGCAGCTGAAGATGGGAAAGATACTGTAAAGCATCTTAAATAGCTGTAGACACCAATATTTGGGTTTCTGCATTGCTCTCCCTACAAGTGTCAGACTTACAAAAAGTAGTATTAGACCAGCTGCACTCCTCCCAAGAAGCTGTGCATTCCAATGGATTGGATGCAAATCTTTCCTACTTGAGGAAAAGAGCTGGCTACACCTAAGCATCTGTGAGCATCTGTAATCTTTCATTTATATTTTGAATGAGAAAGGCATTCCCATTTAGTAAAGTTTTTATGCATTAAATCTACTGTCAGGTCTTTAAAGGCTGTGCATATACATCCCCAGTACACAAATCAAACTCCATCACCTGCAGTATAAGAGTGTTAGCAAACAAGGAGCCAAAAAATACTTTAGGCTTTGTTCAAAATGTGACTAAGGCTGTGACTGCAAGAAGTTCACTGCACAGTAATGCAGAGAAACCTACACTTCAGAGAAGCAGGTCCTACAAGTAGTACTTGCTTTTATTTTGTAGTATTATCACTCTCTCCTCTTTTCTTGCTCCTTCTCCTCTGGTATTACACTCCCTCTATTCTCAGCTCAGCTCTTTCCTGGTCTCTTCTTTTTTCTGCATTGTGCTTCTGAAGCTTGCTTTGAGCAGCAAATCCTGTCCTCCCCGCAGCTCTTGGGAGGAAACTTGTGGACAGAACATCATTAAATCCCTGCTGGATTGGTGTGAGGGAAAGATCTAAGAGATAAACCCCTAAGGTAGCAATAATACACTTTGCATTTTAATAGTGGTGCCTTGGTTATTATCACTCACAGTGATGCCAACCACATATATCAAGGAATCCTTTATGTTTTAAATAATCCAGTTCTTCCAAGCTAAAAATTAATATATCTGTCTGCTACTTCTTTCCTGAGGCTTGCTGATTCAAAAATCCAGCCCGTCTGTTGAGAAGTTCTTTTCAGCAGGATAAGAGCCCCACAAAATCCTTAGAAAATATGGCTTGGAACATAACTACCAGTAGCTTATTTTTTTGTGTTTAATAGCCCTTCTTTCAGCTAGAGTTGAACACCCCCTCTTAAAGCCATTCTGTCACATGGCTCCCTGGACTGAGGCTGCAGTTCTAGCACAAATAAACTAGTGGGACCTCTAGAAATTAAAAATGTATTTACAAAAAAAAAAAAATCCCAATAAGCTGTTGTTGGGTATGTATTAACTCCACAAGCATAGGTAGTTATAAGCAGCTCTGTGGAAAGCACTAACACAGTTACAAATCAAAACATCAAGAAAATGAAAGGGTTTTTAGAAAACAGTTTTCATGGGTAAATTGGGTCTTCAAGGAAGCTTTTGTGATACAGGATGCAATCTGTGATAAAAACATTCAAGATACAAAAAGAGATGAGGCAGAACAGTTACTCTTACACTTTTGAATGTCCCGGAAGCTCTCCCTGGATCTCTCCTGCCTTTCTTTTTGTTTCTTTCCAAATATTTTTATGCCAGTGGGGTTTTTTAGTTTTGGTTGAGGAATCAAGGTTGGGTTTCCTTCTGCTTGTGAGCAACTCTGAATTTCATAAACCTTGGAATACTTGAGCTGCACTTCTATATTTTCTTGCAGTCAAACCTTGCATGGCTGACAGGGAGCAGCACTAAAGTGCACTGAAAAAGCCTGGGTCTGGATAGAACCAAAAGTGGTGCATGGACAAGAAGGCTTATTGACTTCTAATCTTTTACTCCCTTATGTTGTAAAAGCAATTGAAAATATAATGATGCAAAGAAAAAAGTATCTGGTTTTCCCCAAATGAACTTCAAGTGGAATAGAATTTCCAGGACAGATGAAGAAAAAAAAAAAAAGAATTATTGTTTCTTAACTGGTTTCAAAGCCAATGTGAGATAACTGGTGGTTGATGGCTTAGTGACCCATAGCACATGTTAAAAAGGACTAATTTTTCTGGTCAAAGGCAAGAATCCCAAAGAGACAGATGAAACTAAAAATGGTAAAAGAACGTAAAATAGCCATGCTTTGAAATAGCCTACATTATCCAAGTATCTCATGCAAAACATGGACGAGAATTGCAAGAATGTGCTGTAATTATTTAGAAAATCTGAGGTATTCCCTTTTCCCTTGTTTATCTAACCAATTTCACTGTCAGGATGTTTCTATCAAAACAAGGGATCTTCAACAAGTGCTGGAGAACATTTAGAAGAATTTTCTAACTTCACACCTGAGCATTCATGCTAAACCCTCACACCTGGAGATCCCACTCACCCAGTCAAAAACCAGAAATGGCACATAGCTTATCAACCTGTGTGAAGCTGCTGGAAGGAAACACAGCAAAACCAAAAAAAAGCACTATTGAAAATAGTGAACTAACAAAAATTATCTGCAGAACGCTGTTCAGCAAGTCACTCTGACAGAAAACATTGATTAGGACACTGAGGTGCTTGTTGTGCAACCCCAAGCTGTACTTCCACAGTAGCGTCAGAATAGAATAGATTTGTTACAAATTATTAACTTATGTTTCGTATCCCACCCATTTTGTGGGATGCCTGGTGAGCAAAACCGGTCACCCAGAATGAATGTCAGCAATTCTGATATGAGTATATTCACAGGCCATGGGTAACATACTGAGCTGAGGGGCACCCTCCCTAGTCCTGTCCCTCAGCCAGGTGCAGAGGAGGAAAGCGTCCACCATCTCTAGAGGATAATGGGATTTCTTAAGAAAGGGAAGGCAGAAATCCCACTATCACAGAGACTGGGGAACCATTTCTCCAGAGTGAAGACGCATGTCCTGAGAAGGTCAGTGGGGAAAGTTCCTTCATGTTGAGGTCTGACACAGTGCCATCCCTGGGCTCTAGCTCTTGGCTGCACATTTTCCCCACCAGATCATCCTCTCTAGTGACTCATCCTCCCATTGCATACATGTGGGGCTGTGAAGCATCATTTTCAGAGGAAGGTTTAGTTGTCCCAGGTGAGGTTAGGTCAGGCTACTGGCCAACTTTTTGCTTTATTGCCACTGAGAGCAGCTATTTAAATCCTCCCATTCAGGGAAACTATTAAGCCAAATGAGGCAATAAAAGTGAACCTTTACAGTGTAGTGTCAGTGTGATGATTTAGAGAAGACATCGAGGGAAGACATCCTGAGATTTTTCTCTCACTTGTAGCTTTTTCCCTTTTTTAAATTCCCTTCTCAATTTTCTTCAGAGTCTTTTGCCCTGTCACAGGCTCACCTCTTTTTATATCCTGCAGGTGTCTGTAGTGTAAGTGGAAAGGAGATATGTGGAGAGAAAAATGAACGATGCACACAGTGAGAGATTATTTTAAAAAAAAAATCTACAAGGGAATTGGGAAAAGGAGGTGCAGGAGCTACCACTCCCATTAATGTAAGGAGAACAGAACAAGGTAATTAGACTATCATGTACTGAGGTGAACTGGATAGAAATGAGAAGAACCACTCACACCTAGTCATCCATGACCATCTAGTTTGGCCTTTTTTTTTTATTCTCTCAGAAAGCACAACTGGGGGACTGCAAGAGCCATCAACTTTAGTGCCCTGCATCTTACAGGCAAGAAAGTCAGAAACACCTGATTGATGACACCAAACACATTGCAAAACACTTTCACAGAAGACTCGAAGCCTCAGGAGCACCAAGTGTGCCACAGGAAGTAGGAAGACATATGAGAGGCATTGCCAGTGCCATTGGTGCTGGCACCAGAAGGCAATTTTTAAGGTGAAAATTCCCACCTGAGCCTGGAAGAGATTCTTGCATCATGCTACCTGTCTGTGCAACCTCTTCTGCCTGGTAAGATCAGGGAATCATTAGAGTTGGAAGGGACCTCTGGAGATCATCCAGTCCAAGCCTCCTGCCAAGGCAGGGTCACTTAGAGCAGGTTACGCAGGAACTTGTCCAGGTGGGTTTTGAATGTCTCCAGAAAGGGAGACTCCATGACCTCCCTGGGCAACCTTTTTCAGTGCTCTGCCACCTTCAATGCAAAGAAATTCTTCCTCATGTTGAGGTGGAACTTCATGTGTTTTAGTTTATGGCTATTGTTCCTTGTCCTGTCACTGGGCATCACTGAAAAGAGTCTGGCACCATCCTCTTGACACTTGCCTTTGAGATATTTATATGTGTCTGTTTGTCGAAGGTAGGGGCTGAGGCAGACCCTTACAGAAATATTCCAGACATTTAATGAGTTTCTAAGTAGCTCTAGGGGCAGCAGTGCTCCTCACTTGCAGCCAACGTGAATCATCTGTTGGAGAGGAAGAGCATCCCATAAAGCCAAATTATCTACCCGAGGAGAATAAATTTTCCCAAGCTTCTGCAGCCAGTTTTCTGAAGCATGAAAATTAATTAAATACAATGGAAACACAAAGGGATAATCACAACATAATCAAGTGTCTTTTAAACCTGCTGTTGGGAACATCACCTAATCCAAGACACAAAAGCTAACATCATAAACCTCAATTTCTAAGGAGGATTACTGTCACGTCTTCACACAGCCTCTTTGACAAATTTAATTCAACTCTGTCTTGAAACAACTCAGAGTTTCTTGTTTGCCCTTATTCCTCTGTTTTGAGGGTTATTCTAGGTTTTTACTCCTTGTTAGTAACCTTTTTTTTTTTTAAATTTCCTCTCCAAACAGAGGTAGGATTAATGAAAACCCATGTTCTTGTACCAGAACTATCCTTCAGTTTAAACCATTCTTCTCACTCTGTGGTGTTTATACCTCAAAGGGATTCGAAACCATAACACCATTTAATTTTTGCTTTGCTGAAATGCCAGCGTGTCTTCAGAAGTCTCCATTGCCCTAATTCTCTCTAAAGCCCTTTTCTGTATCTATACACACCCAAGTCAGTCCTCCCTAGACAAAAGGGGCTCAAATTCTGAGTTCTTATCAGTGGACTTATATGAGGAAGGACTGTCTCCCTGCCTCTAGAGAAAATGCCGTGTATGATGCATCTTGCAACCTCCTTAGTCTCTTTCCAGTTGATCCTGTACTCCTGATGGTTTCTTGGAATTTCCCTTTGGACCCCAGTGCCTCTGTTCCTCCACCACCTCTGGCTGATGAGCCACTAGTTTACAGACAAATCTCATCACTAGTTCTGTCATAGATGTTTTGTACAATTGCATTTACTGCAATTCCTGTCACTGCTGTTCCCAAGTTCATCTAAATTATTCCTGTGTAAGGATGTGTCCTGCTCTAGGATGGTTAATACTTTACAGTTTTGCATCATTCACAGAAGCTATCAAGCATGTACCCTGGTCTTTGCTCTAAGGTCACCACTCCAAATGTTAAGCTGCATTAGCCTCAGGAGAGATGCACAGAGGACATAGATTCTCTCTCAAACCCACTGCTCTTCCCTGCTTAGGTTTTTCTCTACCCACCTCTTATTTCTTCTAATAATCTTTCTCTTCTTCACTGCACACTGAGGTACCATGCAAAACACTTTCCTTAGTTCTAGGTAGGTCAGGTCTTCTGCATATTTATATGCATATATATATATATGAAAGTTTTTTCATAGAAAGATGTTATGCCAGCCTCACAAAAAAAATTAATTAAAGCATAACAGAGTTCTTTCCTGTCTTTGTCCCACCAGTGCTTTGTTTGTGTCTTTGATTACTTATTTAAAAATCTATTGTAAGAGCACACTGAGATGAGCACCGTTGACCTTCCCAGTTTTGCAGGAGGATCTCTGCTTGCTGGCCCCCAAGGGATGTCTTAGGATGTCATGGACAGCCTTGCTATGAGACTGATGACTGTTTTGTGCTCACTCTGCCTGCTGGTGTGGCAGCCCTAGGAGTCCTCTGTGCTACCATGGGGTGCAGTATAGGGCTCTCTCAGCATTCCCTGTAGGAGTATAGAGCAGAGGAGTGCATGCAAGCAGGGACCATGCCACAGCCTCTGGAGTAGATGGAGAATGGCCCTTTTATCTCTGTCACTATCTTTCTAAATCCCTCATTTTGGCCATAGTCAAAAAAAGGTCCACAGAGTTACAGTGGGGTACACTGGTCTTAATCCGGTGGAAATTCTTAGCGTGTTGATAAAAGGGATCAAGCCACACCCCTCCCTGCTCAGAGCAAGAAGAGAAGGTGCTGAATTGAATAAGTTCTGTTCTCTATTTTTTCCATAAGAAATGCATGCAACTAGGAAGGGGTTTCTCTTTGTTTCTGAAAGATGGTCATTAATGCAGCATCAAGTATCAGCAGTAGCAATGTTAAAAAAAAAAATAATGAAAAAAGTTAACATACCATTTTGGGAAATGTTTTGTAAGTCTCTGTGATTACAGCGATTTCTCTTGCGTAAACGCAGATACAGAGAGTCTGTCCAGCCTCTGAAACAAATTGAGAAAATGCAAACTGCTAAACTCATATGATACTGGTGAAAATAAAGCTGATATTAAAAAAGAAATATGTTCTTGTTTCTAAACAGCTCAGTACCCCAGTTATGTATATACTTCTATTTCATTATCTCTCTTTTTTTGTCGTCATAAATCTTTTTAATCTCGAACAGAGTTGCCTAAAACAAAGCCAAGATATCTTTTCAGAAACTATAAATTGATGGAAAGTTTCTTTGACATTGTTCCCTCCAGGAACAATGCTTTTATGCTGGTCTTTCAGATAATGTTTTTAAAAATCTTTTTGTTACACATCATTTATCAAAACAATCCTGTTGATTGTTCACAAATTGACTTTACAATTGGTTGTTATGGAACAGTAAATAAAAGAGAAAAAATATTGGCAGGGAAATCATTTCCCAACAACATAAATCTTGGACAGATTAATCTGAAAGCAGGTTATGCTTGATTGTGATTAGTTCTCTTCTTTACTTTGCACTGTTGAAAAAATCAAAAAGCAAGTGAAAAGAATAACAGCCCAAAGGTTGATAAGAAGACCAAGCTCCCAGTCAGAAGTACCTGGTCATCTCTATCTGGGCTGGTGATTTTGTGTTTGAACTGAGAAACCGAAGGAATCAGATAAATATTACTGCTTAACAACAACCAACTTGGATGAAGACTAAGATACAGAAGGCAATAATAAGTTTTAAATCAGCAACAAGAAGTAACTACCTGCGTAGAAAAACCTCAGCCAGTCACCATTCAATGGGCCGCGCAAGAAATGCTCAACCTCTTTGGTTTTCAACACAGTGGGCAGGCAGAGGAAGAAGAGCAAACACACCTTCTCATTCAGAGGATATTAGTTAAAAAGTGGTATCCCTGTTTGCTTATCAGGGGGTGGGAAAGATGGACACGGACCACACCAGTTTGTATCTCTGCTTGGGCAGTCTTGAAGTAACTGGTAGCCTCCCACTGCACAGTGCCAGCCAGTCTCCACTGCACTTATTGTGGTGTGGGATTTTGAGCTACTTCTCTTAAAGATACCTTGAAGTCCCAGACAGTTGTTTGATTTTTATTTCTTCCAGAAGTGAAAGAGATTAAAAACTGAACTCTGGACCAAGGCTTGTCACTGACAACTTGGGGGTCAGTTCTAATCTCTGATCATTTGTGAACTTCAGATTCTTTGGAGCCCAGACAAATGCCATGTTTTGAGTGGTTGGACATTGTAACAGATTTTTAAAGGTCAGTTTTGCTATGGCTCTGATAGAGGAGGCTGCATAGATGTTTCCCGTTGGCTTGTCAAGTAGTAAACCATCTTAAAGCAGACACTGTGCGAATGTAGCTGAGGTGGGGAGCCTGGATTTTTTACTGGGAGAAAAAAGGAAGCAAGAAGTGTATGGTGCAACAGATATTTTTCCTGGAAAAGAATATAATTCTGCCAACTTTTTAATTCTGTTGGTAGAGAGCCTCTTCAGGCTTGACTCATGCTTGGTTTGGCATTCAACTCTATTCCTGACCTATCTTACACGAATAAAATAAAAATTGTCTGAAATTCAGGTCCGACCAGGTACTGTTGGTGATTGTACTGTACAGTTCTGGTAGGATTAAAAGGCCTCTTAATGCTGGCCAGACAGATGATTAATAAAATTATGATTTTTTTTTTTTTTTTTTAGTTTAACAGTTAAAACTGCAGGCATTTCAAGTGTTTAGACTTTATTTTCCTTCCTTTTTGGCAGAGACTTCTTTTTTTTCCCATCTATCCCTACATCCTTCCCCATCCACATGAGCCAAGCTAACACAGCAAATTAGGTCACAGACCCTTCCAAATTCTTCTTTTGCTATTTCCATCTAAATGTGTTAAAAAACAAAGGTTGGAGGGAGGAGAGAAAGATTTCCCCCTAAGGAGTTACCATTTATTCCACTGTTTCAGCAGCAGAAAGAAAACCTGAGGAAGAGGGAAAGATTAAAAAAAGAAAAGGGAAATGCTGATTTTTGTTAGTTTCAGCAATGCTCCCCTTCTCTCTTCCCCAGAGTTTTGTAAAGAACAAGATTTTCTCCTTTTAAATTTCAATTTGACCAGTTCTAAAACCTACCTTGAATTTCAGGAAGATCTGGTTATATACTTAAAATATTTTTTAAAAACCCTAAATCCAGCATCAATCTTCATTTTAGAAAGGGTAGAAGCAGATCTGAATCGATTTTTTATCTTTCCTTTAAAGCACTGTCTTGTGAGGTTTTTTTCCTTGCTGTGCTTTGATTGACCTTGAGGCTTGCTGTGACTTGGCCGCCCTCCCTGCTGGTTGTCTTACCCGATAGTGGAATTCAGAAATCCAGTGATCTCTGAGAACTGGGGCCAGTCAAGCTCGTCGCTGAAAGCCATTGGAAGATTAGCAAATGATTTCTGAAAGAGAAATTCTTAAATCAACACAGTTTCGCCCTCACAGACAAAAATCCTTTTAGTAAATTTGAACATTTCTTAGCTGGAGCATTAGCCAGACAGCTGCAATTGTAAATACAGCCAGTAGTGGTAATTATGTATGCATATACTTAAAAAGTTGACTCTTGTAAGGCAGACATATCAAGAGATGGGGGAAGGAAAAGCAGAAGAGATATCTGAATTGCAGCTTCTGGCACCCTTTAATTCTGGAGGAGTCCAAAACTCCTCACGATATGGAGTAGTACGTACTGCAGGTACAGACCACCAAGGCAGCGGTTGTTTGCTCCAGCATCCATCCTGTTGAAAGGTGGGTCAACCTTGGGCACAGGAAGAGATGATAGTGTGATGTCCCCAGAGCATATGGAAGAAGTATAATGTCAAATTCACTCAAAGCTCTCCTGTTCTCTCCAGCAGAATGAGCTGCAAGCATCCAATCCCCTAAAAACCTCTGCCTGGTCCTCACTGCAAATTTTAGAGATGGCACTAAAGCAACAGAGTCAGAGAGGCCCCTGAGCATGGCAGGGAGCAGGGAGAAAAACAGATCATGTGGCATAACCTTCCTGGGAGATACATACATCCTTTAGCCTCCTCTGCTTTCGCTGATATTAGTCCCTAACATTTTTAAAGTGACTGTCTCTGTGAAAGCCTCTTGACAGATGTAAGCCACGTTGCATATTCAAAACACAGTGCCCTGTTCCTTTCCACTTTGATTTCTGAATGTCCCCAAAATCATGAAAGGTTAGAAAAACAGCCTTGATAAATTGTGCCACCTCAGAAGGACGAGAACATGGAGTAAATTTCCGGCATCTGCTAGTCTGGGATACGCTTGCAAAGACAAAAGAATAAATCCAGTGTGCTCATACAGGAAAAACTGCTGATGGAAAAGGTAATAACCAAAAGAAGGTCAAAACATAATACCAGAAAAGTTACAGGCTAGTTTAATCCATATAATTTATTAGCTTCATTTTCTCCCCAAGCAATTGTGGGGTTTCCTTAAGACCTCACTGCTATAAACAACAAGCAGGTGGGTAATTCTTTATCCAGGAGGGTCAGATGTAACTGAGCAGCCATAGAAGAGCTAAATCTTGTGGTCACCACCAAGTTCTCATTCCCAGAAAATTATCATTTAGGCGAATGGGAACTATACTTGGGTTGAGTTTACATCTGTGGATTTTGACTGTAAGAGGATGGAGGGAGATGCAGGGAAAGAGGAAGAAAGGCAAATAAAGGGGGGTTGTGGGGGAAGAAATCCTGAAGCCAAGCTCTGAGCAGTCTAATGCACAGCAGATGCCAGTTTAAAGCATGTAACAGCAGATTTGACCTACTTACAGTATATCTGCATGGGCATATCTTAATTATCTTTCAGTTTGTTCTGTCTTTCACTCTCTCTCACACATATATGTGTCCTTGAGTGTATCCATATATACATATATATCTAAAAATTATTAGTTTTTTTAGGGGTGGAGGGAACCTTCAAATCTGTTAGTTTTGTGTGCAAACAACCACTTAATCCAAGGGCACAGCTATGAGCAGAAGTGGAGGGATACAGTATGGCTTAGCCATTTGCAATATTTCCCTCCTCATAGTTTTGCATTAAAGATGACAGAAATAGTCACTTAGCACAGAAAAAACCAACCCTGCAGATATGATCTCATAAATCACAGCATATGAGAGATATATTATATCAGCATATAATACAAAAAGAGATAAAAATTATTAAATATTTTTAAAACAAATCCTTCTATGACCAATTCTCTCATTATTTCCTGTTGGCACTCAAAAACAATATCTTCATTGGACAAGTCCCAATAACTTTTAACTGTTTGGCTTTTTTTCCCCCTGCAAACTTAGTTAAAATATGAATTAGCCAGAACCTAATTGAGATGCAAATTGGTTTGGAAAGGAACATTTCAGCTCAAAATTATAGTTGTATTTGAAAACTGTATATACATTTAGCATTGACACTTTTCCAACAAAGCACTTAAGGCCAGACTTTTGAAGATATTTCAGTTCCAAAGGGCGGAGATGAGTAGTTAATGGAAATTTCAGAAGAATGCTAGACCTTAAACTCTTCAGCGACATAGTTTGGAAAGTACAGTCTAACAGACTGTGTTTCTCTTAGTCTCAGATGCAAATGTGTCCTACTCTGGAGGTTAAACTACGTTGACCTTTAGCATAAAACTCTTTTGAGTACAGACTTGTCTAAATATCATTCTCTAGACTATTCTGGCTGAGAAACCTACTTCAGCCTACGCATCAGATTTTAGCAGAGAATCAGTAGAAAGTTATTCCAGCCTAGCTCCAAATGCCATATTTTAGCCTCGAATGCTCTAGATTGGTCTCATTTCAATGAATATTCTCATCTCCTAGATGTGTCCTGCCTTGAAATACAGGGTAGCCAAAGCCATGGCTGATGCTAAATGCACGAATGCCAAGCTGTGCTTAAACAGAAGAAGGTTCAGGGTTGCTATGGCAAGAGATTTTCAAAATCAGAACACAAAAGGGCACTGGAAACTTCACACTTATACAAGCCTGTAGAAATGTCAGTCCTGGAAATCCTGAAATATTTGAAACATCCCTTAATATTGTTCAAGTCCTTGTGATAGTATTAAGTACCACAGACAACTTTCTTATTCTAAATATACAAATAAGCAAACCTTAACGCCCTTGAGAAAAGCACAATATATCTTTTTAAAAAGCATGAAAAACATTTCTATTCTGTAAAGCTGCAAGGGGCAGAGGTTTGAAATTAGCAAAACTATAACCTTATTTCCCACAAAATGCGGCACTTTAGTCATCACAGTACTAGCTGGGAGAAACTTGCCTGCATTTCAGTGGATTTAAAGGGAAGCTAGAGAATGTTTTTAATAAGAATTTCACATATCAAACTCCTGTTTTTTCTAGTGGTGCAAAAAAAAAAAAAAAAGTCAGTAGGATGAGGGTTCAGGACATCCTAACTCCACATTTAAAGAAATTATGAATTCTGCTAATAGGAAATAAATACTATGAAACAGTTACTGTAATGAAACCTGAGAACCCTTTGAGTTTTTGGGCAAATAGGTATTCACTGGACTATGGATAAATGCAGGATTTATTTTTCTCTTTATTCAGCATGAAATAGAGATCCAACAGTTTTAAAATTCCTCTTTCTAGAAAGGGTATTATTTCCAGCACATTTGTAAATATATAGTGCTTTTATCTCAAAATAAAATTGTCTCTAAAATGAGAAATAAAAGTTGTTTCTATTCCAAATCTATAACAGAAAAATGCTGCATTTAGTAGCTATTTGGAAGTCAATTGCAAGCAGATGGACAGAGCAGCAGGAGCACAATACCCATTGCTAGACACACCAGTGTTTTCAATATTAGCTTTCCACAAAAACTATCCACCTCCAAAAATCCTCACCAGCATTTCTTCTGCTTTACTAAACCTCATAAAGTGCACACCTACTGCATTACACTTCATTTTTAGTGTAAAAATTTTCAGGTGAAAGGAATGAACATTCAGCTCAATTCTTATTGAACCTGTTGAAAGAAAAGTCTGGCAAACCCAGAAGCTATTGACAAAATAGACAGCCAAAATAAAGTCGACTCATCCCCTTCTTACAGCTGTATAAATCTCTTCCTGTAAGGTACCTGTGACTTACCCTAGTGCTACACAGAGAAGAGTGAGGGAATATTTTTGTTGGGTTTGTTTGTTTGTTTTAACTGGAGAAATAACATGCCTGAGCTACAGCTTTCAAAGATGTGTCCACCTTGTAACGGATATTTTCCACACCAAGTAATGCCTCCATATGCTCTTTGTGGGAAGAACACCCTCTGAGAGGTATGATAACTGTATATGTGTCAGGTTCCTAGGTAAAGGCTTTGGAAATATCACTGGAAAACACAGTTCCCCTCTGTGATATAATACATGCTCAAGCTTGGTGACAGACAAAATGGGTGCCTATGGCTGTGTCATTGTGGGCAGGCTGGTGCTCAGGTGCTTGCAAGTTTTCCCCCTCAAACCAGTCTCCTTGGTGGATGCAGGAACATGATTCAGATCTCCACATTTGGTCTGGTGAAAGGAAACAGGAAGACCAGGAAGGCTCTAGAGGACTTGATATGGGAAAAGTAAATGATGCAACTTGATGCATTCCATAACTGAAGCATGTCCCTCTGCACCGGATTACACAGGGGGTTATTATCCCATTGCTAGGAGGGCAGTAAATTCCTAATTAGACCAGGAAATCCACAATCTGGTATACAACATCTTCCCAACAATGCTCTTCAATTCAGCATCATGGGCATATGAATTCCAAAGTTGTTCAGCCCAAATGCTCACCTCATCACCCCTGTGTTAATCATCCAGCTACCCAAACAGCATCCTGAGCCTGCTTCAGTGAGGAAATTTCTCTTTCTTCCCTTACTCATCAAAACTAGTCCTTTGCACAGTAGAATATGTGCAGCATAATCAGGGAAAAACAGCATTTTGTAGAGTCTCTTAGTGAAATTTTCAGCATCTCTCCTGAAAAATTATTTCTGCACATAATTAGCTTTAAAACTGGAATTCACAGCCGCCACTGATGTGGTGCTGATTAACAGATGGGCCCACAGCATTGTTACCAAGTGTAAATTTCGCTCTGTACTAGTATATGTAAACACTTGTATATGTAAACATGTAAAAGGATAAATATAAATAAGAAATATGTGAAATGTATAAAGTATATAAAATGGATATGTAAAAATATAGAAAAACATTAAAGTAATAAAATAGTACACTTAATAAATTTGAGTTAACAGGCACACAACCTTTTCCCTGTACACGTGATAAAAAAACCTGTACAGGGCAGGGGTGAGGAAGCCCTGTTTGGAATTCCATTAAGAGGTTTAAGATTCTACTGAAATGGAAATTAAAGCTTTGAACTGACTCTAATATTGACTGTAGATAAAACCATTTGGTAAACTAATATTTTTATACGTCTTATCAAAGAAATTTGGAGAGAATCAAAGCAAATGTCTTGGGTTTGACAGTAAAGGGGAACAACAGGTGTACAAAGCTGATGCCTTTTTCTTTCCTCCCCAAGCCCTAACTTCATATTCTTGCTGTGGTCTCAGGTTAAAGACGTTTTCCGTGAGACTAGTACATAGACTCTCTGCATTGTCTATGGTAACAAACTCATCTCTAGATGTGCTTAGAAAATCTCCTTGAGGAAAGTCTTGCACTGAAAAAGCATTGAAGCCTGTTAATTTGTTAATTAAATCTATATTTGCCAGTGGCATTTAATACAACACATCAAGAGACAACACTATTGCACCTTCGCAACCCCAAGGCAGCTGAATTGCTGCTATTGACATTCTACACAGAGAGAGCAAGACAGAGATGACAAGCAAGAGGAAGAGGCAGTGAAAAAGTCTGAATTAGCTCAGAAATGTTTTTGCTGGTACTTTTGTGCTCAAGTGCCAACTTTCTTATCCAAGGTGAGCTCCAAATTAAATAACATTTTAATTTTGCAAGAGTTTAATCACAGATGATAGTTTTTTAATATGATTGGGCTCTCTGTATCTCTACGTTAATATTTAACTGCTGTATTTTTTCCAGATTGATAGAAAAGCTTGCAAATAGTCCTAGAACAGAATCTGCTCTTTCCTACCCGAAACCCCATGTAACACATACACCATGGTGGCTGTGCAGTGCACTACTGTAGAGCTCAGCTAGCTGTAGGAGGGCTGCATCTCCTGAAAGATGATTAGCTCAGCCTTGCTTTGCCCTGTGTAGCTGTAACTGATTTTCCCAAGTTCCTTTATGTTACCAACATACTGTGCCACACCCACGTCAGAGGTCTGTCTCACGCTGCCCAGCTCAGGGTACCCAGTGTCTGAAGGTACACAAGAATCTTATCTATACTATTCTCCTTTACCTTCCTCTGCTAGCTCCAGTAAGTGGTATTTTAATGCATCCCTTTCTTACTGGACTCAGAACATACACCACAAGAGATATCTGGGTCTGGCTCAAGGCGGCACTGGATCTCCATGTGAAATCCAGGTTTCTTTTTTTTACTCTACTCATACACTGTATTTACCTTCTCCAATTCCAGTGACGTGTTAACTCCTTTTATTTTATATGCTGTCAGTGGATTGACTACAAAAGGCCAGTGAGGGAACACATCTCTCCTAGCCCTCCCTGCCCCAGTGCAGGGCACCAGCTCTAACCTGGAGGCACTCTTTCTGCAAAGGGAAGTAACCCACGTCTCCTTTTCCAACCAGTCCTCAACTTTCCCACACTCTGGCCAGATGGAGTTGATCACTGAAAGCGTGTATTTGTTGAGCCTTACACAGAGAGTACCAGTTCTCTTCCCATGCAAGTTGTTCTACACCCATCAGACAGTAATAAGGAGCCACCAAAACTCGCTTTGTAATCTGCACTCCAGCTCCCAGCCTTGAAGCTTCTACCTCAGCATGCTATTACCAGCCCTTGACCCATCCAGCTAGTGGACCAGCAAGCTTCAAGCAACAGAAATGCTTTCTAAATCTTCATTGTAGTGATAATATAATGCTCACATAGTCTAAAACTCTTCTTGCCTACATGGCTCTACTACCAGCATTACTGGGAGAATCATCATCACCATCAGTATTATTACCATCTTCATTAGACAAGATAATCTCAATTATCATTAGTTCTAATTTATTATGTGCCTCATCAGCTCTGTCATCAGTGTCATTCATCTAATAGTTACTTATAAGCATTTAACAGAGAAAAACAACTGTTAATCTGCAACATTTAAATCAGCTCTGAGATCAAAAGTGAAAAAATACATGAAACTCTCAGACCTCCCACAGCACTGTAACTACCAACACTTTGGAATAAGAATTGTTCTCCAGAAAATATCCATATCCTTCTACAGAGGCCAGTGGTTTTCACCACAAAAGGTGGGCAATGATGATCTATCTGATCACCCCCATGCAGCAGACATTTGTGCAGAGAAGGACAGGGAACAGTCCTCCCTGAGTAGGGAGTGACAACATTTCGGGATAGGAAACAACAGTGAAGGTCAAGAGCATACCTGCACATTTATCTCCACCCCACAATTGCAGTTTGCTGGAATGATCTTTTCCTCTCAATTATTTCATTACATGTCAGTGAACTGCAACAGCCCAGGCTCAGCATAATTCACAGTCAGCTGCATTTTGATGTTGTTTGAAAATGGGAAATACTGGGATACCACCCAAAGATAGACATCAGTGTGGCTGTGATCTTTCACGGTCACAGAAACTCTTCCCTTAAGGACAAGTCTATTATAAATCCTTGGATGACCCTCAAATACCTGCCGATGTATTTGTTCAACAAGCCTCAAAGCCTGAATGCTGGAGTTAACAGACCTATTTCATATATGCAACAGATGAGGGAAAACAACCCAGGGCATGTCATTTCAAAGCCAGATGCCTAAAACAGAAGTTCCCAAACCATCAGCAGGGTCACTTCTGCAGCACTCGCACAGCAAGGAGCCATACCAACAAGCCTGCTAACGGCAGGACTGATCCCACAGACAGTACAGGTCTCCTTGAGCCACAGGCACGTGCGTGGAAAGCCAGATGTCCTGGTTTGTGTTTCTGGCACAGCACTGGGCCACTGCAGCCAAGCTCTTCCCTGACCCAATTGCACAGATGTCGGAGGACCGGCAGTAGCACAGGGCTGTTTTTTTTATCTTCATAACAGCAGATGCAGGAGGGGACTGATACACATGAACCCATAACTATAAATTCCATTGCAATGAAGCATTTTGCACTTGTTTCCCATTGGCAACCTGCAGCACAGGGGACAAAGCAAATGGCAACAAGTGGTATAGTGTTTTTGGCAACCTGAATGTGATTCCTCACCGCTGACATCTGCGTGACAGTCATCCACTCGGGAGGGATGTGGAAGTGAGCGCCTGCCGAGTCTCCCAACAGCACGACCCCTTGTGAGTCTGCACCTAATTAATGCATTTTATTAGTCACATGAGCAGAAAGAGCAAACTGAAAACAAGCATGGAGAGCGACGCTTAAAGAAGAACAGCCGTGGCAGATGAAGGAGTCACAGGGTGACTGGCTATACCACTCTTCATGAGGCTTAAACGTTCAGACCCTGAAAGAGGATTTTCACTCCATCTGCAGCAAAAAATGTCTAGCAGGCATTTGCCATCAGTCCTAGAGAAACAACTGGGAACCCGGCATGAAAAACAGGAAGAGGTCTTGCTAATCAGGAAAAATCCTAGTTATATTCAAATTGTATGTTATTTCAGCAGAGGTTCTGCTGTGCAGCCAATGTTTATTTTTACTATCCATAGAATATGCATTAAAAAGTACTTAAACATTTAGGGAAATCGGATTACTCAGAAAATTGCTCAAATCTCCTTATAACAGAACTGGGTGGTGGATGTGCTACTCATATGAGTATTTCTGCTAGAATATCCTGTCTGGTTTATAATTAATGTTACTTAGCATTTGTAGATTGCCTTTCATCTAAAAATATTGAGAAGTCTTGCCAGGCAATGGTTCATTCCCTGATTTAAATGTGAGGTGAGGTGCACAGCAACTGCAGTCAGGGCTGTTTTGTGAGGTTGTTATTTGTGTGATGTGTACGCACAGGCACCCACCCACCTCGCAGTTAGGGAGATCAGCCGATGCCATCGCTTCACCTCTTTGGGAGATCAGCTGATGTCATCACCTCTGTAAGTCCTTCTCCGGAAAAGGATCAGCATGTATTTATGGCAACGAGTCAAACTGGACAAATGTTGATGTTAAACTGCTCCCCTAAATCCCCAGGCCAACCCTCTGGGTTAGGTTTCAGGCTCCACAGAAGATGCAGAGATGGTATCTCTGTTTGCTGCTGTCCCTGATCTACGTATTCAACTTTGTAACTGAACTGACTTTTAACAGGAGATTACCAGCAGCTGATGTTTTTCACATTTCCTCTTTGCTCACCCTCAGGATTAAAAAAATCCAACAATTTTGCCATTTTGCCTTTCTCATGACGTTGTAAAGCTCATTAAAAACAAAAAATGCCTTTCCCCTGCATTGTCAATGACATTGTTTCTTGTATTAACTCTAAAGATTTACCTTTGCAGAATTTCTCCTCATAGGGAATTCCATCTTTTGGATCCACACCCTGTTGGAGGGGAGAGATGATAGTAGCTATCTAGCACCTGAAGAGTGGCAGTGCAAAACAGAGGCTGAGAATTTAGTTCTTCTTGAATGCTTGCCTGTAGGAAGCACTGCATCATAATAATGATGCTTTCCATTATATTATTTTAATATGTACATTTAAATTAATTATAATAACCATAATTTAAATAATCATAAGCATCAATAAACAAACTTCACTCATAACTGCTTCTCTTATTTGCTTAGCTTTTAATAAATGGTTCTATTATTTGGAATATCAAAGGCAGCAAAAAAATAAGAGTAATCCAAATCAGGTAATAAACCAAAATAAATAAAAAAGAAACATTTGCAGGCTATTTCAAAAGAAGGAAAAAAGAGAGGCAGCAATCAAGAAGGTGCAACTTCATTTACTTACCCATATACCATTGCAGTTAGAGTCACTTTTCGCATCCCAGTTATCAGGACTAAAAAAGAGTTACAAAGGGATAAACAGTGTTACAGAAAATAAAGCAAAAGGGGCTTTTGAGGAAATTGGATCTTTAGTGTCATTTTTCATTAAGAATAAAAAGCAATTAGAAATTCCTTTCTGCATGGAAGGGTGAGGGTTTTCCTCCTTTGAATCCAGAAGAGGAATTTTTGCCAGCAAAATGCAATATTAATTTAAAGTTAATCCTGGAAGTTGCTGAATGAAACTTATCCTTTCAGTCTATATATGCACTTAGCCGAAGCTGGTGGGGGTGATTCTTGGAAAAGACAGACCTTTTTCCCTGCCCTTTTAAGTGTTCACTGAAATCCACCAAGCTCCTCACTCCAAATTCAGTGCAGGGTAATGAGGATTTTCTTTGGCCCATAAAACAGTATGATTAGCACAGGCCTCTCTTGCAGGAAAACTCCATATATTCAGTCTCTGAATATCCATCTATCCAGGACTCTGTAAGCCCATTTCTGCTGATGCAGGTCTGCTGCCCAGGACGATGGCATATGATTCTTCCAAGGCCATACCCTTAATCCCAGTTTATCTGGTCACAAACTGGTTAATATCTATGCTTTAAAATCAGTCCTGGTTAACAACTTCTTAGCAAAACCATGGTAGAGGAGAGCTGTGTTTTTGAAAAGGTAAAATAGCAAGCAAAAGTAACAGAGCAAGGCCAGACCAGTAGGACTGGCTGTGCTCTGTTCCAGGTCTCCATGAAAGTCCATGCTCAGGCAGCTGGGAGGTATGCACCCAGAAGGTATTCACTTAGAAGGGTACATATTTAGCCCTACATTTCCACAAACCACGAGGATTGAATGCTGGAGGTCAGCAGCCAGCCACGAACACCACTGTTTCGCACTCCCACCCTGTTGCTCCCTAAAATAGGCACAGCCTACATTAGCTCAAGTGTAATAAGGTTTGTAAGCCCCAGCAGCATGGTTTCCCTCCTCCCTCCACATTTGGTGTGTCTGACCAACTTTGGCTGCAGACACTTCAGAGAAAGAAAAGAAACCTGTGCACCACCCCTGCAAGCGCGCCCCACCCCTAATCTTGATCATCCCCTCTTGTCTCTATCACACTGAAATCAAGCAACACGCAGTGATGTGCTATCTCAGAATATGGCAAAAATAAAATCTTGAGCTCATTCTTCAAGAAGCCACAATCACTAGGAAGCCTTTAAAATAATTAAAAGCTTTACCGTCTGCCAGGATACACGGTGGTGTTTTTGTCATTGCAGTCTCTGCCTCGCCAGTGATAGCCCCTCAGTGTCTGAAGGCCAGGAGAAGCACACAGATAGGACAGTCATTATTGCTCTTGCACTTTCAATTTAAAGTATCTAAAATGAGAATCTAACTAAAGGTGTAAGAATAAAACCCAGTAAACAGGTTGTATTCCAGAGTCCCTTTGCTAAGCTTTAATAAATGACACTTTGTATGCTTTGGTACAGAAATAAGACAAGTTGGCAATTTTTTTTTTAATGTGACTTTGCTTCACCTCTTATTAATTCAGTAAACAAACCACTCAGCAGCAGAGCAATTTGCTTCTGCAGGGAGCACAGCTTTATGTGTGCATCTCCCCAGGTGGCATAAATGAATGATTGCTTTTTCATCCAAGAAAAATCCCCACATTTTATGATAAAAACCCCTCCATTCACTTTATTCCTATACCTATTTTCACACGAATGGATAAGGCTTTGCAGAAGGTAAGAGGAATCCCATAGACATCCTCGTTATCAAGGGATTAGTGTATCAAAGGAAAGGCTTTGCTTACCGGGAAAGTACTAAATTTATCTCCATCAAAATCTTCAAAAGGCAGTTTATTTCTTATAACACTGTAAAAAACAAAAACAACAAACATAGTGTTAATATATGGAAGGGAACCTATTCAGAAAGTAAAAAACACAATGAAGCATACAGAATAGATAATAACTGGCATGTCATTCACTGCTCCATATTCAGGTTTAGCTCTGTGCTTGTACTTCAGCAAAGTGATCCTGTCCAACAGAACAAATTCTAATTTCTTTCAATACCTGCTGACTGAAATCTGAAGGTGAAGCTGATGGAATCCTGTGTGGCTGCAATGTCAAACCTGCAGTCTCTAAAACAAACTAGGACATCAAATCTGTGGTAAAAGTGAGTATAAATTTTTTGGAAATAAATACTACACTCAACACTTGCAGGCCTTGCAAACCTGTCAGATACAAAATGCTAATGAAGGCCCTTCTCCCTGGGAAAGATCTGCAGAATGGGTCTCATGCTGATGGAGACTAACTGCCTAATTACATTAACCTTTGAAAATTACATTTCTTTCTTTTTCTTTGTGACTTTTGTTTCCAGCAATCCCATAGGTTTTAGCAGTACCTGAAAAAGGTGTTAAAATGATAGTGTCAGCCCTGTGCCCCTTCCTTTTTAGCTTGGGCATGTGCTCGCTTTCACATGGTGCTGCCCAAGCATGGCATTTCTTTTTGGCTATGGGACACCACTCAGCTCACCTATATTGAGCAGCCTTTCATATTTAGCCCAGTAGGCAGCAATCTTAAAATGATATCCTGGTTAATCTTTCCTTGGAAAGTTTTCTTTTCAAGTTTTTCCAAACTCTTGAGTTTGTAAGAGATGTTGGACCTGGCTGAGAGAGCAAATAGGTGCAATGGGTGTGGATTCCTCAAGCTGCAGAAGCATCAGGATAAGAAAAAATGTAGAGGAGACTGGTGACATGCACCTGTGGGTGTGATTGTCATCCTTATTGAGTCAGTAATCAATAATTCCGATGCACTGTTTGGGCTACTTCTCTGCAGTAAAGTTCAGTTGCAAGGAACTGGCACAAATCTAGACCACTAAAAAAGTCCAATTGAGAAACATATTTTTTTGCAGCTATAGAGAGAGGAAAGTGAAAAACCAAAGAGAGTGAGAGTGCATGAGAGAGAGATCAGAAGAGTTGAACATATTTGATTCAACATATGATATACAATTTGATTCCTGCTTCCACTGTCTGAACTCACAGGGTTCGAACTCAGCTTATGTGTCCTGACTAACATTTCAAAGGCATTTACAAGATATTTCATGTCAATTAACCCATTCCCAATAAACTCCTGATATCTGCAGTTTCCATTAAATGGGCAGAAATAGTTGAGTTAGGTAAATAGGTGCCAAGTTAGTCTTGGCAGTTGATTCAGTCAAATATACAGTTTATAATACTGATGTAGATTTGCTTGACTCTTCCTCCAAGTCATTGGACTACATTTACAAATATGCTTTAGGAGTAATATCCCAGCTCGCATCCTGGTTTCTTTCTCAGAAACTGATTCAAAGTCAGCACTGCCATGAATGGTTTTTCTTGTCTTGAGATTCTTCTACACTTCACAACTGACATTAAATTCATGTTCCTCACAGAGTTATATGAGTGCTGGTGGCCTTCCTGTGCTGAGCCATGGGCACCACAACTGGGTGAACAAATGAAATGGAGAAGTCTCTTGGGCTCAGGAAATCTCAACAGAAAGGATGGCTCCCTTTTGGAAATGTCACATCTGTGAGTGTGTCACATATTTGACCTCTGGGACATGCTGAAGAAATCACAAGGATCCCTAGGAGGAAACTTACTTGCCTGATTTCTCTGCAACCTCCCTCTATACTACCTAGACAGTGGTTTTATGAAGGAAACCAATATAATTAAAATGTAGGAAGCTTTGTTAACTAAGGATGACTTTTGAAAGAAGCAAATGTACCATAATCTGTTTGTGGTTAAGGACTAAAATTTTATACATACTATTTCATCTTCTCACACAGGTTAGCCAGAAGAGGAAATGTACAAATACTTGAGAACCCCATGAAGCTTTTCTGGAGAGGAAGAAAAATAAAAAAAAGATGGGTGCATTAGTTCACAGAGGTGGTGTACCTTAGGATATTCACTGTCAGTAAATTACAGAGCTAAACCACGTATTTTCTGCCTAGAGACATCTAAAAACTCCAGTGATGCCATTAAGGATGCTACATGCCAGAATATTTAGACAAATCAACTATGCCTTCTTTCAAAGACCTATAAACTAAAAAGGAATAAAAAGTTCCTGTGAAAGTGTCTCCTCTCAAGTTCCAAACTTACTTTCTCATTCTTTGAAAAAATTACTATCATGTTTGATAAACATGATGGTATCTGACACAATGCGAAAACGTTGTGAGCCATGAGGTTTGTTTCTACAAACAAACTACAGCATTAGTAGACCACTGCCAGGGGCCAATCCAGTTCATGTTCCAGTTAGCCAGGAAGTTTCAGAAGCTGAAAGAGACTTTCCTAATGAACGGAAATATTGCACTGCATTGGCAATGAATCCCACAAACACTGCTCATGTGGCTTCACTGTAAGTTCAGGTGGTCTTTAGACACTGAGGGTGCTCAAGTGGTCTATAAATACAGAGGGCTAGTCAGTGCACAGCCTAATTAACTGTATTCACTGAGGCTACATTTATCATGTAAATATGGAGCAGATGGGCATAATCATAACTTGATGCAAAGAAGGGTAATTATTTATATAGACATAGCACTTAAAAGCTCTGTCCTTGGACCAACTGCCTCGTGTTACATACTTTATAGACACAGAGAAAAAGAATAAGATAGTCCTCGCCCTAAAGACATTACAATTAAACCCAATGTAAAACAGAAGATAAAGGCTGGATACAACTCAGGAGAGGACAATGAAAGGTTATTACTCACCATGAGGGGCAGTAACTGCAGTGTATAAAGCTCTGAGTGACAGAGGAGAACCTTGAGGTAGCATTGCAGGGCAGGGAACCAGTGGGCCATGGTGTGTAGGGCATTGCCTTACAGTTCCAGGACAGGTGTTTGCTTGCACAGGTAGCAAGGGGTGATGGAGATAAGGGTATCACACTGCCCAGAGTAGGAGGTCAGCCACAGCAATGTGTCACAGTCAGGATCTCAATGTGGAGAGGAGGGTTGGAGTAGTGAAGATGGATAGAGCCCCTAGTGCAAAGATTGTAGTCAACATTTGCAGTGGCAGCTGAAATGACCAAGCAGCAAGATGAAGATGAAAAAGAGTGGTACCTTTTTCAGTTACCACTGAAAAGGAGCAGGAGGAGAGATCTGCAGTGCAGGTGGAGCTGTAACAGTGCACTTTCTGAAGAATGCAAAAGTGAAATCAAAAGAGAAAAAAAAGAGGAAAGTCAGGGAGATGAGACAAGAAACCCAAAAAAACCCCACCAATTAATTCTCCTCATCTCTGCCCAACATACTCAAATGACAAAGCTTGGGAGTGAGAAGGTGTTGGTAGAGTGAAAGGAGAAACCAGAACACAATCACAGAAGAAGTAGAGAGAAATAGTCAAAAGCAGCCAGGGAGTGGGACCTTTTCTTGAGCTGAAAGACCAACCTTGTCCTGCTGCTGTGACTTCAGCTGCCATGTGCTCTTCTCCATCCCACTGCACCTCTGTATTCAAGCTACTGGCTGCCTTGGGGCTGTGTCCTGCAGCATGGCAGGGACACGGACCTCCTTTTTGCTCTCTATGTGTGCATACATGTGTATGATCAGGTAGGTAGAGAGTGTGAGAGGTGCACAAGCAGGATGCCAGCTTTTCTCAAAGAAATTTGAAAACCCATGTACACCTTCCTGGAAAGAAGAAAGAAACCACTTCTCTCACCTCCTTCATGCAGGACTAATCCTGTCTACAGAAGCAGTAGATGCTCTTAAAGCTTTCCATCAGGCTAAGATTTGCAGTGTCTTCATCTGAGCTGTCAGGTTTTTACTTCAGCCTAAGTCACAGTATGCAAAGCCTTTGAAGTTAAAGCACCTGGAGCCAAAACTGCACCAGAAAGACAAACTACAGGGCTTGCAAGAAATAAATACAGAAATAAAATCTCATTTAATTCTGCTCACAGGCTGCACTTAAAGTCTACCCTTTGCTGTAAGTAGAATAAAATTTTTCTTGCCTTTTTCTCAGCCAATCATTTCAAAATTGTTGCTGACTGGATCTCCGTGAGTTTCAAAGGAAGACCAGAGACCGCCTAGCTTTGGTGGGAATGGTTGTGTGTTGGTGACATGGAATGGGTGTGGGCGATGCTGAGGAGCTACTGCAGCAGTACTTTGGAGCACAACAACCTCTGGCTCCCCAGCCTATGCATCCCCACAGCAGGTGGGACAGTGAGGTCTGAAGGAAATGCTTTAGCTCTGCTTGGGGTTGTGCGGGAGTGTGGTGTCTCGGGCTACTCTGAAAAGGCATAAAGGAATACAGGTTTAAAAAAAAGAGAGAATCTTTGTGTGAGCAGGTACTATAGGGTCCTTCCCAGCAGAGACGAGCTACGATTGCAGTATGAGTTTCTGAGAGAAGATGGATTACTTGCCCCTGTGTAACATGAGTGGGACACAGGGAAATTAGCTTATGCTCTCCTCTTCCCGACAATTCCCTTTGGCTTCCCACTTCTCCCACTGCCAGGCTGTGACTTGCAGGGACCTCACAGTCATGGCAGGGTTGTATGTATGGTGCCTGCTCTCACTAAATGCTACAGCCACAACCCTATTCACCATTCGTTCACCACTATTGCTCAAAGATACCCCTTAGTATCTTCTCCACCCGTAAAAAAAGTTAGCACTAGAGCTGCTCACAGTGATTGATAACACTAATATTTTATTCATTGTCTGTTAATGTTCCCTAATGGCATTTCTGTAATTATTTTAATTGGTTTTACTAAAAAGAATAACAATGAGCTCCTAATGCTTGTTGGTGTTTGGTTTAAGCCAATCACTTGCAGATGGCTCACTCCTTTTAATGAATGGAGACATTTATTAGAATCTTTTGGGTTTGTAGCCACTTTCATTGCATCTCTATATTAGTCAAATGTCTTTTCTTTTTCCTAAACTCACAATTATCCACAGAAATTCCAAGGAAATCCTGGGATCCAGACAGACCTCCCATTCTCATTACCAACATCCATAATCATGCCTTTTTTTATGCAGTTGCAAACAGCTGCCAAGCCAAGATGGGGACAACTAACTTGCAAGAACTTTTTCAGAAGGCTTTCCCCAAACATGCAATGGAGCAAAAGCAACCAAAACAGCAGATATGGGAAGAATGAACAGATATAATTTGATGTTTTGGTCTATCATGAGCCGGAGCATAAAAGAGGCCAGGTGAATCTTTTTCTCTCTCTGCTGATGTGGGTGCAGTGGTGTCCTACCACAGATGGGGTTTTTCTGGATCTTCACCCACACATTCAGCCAGGTGATCCTCTTCCCAAGCAGCAAGAGCTCCTCAGCTCTCACTGCCATGTGTATCTGTGTGTGCAGGTGAACAGACCACGATACGGCAGTGTTCAGACTGGGTAGGTGATTTTCTTACTATTTCATCACATGCTGCTTCTCTGGGATACATGACTCATGCAAGTAGGATCCATACTGTGCTCTCTCCTAGAGATTCTCCTTTGTCTTTCTCACTATATTTTTTTCTGGATCTCAAAATAACTTAAATCTGTGTGAATGGGAAATTGAGAGATACAGTAATGCTTCTAGAAATGTTGTTATTTTTAATTTTCCAGGTTTAAAATAAATTTCATCCAGGCTCATTACAGGAAGTACACTAGGAATAACCTCAGAAGAGGCTCAAGCAAGCACTTGATACTTGTTTTAATTTGAGCTGACCTTGTATTGTGCAGCTATGGAGGTTTAGAAATACATTGAGAAACCCAACTATGACTGTGCTGCTTCTAGATGGGACACAGTCTATACGTCCTTCCTGCTGGCAAATGGGCAGCTAGGAGCAGGAAAGGAACAAGGGTGTTGTGATGGAGATTGAGAGTTATTGGGAGCAGCTTTGAGGATACGGGAGAGTAGAGGCAAAATAGGAGAGCCTATTGCACTCAAAGATTGATGCCAACCATGCCACCCTATCCAGGAGAGCCTACAAAGGCCAGACATGGCCATGCAACGGATGCAGCCCAATATGGCAAGGGTAGAAACATGTGCGAGGGAGCGAAGGAGCCCAACGTCCTGGGGGACAGCACTCCCAAGCCTGAAGCAGCTCTCTGGTTAACAGAGAGGACCTGCTTGACTCAGAGCATCTTGCTGCAGGTGTTAACATGGGGACTTGGTCCAAGGAAAGGGGATTAGAAATTTAATGTAATTTGAGCCATCAGTAGCACAGCACTGAATAGGAGGGAAAATTAATAAGATCCTGCTGGTTGCTGTTCCGTGGGAGGTGTGACCTGTCTCTCCAGTGCTTTGTTTATTTCTCTGGCTTGGCAATTTGGCAATTGCCCAAAGGCTAATTAGGCACCTCAATTTTCACTTTTGCGAGTAGCATCCCAGTAAGGAATCAGGAAGAAGCAATACCAATAATTTTGTCACAAACAGCTAAAACATTTGCTCTGCATTAAGTGCCTGAAGACAATTGGAAGTAAACTCTGGCTGAGCTGACTCACCTAAGTGAACCTAGCAGAATAAAAGCTGCCCCTCCCTTCTCTGCTACCCTTTAGAGATCTTCTACAAATCTAAAAACTGTTGGAGGCAGAAAGATTTCAAATCCTAGTTTTCAAGTTTAACAGACAAAGGCAGTCTCTCACAAATAAAGGAAAAATATGCAGAATCTGCATTCAGACCATTGCTCAAGCTTCAGACAGCCCTAAAATGCACTTTCTGTGCTGTAAGGCAGTGGCTCAGTTCATAAGACGCCCACTTACATACTGCTACAAGGGCAAGGCAGGGGTGATAAGGGTCAAGGAAGAAGTACACAAAAAAGAGGAGCAATAATAAACACTGCAAGAAGTTTGAAGGAATGAAGGAAAAACACAGGGCAAGGCTGAGTGGGAAATTCCTATGTTGGGCCAGTAAAAGCAAGCGTCTCAGTGTGAAGCTATATTATGGAGCTCACAGATGAGATGCTGATTGCTGCATGCATTTTAGACATAAATTTATGTCTTGGACAGATATGGATATAGATTGTTATCCCTTCTCCACAAACAATCTGCGTTTTCATGTGGTTTTTTTCTGCTCTCCCCATGCTTTCATATTTCTTCTCTATTTCTCCCTCTCCTTCTTCCCAGTGTCACCTGACAGAGCAGATCCTGTGCCAAGTAGGAGTGAGTCAGCATTCAATTCAGAAGGATTCACAGTCATACAAAATAAAAAAGGACTCACTCCTGATAAAATGCAAGTACAGTGTAAAACACCCTAATGCCATTGATTTCTTACCAGGTCCTTGGAAGTCTTCATAATTCTTCTTGCCTTTTTTATTGCGGTTCTCAGTCCTACCTAGGGGAGCAAGAACAAAATGAAAAACAACCAGATCAACCTCACAGTATCCCACCAACTTTTCTTCCTATTTCCTACCTTTTTTTCTATTTTAATATATCAGTCACAGCACAAAAATGATGTATGAGTCCACAAACTCCTCATCAGTTACTTTTTATTGGAGTAACAATCAATTATCCAGTCACACTCTATGAAACTCCAGTTGCAGGAGTTCATTTATTTTGCTCCAGGGCATCATTTATTTCCTAAGTAAAAGTCCAGATCAGCTGAAATTCATATCCTGACTGCGCTGTGTGAGCTGCAGAGGACATACTTCTCTGGTGACTCCTCCTGAAGAACAAGTCATCCATTAGATGGCTAAAAGAGGGTTACACATGTAATGTCAGTCTGACTTGCTGTGGAAGGGCACAGATGAAATATTTGCTCTTGCATGGATAAGGGTTATACTCAGCTGAGGTTCATCCCAGCAGGGGAACAGCTGGCATGCAGGAAGGTAAAAAGCAGGGAAAAGAGTTTGGAAGGAAAATCTCCTGGCTACGATCTAGGAAGGTTAGCTTTTTATTCTGGAAATACCTGACCTGCAGGGCAAGTTCTTGATGACAGTGGGAAGATAATTTTTCTGTTGTGTCCATGCCAACTTGTGCTGAAGAATCATTTTGGGGTACCTCCAAACTGAGGATACTTACACCTACATAGAAAGGAAGAGTGGGAGAACCATTGGAAGAAAATACCTTGGAAAGGCATCACCAGTTTGGGTGTCATAAGGCCGTGGGTTACAAAGAAGTCAACTACAAGTGATGCCCAAATAATTCCTCAAATCCCTTTACACACATGCTCCTCAAAGGAGAAGAGGAAATTTTGTGGAAGGGGCACCATCTATGAGCGTGGGTGACAGCCAGGGTCCAGCACTGCTGGCAGCAGAAGGACAGATGTGCCGTGCGTGGTGCTGCAAGGCTGTGGTCAAATGCACACTGATGGTCACTTGTCATGGCCGGGAACTGCCCAACACTGCCATGGTCCTGCTCTCAAGCCTTGCTTGAGGCTCTGCCATTGCAAAAACCTCAACCAATACATTTTTGCAGCCCCTCAATCCACTGCGGTGGGTCCTGCCTGGCTAAATGTTGAGCCATGAGGAGGAAGCAGGGGCAGGCTGTTTCTGCACCATGCAGCTAAGCGTTGACACCAGCCTTAAGAAGTTTGTCTTGCATCACAGCACAGAAGGCCATACTGGTTCTTCTGCCACAAGGACTCTTCCCAGTCATGGAGGTGGGGAGATGCCCCAGATATGCTCATGCAGTCAAAAATATTTAACAACAGTTTAACAGCTCTGATGAACAGCACTTTCTAAATTCAGCCACATCTTCCTGTAAGAAAGGAAGGACTCACGACTTTAATTTAGGGGGAAAAAAAAAGAAAAGACAGTCACAGGAGTCTGAGAAAGTCAGGGTAACACCAGTGTGCTCCCCTCTGCTGCTCCATTTTGAGTTTAGGACAATATTCTTGTATATCAGTGATGACAATTCCTATATGCTGTCCTGCATTTATTAGGCCACCTTTGAAAACAGTCATATCTGTGAGGCAGTAGCTATGTCATGGCCTCTGTCCTTCCCCTTAGCATTCGGAGTGAAGAAGGCTGAAAACACAGCCTGTTTGCTCTCTTTCTGAAGGAATAACTACTTATGTTATATAGGGTTTGAGAACTGGTAAAAAAACCACCCTAGAATAAAGAAAATGAGATAAAAATAAATTACTTGTGACAATGTTTCAAATGGAAAAGCAAATCCAGAGTATAACAAACATGTTAGCACTTAGTGTCTGCTCAAAACTGTTAGTGAGGATGAACTGCTCTGTCTGCAATGACCTGCCATCAGTCCCTCCTACAGCCCAGCCTAAGAACATAACTACCAGCCCAACACCAACCAGGTTTATGTTTCTCTGGATAGAGCTACAGGAACTCAACACGGGGGCAAAAAGTATGCTTCACCATGTGGTAATATTAAAGCATTTGGAAAAAAAGAAAATATCCCTTGAGTGATGGCACTTTACTGAACAGTGGACATGCCAGCCAGGAATATTACAGCAGAATATATTTGCATTTAAAGTAATCATTATCAACATTTTTTTTACTGGGGATAAAATTTAGCATGTAATTATAATTATAATTGATTTAGGCAGTGATCAAAGCAAATTAACTAACCATAATATTCAGGAGTCAAAAATTTATAGTGAACAATCCAAGGGATACAGAAGAATAAGCATAAGCAGCAAGGAACACAGACTTCTAAGTTACTGGGGTTTAATATACGTGTCACTTTAATATATATAGTTAATATATGTTTAATTCATGCTGTCTATAGTCTTATAAAAATCAGGGTATGTCACAAATAGATGAGAGACACTAGGAATGAGCCACTGTTTTCTAGTTTCTTCCTCCTGGGCAACAACTGCTGTCCCTAAAACCCATTATGCATCTTACATTTGCCATAGTTACGTTGCACGATACCAGCTGCTGTCATTTCTGCAATAAAATAACTTGAGAGGTAGATGAGGAAAATGGCTTAAAATTGAGTATAATAGATGGGATATTTCCAGAGAGGTAGGATTTATCACTCCCTTTCTGCCAGTCAGGGTGGGAGAGACCTTGCTTGCTCACAGCAGCAGCACATGAGAAATGCATGCTTCAGACAGCTACAGAAATATTGCAGTCAGAAAACAGAAAACAAGGGAGGAAAGGCTGAATTGACCTTGCATGTAGAAAATTGTCTCTCTGAAGTGCTAAGTACGAGACCTTCTCTCACTTCACAAGTTACTTCAGCCAAGACTCCAGGCTGGGCTATGGAAGACTGGTAGCTGATACACCCACCCCAGAGAAAACACTCCTGGTTTCATGGGTCACTTGTAATCCCTGGCTGACACCAGTGGGTCAAGCCTGCCACTGAAGGCCATACAGCCCATACAACCTCTCTTGCTGCATCTTGGCTAGCAAGTAGCCTCCTCTCTTTCCCATGGCATGAGACCACCAGTGAGGGGGCTCCCTAGGCTCCAGCAGCTGATGGATGAAGCTGCAGCCGCAGCACAGAGGGTGTGCTGCAGTCCTGGGGAGAAGCCAGTATCACCTGCCCAAACTGGTGCAGCCCTGCCAACCCAACATACCCACACCATGGACAGGGATGAGGGCGGGGGGGGGCACTGCGATTTCATTCACTGCCTTCTTTCAATGCTTTCCACAGAGACCACGCATTCCCAGTAATTATTTTTTTTGGCAAACAGATGTATTTCTTGTCATAAACAAATGCATGAACCAAATCTAATCGTCTCTCATTTATCACCCTCGTTAGCCAGCTCTTTCCCAGGAGAGTGGTTATTTACAAAACACTCCAAGTTTCCCTTCTAACTCATTTCATCATCCTTTTACGAAGAGTACTGAGATACGAAAAATCTGCAAAACTTGTCAGCGTTAAATAGCAGTGACAAAAGTGGGATTTGTTCAAAAGCAATGCTTTCTTGTCCTCACATTTTTGTCTGCCACCCTCCCATGCCAAATGCCTTTGTGCCTGTGAGCCACCTGAGACCTGTTTTCAAGGGTCCTGCCTGTGGTAGCTTCTACATCAGCATGATGCAACTGCATGCAGCACCCTGCAATTCTTATGCTACCCTATTTCCTTTGGATTATTTGGTGGAAAGTTGGGGTTGTGTGATTTGGCTTTTTGGGGTTGTTTGGTTTTTCAATTGGGGTAGGGTTAATTTTATTTTATTTTATTTTATGGTAGTGAAGAGGAGCAGAGGAAGTGCTGAGAAACAAGTGAAAGAATACAAACTAGTGTTCAAATTGTGCCTTCTGCTATCATTTGTCTATTGGTAGTTTCTTCAGAGCTCAGTTCTGACTGCAGGAGAAATGACTCACGTTTCACTGGATTTTACCGATTTCCAAAAAGAAAGACTAAAAGGAAGACATCTTGCTCCACAGGACCTAGCCTGCCTCCCAGATGCTTGTTTTACTGCCTATGGTCTCAAAAAAAGGAAACAGGACCCAGTCACGAGATCTACCTTTGACTGGTAGCCTGCTCTTATCAGGAATGCAGAAGCACTCCCACCCTGGAGTTTGGTTCTGCCTCACCTCCCAGGAGGCAACTCACATTTTTACTGACAGAGAGGAATGAAAGAAAACAGCAAGAGTATTTTTATTTTGTTACACCCCAAAGGGTTTCCTTTTTCCACCCAGAACCGGTTGGCTCCTACTTTGTCAAAGAGCATGCTGGCCACAGTCGTGTCCATGAGGGGGCTTTTGCCTTTTGCAAAGTCAGTCAAAGACCTGACAGAGGGCACATGAACCAGCATGAGTGCTTGTGGAATTGATGGTTATTTTTGTAAGATAAAATAATAATAACATAAATATGTGTACTACTGCTGATGTAAGATGACTTCTGTCAAAATCTTATTGCAGCAAATTGCAAAATATGCAGCCAGAAGGTCTCTTATAATCTGGAGCAGAAAAGTGATGGGCAGCAGAAGAGGGACCCTGAAAGGCAGAAAGAAGAGTACAAGCTCCTTCCAGTGCAGATTGTTTTAGAAATTGCCAGAGCAGGACTACAGTGCTGAAGTCCAGCCATTATTCTGGCCCCAACAAAATCAATTAAAGTATTGCCATTTAACTGAACAGGCCAGCTGGCTTAAAGCAACCTAGAGACAAGCTGAGAGTAATCTCCTGCAAACCTGTTTGCTCCCAGGGTCGGAAGGAAAACTTGGTAGGCAGTGCCTGAAACCCTTTACCCTATTTCAGGTCTTTTTGCTCACTAGAGGAACACCGCTGTATTACATGACCTAGTGCAGAGAGTCTTCCACCATATGAGCAGATAAATATTTTTGGCTAAAACATTATCCAGTCAACCTAAACCACCTGCCTTGGCTGCCTGTACCACTGTCAGCATTTTGGAATGATGCTGCAGCCCATATTAGAATACCTGCTGTTGATGTGGCTTAAACCACAAGACATATTACAGACGTAACTTAAAACACATTAAAGCAGCTTTAGATACTGCCTAGTGATACTGCCTACTTTAGTAAACCTACACTTTTGATCTGCCATATTTGTTTGTTTCTTTACTTGAAGGAGTCCCCAGTGTTGCCACCCTCCTACTTAAGGGTAGAGGAGAACCTCTCATAGGGTAAGAAACAGGCAGTGGGAAAGCCTATGCATGCAAATCTACCTGCACTTCCATCCCTGACCCTCTATGAGCCACTGGAGTCAAGAAGGGGCTCACAGGACCCCAATACAAGTGACATCTGGTCACACAGCCACACTGGTGATCCAGGAACCACAAAAACCTCTTCTGTTTTTCCCCACCAATATCAGGGGTCTGGTCCTGAAACTGCCCACCAGCTTGCCCAGGACCCCAGGGAGACACTGCAACAGAGCTGCCTTTGCCCCGGTTGGATGCTCTCCTCCTCCAGCTCTTCACTGAGAGCACGGAGCTCTGTGTGAACGGAGCAATATTTTTTATTCATAATTACAGCAAAGTCTCCTAGAATAATCACAGAGTGCTAATGGCTTCAGGCAGCTTGGTAAAAAAAAAAATTAATTTGGGCTAATTTGTCAGACACCAGGGAAGTATGTAGTATGATGCACGTATCATTTACACGGCCTGTAATATCTCCAGTAAGTAGTTTACAGGCCACTGAAACAGGGGCCCGCCCTTCCTCAAGACACAGAATGTCACTAAAACAACACCATAGAAACAGAAAAAAATAAAGTACTGACTGAAAAATCAGCTACACATTGATATTTTCCACCTTAAAGGCAATTAAAACCTGAAAATTATACCGCCTTACAAGGACAGTAACTATTTATTTTATTCCCTTTGCCAGTACAAATATGATACTAATTCTGGGAAAATGGGCATCCAAAAGCCTAAATGAACAAGCAAAGTACCTGAAAATCAATAGAGTTGAACAGAACAGTCATTAGTATTAAAGTCTTGTTCAAACACTCGGCAGGGGACTGCACCAACATTTGCAGGCTCATAAAACTGAAGTGATCAATCAAATTACAAATGACGGAAGGAAATGTGAGGTGAACTGCATTTTATGCATCTGTGTCTCTGATTGTATATTAATTTTTTTTTACCCAAAATTCATCTTTACTCAGTCTGACTTGTCACAGTTACTGTGGGCAATTTATCAACCACTTGAGCATGAACTTGAAGCACTGCTCTTCTCCTCCCATCTCCTCATGCTGTCTCAGGGCACCAGGAGAGCCAAAAAAAAAAAAAAAGGGCACAGTCAGTGTAAAAAAATTGGTTTTGTTGGCACTGTTCCCTTATACCCTGATGAGAAACAAGTACACCTTGACAGAAAGGGATCTAACTACCACTTGGAAGGGGAGAGGGTTTGCATGAGCCACTCACTTGGAAGGATATTCTTCAGGCCATGTAAACAAGAGTCTAAATTTTGTTTTAAAAAACCAACCAGAAACCCAACATGTTCAGTGGTTTTCCTTGCAGAAAGTGCACTCACTGACGCTGTCGCTGGAAGGAGTCAACACTTCAGTGCTACACTTCCTCTGAGAGATGGGTAAGAGCTAACCAAAGATCCTTTCCCTTCTGGTTGATTGACAAAGAATTGCAAGACAGGTGTTATAACTTCTTCACAGAAGTCACCTTGATTTAAACAGCCCCTCTCTCCAGACTTGTTAGCCTGGCTCTCTATGCAGTCATGGAGACTCCATCCCTCTCTTTAAGTGTGGTTCATTGTCTGCATCTTTCACTTTAAAAGGCACCTTGCACTTCTGACATTCAGTTCAAGATGTGGGATTTCTCATGGAATCTATTTGATGAAGTTTGGGTAACATCCTGTTTGAGTTGAGTGAGTGTGGACCCTCTGCTGTTTCCAGTCTTCTTTCACCCCTGCCTGATTGAACACCCATATATCTCTGTGTTGGCATATCATGGAGCATAGTAGTCATATGGGGCGCACACCTGCTATAAAACAAATGTTACTGCCATTCTTGGAAGGCAAGTGTTTCTCCAGATCTTAATACTACCAGAACTAAACCCATCATGGAGAGGAATCACAGCTCATCAAAGCCCATAAAAAGACACTGAGTGATTTCAATGACTGTTGGATTAGACGCTGTGTGAAACATCAAACAAACAAACCTTTAGGAATAAAACGTGCTTTTCTCCATCCAGATGCAGGGAAAAACATTTACGAAAACAGATACCTAAGTGAGTGTCTTGCTTTTCGATGCTGCCAAACAACCGCCATCACTTGCAGGTTTTAGTGTGACTGGACATGCACAATAACTGGGAATAAAAGAACCCCACAAACAAAAGAATCCCAAAACAAACAGTATATGTTTAGACACCTATACAGATAAGTATGTGTACAAGTGTAGCAAAGGTCTAGGATGTGCAATCAAGGACATGCAAGTGTCATAGCAAGTAACTGTATATCAAAAAAGTGGTGGTAATTAAATATGTTTCCAGCCTGAGGCAAAAGATTATGCGCATTAGCTTAAACCTCTTGCACTGCAGACTACTCCGAGTCTAATAGCCCTGCATTTGCAGCAGGTAACTTGTGCCTACACAGGCTGTCACTGCAGATCAGGCAATGTGGGGATCACTTGTCATGCCGTGGTAATGCAGTGGTATATATGAACCTCAGCTGAGTATCTGGTTTGGGGTTATTTTACTGCTTAACAATGAAGTCCAGTGAAGGAGATATTTTATTTTCTCTATTCTTCTTCTCTGATCCGGACTGGTACAAGAGAATTTGGCCTTGTGACTCTCACGCTACAACAATCCTGTTGAGGATAGTCCACACCACTAATGCGTGTTATGTACTTTTCATTCTAAAAGTGTTCACGCTCAAAATGTTGAAGTTTATTTCCTAGGCAATGCATGTGCAGTGGAAGCCTCTGAACTGTTCAGTTCCAGCTTAAAAGATGTTCCACAATCAGTAGTTTTAAAAAAAGTGGCAAACCAACTCACCTTTGGAGGAGGATAGAGATGACAAAGCGGTTGTCCTGGATCCTGTTTACACAGCTTCAAGGAATGGCAAACCACATCAGCATTCATTTCCCTGGCTATGCTGAAGGAAATGGTGCATAAACAAAGACTATTATGTTCTTCTGGGTGCTTGAAAGTAGAAGCTATTTCCATGGGAAGCCAGATCTCCCCAACACTACACAATAATCTCAGCTCACTTCACTGTGGCCCATAATCACTGCTCAGTACAGTGTTGGGCTCTAATGATTTTCTGCCATGACATCCTACTCAGCATTTAAAATTGGATCCCAGGACTACGAAAAAACACCATGCTTTATACGCAGCACCTGAATCACATATATTGTGACTGTTCTAGTTTTTAAATCAATCATAAGTCTGACAAAGACAAAGGTTAATGCATATGGAATTTGGTACATATGAATGTTCAATCATTAACTCCACAAAATAACGAGAAATCCTTCAAAGATTCTTAACCTTTAATCACCAAGCATGAGTGCTAGAATTTTTTCTTTCTTTTTGGGATACATCTCTGGGCTAATCAGGAATTAAATGAAAATGTTCGATTATAGCACTTCTTAGTCCTGTAAACACTTTGCAGTCCCTTGACTAGTTTTAAAAACAAAAATCAAAGCCCTAAGGAGGAGAAAGGTCTAGCAAAAGCTCAGTTAATTAAACTAAGAACTTTCAAAGACGAATAAAATTACCTACATTTTATTTTTTTAATCACTTACATTAAATAGTAGGCTTCCCCAAGAGTGTGAATCAAGGTCAGGGCTGAGAGCATGTAAGGGCTGATAATTAGAAAGTCTGATTAAAGGTAGAATGGAAAGCAAGAGCCAAGCAACATCAGCTTGATTCTACAGAATCTGTCTCACACACACAGGTTTTTCAAATTCCTCCCTCAGTCAAATGAGCTGAATTTCAAAAGGTAATTACATCAGGTGGGCCTGATCTGAGATTTAAATGGGATATCAAAATGCTTACTGGTGGCAGCCTGTGTTTATTCACTCAGGAATAACTGTGCCAAATGCCAAACCAGAATCACTCTGAAGCACCTCTGCTTTAATAATAATAATGTGATTTTAGGAGTGAAATCCCTGCACTTCAATCTGACAGCACATCTGTACATGTCAATAACAAACTAAGCAAAAATCTGAGAGCACACAGTGATACTTACAGTTCAGCTATGCGTGATCCATAAAGTTCAGCGAGTAAGTAACAGAAACCTTGCAGTTTTTCTAGAAAACATAATTTTTTTAAAGTAGTTGAGCATAGTGAACTGGTTTTGTAGCAGTCAAAATGCAGCAGCAGTTGATTCATTAAGGTGAATGTTGATTTACTTTAGAGGAAGGCATGTGACTCTATGACCTCAGTGTAGCACCAAAAAACGGAAAACCTGAATTTTTAACCTTGCCTAAAACCCTTCTCTCGCTTTAGGCAAGCCACATGATAAAGACTAGAATAGATAATCAGCATTTGTTAAATGTTCTGAGTATGGTATCATGGAAAAGTCAAAAGAAATAATGTATGCCACAGCATGTTCTAAGAAGTTTAAACAAACAGCTCAGTAGGTTTGCAAGAAGAAAGAAAACAAGTACATAAATCAAAGAGCAGAGAGTGGTGTTGGGCTAGAACTGCCTGGGAGCTTCTTGATTTGAGAAAATAGCTTTTGTGTAGAGCAGGAGTTGTGCAAGAGTAACTGCATCCAAAGAAATATTTGACATTTTTTGTTTGGCTTTCTTTCACGGTCTGCAGATGTGTTCCTTTTTGGGATGCTGGCTCACTTGATTTTCTTCAATCTGGGTGAAGCATACCCTCCATAAGACAGTTCATTAGTGATTTCTTTAAGGCATTGTTTTAAAAAAAGGTGATCCCTGCACCTGAGCAAAGACACTGTGGGAGAGATTGGGGTTTGAATCAAAAAAGGTCATGATGGTAGCACTGGTCTGACAGTTCCCGTGAAGGAAAACTCCCTGTTTCTTGGCCTGAACAGGCTAGAGATGGTTAACTATGCAAAGGAGGTGTCAGCCTTGTTTCGGCAGGGTTAGTGTTGTGAAATGTCAAAAGATGTAGGTTCATGTAAGTGCTGTGACAATAAACTTGCAGCTCCTCAAATTCCTGAGAGTTGTCATTTTTCTCTTGGACCTCCATTACTCAGACAGACTTGGGGAAGAAAGCACAGTGTGTCCTCATTTTTCCCAAAGAAAGGCATAGCAACCCCCATAGGAGTCACTTCCCTCCAGCTCTGGGCTATATATTCAGTTTTAACCAGCTGGACATGGCCAGGGCTGGGAGTCTGCTGCATACAAGGTGGGTAGGTTTGCTCCGAGGAGGGTACAAAACCTTGTGGCAGTGACTTCATTGGTAGGCATGGATGTGCTCTTTCTCCCACAGCTGCCCTCCTGCCAGGACTGCAAGCACCTTGACTGGCAACCTTGGACTGCAAAAGGAGGACTGGGGCCAGAAAGGCACACCAGGGAACAAAGAGATAATTTTCCCAACACTCTCTTACTCATATGGTGTTGCAGGCAGCTTCTGTAACTATGATAGCTGATATTTCTTATCCCATGACAGGTGTTTTACTTCTATCAAGTTATTAGCTTAATTTCTTTACCTCCTTTGTCACATAACTTCTCTCTATTGGCTCTTTAGGAGCAATCTGCAAGTAAGAATTGGTCTCCTGACTAGAATTAGATTTTAATCTTGTTCACCTAAAAGGACATTGCAGACATCAACAACCCTGAGTTTGGTATCACAGCTGATTAGAACACCCTCTGATGAGGTTTGCCAGTGGGGCACCTGGCTCCCCTATAGTAACCTGCAGGCAAAGGTGGCTGGCTTCCCCAACACCTCCCTGATGCATCACAGATGATGGTCTCCTTGTGATTTTCCCAGACGAGCTGGTTTCCACAATGTTTCCGGCCCCGGAAGAGCCAGCTGGCTACTGTGACCCATACTGGTGGCTCTGAGGAGAGAAGAATTTGGCTGCCCGCCAAGTCTGGGGAGCTGATGTAGGGGTTTTGCTGGTCACGCTGATTTCTAGGTGTTTATGCTTTCTAGGTTTCCTTACGCGTATAGGAAGCTTGACATGTAACTACCCCATGGCACAACAAATGATGAGAGGTAAAAAGTATAGTAATAATGTTAAATTGTAGTTGAGCACATAGAGTCCTCCTGGAAGATTCAGATACCATTCAGGCTTTAGCTTCCAGCAAAACAGACCAAAGCCACAGGGAGTGTTTACAGGACTGCCCTAGGAGCCAGCCTGCATTCATGTGCTAACAAAGGTCCAGCTCTGATAAAACACAGGAGCAGAGGACTTTGAAGAGAGGAATCTGTGAGGAAGAACCTGTGTAAGTCAGAAGGGAGGGAGAGAAAAAGTGATGAATAACTGTGAACGTTCAGGGGCAAGAAAATGATGCCTCAGAGCTTTTTGGATTTTTTTACTTTTGCAGATTTTAGAAGTACTTTCGTAGTAAATGTAGATTTTAATGTAGGTGTATTATATCCCTTACCCTGTAGCATAATAGTTACACATACCCAACCCTGTTACCGCATTTCATATCAATCCCTCTAAATTCTGTTAGCGTGTTTAGTCTTCTTTTCAAGGTAGAATTGTAGAAAAGCACCCTAGGCCTGGACCAGAAGATATCACACAGACGCAGCGACCTTCAAGCCCAGAACTTTGGAGGAGCTCCAAGGACTATACATGCTGTGAAGAAGATGAAGATGAAGATGAGGAAGAAGGGGTCCCAAATGTCCCCAGACCTAATTCCCAAAGGGGTGTGTCAGTGGGCAGAACTGGGCAGAACTGGGAGTGGACAGATCTGGGATTGAATGGACCTTATTATAAAATCATACAACCACTGTCTGGGTTTGGGCATGTCATGTGTATTCCCCTGGCCTAATTAAAGGACTCACTCTTTTTATCTTATCTTATACACTAAATTGGCCTGGAGTCTTTTTCTTCACAGTCTCTTAAGGCAGAAAAAGAGCTTAAAGCAAATTAAATGCTGGAAAATTTAGAGAAAATACAGAGTGTACTTGCTTTTGCCCTGTTTCACGTAAAAGAGATCCCCTAAAGTGCCTTATTCTCACATAAGAACAATCTGGAAGGTTTTCCTCTATATCTTGATAGTCCTAGAAACATGGATTCTGGCTGAATCCCAGAGGATAAATATTTGCAAGAAAGATGCTGTTATCCTGTTGCCATTTGCACTTGAACTCTAAGGTGTTTACACAGCAGTGGCCAGCACAGAGGCAGATCATGACTCAGAGCCAGTGGTGAAGGCAAAGGGTCTCAAAGCACATTTCAGGTATCAGACACCTCAGTTTCATCAAGCAGTCAGTCAGTATCCAGGTAAACATATATTATTGCTAACATCTCTTAACACTGCAAATACTGCACATTCTCCCAGACCTGGCCTTTCTGTCTGCTCAAGAGCCTTCTTCACTAGTGGCATTACTAGTCTTATTTTCATTGTTTTAATGGCCACATTGCTTGAATCACACATATTGCGAATATTTCCATACAAATGAGGATGTGGTTCCATTTTCTACATAGCCTAGGGGATTAAGTGGGATTGACAAGTACTGAAAATTTTACCATCTTTTTCTCTGTTTTTTGTTCTTGAACTTCATATAACTTTACTGAAGGCTTTTAATCAGAATTATAGGAGGTCCTTAAAAAAAAACCCGCATGAATTCTTATTCCCTTTTTGGCCCCAGGAAAAACCCCACTGCCATTAATTTGTTGTTGTTATTCTTGCAATCGATTATAGGCATGCACATAATAATGAAGTTGTTTCTACAAGTGAAATGCATGACCTGCTTTAGTAGGTTTGCTCCTCATGAGCATCCAAAGCTTTTCTACTGTCTCAAGCAGCAAGAAGAAGCTGTTGATTCCTGCTGGCCTGCAGTGTTCACCCCCCAGGAGAGGATAAAGTGGGTTACACTGTAGCTCCCATATAATCTGTAGGATTTTTCATTCCTTTCAAGTTCAGGGTCAGTTATTTTCTATTGGGTGTATCCATGCATCTCATAGAAGGTAACTGGATTATACAGATTTAACTAAAGGGATAACAGGATTTTATGTGTGTAAAGAATGGCAGCTGAAAAGAAATATCTTGACATGTCAGCAGAACAAGGTCCACTGAGCGAATCGTGAACACAGAGCTAGTATGTCATAATTTAAAGAAGAAAATTGTATTTTAATAGCAGGATCAGTGTTTGTAATTGTAACTTCATGGTTATGTGCCTGTAATTTAAAACACTGAGGATATGACTTATGGAATAGAAATCAGATAAGCGTCATTCTATCAGTGAATGAATCCTAGCAATTAGCTCCCTACCCCATTCTGCATCAGGAAATCCTCACTTGGAAAGGAGGAAATTAATATTCTACTCATATCTCCTGTAAAACTAGGGTTTATGGAGCAAGATGGTTTCTCAAAGATATAATTCGTGACGTCCTATAAAAATTACTTTTTAATGAAGAATCCTAAGCCATCTTTTTTACATTCATAATGCTAAAAAGATATCATGAATGTGAGATGTAGTTACTTAAATAGTTATAGGATTGATCTGTGAGGCACAAAGCTATTGTGGCATTCAAACTACTCTCTAGGGGTATGCATGTGGACAGCTAAGCTCCTTTGGGCAGACAAAATAAGGGGCAGAAAAAGGGGACTCTTACATATAATCATATGGAATAGCTATTGCTTTTGAAATTTGTATCACCAGTTACATTTCAATAGCTTTTCTGCGCATACCAAATCCTCTCATCACACCTGTCAACTTCATCTCATTTTTAAAATTTTACAATAGCAGCTTCCTATATCCACTGAAAACATTTTCAGCTTCACAGTTGCTATGAAGACCCTTATCAACAAGAGTAGTTGGGCACACAGTGAATCTATTCTTAAGCAGCTAACAAAGAGATAAAGTGGAGAAAAAGAAAGGAAAGGGGTCTGCATATGCTGGTGTTCAGATATGCGTGGGCTTAATACAGCCCCATATATTCTAACTTTGGGACAAAATACTGGCCCTTAAAACAAGCAAAGCCGCGCCACTGACTTTCCTGTAAATAGCAACTTTCTCTCTCCTAGCTACATATGCTTGAGATGCTGCACGAGAAGTGGATAAAGGTTTTTCAGACTTCACATGAGAATTTTTAATTAACAGAGAAATACAGCACCACCAGCATAACATATGGCACATTACTTGGTACTTACCAGGTATGTAGTTGCACAGTCTCTCCACAGCTGCCTTTACTGTACTGTTGTGCCATTGTGCAAGTTGCTCAATTACAGACACCACAAGCACGCATCCTTCAAACAAACAAACAAAAAGAGTGAATACGGTTGTCTGTGAGGTGTGACGAAGTGCCCTGTGCCACAGAAATATTTCAGGCATCACTGGGCATTTTATTTCTTGAAATGCTCCATGGCAGATAAGTGTTCAAGAAGAAAAATATCTGTGAATTTCTGTCTTGATTCAAACCCTGTAAGTTATTACAGAGAGGATGTGGATGCTGGAGGAACACATAGAACAGCCCAACTTTTACTATATAGTGCTCCTGGAAAAATTACTCCATTCTTTCAAGGGCGAAAATCAAGGAGTCAGGGGGATAGCCACTGTTACAACTGCCTGCTTGGCCACCTACTTTCTCATTATTTCTCACAAGAAAAAAGTCACAGGTCTGTACTTGATAGGACTTTTATACCTCTCCACACAAGCCACACAGAGAGATACCAAACCTGGAAAACAAACGGTTGTGACAACCTACAGAAGAAACATCACACCGCAGATGTGTGTTCTGACCACGACCAAAGCATCCATGGCATCATTTCTTCACAAACTTTACTCTGAAGCTCAGCAGTGCTCAGCAGACACACAGGGTTGCTGGTCCCATTTGTTAAAGACAAAATATCTTCAGAGTTCATTTTGTGGTTGGAAAGAAACCATTTCCTTTGACCTATAAAGCTGGTTATTTCTCATCACTAATCTGGGTGTGAAGAAGGCTACAGCCTAGTTGCTTCCTGGACTTGCTGTGGCTGAGACTCACAAAACTGTACACTAGTGAAGCATTTCTTGAGATGTGCAGCACTTTTCCTGCTGTTTTGGGGATAAATTAGGTTCAATGTGATCCCCACTTAACAGTCATTCAAAATCCACATGATGAGCATTCAGTCCAAGTCAATTTTAAATTGCTGTAAGTCAACATTGTGCTTTCTCTGCAGTGGCTTCACTGTTTTATGAGGAACACAGCTTTGGTGATGCAAAGTCTTCCCACTGTAGTCAGACCTGGCAGCCAGAGTGAAGTTACTGCCTAGACTCAGAGCCTGAAAGGAGAAAGAAAGGAGGGTATCCCAGGCAGACAGTAAACAAGGAGCCAGGATGCCAGTTTCCAGCAGCCTGGATAAAGATTTCTCTTTGAGATCCCTGTAGCTGAACCCTGCTTCCTCTCCTCTTCAAGAAATCCAAGCTCTCAGACTTGCTCTGACACAGTCTAGAAATGGAGGTGAGCTGCAGCAATTTGATGTGGCTGCAAATTCACCTTTTTCTGAAGCTTGTGAGCTTTAATGTTCAGGTTTTCAGACTGGCACAACTCTTCAAAGTGAGCTTTAAATTCCACCCAAGCACCTATGTGCTATTAAATCAAAGTGCTGTTTTTCAACATAAATAACTTTGATGCTTCTATGGATCAAGTAGCAAGTAAAAGAGGAGGTAGTACAATTGGAACTTGCTGTAAGGCCAGTATTTTGAGTCTTCTATTACTTCTTCTACTCCAAATACAGTAATCCAGTGGAAATTACAGTGAACTTGTCACCTCTTTTGTACGGATAAAAGCCCACTTCTCCATACTTATTAAATAAAATGCTCACTCAGGATCTTCTGCAGAATGATTTATAGAGCATGCTAAGAGCCATTACCTCCAGTCAGACTAAAAGGATTGGAGATTAAATGAAGACAGATACTACCAAGGAAAAAACCTAAAGCAGGACATTCTTCCCTCTCCCCCTCCCTGTTTCCCCTATCCTCCCAAATAGCCAGAGGCTAGCTAGCCCAAGGAATTAACAGCTCATTAAAAACACAATAGCTCGTAAAGAAAAAAAAAAAGAGTAGAATAATAAAGACACAAACTAAAGTAAAGAGAACATCCAAGATGAAGGATAAAGGGCTCAAAGAACACACCAGGGCCATTTGAACCAGATTTAACCACTAGCAGGTGCCTTATAACAGACTTATCACAGAATCACAAAGTGTTTTGGGCTGGTTCGGACCTTCAAAATGCATCTAGTCCAAACCCTGCAATGAGCAGGAATACCTCCAACTAGAACAAGTGGCTCAGAGCCCCATTCAACCTGACTTTGAATGTTGCCAGGGCTGGGGCATCCATCACGTCTCTGGGCAACCTGTGTCAGTGTTTTACCACCCTCATTGTAAAAAACTCCTTCCTTATATCTAATCTAACCAAAACCTCTTTTAGTTTAAAACCATTACCCCTGAGACAGAAAACAGACCCTGGGTCCTTTGCCGGGGTAGCGTGGGCATAGCCATGCCGGACTGATCCATCCTTTAGCACAGAGATGGAAGTGCACATCCTCAAGACACACTGTAACACATGTAAAAGGCATTACATAGCTTAGTTCTTATAAAACTATAGTATTAACATACATGTGCAAACTACAGACAACAAAAAACTAGCCTTCCCCTGACTTCTGTGTTTTATTTATGAGGATAGAGGCTCAGAAAACTACCTAAATGATGACTTGACCACAAAAAACACACATTCTTTCTGTGCCTTCCTTTCTACTCATACCGAGGTCAGGCGTTCATCTAGCAATCTTGATGTCTAGAAGTCAAAAAGACAAAAAGGAGTCCAAGAAGAAAGACAGGAAAGAGCTAGCCATCCGATATTTTCCAAGGTGCACAGTTTTTGTTGTTTTCTCATTCTTTTGCACCACAAGCTTGAGGAATCCACAGAATCATAGAATTGTTTAGATTGGAGCTGACAATCTCACCCACTGCAGCAGAGAGAAGTGTCTCTCATTTTGCTTGTGCTGTGTAATGCAGTGCTCCTGCACTTGCATTCAGGGTCTGCAGAAAAAGGGGCTTATGGACAAACAGCTCAACAACTGAAGAGTTGGGCTGAGGATAAAAATACCCTTGGTGCTTCCATTTTCTGTGCTATACAAGACACTGAAGATGTGAGTTTCTACCTCATGTTTGTCAAAGTACCACAGAGGGAGTGAGAAACAAAAAAGCTATTTTTGGTTCAGCTCTGCCAAACAGAAATAGAATTCTTAATCACAAACACAATCATGTGGGTAACATGAGCGGTCTCCTGGCAATTAAATGAAAATTTTTCCTATTGATTAAGTCAGATAGACACCTTTGTGTCTATTGAACCAGGCCTGAAGGGAAATCTGCTTCACACGAGGATTAACAGAGCCATCCCTGAATTTGTGCAGTACTTAATACAGTACCTCAGGCTACTAGAAGCTATATGAATATAAATAACAATAATAATAGCCTGACTACTAGGGAAAAACCCACAGAGCTGAACTTCAGAATGTTTACTCTCATAAACTTGTTTTCACTATCACAGAGAGGATGTTTCTGTTCACGCTGTTATACCCTCCCCACCTCAGGCACCCACAGACCACACCTTGATTATTCAAATGCTCTCCCAGTCAAATGCATTTATTCCAGACAAAATGCTTACTTTGTGGGACAAGCTGATAAAGAAAGTCTTGACTGATTTTAAAAACGGTCTGCAGTTCTAGTTGGGACATCATCAGGCACCATGGCTGAAGTCTCTGGACCTGAATTTGGGTAGTCCTCCTGCCCTCTGATGGGAAAGGTGCTCCCCAGGAACATGTTGCATCAACACAAGCCATTGGCTCATCTGCTCTGTTTTCCGTATCTACCAGGTCTTTTATCAACTGCCCTTGGCCCACCTCTCTTTACTCCCTGTGGTCTGCTGATATCTCTTATCACCTTGCCATGAGCTCTGCCAAAGACCTTCATTTAGAGTGATGTCATTAGGAGAAGCTTTTGGGTTGGAAATTGTAAATTACTTGGGGAAAAAGACTGAACTCTGTGCAGAGGGAGGAGGAATGTCTAGGGGTCACTATGGTCTGGGGAGCCTAACCCACCTAGACTCCCCATTTTTTTTTTTTTAAAAAACATGCCCCCCCAGTAATTCAGATTTATCCTCTGGGAGAACCTATCTCTGGTGCTGGGCTAAACTTCAAGAGGTTAGTGTTTACAAATTCAAGATAATCTAGACTATCCTCACTCCTACTACAAACCTGCTCTCCTTTTAATCCAATATATTATCTTCCTCTGAATTTAGTGTCAGGAAAAGAAATGGTAAGCAGTTATCCCAGCCTTTAATGGGTCTTAATTTTGCTGGCCAAAAATGCAAAATAATTAGTTAGCTAAAAAGGGCAAGGGGAAATCAGATATCTTCGACTGTAGAAATCTCACTGATTTAATTACTTATGATATGTGCACTAATACAAACTTCTAAGTGTTCTGGCATCAGTAGAGAAGTATGTCCTGATCTGGCCAGTCATTAGCAACTACTGTATGCTTTTAATTTACTTGCTATTTAGATGTGATTTACCTCTCATCATGAGCTGGGTGCATATAAGCCAATGTAAATAGGCTTCACCATTAAAAAAGCTCTAATTTTTTTTTATAGTTGCATAAGATTTTCTTTAGAAACAAGTTTCAATAAATTGACTCTGCTGTCTCACTTCAATAACAGGTTTCAATACCCTGACAGGCTGAAGAATGTTTTCTCTGGAAGAACTTCATTGGCATTAAAATACCTACTAGCCATTAGAAACTAGACTCTGGTATTAATAAAATGCCTGTCTCTTTTAGCGATAGTTTGTGCCATCTGCTATTAATTTCTGAAGAGATAAGACAAGTCCATAACCATTTTGCTCAGCAGCAGCAAGGTGAAAACTCACACATCAGGAAGTACTTCTCTCCATGTATTTGAAAGTAGTGTGCAATAATAAAATGACATTTCCAATAAGCTCAGGGGAAAAAAAATCATACCCCAATAATAAAATCAAAGCTAGAGAAATTAATTTCTTAGCTGCGAAGCCTGTAGCAGTTTGAGCAGACTGTTTAACTTAATCCACTTCTGCTGCACAAGTTTGAAAGGCTCTGTAATTAGAATTATACCTAGGGATGTCAAAAAATGTCTGGATAGTGTAAGCTGCCTCTCTAAATTTCAGAATTGTAGGTCTATTTGTCTGAGTAAAACTCTGTGAAATTGGATTTCTGGCACCTGACACATCCTCCTTTGCCATCCTTTGCTCACATTTCTGGGTACTGGACTACTTTCTCACCTGTCCAGCCATACCACTGTTCCTTAGCCATAAATTAAATGTACCCACAGAGCAAAAAGAGGATATTAGTCCACAAAAGCAGCCTTGAACACAAGTAGCTCTCTGCAAACCCTGCCAACCAGCTCACTCCCAGTGAAGCAGGAGTTGGAACCTTGCTTGGTGAAACGACAAACCTTTGCCTCAAAAATCTGTTTGCAGCAGCCAGCCTCTGTGTAAATGAACCCATCTATCACATTCCTGGCTTTATACAGAAGATGAAGGCTTTCCCAAAACACGATCCTAAGCTCCAAAGCATCTCGAAGCCTACAGGTGAGGAGACCCAAGAGCCTGTCTACAAAAGGCGATATTGCTACTCCTCATGCAGATGCTGTTATACACGTATAAAATCTCCTCTTTCCAAATTCATGTAATCCAGTTCAACCTGGAACAAGACATTCCTGTTTGAAATAAGAACATTCACATAGAGAACTAGGAAGAAGTAAGGTTTTCTCCTCTGAGATGGGGACATCCATGTGGGTATTTTTGATGCAGGCAGACCATGCAAAGTTACAATACAGGAATGCTTTCTTTTTCATAGAATTATAGAATGGTTTGGATTGGAAGGGACCTCAAAGATCATCTAGTTATCCATCCCATGGGCAGGGACACCTTCCACCAGATCAGGTTGCTCAAAGCCCCATTCAGCCTGGCCTTTAACAGTGCCAGGGTTGGGACATCCAGAACTTCTCAAAGGCAACCTGTTCCAGTATCTCACTCATTATATATCCCTTTCCTAATAGTTCCCAATACCCATTTTGCCTTCTTGCACTGCTTCTCAGCACTGAGCTGATACTTTCAAAGAACAGCCCTTTATAACCTCAAGATTTCACTCCAGCATGGAAATATTCAGCTCAAATGTCTTAACTGTATATGCAAAGTTAGGACAGTTTTCTTACAGCCAGAAGATTTGTTTCTTTGAAAGGTAATTTAGAAATGGATCTGAGTGATAAAGTCTTTTAACTCAGATTTTGTTTCCTATTTCATTTACAGTGCCAATGCATTTTATAGAGATATTGAAATGATGGAATATAATTAGAGGTATCCATTCAAACGTGTTGGCATATACAAGACCCTTTTGCCCTTAATTTGCTAAGTGTTATAAAATATCCTGGAAATACTAAATGATACACTATTAACAAACCTGTCACTGGTTATTAAATTACATATAGTGTATTGGCTAAAGATATTTTTAAAATATTAATAGCAATATAACAGTATTTTGAGCACATTTGTAACAAAATCAGTAACAAAACCAGCAAACCCTGGAATACCAGTTATCATTTCTGTTGCACATGCAGTACCAGTGAGCCACCTCAGGCACCCTAACTTTAGAGCCCTATTCATTCACTACTGTTTTGTTAAGACACCCAATAAGGACTCTGATAGAGCTATGACAGTGCCGAAAATTCAGTTTCCATCTAGTGGAAGACACTAGTACCATACCTGCCAACCAAACGTTTTCCAAATGTTTCCCATATTACACTTTAAAGAGCCCTATTTAAAAAAATCTATAACCCCAGGCATTTCCAGTAGAAATGTTTTCTGTATTAATTAATAGGAAAAAAACCCCATGTTTGCATGTGTGCCATGAACATATTTATCTTTTCCAAATCAAGAAAGGGTATTGAAAATTTACTGAAACCTGATTGCTGGCAGGGGAAGTTAATGTGAATGGATAACTTCATCCTTGTCACTAAGGTTTGACCATTTTAAGACTCTGAATGCACAAAACCTGTTTCAGATATATAGTTCCTAAAACCAGTAAAAGTGATTGCCTTAAACATAAGCAGAAGTTCTCTCTAAGGGTTAACATATGAACAAGAATGAGAGGCACACACCTGGCAATCAGCATCCAAATAGACCATCAATAAATAAGACTATTAAAGAAAACTTATACGGAAGGCAAGCATAAGTAATGTAAAATGTACACAACTACCCATATCTACAAATGCATACAGATGTGACTGTGTATTTACACATACACAGATGTAGATGTGTTGGTGTGCTGAGCATACCTTTTCATTGTGATCAATAGATATATTTACATTTTACAGTCATAAACTTTCAGTAAGAGTTGGGGTGATTCTGGAAATGATGTTTTTACCATCGGTTGCTGAATAGTTGCTTTAGTATCTCTACTGCATTTACTACTCTCATGTCTGTTCTTTTCTATCTAAAGTATAAACCTAGGAAAAAAATGTTATGGTCAAATTTAGTATTTCTTGTTGACCAACAGGCCAAATTTTGCCACTGAGTAAACTGAGCAATGTTGGTGAACTGAACAGAGGTGCTGCGGCTTGGCAGTGGTTTAGCTGTAATCAAAGTCAATTCCCAGCCTTTCAGAGTAAAATACATTGTGGTGCTACACTGATATTGGGCATGGCCTTTTTACAGAACTCATTGAGCTGTAAATTATACGTTCTGTCATGGTGCCTCCCCAGACAATATGTGCACAGCTACTTTGTCTGAGCACAGTTGTTAAAAGCCTCCAACTCCATTTGGCATGTTCCATTGTGTGAAGTTATCAGGAGCTCCAGACGCCACCAATCCTGCTGCCACACTCTGCGGGGCATATTTCATCCCTGCACTCATGCACAGCTAGACGGAGGCAAACTGTTGAGGACAATGACAACCAAGCAAATCAACACAGGTAGAGGTCAGCGTTTTACACCGCTGGTAGCTCGGAAACATCTGTTCTTTAATGTAATCAGAGCTGAAAATATGTTTCAAAAACATGCTTCTTCATACACTAGGAATTATGTGCTCCTGGCTGAATGGAAGTGCTGACTTGCGAAGGTTGCTGAGAATGGCATTATATTGAGCACAAAGATGGGGAAATTTGCTTCCCTGGCTGCTGACCCACAGGATCTCTGCTCACTAGCAAAGAAGATGGACAGCGTTGCTGTCTGGTTGTATTGAGTGCTCCCTGACTAATCACCTCACTCCAAAAAGGGCAACCAAAGTTAATGGTCAATAGAGCAGGGCAGTTGGCTGCTGGGAAGAAAACAAATAAATGCTGCTATTTGCAAATGGTTCTCGCAGTCACAGCACCGAACCCCCGAAACACTGAAAGAAGTCCTCTTACACAACCTCTGCTCTAGCAGTTGATCTGTGCCATCTAGGTCATTCTAAAGGGACAGGCTAGACACAGTCTGCAAAAATCTCTAATGAGGTCTTCTACAGATTTCTCAGGAACTAACAACTGTGCTCACTTATTACTGACCTTAGAAAATCTTCCTAACCCGAATGTCCCCACTGGTACTCATTTCTGTTCTTTCTTGCCATATCTGTTATGAACCTTGAGAATGGATCACTCTTTTAATGTTTTCAAGGACAGACATGTTTTTCTCAAGTTTGTCTTCTCTAGACTAATTAACTCTAATTTATTCACTCGTTCTTTATAGCTTATGCTTGTTTTTCTCTGAAACCTCCTGTCACTCTGCATCATTCTTGATGCAGAGCCCCAGAAGGCAAGGCAGAAATTCCTCTGAGGCTTTGTCAATGCTGAGAAAGGTAACGGGTTACTTCACATCTTGCAAGCTATCTTCTGTTCACGTGTCTTGGTGCTCGCCACATCTGTGTGCTTCATGACAGCATTCCATCATTGTGCCACCACAAGCCCAGATGATCTTCCCTAGGGATGCTACCCAGCTGGTTTGGCCTCATCTGCTACATGTCATGGACTATTTCTACTGAAGTGCCTTCAACATTCCCATATTGAAATAACCTTTTCAAGTGCAAGTACTCCAAGTTGTCAAGATTGTTTTAATTTAATTCGGCCCTTCATTGTACTTGCAAACAATTTCAGCTGTATATGAGCTGCTAATTTAATAGCACAAATTTCATTATCTTGGCTAATGAAAATATGGAAAGAGAAGTCCAAGAAAGATGTAATTTTGTATATCCTTCTGCTTAGGGAGTGAGCCACTTGTAATTACTCTCTAAACAAGGCTACCCATCAGTTTTGTCCTGCCCTGTAGAAGCTTAATCAATGCCACATGTCTCTCAGCCATTAGTGCTGAGGTAGTGCCAAAAGTCTTACCAGAGTTCAGCTATAGTATCTACTGCTTCCTCTGTGTCTACACACCATTATACCATTGGCAAAGAAAATTAGATTGATCTGACATTATTTTTGAAGGGTGCTTTTAAAATGTTTTATTAACTATTTCATGATTTTTCTAGGAATTGATGCTTAACTGACTAATCTACCATTCCCCAAATTTCTTCTTCACTATGTTGCAGAGAGATGAATACAGCAGTTCCCTTCTGTCTTTCAGTGTCTCCCCCAGTTTCTGCATCCTCCAGGACAGCTTCTGCCTTTCCTGAGGTTGCTTCAGACACCTCTGGATGAAGTCAACTGTGCTAGAGAACAGAACAATTTGCAAAAACTCCGAAAGGGCTCTGTTGTAATTTAGGGTGGTAGGCAGTAGGGAATAAAAACTTTCAAAATTAGAAGAAAAATTTTAAGAAATGTAGAAAAATAAAGAACATGATCTCAGGTATGATGAAACATTAACACCAGTGTCAGTAGTTACCAGTGTTATTGTACTGTCTTTGGGTACTTTAACATTACGTAAAACTTTGCTTGCCCTTTGAAATGGGCAGTTTTTCCTCATTTAACAGATGGGAAAGTCAGAGACCTCAGTATCTGAAGTGTTCATTCATGCTTAGTTTTTGAGAGAAAAATACACAGAATCTCTTTCTCAGGATGCCACACTGAAACTGTCAGTCTGCACTCAGTAAAAGGATTTCTAGGTCCCGTCCTGAATAAACCTCTTAAGCCATACTGCCCATTAGTAACAAACAGAAAGGAAAGCCAGACCCAGCATCCAAACCAGTGCACAGAGCAAATCTCACTGCATTTACAGGAGATAAAACAGCTTCATGGGCTCTTGCAGTCCCTTCCAACTCAGCGTATTCTGTGATTCTATGTAGGAAAAATTACAAAAGCCCTTTTTTCTACCATAGGGAAAAACCAGAAGAATATATCACATGCAAAGTGTGCAAAAGGCCAAGAGGAGGGGCCTGAGCTGATTTTGCACAAAAAGGGTGGCATTTTTCCAGCCTGGGGAGACAGGAAACACTGATGGAGAAAAGGGAATGTCACATGTTGGGAAAGTTTTTCTCGTGACAAGGCCAAAAGAAGACCATTTATTTGGTTGTGGTTAGAAACTGCTATAGACCAGTTATCTTAGATGGTTAGGAACTGCTTAGGTATACTACATTTGATCCTGTGGCTGGGAGGATTATTACTGGGTACTTTTCCCCTCTTTACCATAACTCTAAAAGGCAGCTGTACTAAACCCTTTTTTAGGTGGGAACACTACAGTTGCTTTATTTGCACACCATGTCAATTATAAAAAGACCTTCCCTGAATGAAGCAGCCACATTTTTCAAGAAAATGCAGAAAAAATGACATGACCTTTTTAACAGTTCTTGAGGATGATTAAAACTTTTGTCTAATGTTTTCTAATACAAGTTTGCTGCAAAAGAGTCACCTTTTTTAGACAAGTGACAATATGAAAACAGATGTTTTTTCACCAACCTCTCCCTATTAATTGTCTGAGCTGTTCAGCCTGCTGTGGCACCTCATCGAAGGCATGCCCTCCTCTCCCCCTGCCATATTCTGTATCAGCATACAGGTGATGACACAAAATACATTTCCCAGGATCTGCTAAGGGCAGGGAAGCCCCTTGAAGCATCCAACTGCTTTGCCAGTATGACCAGAATATAGTGGCGCAGATGGTGGTGCCTACCCAGGGAATGCCACTAGCAAGGAGAACAGAAGGAGGAAGCAACCAAGTTGTACCACACTTAATGGAGGTACCAGAGCTGCACTTTGCTCTCCTGTCATATCATTTCTACATATTTCTTCAAGAAGTGTGATAATTTCAGTGGAAAGGATTAATGGGAAATATTTTTGTGGTTTTGTTACTGGAAGAGCATCCATTTTCTGACAGGATTTGGCTACTAACACAGCAATCCCGGTCATGCAGGTGGTACACAGGAGTGATCAGAAATGACTATTCAATGTGAAGTTACCTCATTTCCCTCAGAAAACAGGAGCAGATAACTTTGAAATATTAGATACCTGACCCCACATTTAACTTGCATGAAACCCCCCATTTCTTCAATAAAATCTCCCATACCTTTGGCAGCAGGCATTTCTCACGTCAAAAATTAGATTAGATATTAGGAAGAAATTCTTCACAGTGAGGTTGAGAGGGCACTGGAACAGGATGCCCCATCCCTGGCACTGTTCAAGGCCGGGCTGGATGTGGCTTTGAGCAACATGGTCTAAAGGTCTATGGCAGGGGGGCTGGAACTATATGGTCTTTAAGGTCCCTTCCAATCCAAACCATTCCATGATTCTCTCTGATTCTATGAAAAATTCCGCCTTGATCTTTAAGGCCAAGAAGACACAGAGGAAGTTCTTATGGTTCTCTCCCGTTACCTTCTAAGATGGCAAACCAGGGTCTGGGGTTGAGCTATTGGAAGGAAATCACAAGTGGATTTTGCTTAATTTCTGCTCCTAAGAGGGCTGGTCACTGAATCAGATGCAAGAACTGACTTTATTCCTGCTCCAAGTCATGGCAAGCGCAACCATCAGTTTCTCTGTGCTTTCTCTTTCCTGCTTGATATAATGAAGGGACACAGTAAGTGTTTTCAAGTGTTTAGTTGAGAGAGCAGCTAATCAGTAAAAGCCCAGTGGCAGACATCTGGGCTAGCAGCCACCAACCCTCCCTGCCAGGCCTGGCCCATGTACTTTTAACACTTGCCACAATTTGTTTTTATCTTGCAGTTTACAGAGGTGGTCCACAGTCTGTTTTGGTCCTGAGTTGAGCTCACAAGGATGTTTTTAGCTAAAGTGACACTTCAGAGAGAGAAACTGGTGTGGAAGGCAGTGTTTTTCCTGTCCTCTTGCTGGAGACAAGAGCCAGGGACATGTTCAGTGATCACAGCAATGGGGCTGATTCAGCTCTCATCCATTTAGGAGGGAAAAAAGGACCTTGTATGAGACAACTTCAATGCTATGTGCAGTCACTTTAGGAATTTAGAACTTTGCTAGATCAACAGGATGGAAAGGGCAGACAATGCTTACACCTAACATCTAAAAAACACTACTGTAAAGCGTTTAGTGTAGCGGATAAGCATGATCACTGACTTTTCTGTGTCATCAAAATGGTAGCACCCTAAAGATCTCACCATTAAACACCACTTCTTCCTCACTCTGGCAGCTGCTCAGTCACAGCTTGCATGGCTGCCAGTCCAAAAAAGGCCAGCCCCTGATGGTCATTTCTGCTTTTCACCACTTGTTCTCATGTTACGTCTGGTGGCTGAACTCTATCAGGGGCTGCACAAGCCTCACCACCCTGACTTCCACTTCGTTCCAATTTTGGTTCATCCTGCCTCCCTAGCACCAAAACTTTCAGGGGCACTGTGGATGGCTCAGAAGTGAGGTAAAAATCTGATTTTATCAAGCTTAGGAATATTATTTCTAATTAGATTCCTTGAGCCAGAGTGAAAAGAATTATTTCCTTCTGAAGGATGGAGAGTTGTGACAGGGTTTATGTTTACAGCACAAAATGTGCCTGGGGAAACTAAAAGAATCATGGAATTATTTAGGCTGGAAAAGAGCTCTAAAATCAGTGAGTCCAACTGAAGACAAAATAAAGGATTTGATTGTAATGCATAAGACATACCCAACATTTCACATTAGCACACATAAAAAATATAAGATTCCACATCTCTCTAGATATACAGAGTCTCATGACAAGGGCATTTCTGACGCAGAGATACCCACAGTTTAAACTGACTCTGGTGTTACCGGTCTTCCTTTGGGAATCAGTCAGCTGAGGATATCCCCAGCTATAGATCTTGTGGATACCACCACAGTCACTGAAGTCACACTAGAGGGGTGTTGCCAACTTGCCTCACTTTAGTACAGGTCATGCAGATGCATGCACTCACAAAAAGGAAAGGAAATGTGAGGAAACAGCCTCTCCAACTTGGCTGTTCAGAGATGATCATCTAGACCACAAAGGTGTCTGTCCCAAATATGGACCAACCACTCTTAAGAAGAGTTTCCAAGGCAATGAAGACAATGGGGAGACTCTGGGCAAGTCTGAAGGAAACTGTGCCTTCCTGCAGTTAAGCAAAGTGCATTGTGAACCCTAACAAATACAAGGACCTCACAACATCCTGTTTTCATGTACCAGACCTACAGACATTAAAACCAGCTTTTCAGTTACCATTGCTCACAGAGCAAAACCATGAACTTTGGGAAGCAGCCACTGAAAAACAAAATCATAAAATAACTCCAGACCCCACAATGGCCTTGCAAAATCTTCAGTGACTGTTTCACCAAAGACTACAAGTGTTTTGCAGTACAGCTGTTGAAATAGATAAAGGAGTGATTTATGACGTGCACAGCAATTCTCAGCTCGCCAGTGGAGTAACGGATGAACAAGTCCAGTAGGCAAACAAAACCTGGATACATACCAACACAGGTCTGTCCTTTGTACAGCCCAATGGGGAGTGAAGGGGGTGGTGGTTCATTTTTGTGGTGTAGAGGGGAGGAAGAGGCAGCCTTCAGCAGAAGCAAGAGCCAGAGGATGCAGAATAAATTAAGGAATGTTTGCCTAGGGCCGTTCATCCTAAGGAAGGAAAAACGGAAGAAATCAGGCAGGAAGGGAGCACGTGGACATGCTCAGAGAGCATCCTGCATTCCTACAGCTTGAGATGAAAGGAGACTTGCATGCCTCTGTAGCTGTAAGTGATACAGGGGCAGATACCCAGGTAGGTATACAGACATCTGCCCTTCCCCAAGGTGCATGGAGGATCCCGCACTCCCACATCACAGGTGCTCTCCCAACCCCTGCTCTTTGCACACCCCTCAGCTCCTCTCAGGCTCTGCCACCCACTAAACCCAGCAGATCCCACACACCCAGGCACCCCATGACCAGAATGGGATGACCCTATGGCCCAGGGCTGCTCTCCACACCCCCACGCGACCCCGCTGCCCCATGTGTAGCTCTTCCCAACCTGCTGGCCTGGGAGGACCAAGAGAATTGGATGAACAGCTCTGGCTCAGCGCTCCTGTGTCTCCTGCAGTAGCAGCGGATGAGTAACGACCTTGAACCGCAGTAGTTGCCGGAGCCACTCAGCATTAATAATGCAAGACACTCCCCTGAATAACTAGTGTTGCAAAAAGAAAAAAAAGGAAACCAACTCCACAAACCCTCCCCCCCTGCACCGTTTCTCCTCTACCCTCCTCCGCAGACTAGAAAAAAATATCTCTCTGGCTGCTTGTGTAAGATTTTAGACCAGGGTTTCCGTTTGGGAGGACTGGGTGTGAAAAATGAGAAGCTGCTCAAGCCAGAGCAGCAGGGGCAGAAGGGACGGGGCTGCCACACTGGGGTTTTGCCAGGGCTTTAGTTCTGCTGGGACTGAGCCACGGGGATGGGAAACAGCTGCCAGTGTAAGGGCAGCACTGGGAGCTGAACCCCTGTTGTCATCAGCTTTGAGCACATTTGCTCGCAGCTCTCAGCTGCCTGAGAGGCTTGAGAAATCCCGAGCTGTTCCTACTTTGGCAGTCACAACAACCAAAGGTTTCCCTGACTCTCTTTTTTTTCCAATCCCTCAGATAAGGCAGAAACCAGTTGTTCTCCAGCCTGAAGCAAAAGCAGAGAGTAAAACATTTTTAAATGACGTTGCTTCAGAGCTGGAAGAAGTCCATACAGCTACATTCCAGACACTGTATGTCTTTTTGTATAACCCTGGGCAAGCCTCTTGCTCTTCCAGTGGGCCATGGGTACTTGTATTTCCTTTCCACTCCTTGCCTGCCTCTTTCAGAAATTGACAGGCTGTTAACACATGTTGTTAAAGGACAATGAGTAACCTGTCTCACCTGCTGTCCCTGCATGCTTCCCAGGAATAGTTAAAGGAGACTTATAAATGATGTTGTAAAAGGAGAACTAGAGGACCTAATAAAATTCCTGACAATTCCTGCAGATCAACATGATCACATAGGTATCAGATCCACTTTAGTATTTCATACGGTTTTTGCAAACCACTTCTTTCCTTGGGAGTCTGACCTATGACTTTTTAAAGACAGTCCCAGAAAGTTTGCCTCAACTTTGATAAGCAGGATTTGCCTTGTGCTAATGATAATATAATCCAGTGGCTCTGGGGAAAAAAAAGACTTTAAAATCTTCAATGTGAATACAAATCACTCCATATCTCCATTCTCTAAGTCAAGCTGCTGGCTTTCAAATATAAGCTTTTCTTTGAAAAAAAAGGAGAAAATAATTAAACCCAAAATAGAGGCAATAGCTGTTGCCTGAGTTTTGCAGAACTCTTCCTGCTTATCATTCTCCCTATAGCTAGCAATGCTGGTTTTCTTTTATTTTTAATAGCACATAAACAAAAATCATAGTGCGAAGTACCTTATCCATATGCCAATCCTACTGAAATCTGCAGGATGTTTTTCTTAATGCTGTAAAAACTTGCTATAAAAAGACACTGTGCTACAGCGACTGCAGCTCCATTAAACCCTTTTTAACACATATATCACTTGGTTCCCAATGACACTTTGAAGTCCTTTAAAACCCTGCATATTGGCTCATGAGCACTTGCTGCAAAAGAAGAGTGCTAATAATAGGCAAGAAAAATCTTCCAAGCAGAGAAGTCCTCAGAATGGTTTCTGCTTTATATCTGTTGCAAAACACAAATCTAAACAACAGCACTTATAAAATATACAGTTAGATCACAAGCTGCTCCCAGGCATGTAAACCTGCAAAGCATGTAGCTGAAGCCTATAATCGGCTCTGTTATTTTCTTTCATTTCAGGCTGTGGAAAGAGTGGTGAGATAACCCAGAATCGTGTGTAACACAGAGCTGGTTTGCACTGTACCTTATGCGTTAGCCAAGCTCTTAAACCAATTAAAGAAAAACCCCAAAGCTTTTAAAATATGTGGTCTGGCCAGACAAATGAGGGATTTGCATGCTTAGATTTAGAGGCCAGCTGGGAAGATGGTACCCCCCCGGTGTGAAATCTTTCTCCTTCCCACTCAAACCAGACAGCAAGGCCTGCCTTTTGCCAAGCAGGTTTTATATTACTTCCAAGTCCCTAAGACAGTGAGACCTAAAGCTGTCTTGGTACCAGAGTGAAGGAGCGTTGCCTTTTAATCTTAGTAAGTGCATGGATGATGTTCATGGGAGGTAAAAAACTCATTATTTCTGTCCCAAAGGAAGGGATTTGAAAATAAATGCTTCCATTAGGTTTTGTACAACACCTAAGTCAGGGAAACAGACCTGAGACAAGGGCAACTCAGGAGATGCTGCCTACCTAGAAATAAAGGGTACAGCAGCAGGAGCAATGGAAGACCAGAGCTCTGCCCACTGCAAAGCATCAGGGCAGAGAGGTGATGCCTGGGGTGTTCCTTGCCTAAAAACATCTGTCAGAGTCACCCTACAGCTTGCAAGCATCTCTGTCTCTCCAGCTCTATTGTTTTTTTCATGTGTTTTCAAACTGGGCTTGCAGCAGGTCCAGCCAGGAGGAGGCAGAGGAGTGCAGTTCAGGTGGGGACCAGGTGCTCAGGGCTGTGCTGCAACATGACTCCAGGTGCCTGGGTGGGCGTCCTGGTGGGCCTGGTCAGGGCTGTGCCCCAGGGCCCTGACACTTGCCTTTGGGGACCATGAGAGCCAGGCAGGTAGAGGAATGAACTCTGCAGAAATGCTTCTGGAAGTCCCACTAAGTACCTGCCTGCAGCATTACTCACCTAAATAGCATTGGGAATGTAATCAACATTTTGCCTCTCTCTGGGTCTCCATGTGTCTCTTTTGAAGAGGAAGCAAGGACTGTGTAGAACCAAAGGTGTGGTGAGAACACCACCTCTTCCAGATGTGAAACCCTCTTTGCTCCAGCAATGACCAACCTCCACAGACACAAAGGTCATTCATGCACTGCTATGCAGAAGATGTAGGGTCAGTTGAATTTTTTCAAGGTTGAATTTGGACTAATGATAACAAATACAAAAATAAATACATGTGCACGCATCCATGATATGCACTGTCTCTCACACTGTTGCTTCCTATCAGGGAAATGGGAGAGCCCACAGCTCCCTCCATTCAGCACACAGATGAGGAGAGATGTACGTTGCATCCTCTGTGGGGTTTTAGTAAGATGCTTCTCTGAAGGAAAGTCATACAGCTGTCTGCTTATATTCTCTCAGGATGCTAGGATACACTGAGGAGCTTGCTCATCTCACCCAGCTTGGTCCAGTCTATGTTTCCTGGGGAGTTTTACCACATGTGTGGGTCCACAGAGCTAAATGTCAGTCACCATATTGCCACATACAGATCAGTAGCAAGTGTGATGTGCGGGAGACACACGACATAAGAGAGGGCTTTGGTTGGGGGTCACCAAAGGGGCTCCAGGGGTTAACGGACCATGATGTGCCCCACTCAGTAACTCCCAACTCGAGGTCTCCAGCCTCCTAAAGCCTCTCTCAATTTAAGCAGAGCTGAGAGAAACTTGCACATGGGTGTGGCTGCCAAAAATGTGAGGCAAAGCAGATAAAACCAAGCCTGAATTTTGATAATGGCAGAGTGGACAGCGTCAGGGCACATGCATAGCTAGTGAAGAAATACAATCACCTAGGCTGATCCCAGGAGTGTGATGGCTAGAGTTTGAAGGACCCACAACACTTCTCCATTTCTTGTACTTCTATATTACTTCCTGACATGGAATGTACATTGGCTTGGGTGGTCGTGCCAACAAACAAGATAGGGAACAGGTAAGGTTTCAGCCTCTATCTTTGCTGCTCCTGATGGAGATACAATGGAACTGAGTTAGGGTTTATGACTTCCTGAATAAGGTCTTAAACACAATTTAAGAATCACCCTTTCCCCATAGGGGACAATACATGATTGCCAGTAGAAGCGTGAAATGAGATACAAGGATGGAGTTATGCTAAACACTGCTTTCTGTAATGGGTCCCTAAAGAGCTGTAATGTACGCAGAAAATACATTGAAAAAAGCCATTGAAAAGAAAAAAGAATGGAAAAGACTTCCAAGAAGCCCCAAAACAGGACAAGTAAGAATTGACATACCATCTGTCAGGATTAGGGACCATTTGATTGAAAAAAATAAAAATGAGATAGTCCTCTTATGAAAGGAGATCAGCTGGCAGTGTATATTTATCTATCTTATTCTGTCCAAGCCACTGCACACATTACTGCACTTTTTTTTTTACTTTTTGGTTAGATTTCTGTTACATATTGATTTTTAAGATATATGCATTTCTTTCTCTTTGTCACATTCATGCATGCATTTTTATGATGATTAAATGTTATCTTGTAAGGCTTTTTCTCCCTCTCCTCTTTGACGTGCTGTTCAGTTCTTAAGGGAATAGACATAAGCCTTGTATTTTTGTGTCTGGAGAGATAAAATCTGCAGGAAGAAGCCTTTAGATCAAAGATCCTCTCGGTTTCTTTTCTTCCTTTTATTCTCAAAATGTTGTCCTTTGTGCCCTTTGACTCTGAAGTTCCCAGTGGTTTATTGCATTGGTTATTTTTCATTACTGCTCTCCAAATTCCTCTGACTGTCAAAATCATCTCTGCGGTTGCTGCGTTATCACTGGCATGGATGAACATTTCCAGAGCCCCATGTGGATTTGAGACTGCACCACAGCCAACTGAGTCATTCCCTCTGCCCCAGTTTCCTTAGCAGTTGCTGCTTGCAGTTCGAGTGATGCTTCTGTTTCAGAGTCTCTCTCCATCTCATTGTCATTCAAAGCTGCAGGGAAAGCATTTAAACCAATATTTTCTTACACTTATATCCAAAAATTTGTTCCAAGCTATTGCCAAGCTGTAGCTGTGATGATTAACCTTTATTGTGAAACTTTTAATGAAATTATCTATCCCAGCTTGAAGGGCTGTTGATATCTATGCTCTTAGAAATGTAAATCACTGACACGACTTCAGTTTAAGTACAATAAATTGTGGGAACAAGACCCTTAAGGCTTTCAAACAGGGAACCCTTGAAAAACATGGCTGTATCACCTTGTACACTTGTGCACAGTAGGTTATGCACCTCTGGGAAGATCCAGCTGTTAGGGTTGGTAAAAGGAGGTGGCTGAATTTTCTACTAAAGATGGCTTTCTGCAAAGCAGAGATGAGATGAACTACATCCTCAAAATGTATTTCTCACTACTGACTATGTGGAGCCCTACAGTGATTTACATGGTTTACTAGTGGACTTGACAGTACTGGGTTAATGGTTGAACTTGATGATCTTAAAGTGTTTTTCCAATAAATGATTCTATGACTTTGTGATTATTGGTGATGCAGTACATTTCCTTAGCGGTTTGGTATTAGTGCAGAAAAAAAGACCTGGCTGTTGTGTTCTTACTACGTGCAGATAACACTACAAATCCAGGAGTAATCTTATCAACATAGATTTTGTAGTTTGAGTTGTGTGGGCCCAGTTGTGGGCCTTTTCAGGTCTAAAGAAGACCTAATTCTTGCTCTTATCTAGATAAAAAACCCCTGGCAATTAAGGAGCAAGAGAGTGTGGCAATATTACAGAGAGGACTAATTAGAAAGACTTGTTAAAGGCCTTAGATAAGAGTCACCCAGAGCCAGCTGTAAATACAAGTTAGGAAGCCTGGGACAGACTCTGTGCTGCCCTGCAGTTTGGGTACTCATTTAAATCCCAGAGAAGTAAGATCCAAGCATTATCAACTCAGTGTGATTATTGCTTTGCCATAAATAGCTAGTAGCCTGCTAGGCAAGCCAAAATCCAGTCTACTGCATCGATCCCTGCAGCGCTATCACTATGGCATCAGGTTTTTGTCAGAAATGTAACCCCTTATCAGGCTCCTGGTTTAGTGCTGGTTGAAGCTGTGGCAGGGGATGGTGGCAGGAAAACTTGCCCCAGATGCTGTCAGGTTATAAGTGCTTAAAAAGGGAGCATGACAACATTAAAGAAGAAGAAAAATAAATGTTTGATTATGTTTTTTCCATTTGATCTTTCTTCCAAGTAACGCAAATAAAACTAAGCTCAACAGCCTCGTGATCTCGACACAGAACATAAGTCAAGAAAAGATAGTTATTCCCAGTGTTTGGGCTAGGAAACAGTGAGAAATTATTTAAACATACTGTTTGAGGCTTGTACTGGAACTTCCATGCTCAGAAATGGGACCTGTGCAACTTACGTCACTTTGCAGCTCAATAACAAGATGGAGGATTTTTTATTTTTTTTTTTCCTTTTCAAAGAGACATTCACTAATTTGCTTAGATAATAAAAGACCTGCAGGTGATCTGGACAGTTTCCATCAGCAAAATGGTCCTGCAGGGGATAGCATCTATCAGGCACAGGTGAATATGCAAAGGCAGTGCATGCTAATCTTTCAAATATTGATTAAGCAAGCCACTGGTCAGCCAGCCATGTACAGAGTTTTCATGCTCTATGGAGAATCTGGGCTGTATGAAAGAACTCAAAGCACTTGGAGGACTATAGATTCAGTCATTCAACAAGCTGATGTTGAGGATACAGTCAGTAAAGTTTGCACCAATCTCACTGATAACAATCTTCTACAGGCAAGCCAAACTCAGGCATGAGGTCAGCCCTTTAACACTTTACATTTCAGATCACAGAATCATAGAATCATTTAGGGTGCAAAAGACCTTTAAGACAATGAAGTCCAATTATTAAGCCAGCACTGCCAAATCCAGGACTAACCCACATCTACATGTCTTTTAAATACCTCCAGAGATGGTGACTCAACCACTTCCTTGAGCAGCCTGTTCCAAAGCTTAGCAAACCTTTCCATAAAGAAATTTTTGCTAATGTCCAATTTAAAACTCTGTTGTCCTAATTTACCTAGCTCTATTGCTGAAAATTCATAGAGATCTTATTAGCACTTGTTTATCTTTTCACTTGCATCAGATAATATGCTGATTTCTGACATCAGTCATTTCGTCTTGCATACATGAGAGAAGATGACACAGGAGCTGGCTTTATCTGCCACTGTTCATAGCCATCTCACCATAAAGCAGAAACATGCCTCTCCAAAATGGCTTTGTATTCAGAACCCCTTTCATCCTTCTTTCTCCTTCCTTACCCTGTCTGGGCATCCCCCAGATTTATCTCTTTTCAGCTTCAAACTCAGAGCTGTATTTTCATTTTTTTTCTGTCCCATTCCAGAAATTAGAGTATTAGGGAAAATACTCAGTTAAACACAACAGTGTTTGAGGGCTGGGTAAGGTGAGCAGCTGGGGCTTGATGCTAATCTGATGTGTTACTTCATCCCAGAAGAGACTGGAACCTGGAGAAGGCAGGAATGACTCCTGCCTTCGCAATGGGGAATGGCCCCAGGAGAATCAAAACCAGTGGCACAAGGACCATTGAACTGTAAGTGAGAGAGAAAGCAGGTACCACATCGCTTTTTTCCCCCCACTCAAGCTGTGCCCTGAACACAGGATATTTCTGCCTGGTCTCCGTCCCTTCTGCACATGTTGGAGTCATTAAATCATCCGTCAAGATGCCATCCTTTGTGCGCAGTGGGATGGCTGCCTGCCTCCCTCACTCATTATTGGCCTTCCACAGTCCTTTTCAGCCAATTCAATGAAATATAAATAGCATTTCAGACAAATGTTCACTCTCTTATAATACCTTTCTGACGTCTTTCTCTCTTGCCCTGGATGCATAAAAAAGAGCTGTAATATATTTCAATGAGTAATTGAATCCTTTTAGAACCCTGATATGTGCTCTCTACAAGGTTATTTAAATATGAGGGGTATAGGCATAGGCATGAACAAAATCTACCCAACTAACTTGTTCAGGCAAAATGAGCAGGCAATCTTCTGTCTTACAGAGCAATCCATCTTCGAAAATCTCCTTTTTCTGCACAGGTATGACCACAGCCACAGAAATGTATGGCTAAGGCTTTTCTGTCCCTTTTTTTCCTTTTTTTTAGTTTTTAATTTGTACTTAAATGAAGCTGCTGGACACCACAGGGATTCTCTTTACTTTGCCTAAATAATATAGGTGATTTCTGTACAACCAGAGGATAAGAAGAAAGAGCAGGAGAGAGGAATGTAATCCAGGGTTTTACTGAAGTGTGACACAGAAGTAGTATCTCCCCCATCTTCTCGGCTCAGAAAACAAATTAACACTGGAGTATTTGTGGATTTTTTTCTCCCTGTTACTTGCTCGCCACCATTCATCATTTAGCCTCAGCATTCATGTATATTTAAAGCAACCAACATAAATTAGCAACAAAGCTTGAGGGTGTTAAATAACATCCAGTAAAACTCCTTCCCCTCATTGGAGTAGTTTCTCAAAATGAAAAGATCTGAGTAAACATTTTGTTCTAACACTATACCCAGAAGATAAAGCAGGGCCTGAGGGACTTTCACCCTCTGAACTATACTACCTGAAGGAAAAGGGAGCCTCTCCATCGCTCCTAGAAGGATAACTAAGTTAAAATGCATTTTGGGGACCAAACAAAACGCAGTTCTCTCAGTTTCACAAAAATGGCAGACGCCAGCAGCAAATCTATCATTCTTCACTAAATTCCCATCACATAAAGCAAATGAAGAAAACAGGTATGTTCTGGAGATCTCCAGGCTCTGAACCGAACACAAACAAGCCGTCACTTTTAGCAGTGATCAGATGCCAAGGAATGCTTTGCAGAAAGCAGAAATGATAATAATTGTATAGCTGGGTATGGCCAAAACTATTCCACACATATGGGAAACATCTCTATTTGCAGTCTCTGGGTGTGCTCCGTTCTGTGCAGCGGTGATGCTGCAGATCCCCAGCGGGGAGTCTGAATAATCTTGCTTCTGAGTGATACAGTGATAGTAGTGTTGGTAGAAGTCCAGATAAAAGTGTGTTGGCTGGGGAATTTCATTTTGTATTAGGAGCTGGGCAGGCAGCAGACCAAAGTTTGTTTCAGGCTGGGGCAGAAGTGGATCATAACCTATAAGAGGATTTCCCACCAGAGTGTCTGTGGTTAACATCAAGTAGGGTAAGCCTGAGAGCCCTAGCCAGGCTAATAAGTTATGCAGCTATCCAGTGATATGGGTATCTAGGTCTCACCGGTGTTTTTCTTTTACTCAAGCCTTTCCCTTTTTCACCCTTTGTAGCCAAATTCTTTGGAAGTCTTCCAGAAACAAGTCTTCTGCCCCATAACTCTGATGTGGAAACCATGAAAGTTGGTTAAGAAATTTTAATGATGCCATATTGCGAGTTCCTGGGCATTTAACAACGAGGAAGTGAGAAGAGGTAGGAAAGATACAGAGAGGCATGTTTCTGTCCAAAAGTAATCATCTGGGTTTGGGTGCCTCAGTGTTTGGTCTTCTGTTTCCCTGATGACACCTGAGTTTTGCCAAATGCTTAGCACTGACCTTCTGAAAATCAAATCCCAGTGAAGCCTTTCAAGATGAGCAGCCGAAACCCAGAAGGATCGCTGTGTCAAAAGTTGTGTAAAGAGATTAGGAACTATTGGATGCCAAATAGGCAAAGGAGAGTTGCCCAATTTTTTCTGAGATATAAAAGAAACTATTTCTTTTCCCCAAAGCTAGTGTCATTTCCAGCCCTTCAAAACTAAAGAACACTTGCCCTAGATGCATTTGGTGCATCATGCTATTTTAGGCAGTAATTCATGATGCAAAATTCATAATTCATGTGTCTAGATAATTCCATTGCTTTAATCCTACATCCAGTTTCTTTTGATGATTAGCAAAAATAACTACAGTCACTGCAGATGAAGGTAAGCTGTAACTTCTAACTAAAACTCTCTGCCTATATTTATCAGGCTTGTGTTTTCAGAGAGGTGACCCAATCCTGCTCCTGCCAAGAGTTTCAGCAGCTCCATGGGCTCCCAAGCCCCAACTGTGCCTGTACACAGCACCTGGAATGGCATCCTTGGTGCTCCCCTGCCTCCCTGAGAAGGATTCACCTCACTAAAGGGCTCCCTTAGCACAGTGGGCTTGTTTTCTTCGATGCTGATGGATGCTAAACAATTCTACCCAGGATGCAAGAGGGAGGATGCTCTGTATCACAACAGGTCCTCCACATTTAGCTGTAGATCTCAGAAGAGCATCAGGAGACAAAGTCAGAGGTGCATTCCTTTGCTCTAGAGATTGGGGCTGTTTGGCATGTCTCCTACACACTGCTGTTGAGCTGCCATTCAGGGTCTCTCAAGGTGGTTTTCACTCCCCTCAGAGTAGATGGTGAGCAAGCAGGCCAAAGGAAAACAGGCTGATACGACAGGAAAGCTTATCTGATGGTGTGAGATTATGGTACCCAGGTGAAAATTAATCATTCACTTCCTCTCACCAAGATAAATCAGAACACAGGTGAATATGCACGGTCTGAGGAGCCGTTTTGGATTTGCTATAGCAGGGATAGCCAGCAAAATTTCCAGCTGTATCTCCCCCAAAAGATCTGTCAAAGTTTAAACCACTGAATTGCTGAGATATCCGGACACAAGACCTAATTTACTAAATTTTGACCTGCTAATTGCCACTGCTGATAGAGTAAATATGTCATGGAATCTTTCCATTCTCACCTTTACTCTGGACTTTGCTCTTCTTGGCCTAGTGTAGTCACTTGGACGGTAACATTTGGCCTTCAGGGCGTGAGTGGTGAGTCCTCAGCCCTTTCAGTGGTACTTTCTGCCTTTCCGCTTTGGCCATCCAGAGGAACTCATGTTTAGAGCTTCCCCTTGCATTTTAGCCCTCTCCTAAGGCATTTCTGAGAAAGTATAACCTCTCCAACAGAAGGCACTTATTATATTTGCCCGAGTGATTCATATTCCCAGGACACAGGTAGCTAAGGCTTTCATCATTCCTTAAAGCTGCTCACTTCTGTTTGGAGCACTTGGGACATACCACAGAGCAATACTGCTGTAACATAAATATGTTCTTTCAGCATTTTTAGAGATGGCCAGTGAGACAGGTAGAATTACTGTCTGGTTTTGCTGAAAGAAAATTCCACCAGTATGCATGCATGCACACACAGCAGATACATCCTGGCAGAAAAGACTCCTATCTGGAAAGACATTTCTTCTATCACATTTACAGGGAAAGGGAAAAAAAAAAAAAAGGAAGTACATTCTTTTCCCCCTTTACTAAAGAAAAAATATTTTATCTATCTGCGATATTTAATTTGAGGGCTTTCATTTTTTTTTAGTGGCAACTCTGTAATACAAGGAGAAAGAAAGATTCAATATGGATTCAAAAGGACAATTAATCTTGAAAAACTTTCTTGTGCATTTCAAGGAACAAGCCTTCAACTTGAGTGGCTCGACAGGATTTTAATTGTAATAACTAAATGTCATTTTCATGTACTTCTATCTATCTCACACGACAGACGAATATAAACAAAAGTGTTAATTTACTTCAGCCATTGTCCTGAGGAATTCAAGGGGCACTTTGCTATCCATCCCAGAGCACAGCTGTTATGGCAAAGGTGTGTTGCTCTGGTTCAGGGAACTGAGCAGTGTGAGACCAGCTTCTCCATTAAACGTCTTTGATAAGGTTTGCTGGGTTTGCTCATGGGAGGATTATGCCCCAAGGTGGAAAAGGCAGGATACAGTCACTCCTGCAGGAAAGCTGTGCATGCAGGGGTGGAGAGAACCTGCCTGGACATGGGCTCATGTCCACCAGCAAGGGAGAGGTTAAGTGGCAGAACAAGCCCTGGAGCTGTGATCTCAGCAGGACAAGGGCTTATTGTAACTGTTCATTTTAAAATATTGCCTGATTGTTTGAGTACTTTATTTTTTTGGTGATTCAGCTGTGAGTGGGAAAGGTGCTGTGACCCATTGAATGGCCTATCCATCACACCTACTTGATCTCACTGTCTGGTGAGGGCAGGGACCACTGAACCCTGGCTGCTGGCCCCACTTGTGTGTCCATTGCTTGGCCCCTCAGCTTCCCAGGTGTAACCCAGTGTTGTGGTACTGTCTGAAAGAGAGGAACAAGACCACAATGTCATCCCCTGTCCACGAAATGGGCATGCATGCACTTGCTAGGTCTGTTCCCAGGATGAACTGTTGCCTGCAATTAGAAGCAGGCTGGTCACTGCAGAGGGTCTGGGGAGAAGGCAAACCAAGCTGAAAGAGCTGGTGGGGACCAACTGAAGCCTTTGCCAAAAGATCCCATCTCTTCCTACCCTGGCAAGAGGATGATTCATCCTTTGCCTCCTCTAGCAGCAAAATAGCCTGCTCCTCCTGACATAATTTTCTCTCTTCTTCTTCCAGGTCGTTCTGTCACCCATGGATGAAACAAGCAAGCATCCCTAGAAGGTGCATTTTGGCTGAGTTGAATCTGCAGCACTGATAGGCAACAAATGCCATGTCTTAGCTACACTGTGAAAAAGCCATCAGAGATTTTCTGAATACTCTTGCTGCTTATGTTGCAGTATAAGATCCAGTAATTCCCCTCTGCTGGGGATTTGGAAAGCATTGCACCTCACCAAAGTCAGCTCTTGCCCTGCAGGATCAGGCCCTAGACTGAGTATAAATCAGCCACAGGTGCTTGAATTAAGAGAATTAATCAATAAGACCTTCCCATCCCCTGGAGGTTCAGATGACAAAGAGGAAGGTACAGTACGGGCCAACAAAAACCACAACATATTAATCCTGCATTTGTCCTAAGTGTGACAGATGGCTGGGAGTTATTCTTTGTGTTCATACCAGGGCGAACTGATGGGAGTTTATTCTCTGTTTGCAGGGAACAGTTCATGCAAGACATTAAATTTCCCAATGCCATTACTAAATCCCAGGATCCTCTTCATGAGTTATTCAGCACCTGTTGCTCCTGTCTTGCACACTGGTTTTATTATCCTCACATCCACTTCTGTCTTTCAGAGATGAATATTTATTATCTTCATTGCAACAGTAGAATCAAATCCTCTCTTACTTTACTAATGCAGTTCATTTCTTGAAGATAAGCATACCTATCTCCCAGGGTGTGCTGGAAGAAGACACAGAGCATTACCAAACTGGCTGAGAGGCAGGGATGGCTGCCCACGGGAGTCTGCATTAGCAGGCTTCAGAAGCTGGAAAAGTGTAAAGAAGGCTGATGGAAATTGGCCTTCACTAACATGTTCAAGAGACTGGAAAATGCCTTTTTTTAATGTGCTGATGTATCACCAAGAGAATTATCAGTCCATTAATAAATGGGCAACACCTACGAGTTCTCATCTCACCATACCATAATTTTTTTTTTGTTTTTTCAATACACGGAATAAAATTGTGTTCCTACAGCATCTTGGGTGCCATGATATGCTGTTAGTAAGACAAGATGGTCTCAGTAGCACTAAGATGCTAATTTCCATCAGGAACTTGGCCAACCAGGCAGTTACAGACATGACTTCCTTCTCTTCACAGTATGGAAAGTGCAGCTTCAGCCCCACCCAGCAATTATGGAGTGCAAAGGAGCCACCTTTGGGCTCCTGGATTTCGCACAGGGTGTGAGGGGTTCACACACTGCAGGGATGCTGATGACATCAGGAACCACTTGCTCCCACAAGACAACTTCCCTAGATGGCCGCCCCACTCAGCAGCATGACTGCGGAGCCATTAGGTAACTGGAGATGCTCCCACAAGGCAAAGTCACTTTTTTCAGCCCTCATGGAGGAATTATTGTACTGGGCAGATAGTGCAAAGCCATTCAAAATGCCTCTTCTGGAGCACCCCTCCACCAAGGCATCATGCCAAAATATCTGCCAGTACCTCTTGCTGGGGGGATCAGCCCTACAGAGCTGTTGTAGCAGTACCCTGCTCAATCCCTGCAAAACTCAGCATCAAGGGTCTATCAAACCTCATCAAAACAAGAGAAGGAAGCAATTCCCCGCCTTGCCCCACACCTCGTTTCCTGTCATTGTATAAACCTTTATAAAATTACACTGTGTAAAGCACCATAAAATTGCAGGTGGCAATTCTGCGTTGGTAAGGGCTCACGTGGCATAGTAGACACTTGATGTCCACCGTGGAATAGGTAGGACAGCTTGCAGGGTGTTTGTGCTCAGGTCCAAGTAGACTCCAGCACTGCTGATAGCTGTGTTTAATTTCTTTGCTATGCATGAGCAAATTTATTAAATCCACAACACTTTTTTTTTTCCCCAGCCAGGGTGATCTGAACGAATACTCACCAGTCACTTGACTAATTAGCTTAATTCAGGAACCCATCTTCAGAAGCCTGTTGCTGAGAAGCCTCTTCAGTTCTGGGAATATAAAAGTGACTTGGGTTTGGTTAAAATCGAACCAAACCAATGAAGACAATCGCTACTTGCTTTCCTTCCCTCCCCCCCCAAAACCAGCTTTCACTCATGGCTGCAGCCAGTCCTGTGTATGCTACAATAGTTGGGGGATTGGACTACTGTTTTCATCAAATCAGCTTATCAGAAATGTATTTAGGTGAAAATACTGCCATGCATTTGGCCTGAGTTTCTGATGTCAGAGTAGTTACATGTACCTTTTTGCTGCAAGTCAGTTATATGGTCAGGCAGGATGGTCTTCCTCAGGCCATGCAGGTTTGGTGAGGAGATTCTAGGGCTGCACTAAGGCCAGAATTTCTGATCAGTGGAGGGTATACAGACTGCTGCAGTTTGGTTTCTTTTCTGAGGAAAAAAAAATCTTCCAATAAAAAGTGAAAAACTAAAAAATTATTAAAAAAAAAAATTAACAAATTAGCACTTTGTTCAAATTACAATTTTTTTTATGGCACTTTAAGTCTTTGAACTCAAAAAGGGCCCTAAACCACTAATTCTTTTCAGAAGAACCATGACCCAGTTGGGACAGTCCAAAAGTCATCAGCAGGAAATTTCAGTTACTTGAGCTCCTCAGTTTCCCTTACTGAATCAATAATTTAGCTAAATTCACACAATTTTTGTGTGCATTGAAACTTCCTTTCGTGGTATTTTCCAACAGATCCACTGACACTTTCCTGACCAGCTCAGCATCACACCAGTGGTCCCCTTGCTTTTCTGCTGGGTGGAGCATGCACACTGGCACCATGCTGCTTCTTTCAGTGGATTCAAGGTGATGAAAACACAGTGATGTAGCTCACCCATGCTAACAGGGCACTTCCACAAGGCATAACAGTCTTGGTTTAAAATAAGGTTGCTATCCTCATTTCATCTTTGTGTCTGAGCATGCCTGCAGGTATACAATATTTTTTGTGGTCTCATTCATGTTGCCCCAACCTCCTCTCCTCACATCCTCTCCCATCCAGTCCTGCTAACCTGCCAGCCTCCATCAGCTCTGATGTCCTCTGTTCCCTCTCACTTCAATGCTGCCCACTGGAGTATCTGACACTGCCAAGCGCTAACTACATGTGCTGGTTTCAGACTGGTTTCCTGGGAAAAGGGTACTGGAGCACTTGCACCCTTTATGTGTGCGTGTGCATGTGTTTGTGTGTGTGCATCCACCTGCACTTGGGTGGAAACAACCTTATCAAGTGCTGTAGAGGCCACTCACAAGCCAGCCCATTTTAATGCTTCAACCTCAGTTTTCAATGGACCTTAAACTGTACCGGAAATGACAGAACCAAGCATATAAAACAAAGGTTTATGTGAAAGCCAGCTTGGCTTGGTCGTACTTTGACTATTTGGGATAAATCAAATGGTGGATAGGTGTAAGGTATCACTGTAGCCACCCTGGGCTGGGGACAGATAGGGGGAACCTAGGGCTTTGAGAGATGTCAGAGACTGACAGAGGGTATCGTGAGTCAAGCAACATGTGCAGAGGGACCTGTGCGGGTGAAAAACAGCTGAAATAATCCTAGTGGTGCTCTTTAAATGTCATATTCCTGGCAGAGAAACCTTTCACATGTTTGTCTGCTCGCATCTCCAAGATTTTCAAATGCACTAGGCTTCTGCTGCTTGTGGGGGGAACGGGAAGCTGTGCCCTGGGAAAACCCTGTGGACGAGCCATTTTCCTCTGGGAAAGATGCAAGCAGTCAGAAGCTTTGCACAAGGTACTGTGCCTGCATCCTCAGTGTCCTCATTTTAAGCATTTATGGAAAACTTTCTTTTGAAGCCTGGCAGATTCTTACATGACTTTTCCCTACTTCTTCAAAACCTACCCTGACAATGCAAACTCCCCGCTAATTGGCCGGGGAATGAAGTCCCACAGACTCAGCCTCCCACGTGCATGTGGCCTGCTGGTGGGAGAGCAAAGATCTCCAGGGTGCCTTTGCCCCTTGGGGGAGGCAGGTGGGAAGGGGATATTAAATATGAGGCATTTCAAGAGAAATTGAGAGGATAAGGACTTACCTCATAAAAAAATGCTGCCTCTTACTAAACAAAAGACAACCAGCCTCCCTCTCCCTAAAAACAACCCAGAGGAATACCAAAACATAATCAGTTTAGGCTGAAACACCATGTTGCCTACAAGATTAAAATTAGACTCGTGAGGTTTCATCAACGGAGAATTTAACTATGGCACTCAGTCAGGCTGCAAAAATCCTCTAATAACAACGGAAATAAAGCCATTCAAGACAGATCCTTAAATGTCACAGGAAAGAAAGCCTGCCCTTGGCTGCATCCCTTGGCAAACTTACATTAGGTATCTCTTTTCCCTCTCCTCCTCTACATGCACTGATGTCTTGTGGCCATACCCTCCCTAGGCTGGAACTACAGGCCAGCATCCTGCTTGGAACACACAGCACTGGGTTACCCAGCTTTGTGGCTGCCCCATAGGTCACATGTTATAGGAGATGGTCTATAAACAAGAGGCAAACAGGATGAGAGAGCATTTGCATGAACCTCCCCAAATGAGAGGCTTGTTTGGCTCTTCCAAGAGAGTATAAAACCACAACAGCTACTGTTCTCTACATGGCACCTCCAATGAGGTGGCTACAGTAAAACTGAGAAACTCTCTGTTGAAAAAACACATCAGATTAGAAAAGTCTCCTACTTCCAACAGCAACCTCTCCATTTGGAGAAGGACGGCTAAGGAGAGGTTTCCTTTTCCCTACATATGTCCCCACAAGTTAAGCATCACCAGACTGGCTCTGCTCTTCAGTGACATTCAAGGTCTACCAGAAAGAAGCGAAAATAAAGTGTAAATATATGTCACTAAATGAGTTTGAAACAGTCTCCAGTACTTTCTAACCTTGCCCTCATGAGGCTGCCGCAGCACAACGCTCCCTGACTCAGCACTTTGAAATCACCTTACTATAAAAATTCATGGCTGTTCCAACATCCATTTTATGCCCAGCCTTGCACTAACAAATTTGTGCTTTTGACACTACTCTCCTCTCAAGTTTCAGCCTGATTTCATACAGGAAGGGTTCTTGTTTCAATTCTTTAACCTCTGTGTTAAGTCCCAGAGATGTGTGAAGCAGGAGTGACGTTGAATAATCCAATGGCATCTTGTTCAGTCTCCTGAAGTAACCAGTTACTTCAGGTGATCCAATTACACATCAGACAAAAAAGTAATTATTTGCATAGCATCTGAGCATGTAGGGAAAACTCCGTAACAGACAAAATTACCTTCCTGTTCACACAGGCCATGATCTAGCTAGGTCCATGAGCACCCACCTAAATTTAGGTACATGTTTATCAGACTGAAATCCAACATCTTCTGCTGCATGGGTAAGTGCTTTGTTAATCAGGGAGCTTGTGTAAGCCATGTGGATGTTTAATATTCAAATATAATTATCATCTAGGGAGGAAGGGAGCACTGAGCAAGTCTCATCCTGATTCAGTAAGCTCTGGGGAAAGCAATGACAGCTCAATCAGTGGTGTAACAAAAACTGTCCTATGCCTGTCTTCCAGAGTTTTCAGGGATTTTAAATTTACCTCCTTGATGGTGCTGTAAGGAGAAAGGCTCTTTTTTTATGTCCAATGCCTAATATTCCAGGCAGTAAGGATTAAATTTATTCTTCTCAAGAAGAATGGAACAAGAACGGGATAAAATCTCACATTAATCTTATTATGCTCCTTAGATGAATGACTTTCATATGACAGTGAAGCTAATGCCATTTACTTGTCAGTGCAGCAGCAACAAAACAGAGAAGGGGGGATATGGCAGTACAAGAGTGTCCTCCTGCTCCCAACATCTTCCATTGCTGGTTATTGCTCAGGATTAACAGCTTGCACCACTGTAGAGCTGGACACATCAGAGCCATTTCTAATCACTGCAGTACAATGCAATGACAAACAACCAAAGAGAAGACGCTTACAGGGGCATTTTATGCTCATGCCCCTCTCTCCATCTTCCCCTGCCAGGAGGGGATTTCTTTTCTTCTTTCATCCCTCCTTCTTTTGAGAGATGGCCAGAGCCTGTGTGATCACAGCTGGTGGGCTACAGGGTTGCTGAGGAGACACGTGACATGCCTGCATTAACAGGGAAAACTGATGAAGAGAAACATCGATGGCAAGAACCCTGGGCAAGAAAAATGCAGTTCTGGGTAGGACATGGAGACACAAGAGGACTTCAAAAATAAAGGAATCAGAATCTTGCACGGTCATTTTGCAACACAAGAGAGAGTTAGCACCTACCTGCCACTTTGCACGAGGAGGTTATTTTTCCATGCAAGCTGTAAGGTTTAATAAAAGAGTTCTCCATACTGAAAAAGGAATGGCTTCTGAAAAGAAGTAATAAAAGCCCTGTTTCTCTGACACATAGCTTGCTTTGTGCAGGATTACTTAGCATTGCTGTTCTTCTCCTTGTCCCTACAAGCAGGGAAAGCAGTTGACTTAAGAAGATACATATTTTTCTTGATTCAAGTTTTCTGGTAAAAGAATATATTAACTTTCAAAAGCAAAGTCATTTCCAAAACAGTAGCTAAAATTAGACTGATTTTTTTTTTTGTTCTTTCTCCCCTTTATGGCTTTTACAAGCAATTACCCACTTAATGTTTTGAAATTATACAAGAAACTTCAATAGCAATTCTTTTTCCTGCTGCATCTCCTTGAATGTGAGACTTAAAAGCTTTACTGAAACACAGCAGCGTGAGCAAATGAATTTGTCATTTTCATTCTCAATTTATTTTTTTTTAAGAATGGGAAGCAGCGGGATATTTGTTCATAATTTAACTTTTTTTTTTTTAAATTTCATACTGATAAAGTGAGCCTGTATGACAGCTCTAGAAACTGAAGGTAGGATTCTTCCTTGCACCATGGCCCTTCAAGCTGCTGTAGGAGTGCTTCTAAAATAGCTGCAAGGGCTATTACACCAACGCATCTTTCGAGCCTCTTCTTTCTTATGGCAGAGTGGGACACGTAGGCGGATATAAATTTAGCATGCCTGCTCATGTGACCATCCCACATGATGCATAACCCATACAAAGAGCCAGGCCATGTGGGGAGTTGGGGATCCTGCAAAGTAGGGCTGCAGGAAGCAGTGAGATAGATCCACGCAGCAGTGCTGTGGTATCCATCCAGCCCCAGACCTGGATTGTCCCGGTCAGGCTGCACCCACCCAGGGCAGGACAGGGGCTGATGGGCTGCGTCACCTGCTGTGTAAGGAGAGGGCCAGCTTCCAGCCATTTATGCTCAAGAGCCCCATGCTGCCTGAGTGGTGTTGATGTGTCTCAGTGTAATGTGGATGGGCACGAGATGTTGATACAAACAGAGGACTGGGTTGCCAGCTCTCTCGCACCACCTCCCCCCACCTCCCCTGGACTCCCGGGGTGGAATTAGGGGCACTCACTGTAGTGGAGAAGGCAAGTCTCACCTTTCTCTCCTGCTCAAGTTGTCCCCCGAAGGAGGGTTTTTGTTTGCTCCTTTCTGACTGTCATGCAGATGCCTACTTGCTAAGACCACAGCATTGGATTGCCACTGAGCCAGCAGTGTTTGTTTTGGCTCTTATCACTTAGGAGTGAAAGGTGTTTCTTTGGCTAACAAAGCAATACACAACTCTGAAATCTGCAAATAAGAAGCAAAGGTTATGTACTGCTAAGCCATCCAGCTGGATCAGGGAAACTAATAAAGTAACTCAAGCTCTCTGTTCTGCTCCAAGTTTTGTCTGCATGAAGAGGTAGCACCAGTACCTTGTAAAGAAATGTGTTCCTATCTCCATCTCTCACTCCCAGGACCCCTTTAAAATCCCCTGTGCCAAGCAGCGCCTTTGCTTCTGCTATGTCCTGACTATGACTACCTTCGCTATAGTTTGACAAGGCTCTGCAGAATAAGTCATCTCAAATTCCCATATCTTATGTTGCACATCTCTGTTCTCATTAAGACCAAATCTTCTCTTGGGCCATGGTCCACTGTAACTTCTTCCTCCAGCATTTAACTCAGAGTTTCTTTTACCTTACTTTACCATCCATTGCCACCTAAACCAACTTATATGTTCTGTTAGATTATGGCATTCATAAAATATGCAAGCACCAGCTTCGAGAAGGCACTTCCTTGGGACCTTCACGCTTGAATTCATACAATGTTCTTATTATCCTTCTCTTTGTTGCACTGCAGGACATAATTTCTCCCCTCAGCTGGTGTGAGGTTAGTCAGGACGTTTGCCCCAGAGCCATCTGGATGGAGCAAAGGTCACCTCAGTTGAGGTCTTCTCTGACTGTCAGAATGGGAACAACCATCTGGGTTTCTCACTAGCACAAGCTCTGATAAAACCCCCTTCACAGTCTTTTTCAGCTGGGTCTGAGCAGGAGAGGAACTCGCATAGAAAAACATCTCTCTTCAGCATGTGCAGTCAGAGGGAAAGGGCTGGTGGGTCCCTCTAGATCTAGACCCAGCACTTTTGAGTGAGACATACTGAACTTAGTGAAATACCTAGAAAACCACGAGGATGAAGGGAATCCATCCTGCAAAACTCAAATGTTCCTCATACAATTATGCTCCAGCCATAAACACTCTAGATGAAGGAAATGGAAATATAGGTAGACAGTTGCTTCAGCAAACATAGGAAAGGCATCAGCCTTGAACTGACCATGAGCACATCAATATGCTGGGATTCTGGATTTCACAAGGATCCTTCTCACAGGAAGGCTCATGTAACCATGGCAATGGTTACATGATCTGGATGCATCTCATCCTTGTCACCACAAATGAATAAGTTAAATCAGATGCAGTTAAGAAAGGTTCCACTTTTCCCTCTCCTCTTTGTACCAAACACTTCAGAATTTCTAGGAACCATAAAGAATAAAAGACAACTTCAGAAGAAAAACAAAGTTCCAAGAATCATCACAACTCAGGTTTTTATTCAACAGTGAAGTTGAAGGGAAATATTATTTTTTCCCTTCAGGGCAAATGTTCCAAATGGAAATTAAGTAAAAATATTGTTCCCCAAAAGTACGCACAATGAAATTAGTTTTCATTAAATATATTTGTTTGGCAAAATAAAATAAAAAAATTAGAACCCGTAAAAAAAAAATCCCTTGCAAATTTCTAACACTGTAGCAATGACAACAATGTAAACCTGGATGTTTGCCAGTTGTAATTAATTTGTGAAAATTGCTGTTGAACTTTGGACCAAGAAAATAAAAATCACTTCAAATAGCAACAAGCCAATTTTAGAGGCAACTGAGGCTTAGGGAATGCTATAGGGATGGGACGCACTAGTGGCTTCATACACCATTTGTGAGAGTGATCTGCTAGTGTGGGGCTATTGTGAGAGCTGGGAGGAAAAGAAGTTAAAAGCTCTTGCATTGCAGCGTATGGTACAGCAAAAACCTGCAGACTTTCCATTCTGGGAGCCGATCACAGTTGGGTGAAGGCTGGTGGCAAGAGTTGAGATGGCGGTGAAAAGCATAATGACAGTGACGAATGGTGCAAGCACTGGGAAGCAGTTGAATTTCATCATCACATTGGATTCAGTTGTGAGCAGACTCTTTTGAGTGTTTGGGGGAATCTTCTGCTTACGGTAGCTGCTTCTACTCCCTACCCCCCTCCTCCTTCCAGTTAAAGCCTCTGCCCTGCCACATGGGTTTCACAGGCATGCAGTTTGACAACAATGTCCTTTAGTTAAGAATGTTTATTCCAGTATTAAAAATGTAAAAAAAGTCCTTAGGAGGTGCTTCTTAGTGGCAGTCTTTGCCTTAAGCAAGGCCAATAGCCCGCAATTACAAGGTAATTAAAGCAATGTGGATTTGGAATAGCAATGGGGAAGATGGGAATGAGGAAGGAAGGGATGAAGGGAACAGGAAGGAATGCAGGTGTTTCTACATCCCTCCCCAAAGCCAAAATCCAAGGTGCAAAAGTGGGTTTCTTTTTTTCCTCACACTCTTCTTTTTTTTTTTTTTAATATCTCTCCAGTTATAATGTATTTCCAGTTTCAAAGCAAGTTTCAGTGACTGCCTCAGTTACAGTCATAAACAAAGTCGTAGTTGCTGGGCTCCTTTGGGATAGGTGGGGGAGCATCTGGGATCTGTATATTTTCCAAGTCAAGGAGGCGTAGCTTTATCTCCATGCTGAGCAGTGTGTCTAAGTCATTCCGTGTTAGATCACTCAACATGTCCTTCCCAAGGAGGGCGTTCAACCCATCGGTCCATACACAGTACTGCATAGGAAAAGGATAAAAACTATCATTAATAGACTTTTCATACACAAACTGCTTGTCTGGCCTGGTCCTCTACAGGTATTGCTCCCACAGGGACTTACAAAGAGACCTAAAATTAGGTTGATGAATTTTATTAGCTCATATAATGAAGATGGCATGTTTCACTGAGCTGCTCAGAAAATGGAAAAACAATTCCATAAAAATGGGAAGAAATGACAGTATTTAGTTGTTTGACAATTTGCTATCTCCTCCAAACTTCTTGTTGAATGTTCTTCAGCAGTTATGGGAGTTATATATAATCTAGGACAATGAACCTCTGGATAAATTTCCTTTACTCCTCTTATTCTCTTTCCCCAGTACTTATTAAAAAAGCCTGATTATCTTACATTAACTAAACTTTTAATTCCATGACAGTTAATTTAGGTGAACTGAATCTCACCCCCAAATCCTTCTTGACTGTTTATGAAATCTTGTACTATCTAGTTTTATTGTGGTTTGCTTTACTATAGATTAAGTGGTATCAGTTGACTTGCACAAAGATAGTCTCACATATCTATGCTTACTTTACCCCTGTTTTACATGAAATAACATACTGCAAAAACATGTCAGATAATGCTGTATCCTTCATTAAAATTAAATGTCAAGCTGCTTGGGTGTAATATTAAATGCTGCAAATGCTGAACTGACCTCTAAAACCTTTTCCTTACTGTTAGCTTTTTCCTAATAGAAGATGCCATCTTTCCCAACAGCTGACAGCTTGTGATAAACGTGGGCTGAATAACCATTTTAAATCAGCAACAAACCCAAGGGAGATTGGTGATCTAGAGTCAAATTCTATTGAATAAGTCACTTTCATTTATTACTACAAGCCATTTATTCAACTATGAACAGAAGTACTCAAATGCTGTCATCTCAAAATAAAGATTTCAATCATGAACTTGTGTCCTAGTTTGCAGGAGAAAAATTAAATCAACTGTAGCCGCATTTTTATCTTACAAATACTTCTGCTGGATTTCATGCCAAAAAATGGATTTTAAATTTAGCTGACCATTTGCTACACGATACCGCCAAGTTTAAAGATAGCCATGGTTGACTTCATCCCACAGCAGAAATGAGGATTATTTTTAAGGAAGAGAGAGAAACCCCTCTCTTGGGGTATGTCTTCATTCAAAAAAAGGGCATATTTTAAAAATAGTATGGGTTAACACACTTCAACATCCAAAATGAAATTCGACCCATTTAAATCAGTGACAAAACAGTAGCAGAACGAGGATTTCACCCAGGGTGTTGGCAAGTAAAGCTGCAGCTTTAACATGAGATTAGCTATATAGAAGAGACTTTAGAGTTCAGGCTGTCCTGCTAACAAGTACTAAATAAACAACTTAGCCTGCCAATTCTAGGCTGTCAAAGTGTGCCACTGAAGAGTTTTAAAGCATGCAATTTTTGTGGAGTGTATGTAGAACATCAGGAAAAGAAAGAAGCTATCCTAGAAATGTAGTTATTTTTGAACAGACTATAATCTTTTATGATGGACTTGAAATCTTTCTTTGGGAGAGTTTTCCCCAAATTCATTATGAGGAAAGGAACATAAAAGCAAAAGGCTCTGCTCAGGTTACAGAAGCACAAAGCATCCATTCAACAGATGCAGCCCCTGACATAAATCGTCCATCACCTGCTCAGCGAGTATGGCCAGTGCTTTCTCTGGGGAGGAGTCCCAGAGGACTAGAAAGCAGAACTGCAGTTTTCTCCTCTTCCAGATATAACTCATTCAGGGCCCACAGAAACCAAATTCTGTCCACAATTCAGATTAATGCAATGGCCTGGAAAAGGGGCTTCCTCTCTAATCTACATATTGGCAAGTGCATCTAATTAAACTCCTGTACATTTTGAGCAGAGAGACATCCTAATGAGATGGTGGAAAAACAGGCATTCATTCAGAATCTTTTTTCTTTTTAATATGCAAAAGAGACTAAGATCCACTGAAAAATTAATTTATGAGAGATTCGTTTTCATAAAACTCTAATGAAACCTAATTATGGCCTCCCTCATCAGTTTCTCTGTCAAAAATCAAGGATAAGATTAATCCACCTTTTTGCTATGTAGCTGAAACCAGTTATTATGTATTTAAATGAAAAACAAATACAATGGAGTGATCTCACAGTACTGAATCCTTTGGCTACCAGTAACTTCCAGCAGATGGCTAAGGGAATTGCCAAACATAAGTGTGCAAGAATGAGGTCCAAATCTCAACAATCCTGGTTCAGTAATGAGATTTTATTAAAGAATTGCCTTGGGAGTCAAGAGAGTGGAACTAGAAAGGTTGTGCAGGCTTCATCCATCTGGATGCAGCCCCAAGCAACCTGGTCTGAGCTCATCGCTGACCTGCTTTGAGCAGGAGGTCAGACTGGGGACAGCTCCAAGGTCCCTTACAACCAGAATTATCCTATGATCCTAGTTCAGTTTTTATTTTTAGGATACACTCAATTCCCACCTTCCAACTTACTCTACAATCACGAGGACTACAGAAGTACTTAAAAAACCCTGCAAGTCTGACCTGATATCGCCAGGTACTAACATCATTCCTGAAAGCTTTCCAAATCTTGAGATGCCACCAACAAATCTCCCAGATTGACAGTGCTGCTAAACTAGCACTTCCATTGACAGGCACCCCAGTTACTTTGGTGAAGAGTCACGGGGTTCACAACATGCCACTTTGGCTTTCCTTCTGGGTGCTTCCTCCAAACACGTGCATTTTCTGCTTTAATCACAACTCACTCTTCTGCAGACCATGGAAAAGTACAGAGGAAGTGAGATGTCCTTTTAAAAACTTTCATTTGGGAACTGTCAAGTGGCAGCAGAGACGGTTGCCTCCGGTCATTTTTTTGAACATATTAATTTTATTTTGAAGAAGTTGCACAAGATCAGAAAGAGAAATAAAGATGATAGGTGTTTTAACACAATCATGAGCAATTAGGTTAGTGCATGCCACTGCTGCTGCCCGTCAGTGGGGTGCCTTAGCAGGTTTTGAATATTCAGACCATTAAAATCCACTTGTAGCTATAAGCTATATTTGAGATATAGTGGCTGAAAAAATTGTTGATTTTCAAGACCATTTCCTCTTATGAGCTGAAACAGTCTAGAATTCAGTTTCTGGAGAATTTATACCAGAAATCATCGAACATATGTTCCGTTCAGAGGATGAAGACAATTATGCTTTGCTTGGAATTACAGCGGTACATTGTGCCTGGGATCCTATTGCTGCTTTCTCTTACATGAAAACTGACCAGCAAATACTTCTCCAGAATGAACATACTTGAAAATGACACTCAAATATTAATCCATAGGGAAACCCAAATGAGCATAACTGTACTTCCTCTCCTAAAATTAACATTTATTTGAAGGTTTCAGTTCAGAACTGAAAATGTTGAAGCAGTATAACTAAATACACTTAACTTGTAAAACAATGTCATGCACTTTATTAACACTACAGTATAATGCAGCTTAATGCAATTTTCTGTAGTTCATCATCTCAACAGTGTTCTGAATTAAGACCAAATGTGATAACACAAAATAAGTGTGTAAATGTAACACCAACTCTTCTTGCTTTAGAAATAAGAAGGATTTTTTTTAATATAGTGTATTCTGCTAAACCTTTACTTGAAAGTTCTTTGAGAGAAACACATCCAATTAGGCTTCCACACAATTAGGCAAATTAATCCCATCACCTCCCAAAAGGCAATGATGTTGTCTGTTTTCTTGTGTTGTTTAGTAAGAGAAGGGAGCAGGGAAGGGGTTGTCATTCATCCTTGCTATTGGTATTTACACTGTCTTTATACAAGTGAAAGCCACTGCAAAACGCTTCCCAGTGGGGATGGAAGAGAGAGGGCCTTCTATGATCACATGTCATGAATGGTCTTAAGCAATGTGACACTAAGGGGACATGCTATTCTGGAGAGCACAAGTCTGTGGCTGAAATTGAGACCTAATGATGTTATAACCACCCCTGATTATGTTGGCATTGTCAAAATGAGCTGAGACTGGTAGTGATTCTTTGAAAGTTTGGCTGTAAAAATCCCCAGGGTTGAACTAAAGTTCATTAAAGTGAACACACAAAAAAGTTCTCCAGTGTCTACTAAAGTAGAGTAGACCAAAAGAAATCCATTACATCAGGAAATGATGAGCAAGACCTGTGGAACTGCAAGGTCTGCCTGAGCTCTCTCATTTCTCTTTCTTATGGCTCATATTTCAGGAGGGCTTAAAAATCCTGATCTTTAATACAAATCATGTTCCTTCTGTGGCTCAGATATGCAAGAAAATTGCATAAGGTCTTGTTCCTATACTAATTCCTTGGCTCTCACTTTGTTTTGAGACATGACACTGATTTAGATGGACTGTACTCTGGGCCAAGATGCCCATTCTTATGTTCTTACAAAGCTGTCTCTTGCCTTAAAGCAACTCATATGGCTTCAAAAAAAATTTCTGTACTCTGAACTTGACTTACCTCATGCTTATCTGGAGCAATGAAATTCAACTGCCCACTTGAGTCATACAGTATAGAGAAAGCAAGCTCTAGCACCTCCTGGAACAATACAAAGAAACACATATTAATGCTGTATGAGAGAGGTATTCACACATTCATGTCTCTCTTTCTTTCCTATCCCTTATTCCCCAAACAAGTTGAAAAATAAGTTACGGCACTCTCCTGTCTGGACAAAGCTGAGCAGTACCAAACTACTGCAAGAGACTGGCACAGCAAGAACTCCAGCACAGATGATTAAGCCAAAATAAACTCACCCACCTCAGTACTGACTGTAGCTCACGGGATCATGGATTACTTTAGCATTTGAGTTTAAATTTGAGCTAGGCAATATAGTGAGGACTATAATCAATATAATGCCTAATAATACACTTGCAACAAACTCTTCATGAAGGCTCATATTTTTTTCCATTTGTATAGATTAAACTTGGAAGTTCTGCAAGGTTTGATTCCCTGTGTCAAAAATATTGCCAGGGCAATTAATATCCTGGTATGTACTTATGTTCTTTTCACTGCTGGAAATGTATTAGATTATTCACTCTCAGGAGATTTCTGTAATTTTGTTTCTACCTGAACCAGAATCAGCAGCCTCAGTCAAACCAAACTGTCTGGGTTACTTAAAGACCCAAATGAATTTCATGAAAGGAAAAAACAATCATCTTTTTTCTCCCTAAGCATTGAAGCTGGAATTGTAAAAGGTGCCTAAGTGAATTCCTCAAGCACTGACCTTCCCTAAAAGTCACCTGGACCTGGGTTCCTATGGGAAACCAAATCAATCTGAACAAATAATGAACTTCCAGTGACCAGCAGGGAGCATACAAAGATGTTGTCATATTATGGTTATTGCACGCATCACTACGAGTGCCACTATAAGGATTTTGCAACTGTAAGCTAGCTGATATAGATATATTAACTGTGGAAAAAAGACCCTGCTACATAGTACAGTGCTGACTTGTAACTATGATCTGTACCACGTGTCCTGTTCTTTTTGCCTCCTGACTTCCTGAGCCCCATCACACTGATGACTTTTGCTGTCTCTCAGCTGACAACAGTCCCTGCACTGCCAGCAGTGACAAGAGAATGGCTTCTTACATTTGCTACACTAAGTTTTAAAATGGAAGAATTGACTGCAGAGACTGCAGCATAAATATTGCTCTAGATTTCTACCCCTAATCTCCTGGTCTGAAACTAGACATAGGAATTTGGATTTCAGTAAGGGTTATTTCGGTTTTGAACTTGTGTGATTAAGAGCAGAGTCTGAATCATAAAACTTGCAATCTTTACAGATAAGCTTGGATGTTAGAGGTCAGGCTTCTCATGGGAAATATTCTTGGTTTTCTTGAGTTTAGTTACTAGGTTCAACTTGCTGTATTGCCAGGCTACAGGAGACAAGGCTGTGTTAAATCCCCATGGAAGGTGCAGATACTAATAGTGCTGGTGCAATCAGCAAACAAATGGCTCAGGGCTCACAGAGCCTTTCTGTGTTGTAGGCATGTCTCTCAGCCACACCTTATTAAGAGTGATGTTCCTCATTACAGAAACAGATCTACCTCTGCCCACATGAACCTGGCATTATCCCCTCAGATAGTGTTATAAATTACTGGCAGAACATGCCAAGTAATGCAACTAAGGTTGTGAAAATAAAATGTAGCACTGAAACAAGGGCTTGTACTGCTATACTATGATGTTTCTGAAGGTCATTTGCTATACTATGATGTTTCATAGAGGTCAACAATCCTACAAGCCTGATCTCTGTATATTTGTCCTTTGGGAAATTCCAAGGAATTTAATTTCTTCACCTCAAAGAAAGGAAAAGGAGAACAAAAATCTCTGCTTGGAAGAGGAATATATCAGGGAGCCAAAGTTTTGGTCATTTCCAGTCAGGCAGAGAGTGAGAAAAGACCACCTTAGGGCACCAAGCTTCCCTTTCTGGGGAAAAGTGTGAGTTTGTCAGCCCTGGCGACCGTTCAGCTTCTTTGCTGGCTTCTGTGCACACTAAAGGCTTGAGAATTACAGCTTCTGGGTGGCAGCATCACTGTCACCTTATACATAGCAAACTGATAAGGAAAATGGAAGCTTAAGGAGCTGGAGTTGCCAACTGGCCCTCCACACTGACAGCGGTCTCAGTGGTTGAACTGGCTGACTTGTCAGAGACCCCACCAGTTTTGTTACATTATCATCAATGACAAGGAGGAACTGGCAATTCTTAAAGGAAAACTGGTCAGTCTGTATCAGCCATCTGTGGTTTTCTCTTCCCTTTTCTGTTCTACTTCTCAGCCTTTCTTAAAGTAATTTTCCACTCCAGCCTTTTTCATCCACTCCAGCCTTTTTCACCACTTTCTTTTTCTCTCTGGTCTTTTTTCTCTCACATTTCCTCCACCTTGTTCCTTCTCTCTTTGTTTTGTTTTCCTCCTCCCGCACCTCAATCTGCTGAACACACTCCTTTGGCACTTCTAACTTCTTCCACCCTTGCAAAAGTCAGACCTCTCCTTCCCTACACGCTTCTCAAAGGTGGCAACATCAGGACCCATGATGTGCCTCTCTTTTGAACTGTACTGAAAACAGGGAACAAGAGACTCTGCAACTGCAGGCTGATACTTTCCACTCCTTGGTTTCAGCTCTATGGGGAAAGCGGTTGTAGGTAGTAGGAAGGGAAGGTTTCTCTCCTGTGCCCAGAGCTTCTCTCACCCCCAGTCTCCTCTGGCCCCCGACACAGGCCAGAGACAAGCTATTTTTCACAAACAGGCATTTTAGGTGCTTGTGGCTGTGTGATCCCATACAGATGGAATGACCTCACTATGTTCTGCCTACTCTGTCTTCAACAGCCTCAAAACTCCCACGTCTTTACTGAAGGCTGAGACCTTGCCATGTTGAGTTTTCTTGTCAGAGTCAGAAGATCCACCCCAAAGAACCACCTAGGTAGGTAGTGGCAGGGAACTTTTTTAAACAACATGAAATAGAAGAGAATCTTCATTCAACAGGGAAGTGAGCAGAATCATTTCAGCTAACTATAAAGGCACAAAGCCTGAAACCTGCCACATCTGCAAATAAAGGATGATAGAAGCACACTTTGAAATATCTGGGAATGTTTTTTCCAGATTCTCTCATGCTTTCTTTTGAAGACCGCAAAATCTATTTAATTTCTTTAAAATTCACTAATATTACTTAAGAGTCAGAAATGAGGACTTAAAAATTTAACCTAATTTAAAAACACAAGTAAGATGAACAACAATGGATTCAGGTCTGGTCCTATCAAGTTGTTCCAGCTTCATATGCATGCAAATTCCAATTCAGTTTAACTCTTATTTACTTCTAAATCATCCCACTGGAAAAATAATGGCCATGTGCTGGCAAATGGAGAGACACTGAAGCCTTTGTTATGGACATTTTGCCAATTCCAGCTGTGCTTGTAGCATGGCATTCTGCCAGTCAATTTTCTTTTCTGTCAATGAATAAACATTAAGGTGGTTGTTATATATGTACAAAGAAAGCACAGGACCAAAAGGCCTCTTAAAAAATATATCGATTGTGAAATTTCAGAAAGTGAAAGGTTTCATACACTAAATTCAACTGAATTGCGTTCTGTGTGTTGGTTTTTTAAAATTTTAATTTCATAATCCATATTAACTTGGTACACTGCAAACAACGATGTCAGTTAAGCAGTTGCAATGTTGTGCATGACAGTTTGATTGGGATGATAGCTAATTTCAAAAACTTTGTGCTTCCCAGAGGAAGAAACAAGGAATTGAGGAAATAAAAGAAAAACAACAACAACCAAACCATCAAAAACCCTGTACCACATCAGAATTAGCAAAAACATCGAAATTATCATTGCCTTGGTCACAAACAGAATGCTCCAGGCAAGGACGCAGCCATGCCATCTATCAATTCCTGGTTTTCACAATCTCAGGCAGAAATTTTATACCAGTCGAAAGCAATTTTACCTAAGGAAGTGGGGCCACGCTGAGAGTTGAGGACAAACTGATCTGCAGCACTGCTATTTAGCATTAAATACTATCTAGACATTACTGCTTCATAATGATGACACATTTCCATCACTGCCACCCACTGCTTTCCATCTTTCCGTTTTGTGTGGACATATGAGTGCTAAGACAAGGAAGAACTCAAAATACTTTATATGTATCATATAAATGCACAAGCCAAATGCTGTTGATGGTTCAGCTGCAACATGACGTAGGAATCGTACGCAATCTATTGTGCTCGCGTGTGTGTGTTTGTGCCCTGATTCAGAAAATCAACAAGGAAAAATACTCCCGGGACTTTTTCCTCACTTGGCACAACTTTTTAATTTCCTACCATGTACAGCCAATGCTGAAAGGAGATGACGGTATCCTGAGAGAATTAAAGCAACTTCAGTGTATGAGAAACAATTGCAAAAAATACTCAAGATGCTCTGCCTATCTGTGCATAGTAAAGGAAAGAAAAGTTGCAGCTCTGAAAGTGAATTTTATTCTCCAAGTGTTGAAGCAGGAACTCTTAACTTCACTATTTTGTCCATCAAACTCTCTTTCTTGTTGGACCTAAAATTTCGCAGTTTCAGATAACTAGAAATTCTGATTCAAATCTTCTGATCTGGTTCTCAGACCTCTCAGGGTGTTGTTCTAGGTCAGACTGAACACCAGTAGAGTCTCACTGCTACTCGTAAGGTCAGAGAGCACCACCTGATAGAAAATTTAAAACCATACCTCATATAACATACTATAGTATGAAACCTTCACCTCTAAAGATGCCAAACTTTGGAACCCCACTTCTTCTTGATGTGGTGACCATTCTTACAAACAGAAACTTGGCAAGATTCTGGCACTGTACCATTTTAGTGCTTAGTGCTACTGTTAGCTTACAGTTCTTGATCTGAAACTGTGAAAGGCAGCATAAAACTAATTTAAGGTGAGTATGGTTTCCTACACATTATTTCCCAAATGCAGTACTTAATATATCTTTACAAGCCTCATTAATTGCCCAGGATTTACCTTACATCCTTTTGTTTGCAATTGTTCTTCTACCTGACTGGACCTGACGGTATCATCAACTGGACATTAACTGCAATTTTAGCAGGTTTCACTGAATGTGAGCTCATCAGAGAACCAGGAACAAACCAGTTATTTATCAGAGACAATATAGGAGCAGGTACCAACAGCCATTACTGCTTTGGTTTAGAGGTACTACTAAAGACTCTTCTAACTGTGCTCTGAGCATATCACACAATGCACATCTGCCATGAAATATGAATGAAGGAGGGTTAGGCTGTCCAAATAATTTAACTCAAATGGTCTGAGGTGAAAACGAAGGGTGTGCATACATGAAAACATGGCAGGCTGGAATGAAAAATACCTGTATTACTTCAGAGAAGGTCAAGTTGACAAGCTTTGTATTCTGCACAGTACGTGTTCATAACAACTTGAGAACTATACCTTGTTTTGTTTAAGAGCTCCTTTCTCCTTCATGTGTGGGCAGTCTTTCCCAGTCACAACAGCTTTTATATCTGCCACTGGCACTGCATTAAAAAGAAACAAAATCAAAACCCAGAAAATTAATTATAACCAAGGTGTGTAAAAGCTACAGGATGTAAGAGGAGGCAAGACCGATGTGTTAAAATTGCCATTTCCTTCGCCATTTCCAGCCTTTTGTAAGAGAGAAAACTGGAAGAAAACAACTAAAATAGGAACCAATGAGTCTTGACAAAATCTCAGGCATCTAGATAAAAATATGAGAATGCTTTTTCTTGCCTATTGAGACTATTTTGGGTAAGAGTGTTTCATATAAAAGTGTACATGAGTCTGGACAGTATTTATCCGTACTCCTGTGTCTCAAAAACATAGTTTTCTGCCTTACTAATGTAATACGCCTGCTCTGTTGTTGCTCTTTCCTAGGCATTAAGGTAAAGTCTTTGCTGGAGAGACCTTGCTGGGCAAGCTGGACCCTATTGCACTCAGTTAAAGCTTTTAAAGCCTGTATGAATTTTTAAAATAGTTTTCTATTTCACTCCCATCAGCAGTTTAGTTGCTTTCTGGTACCAAAAGGAATAAGGAATACTAATGTTTATAATGAGCCATTCCAATTGCTTTAAAATGTGAAGTGATCAGAAATAACTGGGGAAAAAAGAAGGTAAGAAAAAAATATTGGAATCTGCTGCCACTCAGAGTCACTCACAGAGTGAGGTCACTAAAACATAAGAATAAATTTCTCTGAGTTTCAAGCAAAAGTCAATTTTTCCAAGAGTAATTACATTATGGGAATCCATATGCTCCACAATACAATATGGTCACTAAGTGACAGTTTCTACAATCCATAAATAATACATTATCCTTGTGGCTGCGTAAAAGCATTGTATCTATAGAACCGCACAATAATATGAAAATCTGTTACTGCCCAGTTCTTTACAAACTCTAATGGAAATACTGGAGAGGAGGAATACATTTTCCCTTCTACTGGATACAGCAGCACTATATATTTTATGACAGATTACCTCAGCACTATGGTCAAATGGATAGCATGAGATATAATAGACATTTTTAAAGGACTTGCTTTGCATGAAAAACAGAAAGAGGAAATCATTTGCTCTTCACTACTCAACTTTCCTGCCTTTAGTCTCAGCATTTTATACTGTGGGCTTGCTGAATTTTTACGTCTCTGACATTCCTCTACTTTTTGGTGAAGAAGAGATATTATTTTTGGGAGGAGAGGGTTTGCCCTAGGACAAACTGGGAAGTAAAGGAGATATTTGACTGCAACTATGGTAGAAAGGTCTTCTTAAGAAGAAAGAGTTCCTGCCACTTGCTGAAGATGCCCAGAAAAAACCCCAGTTTCTCTGTTTGCATAAGGTAGGGTTTTCTGAAGTTAGATCTCTCAACCAAGAAAGATTTTCTCCAGGTTTTCATACACTTGATCTCTGTGATCTGGAATGCAGTTACTATGGGAGATCACAGGCTGGCGTGACATCCTGATCTTTATGTATCTGGAACTTGGCTTACTCCTTGCTTTGGAAAAATAGAATCAAAGACTTAAGAAGGTATCAGAAGCTGACTAGAAGATGCTGGAGATGCTGGAGGGCATGAGCACAGATGTGATGTGCTCACAACAGATGAAGCCCCAAGAAAGAGGACGGTTGTTTTTTGTCCCAGATGGAGTCTGTGTGGCTTGTTAACTCTGCCAGCCTGAAGAGAAGGGTGACATTCACAGAAGTGAAAAGGTTAAACCCCCCCCCATTTATTTTTGGAGATAAACACCATTCAGGCTTGGCAAGGAGCACACAAAATGCCCTATGCTGCTTCTCTTGGTCCTGTTTTCTTACCCACCTATTCCCTTTCATCTGTTGACCTGTTTCCACATGCTGACAAGTTGTCACCATATGCAGACTTTAAGAGACCAAAAATCAATATAAGTCTATTAAAAAAAAAAAATCAGAATATTTCTGAAAAGTATTCAGTAAAATTCCCAGGCCAGTTTGGTCTGATACAGTTTCAAACAATAGTGCCACTTTATAACCTCGTGTCTTGCAATATTCTCAACTTTGTTTAATTAAACTCTATCTATTGTGGGTAGCACTGTGGTAAATCTTATATCCTTCATAGCCTGAAAACCTGAGACAATGATGAAATAACCATCTCTTTGTCAAACTGCATGGGTATCTGCTCTGCCAGAAGGCATGCAGAGGGAATGTGTGGGTCTGGCCCAGTGGTTTCTAAAGTAAGAGCCTTCTGCCCCCATGGGATTCTGACATTCCTGAAGAGGCTCAAGAGCCTATAGAAAATGCACATGCAAGATGAAGCTCACAGTCAGGTTCAGGGGTTTGTTCATGGAAGCATACTCAAAGAAAACAAATCTGGGAATTGCTAGCCTTGTAACTGTGCCCACGTTTCAAGTGTGACTTTCATCCTTCTGTCATCCTGACACTACTATAACGTTCAACAGCTATTTCTCTAAGCCTTGTCCATGAAAACAGCCTCCTCCCATGCCAGTGCAGCAATGTGAGACCCTGTCCTACATTCTGTCAAGTCTGCAGTATGAGCGTGGAACATCCTCGAGGCAGTCAGTAAGGCAATGAAAACAAGGGAATGTACTGTAAACTGCCAGGGCTCCAGCATCAGACAGGCTCATCCCTCTTTCCCTCCCAGAATGCATCTGGGAGCACTTGAAATTTTCAAAAGGTGCTGCCTGGAGACAGGCTAGGGCAGGAAATTTTAAATCACTCCTCAATTTTCAGGCTAGAAAAATTTCAAACTTCTGAAAAATTAATCTTTCTGCCATTCTGTGAAAGAAGTGGAGCTACCAACTAAAACACTTGTATAAGCGTGTCTAATTTGATAATGCAAAGAATGTTCAGAAAAGAACAAAAAGAAATCATTCCCTATTCAATGCTTGATTTCCTGACGTCACCTCCCAGTGGCAGAACTACACCAGTCATTATTTCCATTAGCATAAAAAAGTTTCTCAGGATTGTATGTTAAACCTCTAAACCTCATGTTTAAGGATCAAGGAGAGTATGTTTTTCTGAATGACTCCTTTTATCTATAAGAAAAATCCCAGTAAATCCCCTGGTAGCAGTTGTAACAGAGGTTTGTCCTCTCCCAGCTGGGTACACAGAAATGGTGAAGTCCTCTCAATACTGTTCATGTATTGAGAGCAACATGTCATCATTAAGTCCACTCCTCACAATAAGGAAAAAGACCTCTGCCTGCCATGTCTTTCTCCTCCAGTCACTGTACTGTTTGTTCCCATGGATAGGAAATGCTTCTGAATATGCCCAAGTATTTTTATTTTAATCCACAGCTAGATAAGCAATGAAAATTAACTGTGTTCCTCCTCATGAAAGACATGACATTTCCAAGCTGAATGAAATTATTAACTCATTGAAGAGCTTAGGTCAGTCCTCACACACACTTGCCAAACCCAGGAGAGTAGCAGGACCAAATGTCCTCTGCTCTCTATCTTCATAAAGAGAGCTGTTGATAATGTCCCATATTAAGAGAAACCTACTACAAGTTATAAAGAAGAACTGGCATAAAAGAAGCAAAAGTGTCACAATCTTTGTGCATGACTTACATTTATCTTGCAAGGAATCATGAGGAACTTCTCCCTGGGGACTTTCTTCCAAGTCTCCGTAGTGCAAGACCTTGTGATTAGGTGAAAGTCGACAATACCAAAATTTGTCTGTTAAAATAAACACATTAAACAAGGTCATTAACATGTCCTCATCACCAGTATCAATAGCATAGGAGAAAGCTTACTTAAACAAGATGCTACAGGGAAGGCCTGTTTTTTCTTTCAGGACAAGAAATGTGTGGGGTTATGGAAAGTGGGGCAGGGACTTTCCTCAGTAATTTTACTTCATTAACTGAAGCTGGCATTAATCCACAAGTTTTTTTTATTGACTTAGTCACTGGCTCAAAAAAAATACTAGCAGGAAAAACTGACTTAGTTTTAAATGGTATTACATACCCTGATGGACAGAAGACTGGCAAAGTAACCAATGCTTTGAGTGAATAACTTAAATGTACCCATAAAAGCTTCATTTTTAGCACCCACTATATTAGCACCCAATGTGAAAATTAAGCCCTGCCAGCTGTCTTGTGTGGGACACCCAAAACCTGATACATTTGAAATATCCCATACTTTATGAAAATCATGACTCATGTGTTTTTTTATAGACATAGGAGAACACCCCCATATTTATGGAGGGACTGGACATAATAAACACATAAAGACTTGAAAAGCGGACGTTAAGTCCCTTGTCCTATAGATAACTCACAAAGGTATGTGTGACCATGCAGTCCACATCCCAGTTTGCATTTCAGTCCTTCCTAGGAGATGTACATTTACATCTCCTGACAACCCATGCTTCACAGGATATAATCCCCCTTAACAATATCTGTTAAAATCTGCTCTTGTGAAGAACATCACCTTTGCAGAGCTGGGCCAACACACTACCTTGTGCGCAAGGATGGTGCTTGCCAATTCCCTTTCTGAAATGGCAAGAAAGAGGTTACCCCTCCTTGTCAGAGCCCTTTCTATTCAATAAGTAGATCACATAACATTAAGCTGTCAAGAATACAATCTTGTTACATCCAAGCTATAAATCTCCAAAAGCTCAGAGCAAGGCTACATGTTAAAATGCCAGCGGAGGGGGGCAGAGGGCTTCTCTGACTCTGTGCTTCTCTTGTACTGGCAGTGCTGATGCTGTGCCAAGCAGCAGCCTGAGGGACAATTTAGGGGAAATGTTAGCACTGACACAGCCCTGCAGTGCTGCAATCGCTGGGAGCAAGCAGAGCCACAGTTTGGATAAAACATCGGAGTAGCTGTAGAACCACCAGAGCCAGCATATGTGAGCTCATTTGGAGTGTTAGCAAAGGCAGGGTTTCCTGGCTCTGTTAGTAAAACATTGGCTTCATAGATCCAGCCTCTTTCTGAAGGACACTCCAGTTCCCTGGCCAGTCATTTAAAATGCAATGCAGTAAATCAGAAAGAGGCAACTGAATGGCAAAAATGGGCTTTCGCATGCCCTTTGAAATTTCTTTGTCGTGGCAGGTAAAAATGTTTGAGGGAAAAATCCCATACACTTCAAACCACTTCCTGAGTGTGCAACCCCTTCTACAAAAAGGTTTCAAAAAACTTTACAAACTTTTGGCAAAGGTTTAAAAGGGCAATGGGAGAGATTCCGGTTATCTACCTCACAGGCATGCACAACACTGAAAGATTTCTGGTAGAGAGCCTGAGATTATGATTCTGTCATGCATACAAAAAGAGCTGCTGAAATGTAAGCATCTCTGGACTGTAAGAGGTACATACAGTGTGGCATAGTATGGGATCAAGAAGAAGACCTCACTTACAAAATTTTTGTAGGGATCTGAAACTAGAGCAAGCAGGAGCCCTCATTCAGCAGACTCTCATCTGAAGAGCATATACACACACAAAGAGAGCATATACACACTTGTTAGACAGTTTGTGTATCTCAGAAGAATGCGTGTGAAAATTTTCTATATTTATACCTTGTATAGGGAACCCAATGCTCAAAAAATATACCCCATTAAATCTGATGGTAGACCGTTATGCCTAAAGAAAAGCCTCTAGTAATTGTAGCAGGAGGCTTTCATATCTAGCTTTCACTGCAACCTCATTGTTTATTAGGACATACAAAGGAATATTGCTTTCCAATTCTAAAATTAAAACAGCAATTTTTTCTGAATAAAACCCAACATGGTTTCACTACCTTCTCAATGACCTGGGCAAAAAGATGGTGTAACTGAAAAAAAAATTACCATTGATCCCTTTCAATTTCTCACAAATGGGGCTGATGTTGTTAGCAAGGGTTTGGCTCTTTAATCTCTGAAGGGTTAGTGTTTTGATAACCTCGGTTCTCTTTGAATGCCCTACTTCAAAATAAAAAGAGGGGAAAACCCCTCCATGAAAATGTCTTACTTCATTTTAGGAAGGGGTGGCTTTATGGTTAGAAACCCAAGCTCCAATGGCATGAGGAGCCTTTCACAGCAATTCCCCATAACCCAAGGTTAATTAAAAACTAATAGCCATAGACCGTAGGTTGAAGCATGCCCGTCACAATTCTCCTGTGGGCTCACTAATAACTGCTGCTGTGCCACAGGCTTGCTGACAAGGGAAAAGGCCTTAAATGAAAGCTACAAGTGGAACTAACAAGGTTTCCTCAACCACAGCTACTAAATGACTGCACCAGCCCAGCTGAGGAGGGTGATCAGCACGTTAGCGATGTGAAGCAACCCTTGCTTCTACAACCACCTCAGCCTTTCCCACTTAGGTATTTTCAGCTGTACATGATGCTACAAAGAGTGTATCAGAAAATATCCCACTCACATGACATCTCAGTGCCTTGAAGGAGAACAGTTTTAAACATGATGGATACTATTTTACTGTAGTGCAGGTGCTGAACACAATTTTATTGGAAAAGTAGTGTGTTGAATAATGCTGCAGTCAAAATAAAAATTACTTGAAATTTCTTCTACTGAGAAAAAGGGTGAAGAAGTCTTAATTACAGAACATCACAGAGGAAGTGGCCAGCATTTACTCTGAGCTTTAAATTGATAAACAACAGCAACAACAAGAACCCCAAACCAACCAACCAATCAAAAGCAGAATTAAAAGCTCTTTTCTACCACATTTTGAAAGTGGTGTTTATAAAACAAAAACTGTCCAAACCCTCCAGAACTCTAAAGCCCAAGTCCACAGAGTTGAAGTGCCACATGAGGCTTTAAAGACAGAAAAGGCATTCCTCAAAAGACCCGGTACTCCACAGCTAGCAGATCTGTGTGTATGTGCACAGTTGGAGTGGGGTAACTGTGTATTCAGGAAGCAATGGGGTTTGTTTTGTTTTTAGGCCCAGACTTATGAATTTACCCCAAAGACTAAGTCCCTTCTATGAACCACAACTCTCATTTTGTATCCAGTGTTATTATACCTGCCTCTGTAAAACTCCTCCTCAGAGCAAGCAGCTGTAGGGGAAGGCAGTTGCTAACCACAGAGTCTTTAGAGATGATGTGGACTTGTGATTTCATCACAATTTTTGGACACTACATTATTTGACTTTCCGGTGAGTCCTTATGTCTTTTACCTCAATGACCATTGATGCAGTCAAATTAAGGTGCTAGAAATTCTTCTTTGGTAAACAGGATTAATCATTCTTGGTTTTTACCTGGAAAGTTTTCAAACAAATTTTTATCGTTTTCAGAAAATTGCTAGAGCAGCCAGTGGGTTAAACATATCACAGCACATTGTTGAAGATTTGTGCTGGTTTGAAAAAAAACCACCACAAGATTATAGATGAGGTTAAAAAAAATCCTAAATAACAAAATCAGCTACAATTTGGCTACAAGAGTAATATTCCAAACTGTGAACAAATAGTAGAGCACAGAACATTTTGCTGACGGGCAACAGAGTGCCTGGCCATTTACACAGTGTGTTTCCAAGTACATTAATGGCCAATGACTCATATGCCCTTAACAATACTATTCCAGGCAAAGAAGTGCTGTGGTTAGAACAGAAGTGCTCTTTTGTTAGAATCCAGGGAGAAAATAGATCAGATATGCATGGAGAGAAGTCTGAGAGTATACCTTTTTTCCCAAGATATGCTCGAGATTACTAAAGAAGCTTTCGGTCCAAAGAAAAATTTTCTCACAGACTTAGCAATAGGAACATGCTTTTAAATATATCCATGAAAACAAATGTATTTGTGTAGATTTTAGATATATGTATATGGGCTCATCCTTTCTCTTTCATTGTATTGTTTTTCTCTAATACAGCTGTAGTGATATTTTCACTTGAACTGCTTTAATAAAGCCAGGAGGCTCTCCAAATGACTGCCGAATAACTGACCTGTGGCAATGTTGGAGGCATGTTTGTTTAAATGGTTCCTCTCAGCAAGACACGCACTCACAGAATATTATGTTTTTTGTGAGACCATAGAGGGTAGGATGAAGTAGCAGCAGAAGAGAGCTTGGCAGAAAAAAAGACAAAAGTGTGTGTTGTTGTTCAGAAGTGTGAGTTACTTATCCTAGCAAGAGTTGGAAAACCTGTTTTCACTAGACTTTTTGCTTTAATTTAAGCTTTCTCTTTCCAGATTACTTCCATGGTGCCTTGTGTTTTTAATTTAATGGTGTGTATCACCGGGGTTTCCTTCCCTTCCAAAAATTACTGTTTAACCAACCTCATCTTTGGCTGCAAAAGCACTTCAATAACATGCAATTTCTCTATAATCTTTATAAAGCTAAAAGAGGAATTTATTTCCAAGAGTGCACCCAGCAACATATACTAGAAGTGTACTAGATGACAGCATCAGAGGTATCTATTATCTTCAATAAAATGCCTTTATCTGCTACTTAGCTCTACTGGAAATAATAACCATTGGGTGTGTGGAGTGCTTTGCAGGTTTTTGCTTTAGTCTTCTTCCCTTTCTTTTAGGAATTATCTGAGGAAGGAGAAAGCTGAAGAGGTCTATCTGTTCAGTGAATGTTCATGGTCCAGGAACAAAGTGGGGATTTGCAGAGCTTGATGATCTGCTGTTGAACAATGGCCAGAAGGGCAGGCTAGATTTTGCTGTTTGATTTCCAACTGATTAAGATACTTATTAAAAACAGGAGTTAGTTCTGCAGTTCTCCTATGAAAACCTGGTAAGGGAAAGGCCATGTATTTTTTGAAAGTGCTAAGGATCCTGCAGGGACAACAATGACATTTCTGAATTTCAGCTACAGAGACCCTGCTATGATAATCCTGTGCTGAAACACAAAAGGTAGAGATCTGACTACAGATACCTCACAGCTTAATCTTCAGCATCTCCCCAGTTAATAACCTGTTGGATTGGAGGCTTTCCAATACCAAGTATATATGAAAGTGTTTCAGCTCTTCTCAAAGGGCCATAAGAGGCTGTAAACTCTCTTCTCATTTTTTTGTAAGTCAGTTTTTTCAGCTTACTGTGACTAACCATGTGTGTCCTACCACATGTTCAAACAACAATCTCAACAGAAGTTTGCTCTGGAGTCTTTATCATGGGCTAATGTCTGTTAATTATTTTTAAATGGGCAATTTAATGCTGTCAGCTTCTCATGTGTAGGGCATGTTCAGGTTCTTCTTGTACAATCTGTAGATTTGTGACACTTGTTCCAGAATTGTCTCAAGGGAAAAAAAGAAGGGAAAGGTATAAAAAGCATATACATACTAAAGTATAACACTTACCAGATCTTGCTACTCTTACAAGTAGGTTGCCACATAACAGGCAAATCATGAAGCCTCAGACCACTACTCATTTCTGTTTCAGCTCCATATCAACCTGGATGGACCACAACCCTTTCAGGGCCTTGCTAATGCTCCCTGGCAATTGAATTCAATTGGAGCAGCAGGCAGGTGACAGGGGTCCTGAATCCCTGAGGTAGCACAGGGCACATGTACAGGGAGGTGGGTTAGGAGAGAGGAGATGGGGAGGGGAGGCAAAGCTAACAGAAGACACACTCAGAAATTGGGACTTTGTACTATTTTTATCAGGACATTCAGAGGAATTGTCTGAAAGTTTGTCATGACATTCAGTATCATTAGCTAAATCTCTGGTCCTCCATTCACTTTACTTCATCTCCTAGCTTTTGACATCATGACAGTCCTGGTCTCACAGTTTGTTCTGCTTTGGGGTACAGGAGACTCTGTAGGATAAATGCCGATTTCAAGAGAGATTCTTCTGCTCTGTGCCAGCTGCCAGTATTTGCTATTTGGACTGTGCCAGGCACTGTACATACCTAAAAAAGGATTCCAGTTGAATAGCTTATATACCAAACATGCTTCATTAGATTGTATAGCGAGAGATCATACTGAGTTTAGTCCTGGTGGCCTTACGCATCATCATCTTCTACAATGGTTGTGTCTACTCCCTCCCTCTCAGGGGGTAATCTACACTTCTGGTTCAGGGGATACAGGAAGTCTAACATAAAGCACACAAACTCTTAAGGGCATGTGGAAACATGACCACCTAAACGGGCTCGTATCTGTGAAAACCAATATATTTCAGAAAAGATAAATTTCTTTTAGGTATGGTCACATGTTTTGTTCCAAAGAATCATGAACTTTTTTTGGCCTGTATAAATATGACATCAAAGCAATTAATCTGGCAGCCTATAGAACTCACTCCAAGGCATGATACAAAGTAGCCCTCGTAACTGAGGACCAGAAGATTACATTGATTTTAAAAAATATATTTATTTTTTTTATTTCAATTGTACTCATATAAGTCAAATGAATTTACATCCCCTAAGGCTTTTGATCCTATAAATCATGAACAGTTTAAGAATAAAATAAACAGTCTATCTTTGTCTAGGAGATCTGCCAAAAGAAGAAAATTTGCTACAAACGTTGCTCCTTCCCCAGAATTTCAGTCATTTGCATTAAAGCTCTGAGAGGAATAAAACAAACAAGACTCACTACTGATAGCCAAACCAAACTACACATTATTTTATCTACTTTCAGTTCATGAGTATGCTGATGAAGAGAAAACATGTATCATGCCTCTCTATCAGTCTGCATAGAAAGTCACAGTGGAATATTGATGATCTTTCCCTAAACTCTGTGCAGTGGGCTTCATAGGCGTTTGTATGCAGGACAGAGAGGATATAAAAAACCTCCCTACATTAAGGAAAATTGCTTCCTTGTTTCTAAGTAAGGAGGTATTGCAGGTATACTTCTCTCTGTGAATAACGCAGTTTTCCCCAAATAAGCTGAAGGCCTCAAATATTGATCCTTGTCAGTTCTTACTCTTAGCTTTTGCAACTTTCTAATTGGTACTGTATTTACAGAGGAAAATAAATAGCAATCTGAATCCTCACAAAATGAGAGTTTAAAGGGAAATTTTTGGATATGACTTCTAATTAATTTCCTGAATTTACACTATGTCACCATTATGCTGTCTAAAGAAAAAAGTGTATCTCTCTGAGGGGAAAAGAACCATAGGGAGTTTTACTGTATAGAATGAGCTATGGATCTAGCACTGAGATATGACTCATAGAATTGGGAAAACAATCTTCTCATATCAATCAAGTATTCATACGAAGGTACACAAATTACTGATCTAAGTGCTTTTTTAAAAGGATATTTAAACACCATAATATAACTATTGTATATGGTAATGTAAGACAAATCACAAAGACAGGCAGTACTAGAGGGAGTGGTGCAGAATGAGTTCGTTGCCTATATAAAGGTGGTGCAAGTCTGAGATTCAAAATCAAGTTTCATGTGCTATTCCTGCAGAGGCAAAGACTTTGCTTTGAGATGATATAGAAGCCTGGACACTCGGGCAGAAATGAAAATATTCAGTTCAGAGTGTGAGACTGCTGCTTGGGATTTCTGTGAAATGCTGGACTTGTTTCAGATCATCTGTGTGATGAAACCAAAACCATTTTCAAGGAAACACAGGAAATCCTACAACAACTGTAACTTGAGGATGCTTTCAGATGCCTTCTGGTAAAAGCAGTCAAGACAGCACTACAAACAAGGATCCTGCCAGTGAAAGTAGTATTCCTCATCTCAGCTTGTAGACAAAAGTGAAAATAAAAAGCCAGACTAGGCAGGCTGAGCTGTACCTTGTCGACGCCGACTGTTGAGTTTTCTGAAGCAGGTGCCCTCCACAAGTCGATTGAGACGTTGCTGCTTGATCAGTTCTAAGATCTCAGGCTGAATCTTCTCTTTTAGTTCCCTTGGGAAGAGAGAAAGCAGGCACTTGTCAAATTCAATCAAAGACCATCCTCTTTCCTCTGAGACAGAGTCTCACAAGATGTTTCTGCAAGGAGTTTGAAGAGGACAACAGTCACAGACAAACCCAGGTCAGAATCTAGTCTGCTCCAGAAAAAAACCCCTTTATCCTATAACAAAGAATGTGAGTCAGGATATCTCTATTGTAGACATCTCCCTGCTAAAACATCACTGTATGACTCAGGCAAGTCACTTATTTATTTCTTACTTTACTCATCTAAAAATAACACTTGCTATAATGCAACAACAAGGTTTATCTGTGGCAAATAATGCTCTTTTATCACAGGAACCCTGTGAAGCTTATTTGAGGGTCTATCACCTTTTGTTGCACAATCGTCTGCTGGTATACTTCACCAGCACAACAAAAGAAGGCTAAAACACATTTTGAAACAATGATAGAAAACAGTGAGCAATCCCAATGAGCTAAAATAACATCCAGCACTATATGCTTGTCCTTAATTCCACATAATTCAATTAATTAATTATTATCATAATTTGTAGAAGACTAGCCCACGATTAGGGATTGCTCAAGAATCAAATTTTACCTTTGACAAAGACCCACAGTACCTTTAGAAATAATATTATATATCCTTCAGAAAATCCATTTTCTACATCTTACTTTGATAAGAGTTCAATATGTCAAGAACTAGGCAGAAAACATATGCACATAATATTTAAAGTTTAATTTCATACACCATCACATAGATTCACAGATGTCTGAATTCATCAGTTATATCCTCACTTAGATTCATTAAGAATATATAAAAGACAGGTTTAAACATCAACTCGACAGCAAGTCTAGTAAGACTAAAAAAAAATAACTAAATGTGTAGAGGATTTATAAAATATGAAGTGTGTCAGAACCATAACTTTGCATTGCTGTACAAATTAGGTAATACCAAAAATCATTCTGTCTGGCAGTATGTTCCAGCAATCATCATCAAAAGGAAGCTAAGCTGTGGTATCCCTTAGAGACAACAAAAAATTCTCTCTTCTTGACAATTTAGGAAGCCCAGTTGCTGCTGATTTCCACAGTCATTTGGATCCTATGCCTTTGATCTGCCAGACCCCAGCTGAAATCACTGTAAGTCCTCTGCTAGAAAGATGAGGCCTTTAAAATAAAGTGCCATCTTTCCTCTATGTATTAACAAAATGGTTGCAGTTCTTGATGCATAACTCACTGCACATTTACAAGCTGCAAAAATATATCCGGTCAAAAATCAAGGAAGCATTGTAACTATAGAAACAGGCCACCTTTTGGAAATGTATTATCAGTCCTTTAGGACAATTTTCAAGCACTGCTGTTTTCTCATTGGGACCTAAGATACAGATATATTGAATGGTTAAATACAGTGATTAAAAGAATTTTGTTCTTGAATAAGTGTCTTGTTTTCACTGAGCTGCTGAGATTCCCTACTCCTCAGGTAAAACTGGGAGCAGGGGCTGAAGACAACAGTGTTAAGACACAAGTATGGATTACTCAGCAGTCCAGGCTGCAAACTAAATCTCCAGCTGGACTGATTTCAAACATTCAAGACTGGTGTAAACATCAGTTTCATATTTATGTAGTTTAATTCAAAAATTGGATGTTTATCATTAAATAGCTGTTAAAGATATCATAACATCATAGTTATAAGACATTACTGAAAAAAAAAAGAATGGGTCACCCAGCACAATAACATCTGAATGTTTGCTAAAGATATTCCCTCTTCTGGCCTCTAAAGCCCCATCTGCCCTTTACAAACTGGAGGAAGAGAAGGATTTTTAAACCAATCCTAAAAGAAACAGGTAATCCTCTCTAAAGTACCTCAATGCCTAAGGCAGACTTTCCATAGGAGAAAGGGAGGTAGGGAAGAAGGGACCTCATGCCTCTTTCCTTATGAGCTAGAGTCCCTCTACCCACATGCATTTATCTGCTTTCACAGTTGTGAGGCTCAGATGTAGTACTCTCTTCTGGTTTATGGTAATCAAACTTACCATGCAGAGGTTGTGGAGATAACTCCTTACTCCATGGAGAAACAGACTTCGGTAACTTTGGACTTTAGTGAAACATGGTAAGACCATCAAAGTCTTGACATGATCACTTACTGCACTTACTGTCCTCTGCAGCTCATGCCAATACATGGTTACTCTGATTTTTATGGTTTTCAGCTACTTTTCTGATACCATGACTCCAGATATATTTTTGCAAAGTGATCCCACCACTTAGTGCCCCTCGCCGTCAAGGGTCAGAACAAACAAACCACAGAACACAGTCAAACTAAAGATGTGCTTCTTTGAAACTATATTTCCTTCTGAAAGCCGTCTGAAGGCAATGCAGTTCTGTTCCTCCTGATCATTGTCTAAAGACAGGAGGGTTAGAAAAAAAATCTTTGTGCAAGAAATAGGTACTCCTGCCTAAATTTAAAATCAAACAGGCACAATTAGCTAAAGGAAGATCATAAATGCAAATATGTTTTGTGAATATTTATTTATTGTCCTTCAGATTACATACACTTAACAGTTTGTGCCTTGTGAACAGAGAGATCAGACTAAGTCTAAGGAGACAGTGGCTTTAAAAACTGCTGTTAGTTTCCTACTGTATTTCCATCACATAAGAACGTCAAAAGTTAGTGTGCTGTTAAAATAGAAGGGCTAAGGGAACCACACAGTAATATATGATTGCTAATTTTGTGATCTCACTGGTCTTGGTACTGTAGGCAATACCGATATCAGTTACTTGTTTTTAAAATATCTGAAAATCATTAGAAGTTATTTTTAAATTATTCACATTACACTAATTCTTCTTCAGCACCAGTTATAACTGTCCCCAGCTTTTACCTTTCCAGCTTTGGGTTAAGACTCACTCTTTAGCTGTTTCCTTTCCAGGATGGGGCATATTAAAGACATTTAAACCATTACAACAAAATGGGAGAGTAATCCCAGAACTGGTTTCATGTGTTTTGTCCTTTTATCTTTCTGGCATCTAGCTATGCTCCTTCTAATCACTTCACACATTTGGAGCAGGAATAAGGACTCTTTCTAACATTGCTGAGAAATATGTAAGATAAAACACAGAAAAGTATCCAGATACCTTCCTCTACTTCCTGGTATGTTGCTGATTTTCACATAGATGTTACTTAACAATGACTCCCTAGTTGATATTAACTCTCCTTTAACCAGTAAGTCTCCAATTGGACATCAGATCTTTATCTATCATTAACCCATCTCTGTTGACATTTAATTTGTCAAGGAGATCTCTGGTCTTCTATAGGCCCACAGGATTCCTAGACAACTCCTTCTAAAGCCATTCAAAATGAACCAGTGATACTTTATTGTTTCATTATGGAATGGCAGTTTGGATGATCAATAATGATCCCAAATCCTTCAATCTATTCTGAAGGACTTTTTATTTTCCCTAATTAAAAGTAGTTATTGAAAATCTTCACTTCATATGATACAACAATGCTCACATAAAAGAAACAACTAATTCTTGCAAAATAAGTTTGTTGTAATTGTCAGGATCTAAGGTAACACTTTCCAGCTTACATTCAAATGCAACTTCACTGAAGCTTCTCTTATCCAGCAGCTTGAAAGCTTAAAACTTCAGTGCTTCATACAATGAACAGCAAAAGAAAGACTTCTATCATTTTCAAGGCAGGGAAAATCACAATCTGATTGCCATATTCTCAAGCAGAATTAAATAAGGTCTGCTGATGTTACAGTCACCATTGTGCACAGTCTCTTTTAGCATATCTGCAAGGCTTTAAAATATACAGCACAACCACGACTGCTCGCTTCACTCACAGCCCCCTACAATGGGGCCATGATTCTGTACTTCTATCAATTGTGCCATCTATGCAATTTAAGAGAGTTCAGTACAGGAAATCGAATCAAAGGGGAAAATGAAAGAACTGTTTCTTTTATCAGTCAAGAACAAGTGATCATGGATGTAATCAAAATGCAAATGCGTGGAGTTAAATCTCTGCAAATGCAGTTGTGATTGCTTAAACACCTTATTGATTTACTTAGCCTTTACAGCCTTTAGGCTTAGCCTTTGTCCTGAATCTGAAATGAGTCTCTGGTAACACTTCAGTAGCTTTTAACTGTTTGTATTGGCTGTTTCACTTGTTCCATGATGGGGAAGGAGACTCTGCACTGTGGCAGCAACTAGCCAGAGTGACACTGGAAATAAAGAGCTTGCAGAGGGCACTGACGAATTTCATGAGGGTAGGTGATGGACCTGTATCATACTTAAACTGTTGACTCACAGGGAAAGCAAGGAAAATGAGAAGCTTTGGTGGCATGCTTAGCAGTACCGAGTAGCTTTAAACCACTAAATGTTGCAGGGGATTTGCAAGGGATTTCTGAGCAGTGTAACGATGCAAAACAAACCAGAACCATTTGTAGATTTTTAATTGATGCATTTCTATGAGTGACATCAGTTCTAACTGGGCATTAGGTCCTATTTTCTAACACACTGAAAACATAAAAGAAGGATTCCCCTTTTGATTCATATTGGTATGATTAAAATTTAGCGTGTAATTCTACTTAGCTTATGCTTCCACTGTTGCCCTACTGCCCCCGGAGGAATGTGTGTGTCCCCCCCCCCACGCTGAGCTCATAGATATCTGTATCCTTTAGAAACAAATCAGAATTAATATACTGCTTCTGAATCCTGAAATTCTCTGGTCCAAATCCATCTCTATACCTTTTCCTTGGAGAAAGAGATTTAGAAAATCATGAGCCATTCCACTTGCAACACAGTCGGGATTTCACGACATTTCAGCTGATGCTTCTGGAGCACTCACTGTTTCTCTGCTGATCTCAAAAGGTTCCTGCTATTCTCAGTACATAATTTGCACACCACAGAGCCTGCATCTGTCCTGTGCCATCAGTTCAGCCACAAGCCCAGACTTGGTCCAGAGCCAAGTACACCCTCCATTCTTCATAAAACAGAACAAAGAGTATTCTGAGAAATGAGAAGGAGCTATGGAGGCAATATTAGCCTTTGATACTTTGCAGTAAACAACAAGAAAATGACTGGCTACCTGCCAGAATGTTATCATTTACAAATAAGTAAATGACTGCTTGTCATTAACACCAAAGATAATGCTAGAAAAAAAGACAGTGGTAAACAACACCACTCTTGTGAAGCCAATGTGTACTGGCTCTTCTTCTGAGCTTCTTCCTGTCTTGCTCAGAGAAGTGACATTTGGAATTTTTAAAGACCCTTGGACAGAAGACAACATTGTGGTGTTTGATTAGCTGCATTTTTTTTTTTAAAGCCACTACCAGCACCAAAATCAGGGTCACAATCACGCAGAACAGGAAATGTCAAAGCACTGTTTCATATAAATGAGCCATATGAGACCCCATTGGGATTTGCCAAATCTGGTTTCACTGAACTCAAAGAAAAAGTTACGATTCCCAGTAGAAGAAAATGTAATGTACTTTGAGCAGATGCCGCACGAGTGCTCTTGAGCACATCTCCCTGGACAGCTTTCCTCCATGGGTTCCCCCAGAAGAGCTCACAAATGTCATTTGAAACTGTTAATCCTTCCATGAAAAAACAAGTGGGGAGAAAAGACAGTACTTACAGAATTGGACGAGACTGGAAATCTTCCTGGTTCATTCTTTCAGACTGGCGTATTTTCAGTATTTCTGTGTAACTGAGATTCTGAAGTTTGCTCTTGAATTGATCCAGAGAGCTAGGCTTGGTAGTGAGTGCTCTCATTATCTGTTCTTTCACTACTTGCATTACCTGCAATTGACAATGAAAAAAACCACAAGAAAACCTTTGTTAACACCTTCTGTGTTTTTGTTTCAAATCTTAAGTCTGGGTTACACTAAGGTTTCTAGGTATAGAAGATGTGGTCTCTGGATGAATTTTCAGTAACATAACCAGAAAATAAGCCAACTTCTGACAGGGCATCACAGCCTACATCAAAAGCTCTTCTGCTCTGTAACAAGAAATTATTTTTTTTTTGGAGGGTGGTGGGGAGGGTGTCACTTATTGCTTGGCTGTCTAAATTACAATTACTTGTTACTGGATTTTAAGTCCTGCTCTGTCCATGGTTTGTGTGCCCTCAGCAGCAGTAGTGTGGTTCTTTTGCATCCTGAGCTAAGATCACAGAATCACAGAATATGCTAAGTTGGAAGGGACACACAAGGATCATCAAGTCATCCTGGCCCTGCACAGGACCATCCCCAAGAGTCACACCACATGCCTGAGAGCACTGTCTGAACACTGCTTGAACTCTGTCAGGTTTGGTGCTGTGACCACTCGGGGAGCCTGTTCCAGTGCACAACCACCCCCTGAGGGAAGAACCTCTTTCTAATATCCAACCTAAACCTCCCCTGATACAACTTCAGGCCATTCCCTTGGGTCTTGTCACTGATCACCACAGAGATCAGTGTCTGCCCCTCCTCTTTCCCTCACAAAGAAGTTGCAGACTGCAATGAGGTCTCCCCTCAAGTCTCCTCTTCTCCAGGCTGAGTAAACCAAGTGATGTCAGCTGCTCCTCCCACGGCTTCCCCTCAAGGCCCTTTACCATCTTCATTGCCCTCCTTTGGACAGTCTCTAATGGCCTAATGTCTTTCTCATATTGCAGTGACCAAAACTGCACACAATTCAAGGTGAGGCCGCACCACTGCAGAGTAGAGCATGTCAGGGACAAGTACACACTCAACACCAGCAGAAAAAAGCTGTGAAGCCAACTGAGTGCAGATGCACATCCTGACTTTTGCCAGCTCAACCTAGGTGAAGCACACAAGCCACAGGGGCCAGTCTAACTGCCCACGAGAGAGACTGGGAAGAGTTTCAGGTCTTGGAGCTCTCCTGATGCTGCTCTCCTGACCAGCAGTAGCACAAGGCTGCTGACTGGCCTATTGGTTCCCTTATTCCTTACACTTGGAGGCGATGGGCACACACTGAAACACAGGAAGTTCCCTCTAAACATGAGGAAACACTTTTTCACTGTGAGGGTGACTGAGCACTGGCACAGGTTGCCCAGGGAGGTTATGGAGTCTTCCCATCCTTGAAGGTACTCAAAAGCTGCCTGGACATGGTCCTGGGCAACTTGCTCTGGGTGGCCCTGCTTGAGTAGGGAGGTTGGACAAATGACTTCCAAAGCTCCCTTTGAATCTCAACCACCATGAGAATCCATGAGAGCCTTACACTCCAGGCACATTATGGTCATACACAGCGAAGGAAAGAGACCTTTCTAAAAAAGACCATTAGTCAGGGAAAAGAGAGAGATCAATTTGCCAAGGATATTACAGGATTGCTTTTGAATAAATGCCATAAACTATGTGAACCAAAAAAAGAAGAATGAAGGATGGCTAGGCAACAACCATCTATCTGCATGTTAATTATTTTATCAAGAGAAAACTGCTGAGACACAGTTAACGAAGGAGAATTGCTTGGATCTATTTCAGATAAATACATATCACAGATTACTGTCTGTCTTTCCATAATTCTAGACTCATTTCCTTGGTGCTGGTGCAAATCACACACTTTGAAATATTTATCTGATGCCGTGCTTAAGTTGGCTGAAAAAACAATTTATCATTCTTAGAAAGGTCCATATCACCCAAATGCAACAGCTAATAAACAGTAGGAAATGGTAACACCCACCAGTATCTAAAAGAATACAACAGAAATCAACAGCTACACAAACATAGGGCAAAGCTTTTTCTGCACTGTTAATTTTCCTTTATTCTTTCACCTTCACCATGTATCTTAAAATAGAAGCTCAGCTCCTCAGAAATTCCCTAATAATGCTAAAAACTTCTCTTTTCATATTAATATTTCATTGTTTCACATGTGTTGCCTCAGTCTCCTAACTCATTGCCTGCACTGTTTTCTAGTTTTGCTTCCTGAGACGTAATGTCTTTCTCAGATGCGATCTAAGCATTCATTTTAGCTGTTTCTAGAAGGTGAAACTAAGCAATTAAAGAATGGAAGATAATCTCCTTCCTTACTACTGGGACAACATCCATCCCAGAGATCTGCTTTAATGGCAGCAAGATACTTTTCCCAATGGTGTTGGTTCAGGTGGGCAACAAATGCTTTTGCCACATTTCTACCCCCTGGATGAAGCAGCCTACCGGCACTCGCTTAACTTCTACAATAACTATTGCTACCATATCACCTTGATTTTTCAACACGAAAACAGATTTGCAGGTAAATATAGCCCTGCCATCGCTTATGCAGGCATGCAGTTTCAGTTTCATGAGTTCATTCAAATGTCTGTACCATCTGATTTTTTGTTGCTTACATATAGATTTAGTTTCCTAAATTCAGGCACTCTCCCTAGGGAAACTGTCTCTTATGAGTAGTTTTCCCCCTAAAATAAAACGACAAACAAATAAATAAATACTGTGTTTTAGGGAGTTGCATGCATGAGGATCTTCTTTTCAGTATGATCTGTAAATAATCCATGTGAAGCAGTGCTCATTCCTGGCTAAACTCTGCAAAGGAGGTTCAGGTTCAGTAGACTTAGGGCACTGTCACTTATGCTTAGTTGCAGCACCTTTGTCTCTCTTATCTGTAACTCATTTTTGTGGTTAACATGAAAACAATGAAAATTCCTCTTCTTCACTATGGTCTGAAAGGTTATTCACAGGGTATCATCAAAGAGCTACTTGGTCTAGAGGCTCCCCTTGCTCCCAGACAGAAGGCAGGAAGTGTATGCCCCAGGGCCAGCACATAAGGACACTTCCCTTGTAATGTTTATAACCAACACAATTTAACTAGCTGGCCAAAATGTCAAAGCTGCTGACTGTGTCAAGTCTCCTGAGCATTTGGGAGTCACTGCCAAGAACTTCTAATCTGTTCAATTTCCAAAGCTGAGTTGCCAGCCTTAGATTACTGCTGGCTGAGAGACAGCATCAACCCTTCCTCCCTGTGTATCTGACCTTACAATGAAATTAAAGGTATTCTCAACCCAATGTGATTATACATAAACACTGCAAACAGTTGTTTTTATTACATTATGTTTTGCTACTCTTACTGAGAAATGAGTGTTTCAGAGGGTGTATTTGCTTCAAATTACATCCTTTTCATCTGGTGACCTCTTGTATGGTTAAGAGGATTCCAAGTTCTGCAATTCAACTAAGACAGGAAAATTCACTGAAGACATGAAGAGAAAGACAGCAGGAAAGAAAACATAACTTTTTTTTCCCATTTAATCACATAGGACTTTATTCCCCAGATTTTGTATCCATCTAACATATTTCAATAGCCACTATCCTGACATCATGTATTTTTCTCTAAGCTTTTTTAGTCTGTTTTTTTGTGTGTTTTGTTTATTTGACCTCATCTTTGTCATATCATATTCTGACTGCTTTTCCAATGTTTACCCCTTCTCTTTTATTGTTCCTTCTCTGTCTTGCCATGACAACTTTTGCCTATGCAAATAAAGTCTCTTCTTTCTGGATGGAGCAGAGGTCTGAACACTCAGGCTGTACAACAAGGGGTCAAAATAAAAAGAGTGAGAAGTTGTTAATGTCAAAAAGAGGAGTTTATCAGGGTCAAACTCTACAGCAACCTTCACACTAACCTCATTTCAGCAGCTTGTTTGCAACTATGGAAAGCACAAATCTCTCTACTCTACTTAGCCCACACTGATGCAAAGTTTGTTTCAGCACTGACTAGAGAAGATGGGGAACGACCTCAGACACCCATCATTAGCCTGAAAGATTCTGGAAATTTAAGTCTGAGCCTTCTACTCACCAGACATACTCCTTCTACAAACTCACAGCATCAATCTTCCCATAAACTTCTCACAGAAGAGTCTGAAGGCCTGGATGTTTACAACACATCTGGGTTGTTTCCCAAGGGATAGTAGCTCTAAACTGATAGTGAGTAGGTTTAGATTAGATATGAAGAAGAAATTTGTCCTGTGAGGGTAATGAGACACTGGAACAGGTTGCCCAGAGAAGCTGTGGATGCCCCATCCCTGGCAGTGTTCAAGGCCATGTTGCATGGGACCTGGTCTAGTGGAAGATGTCCCTGTCCATGGTGGTGGAGCTGGAATTAGATGATCTTTAAGGTCCCTTCCAACCCAAATTATGCTATGATTCTATGATCTGTGGAGCACTAGATGCGAGATGAACCCTTCTCTAATTTGCCCGCAATATCAATGTTTCACTTGAATAAGCATGCCCTTTGACATGTGATGACAGCAATAAGAGCGTATCTGGATGCCATCACAGAAGCCACTAATTTGTACCTCTAGTATCTTCGGGCACCTGTTACACTGACTGCTACTTGGATGACTAACTCAAGGGATTGTGTGTGTCAAGTATGTTATGCTGACTGACTGCTGTTAATCTTGACAGTTCACCTTTTGTATGCACAGACAAGACTTAGGTATAAATAACCCACATTACAGCGATGTGCTTAGTTCAGTGCTTTCCTAATTTGGCTCAACACTAGCAAATACTGCAAGGCATTATTCCCCTACCTCACTGCAGCATATGATAAAAGAGCAGCCACTAGACTGCACTATATCCAGAGGTTCCCCTCTACAACCAAACTTGAAGCACTTGAGATGTAAGAAGTTCTAGACCCTCATTCACTGACTTTTTCAGGTGATCATTCAAAAATCAAGCAGCCAACAAACAGAAAACTGGAAGAAAGACATTTCTTTGCAAATTGGTTGTTAAGAATTCATACCTAGCTTCCTTCCTATCTAAATGTTCCTGAAAAGAAGTAGCCTGGTTTATACAGGATAGAGAATGCAGGGAAAAACATAATTTGGTGATTGAGATCCAGCTTGATCATTTCAGTCAAAAAGGGATTTCCTTCGGTTAAATCCATAAGGCAGGGAAAAATAAGGTTGCAGAATGAAATGGTGAAATCATTCTTAATGAACAGGGCTTACTGACAAAGGACGCCATAAAGAAAATTTAATTCTGAAGGGAAAGGAAATGACTTTAGTTTACAAGCAACCTGTCAACTCCTTTAATGAAAACTTTACATGTTTAATGTGTGCACCAGGTAATTCGAGACATTTTTTAGACTGTTCCAAAGGATAAATTGCCTTAACTAGATCAATGGTTATATTTTCAGAGTACACAGAAGAGTCATCCTGAGAGACTTCAAGGTCCTTGGAAGATAATTTAGTTGGTATTTCCCTGCCCCCAATTTCCACATATTGCAGTCTGTGAATTCACTACACTAGTCTCTCAATCACAGCCTGTACCAAGCATTCACTCCACATTACTTTTTTATATTAATCCAAACATGCCCTCCTACAAAAGCAAATTTAAACTCTGTGCTGGCACAATCTAACCATTGATGAGAGATTCCAAAATTCCAGACAATTACTTCTATTACAGTCTGTGTACTCTAAAATTACAAAAAAACCCCCAGTTTTCAATTTTCTTAGCTATTCCAGAACACAAGGACAGTTACTGTAGCCAGCAATAAAGAGGCAACTCTAAGCTGTCTGGATGTACATAGCCACAGGAATAATTAAGTTGATTCATTTTCAGGAAGCAGGATGAGAAAGCAGCTGTCAGAGGATTTAGCAGATATAAGCTCTGATACATTTTATCATTTTCTGCAGAATTTAAAACCCATTGCAAAAAAAACTTAGTGTTGCTGGGGTTTAGGCTTGCTTTTCTTTCTTTCCTTCTTCCCTCTTTTGCTTGTGATTATAATTTTCTAGTATGAACCAAGATATTTTTCAAGTTGCAGAGAAGAGACTTGAAACAATGCAATGGTTTTGATCAAGCTGAGTAGTCTGTTTCCATGCAGTATCAGTATCATTACCCAGTTCAGCAGGGACTATCATTTTGCAGAACAAATGAGCACACCTAGCAGATGTGATGATGGAGCTGAGAGATAGGAGATGTGACAGCAATTCCACAGAAGGCGTTTAAAAGGTCTATAGCAGGTGTCGGAAAACCTAATGCTGTAGTAATAGATCAATGTGAAATCTCGTCTGGAGCCCCAGGACCCAAATAATTGCCTGCCCTCTGCTGAGGGAAAGAGGGAAGAGAGCCTGAAGAAGCCTGACTTTGCACTGGATCTGAAAATCCAGCAGGTTGAGTAGTGAAGAAGGAAAAAGGCTGAAGATGAAATGAGCACAACTGTTTTACATTTCAGAGAAGTTCTTGATTTTTCTGCTTTTTATTTTCACTTGACTAATGAATCACAGGTGTGGGAAACCAGACTGAAACAACACTGTTTCTGGGAACTGATGGGCTGAGACTACTGTTAATCCAAGAGTATGAGAGAGGGGATAAAGGATTCATTACATTCTTGTAAGAAAGACGGAATAAGAGCCCCAGGATCATGAGTACATGGAGCACCATGAAAGGGAGGCTGAGAAAAAGCAAGGAAGGTGTCTGAGGAGTGACTCCATCTGAAGATGCTGATGTAGGAAAGTTCAGCTCCCTGTAAGAAATTCCTGGCTCATTCTGATATTGGATGTGAGTATCTTGTAGAACATGTTCAGTGGAAATGGACCACTTATTGCTGAACTCTGTTATATTACATCCCTGGGCTCATCCACCTCTACAGGAAGAGCCTGCAGCCACAGGCTAACTTGGCACTTTCCAAAAAAGCTCAAAAAATTCGGTTAGCTGCACTGATTATTTTTCCCTTGGATACATAGATCCTGATGGAGAACCAGTGGATACACAAGGCGGCCTCCAGTTCTTTTCGAACATTACTCTTTATTTTCTTGATTAAACACAATAACAGTGGCAGAGACTTTGGCTGGGAGCAAAAAGCATCTTGAACTTGATTGAGAAAAAGACAAAGGACTAGTACAAAATTCCACTGAAGGGTAATATAGCTAAAGGAATGGGTAAGAAGATGATTTTGATAAGAAATGTGAGGAGACTAGAGTATACAAAGGAAAAAGAAAGCAAGCTAGTAGGAAGGGTGTTATGAATATGGAAAAGTGACCTGTGCAGGAACAAAGGTTTCAGCGGGGAGTATCAGCACGAGGAAGCAGGCATCTGGCTGACAGCTTGCAACAAAATGAATTAAAATGGGGACTAGTCTGAAGGAAAAAAAAAAAGAGGCTCTGATAGATGTTGTATTTCAACAGAAAATGAAGGCTAGAGGGAAAGAATAAATGAGATTTTGTTAGAAGTTCAATGAAAAGGAAATAGGAAAAGAGGGGGTAAAATATGGGGGAAATTATATATTTCTAAAATTATGGCTTGGGAAGTAGCTGATTGAAAGGAAACCTTCCTTAAGGACTGGCCTGAGGAAGTTAGGGATAAAACTGATAGTAATAGGAAGAGAAGTGAACAGCAATCCTTTACAAACTTGAAATGCAAGTAGGTTTAGAATCATCATCAAAATATATGCAAACATTGTCCATAATGTCTTCAACCATTTTGGTAAAAGAAAACATGAAAGAATTTCACGGTCTTCTTGCAGGGCTAAAACCAGATGCTATCCTCAAATATAAGGGTTCTCTTCAAAACAATGCTGATCCAAACACACAGGTCAAATGCCACTTACTTGGGTCATACTGAGCTGAAACAAGAATTACTGATAGACAAGAAACCTCTTCCTCACTTTAAATATTTGTAGAAAATTATTTATATCAGAAGTAAGGAAAAAATTTCTTTTCCTGTTTATGCTTCGTGTCTTGAGGTAAGCAAAGCAAGAAATAGGTGCTGTGTGTCAGTGTTTCTGCCCCAGTAAAATGATGTGCAAAGTTAATATGACAGGTTTTGTAAACTTCTTTGTTAGTTAATTGAAGTCTTAGGTCAGCCAATATTACAGTATTTCCCCCAACGTCTGACAACCTCCTTTGGCAAAATAAAACATGCACAAAATCATTTGTGGGTGGCATTTAATCCAGGGCTTTTCACAGACAAAATGTACTGATCTTCTCAAACAAAATGTTAAGTGAGGGGAGGGGGAAAAATGAGGAGTTATTTGTATCCTTAGTCATATACCAATGTAGCAATTAACATGTCAAATAGCACACTTACGAATTCTAACAGAAAATAATACGAGAGTTAGCCATGATTAGGAACATACATTTGGGTGCTGCTTCCCTTAAAATACAGTTACATTAAATGGCATACACTAAATGAAAATTAACTTTAGTATATGGGCAAACTTCTTGTTCTAGAGAAGGAAAACTAGGACAAGATTCTAATAGGTAGTTTTTCCCATAAGAAAATATACAAATTAAAGAACTCAAGTTCTAAACATTAATGATGAATAAAAAAGTACTCTTTAAATGGGCAAAAGATCAGGCAAAGTAGAGGAACAATTTTTTTTTTTTTAAAGTGGAATAGAAGGGTCTGGAATCACTGCTCAGTACATCTGACAAATGGATAAAAATGTAAGAACAATGCTTTGCATTACGGCTCCACATCTTCATATCTCCTTTAGCTGAGACAAAAACAACATAAAGGCCTGACCAGCTGCACTGCTGAAAAGATCTCCAGGCTCTTTCACGAGTTGAACCCATAGCGTTGAGGTCCTTCCTGCCTGAGGTATGAATGGCTAAATGGAATTGCAGGTGGTCCAAGCCTGCCATTAGACCTGCTTGTGTTGTCTCCAGTCAATTCCAAGGACCCTCCAGCTCCAAATCTAAATGGAAGGAGAGCCAGTGCCCCAGACTTGTGTCTTTTTAATACCAAGAGAAAGAGTTCCTGAGTCATCTAAGTGACCAATAAACACACTAGCTAGCACAAAGCACCAGGCAATATGGGGACAGCTTCTATACCTTTCGACTTCATGTCTCTCCTCTTTGCTAACATTCTTCCAAAACCAGACAGACCCTGAAAATCTATGAATTCTACTTGTTACGAGTAGTAAATTCAGCAAAACTTCCCAAGTACATTTTCCACAGGAAAGGAGATTTGCCTATGAAAAGTGTTTATTGATTAAAGTCCATACATGCAAAGGCTCTGCCATTTTGCCTAGCTTTGCTAATACTTATGTGTTCCTTCAGTGAGTCCAAAAGTTGGCCCATTCAAATAGTAAAATTCCTTATTTGATTGCTCAAAGTACCTCACCACATTTGTTCTGTTACTCACATGAACAAAAGAGAAGAAAATGATAAATAGGAATTGGAAACTTCAAATTTTGTTTTTCTGGACTTGACTTAAATGACAGTCCCTACTTCAATGCAACTATTTTTAAAATTTTTTTTGGCATTCTATTTTATTAGAAAAGTGAAACTTCCAAAGTTCCTATCTAAAAAAAATGACCAAAAGGACTGAAAATGTGGTTTTGGATTCAGTTCTCTGAACTAGAAAGCTAAATTACACACTTATTTTTTTCTGATGAATGCATAAGCCCAATGTTCAGTACCCTGGTGTTGGAATATTTCGTTCAGCCCCATTATTTGCATGGTTAAAGTAAATGATTAGGCTGAGCGTCTAGAAATAATAAAAAAAGCAGTTGCACAGATGTGATATGCCTCTGAATGAGCCTTCATCTTATTTTACACCATAATTTACAGCAAAATTAAGCTATAATAATTTTTAGGTAAACCTAAAAACATGAAGAAACATGAAAAACCTGTCTACTGAACACCAATTTTTTAGCACATCTCACATTAATAACTGCTTCAAGCGATAGTTGGTATAAGAGAGACCAGTCTGTGTCACAAGAATAAAAATAGTTGCATGAAATAACTGAATGATTCACAAAAATGCATAAAGAAATGAAAAGGTTAAACCCATTGAGACTTGTGAGATGCTAGCTATAAATACTATTCTGTAAATCTGCTGCTCACAAATTACTGACTTGACAGATCATAATAAGTGTCAGGACTATTACAAACCAAGATCTGCCTGGAACTGCCAAACACACACAAAATGTATATGTCCAAGAGAAAGAAAAAGAAAAAAAAAGGTTTTATTGCCATTTTAAAAATGTTGTGAAATTACTGAATAATACCTTTGGAAAATTCTGAATTTTTGCAGTCTAGTCCAGTGAGACCTTTGCCTCAGGTAGTTATGTCATTACTGTGCTGGTCATATAAATATGAACAACGCATATTATTTTTCCCCTCGAGTTGTGGCACATAACCAAGCATATAAGAGATTCAACTAGACTATTCTTAGAAGAAAAAGCACAGATGACATGTTTTGCCATACCTCATTCTAAAAACTGCAGTGGAATGGTTTATGGCATCAGAAACCTACATTTTTAATTGCTGCAAAGGAGCAATCTTTTCTCCCACAGATCAAAAGGGAAGCTTTTTTTGGATCTATATGCAGTACCAGAAAATAAACTACTTCCTAGGATAGAAAACAGTGATTTATATGACACCTTATACTAACACCAACAATTCAAAAGCATTCAGCCACCTCACTGTGATTACAAAACTGATCTGCTAGCTAGAGAAACTAGGAATGGAACAAACTAATTAGGTTTGCTTCAGGAACATGATACCCTTCTACAAGCACACGGTAAGCCTTCCACAGTTATAAGAAATCTTAACTAAAGACCATCAGATCTGTGTAGACTGGTTCCATTGCTCTATCCCTTTGACTACATGCATGGAAAACATCTGAAAAAATCACACGTTTTTCCCCTCCAGTGAATACTGTGTTGATACCATATTCTCAGCTTTGTTTTTTTTTTTCCATGTTCCTTTCACTCACATTAAATCAGAGCAAAAAGAATTTTTCTCACAAAAGCATTAAAACAAGATTGCAGTATTTGGCTTCAAGTTTACTTCCCACTATTGATTTGAAACTACCAATGACATACTCAGAAACACACACATATCCTGAAACAGATTGATCCTGCCTAGAAGGGTAAATAATGTTTTAAAATAATGTTTTAAAATAATGTTACTTCTAGTAACTGAGTAGTGAGTTATGGATGGATAAAGGCTTACAATCTTCCAGTGATGAAAGATCCTTTCTCTGATAACTTGAATGCTATCACTGCACCTTTTTACCACACTGTCATAAATCAATGCAGTTCTTTCCATATTGTTATTAATCTACATTTCTAATCAGCCAGCAGACTCCTCCTTTCCTACAACTCTATGACTATTTACTCTGTATTTTGGGGCAGAAGATAAATTAAGAATTAAATGCAAGCTATTTGTTTTCCCTTGAAAGGTTAGATTCAGAGTCTGTGCACTCCAAACCGCAGCAGTCACCAAAGAAAAAACTATGACTCTCAGTCTGAAATTTCCCTACTGTCTCGTATATGACTACACAAAGGATTTGCTTTGGTAAATTTGCTCAGAAAGATGATAAATGGGATATGTCATGCCATAAAGAACACGATCCAGGGGCACAGACATGGTGTGTCCAAACACTCATTTCACATGTTGGTAAAAAGGACTCTAGAACTGAGGTTAAAGATATAAGGATTTTAATCTCCCTTTTTGAATCTTCTGCTGTATTGAGTAATTAGAGTGCAGAAGAGCACATGAGCCAATGAAGTCAATGTAAAACTTTTTTACTATTTTATCCTACTGGATAAAGAGGGAGGAAATTCCTGTAGAGGAAAGATTGGTGAGAATGATGCAACCTGTGTTTCTGTGTCTGAAGAGTTCACAATGTGGCAGACTCAAAGGGAAACCACCATGTAGAGGTAAGGTACAGCAGGTGGGAGGGGGCTGATATTATCGGGGCTCTAAAGTCAGAGAAAGGTAATAAAGATTCAGGGAGGAAAAGATGATGATGGCCTGATTTGGAAATGACTGTGTGAAACACACCTGGAACAAAATTCTGCCTGATTTCTGATTTTTAGGACAAAGGATGTAAACGTGGTTGAAGCTGGCATCTATACAAAGTAGGTATTTTCTGTAAAGGAAGATACACTCAATATTTAAACACCTGACTCTTTTGGAAGCACCCATACCCTCTGCCACATCACAAATGCATCAAGACCAGAGACTGTTGAGAATGGTCAGCCATCTCTGGGATTTTCCCTAAACAGACTACCATTACCACTGGTTTTCCACTGAAAAATTGAGAGCACTGAGCACTCCCAAGTCTGCCCAGCAGAAGGCAGATGACTGCACTGTCAATGCCCCACGTTGCCACACAGCCAGTTCAGTGAGACCAATTTTCCTATAGAAAACCACTTCCTGTTTTTTTCTTGTTTTTATCTTCTCCTAACTCCTGCTACAGACTAGGATTTCTCTGACCCTCCTCTCTTATTTTCCCTCCCTTTTTTCCCCCCTTCAATTTGTTTTCCTTTTCAACTGAAAATGCACTCCCAGGAGCATACTAAATGAACCCAAATATCACCGCACAAGCCACATGTGGAAACACGTAACCTTCTATTACAGGGGAGAGACAGGCTGGGGGAAGCCTCATAAGGATACTATTATAGTAGAAGAGAGAAAAATAGCAGCTCCCCACAGCAGCTGTGAAGCGGGCAAAGTGCCCAGGGGCCCGGTGGCAAGGGGCAGTGAGCTTGGGATGGCTGGTTGCCAGGGAGGCAGGAGAGATGGCTCACGGAAGGCACTGTGCTGGCCGCTGGCATGATGAGGAGAAAATACCTCCTGTTATTTCACCTACCATCAGTACCCACATCTTCAGGGGGCTCGGTTCAAATCTACTTACAGCTTCTGCTTCCTCGGTCTCGTCTCCTCTGGGGGAGGACCATGACTCAGAATACATCATGCTGTGCCTTGTTTGGTGGATTTCAGTGATTTAAAGGAACACAAACAGCTAGGGTTGAGCCTAAATAAATAAATAAAAAATCCAGCAAAGCAACATGAACCCAAAACTTATGGACCCGTGACTTTTGGCGCCCTCTATTCTGTATGAAGGCCCTGGAAACTACTTTTGCACATCATTAATATTTGCCAAACTAAACATGATCTTAGCAGAGCTGGTGTTGCAACTCACAGCCGTTACCTACCAAGCTGACAAAAGTGATGGCTGCTGGAGAGACAGCCTATTGACAGCAGGATTCTGCCAATTTCCATTATTTTTCACACAGGTAAAAATAAGAATCTGCTATCCTGACCAGTACTGATCAGCATCACTGTATCCAAGTCAACATATAAATAGGGCACATATTTACTACACATTGGAATATTACTGAATGAAAATGATAGTAGTTCTGACACTGCACAAGGTTCCCTTGCACCATATAAAGCATTTGCTCTTGAGAAAGCAGAGCACACCTGTCTAATGTCAGATTTATTCTGCTGTAGAATGAGTAGAAAAGTATTTGTTGTATTTAGTTCATGGTAAGAATACAAGATCCTTGTATTTATAAGGCCCATCTGAATTTGTTGGGTAAAACAATTTAGGTAAGTGCAAAACCCTGTTATTAGCTTTGTTCCCATTTCTGAAAGGGGAAGGAGGAAGGAAATGGGGGGGAAATGCTAACTCTTAGAATTTCTTGGGAAGGTAGTAAACTATTCCAACAGAAATCTGAGCTACATAGCATCCTCTTTAAGTGAAAAGAGCTCTGAGGTGAAAGTATGAAAGTTTTAAGAATAGCAAATGCCTTATTGCCACACAGATAAACGCAAGTCCTCAAAATTGCTGTTTGATACAGCCACCTCCACAAACAGCAGGACAGAACCCAAGAGAGGTAAATATTTCCAAATGAAAACAAAATTCTAGTTTTCTTATAGAGTGTTCACAGCAAATATAGCTTTTGATGTAGGTTCAGACCTGCACTGCAATGAGGACAACTGATGGGGGATCCTTGAGTTGTTGCGTACAATGCCAAGGTCCTTCTCTTCTCAGGGACAATCACCTGTCTTCCCTAAAGCAGTGCTCTTCATGCATCTGCAGCACATTGCTCATAAAACTCACCAATTCTTAGTCAGCGAAAAATGCAGGTGGCAACTAGATGTCTCCCCAAACTATCTGCTGGCATTACTGACAGAGATGATACGGTAAGTTCGGTGTGAGCACTTCCTAATAATTAAATTGTTAAAAGTACAACCAATGGAGTGGAGCTACAACCTCTATAAACCAGGATGTAGCATCTTCTGTCAAGGAAAGAACTGAGAGGAAAACAAGCCAGCGAATTCCCTGATAGCATACTGTCCCCAGAGCTACTGAGTACTCAGCTGTCACACGGATCCTGGTTTTGGATGCCCTGCACCTGCAGTAAGAGTTGGTGGCCATCAGAGGCCAAGGTTGCAGAGAAAACAGCTGCCAAATCAGGGCAGCTTTTTTCTACATGCACAGCAGGCTCCAGTGGCTGCAAAGGAGAAAGGCAGATATTTCAGAGGGCTTCAGTGAAGATAAGGAAGTGCTGCCACTCTAACAGATTTTGCTCAGGCAGCAATGCAAGCCTACCTTCACCACAAGAGAGAAGAACAGTACCTGGGCACAAGTTCACACACTTCCTCTACCAACAAAAAACCCCTGGTTTACACCCATTTCCAGTGCTTTCCACTGCTACAGGGTGCCTATCAAAATGAGGTAACAAGAAGAGAAATCAGGGGGCCAAACTGATCCCTGAAGTTACTGTAATCAGCCTAGTGAGACCAGGAAACAATTCAGGTTCCTCAAGATTTATGCTTTTTCTACCTTACCCCACAAAGTAAGGTAAAACTTGAGGAGAGAGAAACAAACCAAAGGACTGAAAAGTAGTATTTATGTCCAGACAGAAACACCTGAGAAGTCCCACTGAACACTGGAATCAAGAACCTGATGACTGTTTGTTCAAAATTCAATGTACTCCAAGAGACAGCAGGCAATGGCCGAAACCCCATCCATCAGAAGTCTACTGCATAGAACCCTTTCTACATGTATGTACAGGTCTATCACATAAGAGGCTTCAATCTGGATTGCTATTGCAATTCTTCAGATCATTTGTGTGATTTTTTTCATTATCTCAAATTCTTGTTCACAAAAACCGTCCACTAAAATCTATTTTGAAGTGCTTTTGTTATCAGGGGTTAGTTTTTAGGGCACTTTATCTACAGAAGCTGAATATCTCCCTGGAAAAAAAAAACAACCAGATATAAAATTATCATCACCTCCTCCTCAAAGCACTTCAAAAGAAGCCTTATTTATTCTTGGATTTTTGGAAGACTGCAGCCCACATATTATTTGTCATGTTAATCTTTTTGGTAAATTTGTCATTTTAATTCCTTTTCTTTTCCTGCTTGTGCCTCCAGACCCACTTCTTAAAACAAAGGAAGCCACAAACAAGGAATCATCGGACAAAGAAGGCATTCAGGAATATTTCCTCATTGGAAGACTAGAGCTACTTAGAGAATCAGTAAGAAATTAGCCAAATAATAGGATGGCCTGGAAAAAAATTAATAATACAAATAATCAATTTCTAATGAGTTTTATATGCCATTCAGCAGAAAGCTGCCAATGACAACACTTCCATACATATCCTATTTATTATTAATTACAGCAAGTAGTGAAAAGAAGTAAAACTGAGTAAGAAAATCTATGTATGGATAAGAGACTTTCTATGGTAGGAAATGCCTCCAGAGTGGTGGGTGATACCTACCAAACATATCCACAATATACGAACCTGTGAAGTTAAAATGCTCTCAGTTCCCAATATATTTTGAGGAACAGGAAGCACTGAGGTGTCAATTTAGACTGGATGAGTACGGGATAACCATTAAAGGAAATCTGCCAGGAAAGTGGATGTGGCTTCTGGGATCAGGGACAGAGACCACTGAATACACAAAATTCTCACCCGACCAATAAGTTCCTTCTGCTTTTAGCTTCCCTCTGTGTTTAGGCATCACTTGCTGCCCCAAATTGGGACCTGGGTGTCAAGGAGGGAGCACGAATCAACAGCCAAATACAGCTGAGCAAAAGGAGGAAAAAAACCCTGTCTCAACAGACAGCTTAAAACACAGCTCTCTGAGCACAGCAACCAGAGCAGCCTGCACATGGAAGCAGCATCAGCAGCTGAAACTCTGGCAAGCAGATTCATGTGGGAGTTGTGCTCGCACCCGCTGAAGGGCTGTGGGCAGGTGGGAGGAACTTCGCTTTGCTTGGGAAGGGAAGGCGACGAGAGGGAACAGGAGCCCTATTGTGATGTGCCTATGGTGGGGAACATAGAGGATGTAAATTAACATGCTTTCCCCTCTACATTCTTCATGACTGATTTAAGAAGCCCGACGATGGATAGTATTATTGGGGCAGACTAATCTCAGGCTCCAAGTATATATTGCTAAGGACTATTATTATTTGGGCACGGTGCCTCTCGAGGAAGTGAGTCTGCAAGGGTCAGAGTGTCGCAGCTGTAGTATGCCCCCCATGCCTTTCCAGCCCCTGGATCTTTTACATCCAAATGGGGCAGGCAGCAGCAGAGCCAGCAATAGCCCTCCAAACATTTCTTCCCAGTACTGTGACTGCCAGGATTTCTAAGGGGCTGCCTGACAATCATTCCCCTTCAGTCAGAGATAAAATGTAGGGTCGACTTCCTCCTGCTTCAGCTCTCAGCCTGACCAATCAAACTGCCACTACTCAGTGCTTCTCCTGCAGTCCCAACTCCCTTCTCCCACTTCAAGAATTTGAGACATTACAGTAAGCACCTCCAGTACCTCTGACAACCTCACTCTTCCCAGACTACTGTTGTTATTGCAACTGCTTAATAAAGTCCCTCAACACCTTCCCCTACCTGGGAAAAGAAGGAGAAGGACTTTCCACTGTTCACAAGGATGCTGAAGGCTTGCAGGATGAAAGGAATGGAAGTCAGCTGAAGCAAAAAGATCACTGCACGGTTCCCCATTGCAATGGAAACTCTCGCTCAAAGGAACGGAAAAGTACCCATGTGCTTGCAGACAGCAAGTACTTCTTGCAGGGCATCACAGTATTGTGGCACCGAGGGCCAACCGCTGCCACTGGGCCAAGGCAGAGCCTTTTGGTTATGGGCTCCCACAAGCTGCCCTCCCTTATTCTGGCCAGACTAGCAGGACCTGTTATCTAAAGCTAGTTGTGTTTGTTGAGCCCTTTTACTTGCCTTGTCCTCCTTTGACACTGTGCTTTTCCAGAGGTACTTTGCTTATCTTTGAGCAAGAGTCACACTCAAAAGACGACACACACACGACGGTGTTCCTGTAATTCTCCTTCCTGGTGCTCTTTTCTCCTACTTTAATATCAGAAAAGGCAAGCTGCTATTCTGAATGACTGTAGTATAAATTGGTGTGACAAAGATGTGTAATTTCTTCCCTCCTAAACCATTAAGGAGCCCATTTTCAAATGCAAAACCCAGTGTTTGGTGCAGACACTGTTGGTACATAACAAATGTGGCTGCAGCACTAAGACCTTATGTGGATGCCCTGATGGGGAACCCCTGTCCAAAAAGGAGGTTCTCTTTGGTATACAGAGAAAATCTCATTCCCAAGGACTGCAAAATATCTTGTCCTAACAAATGAGCTCAGTAGAGTGTGCTGCAGATTTTTCCCCTTAATTTTACATTTTCTTGGTAGAGTAAAGCAAGTTTTAGGCTCCACTGGACAGAAAATAGAATGCTAGACAGGACAGACAGCTTTCCATTTCAAAGAGTCAATAAACCTGCATATATAAAGGCATCTCTTTCAGACATACTAAATCCACTCAATTGAAGGAGCAGATGTTAAATTTCCAGTTTCCATCTAATCAAAAGTGAGAAAGGGGGAAAGTTTTCCACTCCTGAGATGCTCAAAGATTTGGCCAGCTGAGACCACTTCTGTAAACTTCAGAGTACAATGCAAATGTGCCTAAGTACAGTTGAGAGGGAAATTTGCTCTGTGCAAGCACATTTCTCTCTGTATTTGTAGCTGTGCCCTACCGAAGCAAGATGGTAGCTATTTAAAAGGGACAAGAATCATAGAATCATAGAATCATAGAATCAACTGGGTTGGAAAAGATCTCCGAGATCATCAAGTCCAACCCTTGATCCAACACTGCTGTGGTTACTAGACCATGGCACTAAGTGCCACATCCAGTCTCATCTTAAAAACCTCCAGGGACAGAGAATCCACCACTTCCCTGGGCAGCCCATTCCAATGGCTGATTACCCTCTCTGTAAAGAATTTCTTCCCAATATCCAACCTAAACCTCCCCTGGCAGAGCTTAAGACCATGCCCTCTTGTTTTACTGATAGTTGCGTGGGAAAAGAGACCAACCCCCACCTGCCTACAACCTCCTTTCAGGGAGTTGTAGAGAATGATGAGGTCTCCCCTGAGTCTCCTCTTCTCCAGACTAAACAACCCCAGTTCCCTCAGCCTTTCCTCATAGGACTTGTGCTCGAGTCCCTTCACCAGCCTTATTGCTCTTCTCTGGACCTGCTCCAGCACCTCAATATCCTTCCTGAACTGAGGGGTCCAGAACTGGACACAGTACTCGAGGTGTGGCCTCACCAGCACTGAGTACAGGGGAAGAATCACTTCCCTGGACCTGTTGGCCACACTGTTCCTGATCCAGGCCAGGATGCCATTGGCCTTCTTGGTCACCTGGGCACACTGCTGGCTCATGTTTACCTTCCTGTCAGTCCAGACTCCCAGGTCCCTCTCTGCCTGGCTACTTTCCAGCCACTGTGTGCCCAGCCTGTAGCGCTGCAGGGGGTTGTTGTGGTCAAAGTGCAGGACTCAGCACTTGGCCTTGCTGAACCTCATCCCACTGGAATCAGATCATCTCTCCAGCTTGTCCAGGAACCTCTGAAGAGCCCTCCTGCCTTCTAGCAGACCAACACTCCCCCCAACTTGGTGTCATCTGCAAATCTGCTAACGGTACACTCGATCCCCTCATCCAGATCATCAATAAAGGTATTAAACAGAACTGGGCCCAACACTGATCCCTGGGGGACACCACTGGTGACCGGCTGCCAACTGGATGCAGCACCATTCACTACCACTCTCTGGGCTCAGCCCTCCAGACAGTTCTTAACTCAGCAGAGAGTGCCCCTGTCCAAGCTTGTGGGCTGCCAGCTTTTCCAGGAGTGTGCTATGGGAGATGGTGTCAAAGGCTTTGCTGAAGTCTGGATAGACCACATCCACAGCTTTCCCCTCATCCACCACGCGGGTCACCTGATCATAAAAGGAGATCAGGTTGGTCAGACAGGACCTGTCCCTCCTAAACCCATGAAGAACCAACTTTGATGATACCGTTTTTCCCTACTCGTAAATCTGCGTGACTTTATCCATCCATTGCAATTCCACAGGCACTGCAGCAAGCAGCTCCTGTTCTATTTTATAAAGACAACTGATTAAGCAATATTCCCAGTATCTTTACTGGGATAAACAATAGCATTTTCTTTCACTTCCACTAGAAAGGAGTGAAACCCACAAACAAAATTGGACATCAAGCCATCTCAAAAGAGGCAAAGACTCAGTCTGGGGCTTGTAACAGGTTTCCCATACAACAGAATATCAGAGCTTTAAGGTCCTCTCATCTCACAGCTTTGCAAGCCTAGAAACAAGGAGGTCAAGGACATTGCAAGAACAAGATTCCTATGTTTTCAGGGCTGACAGTGCTCAAGTCATACAGAATCGAAAGGTGTTAAAATGACAACAGTTTCAGCTATGGGAATGTTAAATCATTCTTGCAGCTGTTTTACATCAGTTGAATTAATCTTTCTTTCCCTATGAGCCCTGGATGTTTGGACTAAAGGTTAATCAGTCAGACTGCCTTTTAGTTGGAGGAATGTATTTTTATACTTCCTAATTCACTGCAGAAATAAGCTTTTTATAATACCTGTGCCCTTCACAGAGTGGTATTTAGATATTATAATCACTCCCATGAGTGGCCTGCATAATTAAACTGTGCCTTCATCCCTCCTGGACAGTGGGGACATTGCAAGCTCATACAGACCACTTATTTGCTGTCCTGACACTTATCTTTTATACCCACAACACACAAAGAGTAGGAGGTAAAATTACATAGAATATGTAACTGAAGAAGAGATGAAAGGAAAAGGGCAAAGTGAGTTAAGCTAACTTAGGTGCTGATCTACTTGCTCACCTATAAGTGCACCACTGCTGTGGGGCCCATCCAGGCACTGTACACCATGAGAACAAATGGCAATAAATACAGACAATTTTATACACCTTGCAGGGCACAGTCATCATTTCACATGACTCCTTTCCCATGTGCTTAGGAAGTTCAAAAAATACTAAACGGAAGAGCAGCTTCCATCCTGATCTGTGCTGGAGCTTCCCCCAGCCAGTGAGGCAATCTGCACTCTGCTGTGCTGTGACTGAGGCCCCTGTAGCTGCACAAGGGTGAACTGAAAATAGCACTAAAGGGGATAACCACAGTTTAAAGATGATTAGAAGTACAGGTAAACCTTAATATGGCAAACAGGTGAAACAGAGACACCCAGTACTGATATGTCATGCCCAGACACCATGCACTATTCTTAAGTCTATTCTTATTTCTCTCCTGGTGCCTTCTGCTCCTGTTTATGTGAGGTAGCATCACCAGTGAAATCATTTCCCCATTCAGGCATGGGTCCCAACCCAACCTCTTTCAGCACCATTTACTTCTGCAGAAAAGCAGTCCTTAGATCAGCCCCAAGGGTCATTCACTCCTTTTGACCTTTTCCCTTGTAATACCAGGGGGTTCCATAATAGACTTAACCATGGTCATACATCATTATTTGTGGCTGTCATTTACCCTACCTAGATCCATCCATACTAAATCCCCATCCTTAGGAAAGCTGGTGGTATTACCTTGGGTGCAGAAGGAAGTTTGGGAAATATGGCTGCTCCCAGGAAACTCGGAAAAAAGTCTCCAACAAGATGGTGCCACCAAGCCACCCTGATCATTGCAGCAGACAAATTACCTCCTGATTCATTCTGTCCCAACAAATGTTTGCAAGGGCTGCCAGGAAGCAGCCACATTTGTTTAATCAGATCCTCTGGAAAATTAAACTCTTTTGATGCCTGTGATAGACATCACCTTCCTCCCCCTCTCTTGCTCTGTTCCCCAACCACAGTGCTAGAGCTGCTCTCCTCCCCTGCAGCACAGTGAAGAATGGAATGCAGATGAACAATTCAGAGCTGATAAATCAATCTTGTTTTACTTATTGTTGCTTCCTCCTCAGCTTTCCTCCCACTGCTGTCCCCTGCCACACAAATACACATACATATAAGTAGTGTCTCAGCTAGGTCAGTATTTTTCTTTCTCCTTTTGTCCCATGGTACATAACAAATTAACCTCATTAGTATCAAGACTCCCACCACGCCTTCTGTACACTGGCTGGTGCTACATCACCTGGGTTCATACTGGCCTCTTGTGAACTGAACTCCCACTGCAAAGGATGCAAAGGACAGTTATGAATTTTAGAATATACCCATGCCTCTTTCTAAATAGATTTTTCTTTCTAAAACATGATGTTCAGATAAGATTAATCAAGGAAGACCCACACAGGGAAGAGCTAATTAAAAGGTTTTTCCCCACTCTCTTCGGTAAGAAACCTGGGGAGCGACAACTGGCTAATTTGGTTGCAGAATACACCCTGCAAGGTGCTGGTACACAAAACTATCACAGTGAGATTGGTTATGAATTCTGCTTGGTTTCTAGTTGTAGACTAAATAATTATTTGCTGTTAAAAGATAAACAATTGTTTGCTCTTCCTTGGGTGTTAAGAAAGTATTAGCAAAAAAGAAGTATCCTTCTCAAACCTCCCAGTAACAGCAGGAACCTGGGTCTGGGCAGAGAGGATCACAGTACAGACACAGCTCAGAAAGGAAAGGTTTCTGCTGCTTTTTCCCTTTCTGAATTGAGGAAGATGAGACTGATCAGGATTCACAACTTGGTACATAGCTATTCACAGCTGATGATGGGAATAGAGATGCTTGTTTCTGTCAATACAGAACCCATCCTGTAGGCTTTTACAATGTTCATCTGCTGGTTTGCTATGCCTCTGTCTTTGCTTTTTTTAAACATACTTAAATTGCTATCATGTTTCACAAAATTATAATTTAAAAAAAAGAGAGGTAGTTTTCATACATGTCCAGAGCACTCTAATTCAAAAAGGATTATACAGCCATTTTTACTCTGAGAAAGCTGTTAAGAATCCCTCACAAACTAAAGGAATGCATGGATTGGTTCTTTCCATACAACCTCAAATGTGTCGGAGCAGTGAAATAAATTATGCTATTTCAGACACATCATGTTGTGTTATTTTTGGTAGTTCCCAGCAGTTTGGTAAAACAGGAAATGCAAACCACCACCATGAAAAGTTCTGTTACACTTTCTATAATCAGCATCATGCATGGATTTTTGCCTGGTGATGACAGTATTTAACATCTCAGGTATTTGGTAGTCATGCTTATTTTATTGTGGTCACCAGAAACATCTGCAATAGCAAAATACTTCCATTCAAATAGGAGCTAATATGGAACTTGGGAACGTGACTTTTTAAATGTCTCGGGGAGTCAGAAGTCTGTATATTTATAATTGTAAAAGTCATATTAACAAATGTATCAGTGGGCACTGGGAGGGGCACTTAGCTCTGGTTGGCTCCCTTGCTTTCATGCTCTGAAATCTCTCCTGAGTGGAGCGGACTTGCTCCTGAGCCAGAAGTTCCAAAACCTGATGCTCACTAGCAATTACACTTGTTATATACCAAGCAGAATTGTGCAGTCTTCCTAGCCATAAGCACAGAAACAAGAGTAAAGAGTAAATGAAAATCTTATTAGGAAGCAAGTACCCACAGCACAGAGAGATATTCACTGGGTAAACCAGTGCAATCCTAATGGAAATTTTAGAGGAGGACTGCCCTATTTGCTAACGTTTTCTGCTGCAACTGCCGTGATACAGCTGGCAAAACTCCCTTTTGGAGTAAATAAGCTTAGCTCCATTGAGTATAATTAATGGTATTTATTTATTCCAACAAAGTTTTGTCCATTTTATATCTGGATGAGCCAGATGCCATATATGTATACATTATGAGCAACCACATTGAGGGAAAACTCTAGGGAATAGGCCTCAGGACTGTGTTTTATCTTTATGCTTTTAACAGGAATGCTGCATCAAATATAGCTAGTCATAAGAGTTCCTCTTTTTTCCTGTCCTTATCTGAACTCAGATTATTCCTGACAGATGAATGAGGTGAGCACCTTCTTTTGCAGTAACTATTACTGTCCAGCTATGGCCAATATTGCAGAGTCCTGTGGCCAAATGTCCATCTCTATTACAGGAGAGTGTCCAAATTTTGCTCTCTAGCTTGAGAAAAACAGAGTACAGTGCCTAATAAATCTTTTTACTTAATTTTCTTGTATTTTAATGTATTATAACAGCTGCAATAACCTCATTTCACTTTCTTCAGTCCTAGTAATTTGACATACAAGGTTCAGAGCCTTTCAGTTCAGACAGAACCATTAGATCATCTAGTCTGAACCATCTCATACTAACATCTGGCTTAGACAGACAGATACTGAGAGGTGTTAGGGAGACTATTTTATCAGTCTTTATATCTCCATTAATTTGATTTTAGAAATAACACTTAACAACCTATAATTGGCCTTCTGCAGCTGTATTCAACAGAAGCAAATTGGCAAAAATGCATGAAAATTGGAGAAATTACAACAAAACAGAACAAATATCACATTCTCACTAAGGGACTGGGGAAGAGGTTTAATGCTCCTAAGCCAATTTCCCTCTTTCTCTGTTTAAGATCCATCTCTCATCCATGTATATCTACAAATGGACACGTCCTCCACTAGATAAGGCCAAGACTGTTGCATCTGTTGCATCTTACAGCTGGCTCCATGTCTCAAGTTGTACATGAGGCAGTTTCTGAAGAATTCTCTCCTCCCTAGTCATAACTGTCTGCAAAAAGAACAGAGTTCACCTTCAATGAGAAAAAAAGCCATTTTGTGGCTACATTTCTGCAATATTTATAATTATTTCGGCAATATTATAATTATTTATAATATGACTTTCCTTACCCATGTGCAATAGTATGACTAACCTGAAATCAACTTAAAAGTGATTATTGGGTAGAATTGGGTTTTTTTTAAAGACAATTAATGACAGGTTGTACTGCTGGTTACTGAAGGTCATTAATTTTTACTGTGAATGTAGGAAATATGTCCAGATATTTATCTATAGTACAAATTACAGAAATGATAACCAGAAAGGAATTAATGCATATCTAAACACATGCACATATAATATACAGGGCCCAATTTAGATGCTTTTTAAGTCTTAGCCATAGGTGGGAGTGCATTCATGCCGAAAGCTGGGTATTACTGTGGGAACATATTGAAGATACAGATGCTGCCTTAGGCAGCCCTTCTTCCCACGCAAATCCTCCTTTGCCAACACTTCGATCAGTCTGCGTGGATGTAAGGTGCTGAGATAGAGTAATGCAGGCTCACACACGCTTCTTATGTCTGCTTCAAGCCTGCACTGCAACACTCTTCTCCCTAGTCTTTGCCACAAAAGTGGCAAGGTATCTTTTCACAGGTTAGCTAGTTTCTGGGGCTTTGAAGGATTGTAAAATGAAGTTCAAAATCCAAAATTGAGCTAGCTGCAATTTTTCTCTACCAATCTGCAAATGCATTAAGTGGTGGTGTGAGCCAAGTCAGAGAATGATCATGAGTGGCAGAGGACGTTTGAAACTGCATATGGAAGAATGCAGGTCCTGAGCTTGATGGCATAATGATGTACTTGAACTGTGGTGTTCTGACAAGAACAAGACAAGAAAACAACAAAAGCTCTTGCAAATTCCCAGCCATGATTTGTCAAATTTTTTAAATGCCCAGAAACAAAAAGGTACATGCGTGTTTGTAACTCCTGATGTAGGTATGCCATCCAATCTGCCACATTAAAATCTGCCACATGCTGTCTCTGCATCTACCCTTGATATATGTACTACAGTTGTCTTTTTTTTATTATTTTTTTCTAATATTACTTTGTCAGTGTGATTTTCACTCTTCAGATATCAAACATACTGTCTATATTCTTACCCCTTCTTTTTCAATTGAGCTTTCCAAGGCTGTTTCTGGAGTTAATGGAATCCAAAAAAGAATGCTGTACTGCGGTGCCAAGTAACCGACTCCTTGAAATTTTCACCCATATATTGTATCTAACAGCTCAATGTCTATTCCATAAGCTTGCCAGGGAGATGGGTGCACAACCTCTCTTCCCACGCCATCATTCCACAGTTCAGTTTCTGCCAACCACACAGAACACATGAGAAAGAGAGGACTCTCTACGGCACTTTCTTGTTACTTATGCAATGGCGTGTTACCACATGTGCTGACTACCTTGTAAGCAAGCAAGATAATTCCACACTGCAAAGACTTGAAGTCTAGATAAGGCAAACAGCACAATGCGACACTCATGTGGAAAGAAAATTCACAAGGCTGTGTAACAGCTCCATCTGTCTCTAAGGCACAGAGTCCTCACCTCGACTATTATGACTCTCCCTCTACAGGTGGGATATTATAGAAGCTGCTGGGTTTTGTGGAGAGAGTGGAGCCCAGCAAATGTTCAACCTCTCAGAAGACTGAATTCTGTGGAGTCCTGCTAGTTCTGACCATAAACTCATTATAAATATTAAAGAGAACAGGTTTCAGTTTATGAAAATACCAGATAAGAAAAATATAAAAATATAAAAAAGTATGTATTTGGGAGAGCAGATGAGGAGAGGCCTTGAACCACTGTTCTTGCTCACACTCAATGTAGCACATGCTGTCAGCCATCAGTCACTAGAGTACAGTTTTGACTCCACTGAATCGCCTCTCATAGCCAACAACTAGCCTTTCAAATAGTCAACTTCCCAAATGGCAATTAAGGATTAAAATTCAGTAGGGAGGGAAGATAGATGCAAATCAATCTTTCTTTATCTTCTTGAAGAATTCTTGCTTACTAAACTTGTATTACTTTGAGTTTCACTAGGGGAGATCTCTACTGTCACATTCCAGAAATCAACTAAGCATCCCTATGTTTCTTGCTACTCTTGAAAGGATTTTGTGGATCAAGCTTACAATTGACATGGATTGTACACAACAGCTTTCCGTTGTGTTCCTAGTTCTACAATCCCTGGGAATAGTTGCTTGAATCTTGTTCAGATCGCATGAATGGAAAGCACATGCTGGTTCTGCAGCTGATAAGACATGCTTCTTTCTTAGTGACTCAGGTGCAAGAGGCTTGAAAACTTTTACCTTTCTTCATAGACAGTGAGTCCTTTATTCAGAGTCCTTTACATAGCCTGATATCCACTGTAGTGCTCCACACTGCCCATCTCTTTTGACAAATAAAGCAGATTAGCAAACACTCCTTATTTGCCAATTTGAAGAGTTCTGTCCTGCAGCTCTCTGGTCTCTAAGCCCCACATAACGGCTTTGTGTAGTTTCCCACGACTGCATAGCCTGAACTCAAACACAGGCACACATTTCTAAGCTGTTAGCTTACAAAACCACATCAACAGAACCTTGGAGAAACTAAACCTCTGTCCCTAAAGGCATCATCATCACAATTCACCCTGTAACTACATGAATTATAACCAAGATTGGCCTGCTGGGAAATGGAGTGTTTTTCGCATCCAGGTTACTTGGGACACTGATCTACTTTAAATGTCACTGAACACTAACTTAATACATCATGCTGGAGGGCAGCCTTCCCATTGGAAAGAGACCTTCTGCTTTTTTTTCCTTCTCCCAGTAAGTGCTGCCATACCTGAAATGAGAGTAGAGGACTGTGCTCTTCCTGGATCAAGCTAGCATAAGGAGCTGTCATAGAACAGAGGGAACATATAACCTGGAACAAGCAACTAAAATCCATAATGATCAAAAGGGTAAATTTTTCACTCAAATTTACCCAGCCATTCTTGTTTGTAAGACTAGGAAGACAAGAAAACTAAAGGAGTAAGACTATCCAGAAAATGAAAGGAGTTTATTTGAATGGATTGATGCCCAAATGACTGTTTTGGCACATAAACAGTCTATGGGAAGAATAATTGGGAAGATATAAATGAACACAGAAGCAAGTAACCTTTCAGCTAAATATTAGAAAAATAGTGTCAGGCTGTGGAATCACCTTCCAATGTAAATGGAAGAAACAGCCTAGGCTATTTAAAAATTAGCTGGACAAATCACATGCTAAGTTCCATGCTCACTGGCAACCTAAAAAGTCTTTTGTCATCTACAGTGGACATTATTCTATCCCGATTACAGATGTAAAATATATTAAGCTTAAGTAAAAATGTCATTTATAATATCCTACTTTGGGTGCATCACTTATCTAATGGGATGTCTCCTAGGAAAGCAATTTAGTAGTGCAGCCAATAACACTGTCTGCAGTTTAAATGGGACAGAATTAGCATAAATTCAACTTAATAGGGGCACGTTTAGCTAAGACCAAGTAATTGTGCTACATCACAGCAAAATTCTACAATCCTGAAGTTTTATAACCACTAAATGAGACTACAGGAAAAATGCATATATGAAATACCTGACTAACAAAATGGGTGGTTTTAAGTGCAGTGGTTTATTTTTTCATTGCTATCACATTCTGTTGCTGTTCGAGGTTTTTTAATGGCCCCTTCACTTAGTTAGTATGGGTACTTATCAGAATGAGCAACTTTCCAAGTACTTGTACATTCTGTTCCACTACCATACAGAAACCCATGCCTTGTTATCATCTAGCACTGGAAAACAGGTGGTGGATGGCTGCTTTACTTCAAAATCTCCCAAAAGCATTTAGATTCTGATACAATTGCTTCTAGTAATCCTTGCTAAATTACAGAAAATGACCTTATTATATATTTCAGATTTTCCTCCTCCTCAGCAAGATGATACAGTCAACCAAAAATTAATCTGCCAGCCTAGAGATCTAGACAAATGCTATTATTTTTTGTAGGTAAAAGAAGAGTCCAGGCTTTGTTAAAGGACATGAGTAATCCATTAAGAATAGGTAATCTAGAACCCACAGAAACATGTTACTGCAAGAATGAGTCAGGCAGTAATCATCACAACATACTTATAAATAGCACAGAAAAGCATTAATTCAAAATGAACTTCTCACCTCATAGTTATGATACAGAGCAAGTCATGTGCCAGGGAGTTGCTTGTCTGTTACCTGTCTCTTATGCCAATTCTTGATGGAAAAGTTCATCATGCTCTAGGTAATTATAGGAAACTTTTCTTCTAATCTTAGGCGTGGACAGCCTGTCAGTGGCAGACTCCCTACAGTTACCTTTCAGTTGTCAATGTGTCGGTTGTTATTCTAATTTTTATACCACTTCCTCAAGAATATGACAGCCATCAGCTTACTCCATGAATGACTACATCATCTCCCTTGGGTTCACTATTGAATAAACCTGTATTTGTCCACCAGAGAAATACCTGATATTCACCAGCTAGAGTAGTATTTAAAGCACCTCCTCACTCTAGGTGATAAAAAAGAAATTTCATCATCTACCTTGGTTATCCACAGACTGAATGGTTGGCTGCCATATTCCTGAAGAAGAGGAGGTATAATAAGTAGGTTAAATGAGTGAGGGGGAAGGTATACAGATATAAAAGGGATCTGTAGCAGCAACTTAATACCTTCCCACACGGAACAAGAATTTGTAGCATCAGTGCATACCATTTAAAAGTGCAGAGTAGGAACTGGAACCATTTAACTGAATCACTAGAAAATCACAGCGACTAAGTAATCAATTCTACAAAAGTGTACACTCAGAAGTCTGTACAGGCTCCATTTCACTGGTTGTATCAAGCTTTTTTTAAGTGCTGTACTCTGTATTCACCTGTTTTTCTCCATGCACAAAAAATATAACTCGGAGCACACAGAAACAGGTCAGAGGCAACAGATGTCAAGTCCCAAAGACCCTGTTCCATAGTCCATTTTAGGAATATATATAAAAGATATGGCTTAATTTACCAGAGATGTAGAGAAGCTAATTGACCATGTTTAGGACACCACAGTTCAATCAAACTATTTTAATTCAAATGCTTGAGTTTACATTTAAAAGCCTACCTTTAGTTTAGTGTGTAAACCTAGGAAACACTGAATACTTCTTTAGCGTTATAAACTACCCTTGAAGTCTACCTTTTTTACCACTTAGCTTCTGATGGATTTCTGTCTGCTGAGTTTCTATATCACTTCAGCATTTGTTTTTTCATAATTATTTTCCAAAGCAGGGTGATCAATCTTTAGTAGCATATTTGTACAAAAATTCAATCAGCTCATGATAGTTAGATTTACATGGTTTAGGACATAATTTAATCACTTAATTCTTCCAATTCTTATTAAATTTTAATAAAAGAACATGTCTGAAAAATCAGGTTTTTATCCAGATATGATTCAAAACATCCTGAAAATAATTGCTTTTAAAATTGTAATCATGAAATACTTTTACAATTACTTTGTAAGGAAGGAGAAAACAAAGTGTGTGTGTGTACATCTGTATGTGTGGTCATACTTGTGTGAAATGCATCTTTAAACCCCCTGCCATGAGAACTCTGAACACATTATTTACTCATCTCTCAGAAAATCACATATCCTGGTACATAGGAAGTTAGTCACACCAGAGAGGAACATGAGGTACCATACTGTGAGCTGTATTTAAAATAAAATGTGTTCAACTGTTTCTATTATAATCCTGTTTCCATTATAGTACTATCAGTATCTCAGGCAAAAGTAATTTAACTAGGTGAAGTAGAATTGGAAACAGTACTTGGAATTATTATTTGAAAGAAAATAATTTCACCTGCCTGCTGGCTTTATTCATGAGTGCTATTTAAACTCTGAATAAAAACAGGAATGTGTATTTTTTCTTTCAAAAATGTTATGAAGAGTTACCTCCACCGAGGTTTCTCTTAGGCTTCAAGTAATTACAGGCAACACAGAATTAAGGTATGTCCTTATTCCATGCCCCTTTGTCTTGAAATTCCAAGCCTGCCAAGTTTCATCATGAAAATTACCAGAGAATAAGGATTTTTCCATTTCCAATTAGTTCTTCAAAGAGCAGCACTATGAAAAATAAAGGGGAAGAAGAATGATCTCAGTTATCTACCAGCATAAGGTCTGCTGACTGCAGTAGGAAGAAATGAACGCTAAAGCTGGGCACCATTCACCTGGCTTCTCAAAGCATCTGGTACACAAGAATCAGCCGAATTGGCTCAGCTTGTGACTTAAAGTTTCACTCATCTGAAATCCTGATCCTGGTAAAGTCCTCTAGAAGTTAGGACCTAGCTTCTGACAACAGACAAAACTAAAAGACCAGCCCCCATGCCTCAGAAAGAGTGTGATCAAGAGATAAAGTGAGGCCAGAGAACACTGATGGCAGTCGTCCATCCGCAGAGGTTATTGAAAACAGCAGGTTTTTCAGGATGTCCTAAAAATTCGTGTACTAGCATCTCAATGCTTTGAAAAGGCTGTGCGAGAAACAAAGAAGAAAAGAAAAGCTGAAAGCAATGTCTGATCACCTGTTGACCCCTCCATGCGGCAGCACAGAAAAAAGCCTTTGTGACTTATGTATGGCTATATAATTTCCTGTTCGAGGAGTTTTGCAAACATTATACTTAGAATTGAAAGAAAAAACCTGAGGTGAACATTTTCCTGTGAACAAAGGGACAAAAATTTTCTGCACCTGGGTGATAACCTACATTAGTTACCAGTTATGCTAAAATTCCTATTAGCTGCCTCTCACATGAGGCCCCACATCACCATCCAAGTACATATTTCCCACTGCTTTTCCTAATGTTTTTAGTCTTTAACTTAAGGCCTTCAAGTCACTGCCTTCTTGTAGAAAAAAAAAGCCCCCTGAAAGCCTTCAAATATTGTACCCACAATAAAAATAAGATGAGCAGCCGAACATACCTATCGAATCCATGACATGCAAATTCAAACAAACCTAAACTTAAGCAGACAAACAAATGCATGGCAATCTGTGTGAAACACTCACTGGATTGTTCAGACAGTGCCTTTACACTACAGAATATTGCCCTCTGGACTTCATACAGAAAAAGGAAAGCTATTAAAATTCAAAGGAAAGCAAGGTTTGTTTTTCCCAGTTGATGAATTTGTTGAAAAAGTGACCTTTTAGCTCAGTTTCCCAGAGGTGTGAACATTTTTCCATATTGTTGATTTATGTGCCAACTTAAAGTAAGTTATACACAGTAGGTGTTCCTAGAAATATGAAAACTTCAGAGTTTGGCTGGACAGCCATTTGAAAACAGATTGCTGAAGGGGAAAGGGACATTGCTAGTTCCTCCTCTAGAAAGGCTCTTTCATTTTTTTTTCTAATTATATGTCTCTATTGATATCAGACTTCCAAAGACATAATGGAATTAAACTATCATATAGGTTTAAATACTAAATATCTTCAACAATTCTTTTCTTCCATGTTGTGCTTATAATGCCTACACCTACTGTGTAACAAACTAATTTAAAATAATCAGAGGTCATGTTCCTTAGTTTCGATAAGTTTTCTCAAAAATCTGTTTACCTAGGCAGTAATTTTGAAGGATGAGAAATATGCAGTTCTAACAGTAATATCAGTGAGGCTAACTATGCCACTGACTCCTGCAGGCTTGTATTCACCTATTGAGCCATAAAGAGCATTGGTATTAATACAGTCATATATGTACACTTCCCTCAACATACCAATACATCACATTTGTAATGAAAGAAAGGCCACCATGAAGGAGCACAGTGCCTATGTTTTGCATACATTCCTTGGAGGTCACAGTCTTCAGAACACTGGAAGGCTGAAGATAAGTATCTTAGCTTGACTTTCTGGAGCATCCAGAGAAAGTCACTTTCTAAGGATGATTTGCTTACTCTGCCCAAATTTGATAAAAAACCCCATTTTGAAATAGAGACTGTAGCATGCAACTTCTAGTTGCATAATCTAGTCCATAAGCATCTACATCACATAAAAACTCCAGAAGACTTAACAGACACCAGATTCCAGATTTGCCCTTTATCTTCTTTCCAAACATCTTTATGTATCAGGCATTGTGCCCAAATATTTTCCCTTTTTCTTTTGAAAAAAGTGTTTTTCTTCTTTGGGATTTTATTAGGATTCAACTAATATTTGTATCTCAGTATTTTTCTTATGTATAAAAAAGACCAAAAACTATGTAAAAAAGAGGTCAACCCACATCAATATTTCTGTCATTCATTATCCAGATATAGGGCAAGAGTACACTACACATAAGAAATGTAGGTCAAAGACTCATCACTGCACATGCTAACAAAATAAATAACAATGATGTTCCATTTACATAGTTTAATCTTCTTTCTTTCAGAAAAAAAACCATAAATAAAGGATAAGAGTCAGTCTGGGATTTAAATCTGCACAAGTAAGTAACTTATTATGCAGCATTGTGGCAGCATGGAGTACTTTAGAGAAGTAATTAAATGTTAAATAATGGGACTCAGTAATATCCAAAATGGGTGTTTTTCATGTTGGAATGAAGAAAGGGATGTGATTTCTCCTTGCTGATCACATGTAGGATACTGCACTTTGTAAAAGAATCTGGTGAAAAAATCTGAAGCCCAACTAAAGAAGAGCTTTGTCCAAGTAATGAACATATAGTAAATATTATCTGCATATTGAGAAATACATAGGAAAAATGTTTCTGTAAATAAACTGTAAAGACGTAGTGGAACATTTTATGCTCTTATCCTCATTTGTGATTGAGCAAGTGGGTATTGAAAGTAAAAACAGCCATTTTTCAGCTCCAACTAGGCAAAAGCTCATCTCTCAGTTCTGCTATTGCTGTGCCCATGGCAACATTTTCCAATACAGAGGCAGATTAGTGATTAACCAAGGAAAACATTAGCTTACTGTAACACATGACATGTTTTGACAGAGACATGAAAACTCATTGGCTCAAGAAAATACTATAGAGGATGTACAGGTCTATTGTTAATGTATATTCATATACACTACTACACATACATGAGGAGTCAGTATACACTGCAATTTAAACATTAATTCTTGCAATATGTTTGCTTCAATTATCAATAGATGACATTTGTATATTTTTAACTGACAATTTAGACATTCCTTTAAATTGTGAGAGTTTGACTTAAAATCATTCACAATGAATATTATCCCCTTTTTTATCTCTTAATTATTTTGATCTCACAGTCAGAAACTAGGAGTAACTTTAGTGACTTAAAAAAGGAACATAATGCTGAAAAAAAAATGAAATTAATTTAAAATCTAATAACTGCTCTGCACCAGCATAGGCACATATATTGTGGACAGGCTTTTAAGATCCTCTAGGTAACCACATAGAGCATAGAGGTTCACTTTCTACCTTTTAATTTTATTCAGTGCTCTTGTCCAACATTTTGGAGGCTCCTATCTACCTTAACATTGTAATTCCAAACAATCTCTGTCACAGCTATTACAATAACATTGCACCCAACACTGCTGGCTCTATTGTTGAATAACATCTATCAAAAACCACAAACACATCTCCTAAAACTAAACCAAACTAAAACAAAACCCAAAACCAACCAAACAAAAAAACCCTTCAGAGAAGGCTGCAAATAGCTATGAATATCCTGAGACAAGCAGGTGGTTACCCATGTAAACAGTCCACATCACCAACAACAGAGTTATTAGAATTATTATCAGCTGAAGCTTTGACTGGCTGCTGAGAATACTTTGATGTTGCTTTCTTTGAACACACAACTCTTCCCTCTCTTCCCCCAGGTCAGGTTTAAGAAAAAAGACTGCAATAACAGTACAGTGAAAACACTGCAAACTGTACTTCAAATGAGAGAGCAAGGAAACAGTAGCTCACAGGTCACTAATGTACAAGGTCGCTGGTATAAGGCAGTGACAACTGGCATCACTTTGTATTATGCTCTTAGAGGATGCCCTTTTTCTCCCCTCTTCCTTCTCTAAGCAGACACAAATTGGTATTTTATTCCTCTGCTGAATTTGTGACACGAGATATGAGATTTCAAAACAGAGAATGGACTCTGTTTTCAGGGACAGCTTGAAATAAGGTATTTATAGTAAAACAACATATTTATATAACATGAGAGAGAAAAATCTAACAAAATTCTTGAAATGTATTCAGCATTGAAACCTTTAGCACATCATATTCAGATCAGTTTGTAGTTTGCATATCTCATTACATGCATCTAGCTGTCAAAGATGAAGAATTCAGCATCTAAAATCACAAAGTTCTGGAGAAGCTGACGGCAATGGTGGTAGGACACAGATATCTTAGTGTCAGTACGACACTTTATGTGTGGGCCTCAGCTACAACCACCGTGGGCAACAGCCACACACACACGCACGCACATGAAGAAAGATTGCTGACCTAGAATCCTAGGATCATAGAAAATCCTGAGTTGAAAGGGACCCACAGGACAGGCCCAAGAATCACACCATGTGCCTGAGAGTATTGCCCAAACGCTTCTTGACCTGTCCTTTTATTTGTGAATTTGTTGACCTACAGCTCAGAAGGCAAGGTTCTTTCTGGCTGTTGTTTCAGCATATCAAGGTAGAATTTTAGTATGGGGAAAGAACAGCTTTGGATGGAACAATGTAACCTCTTTTACAAGATACACTGGGATACCTTACTCAATACTTAAAAATGCTTTACAAAAATGAAGGCAAAAGATATGTAGACTTTCCAGAAATTGCTAGCATCTATCTCTGTCAGCCCAACAACGTTCTGTAACTCTGACAGAAGTCTCTTCTTGACAACTTCTTATGCCCTACTACTTACAAATTACCTAGTCTGCATAGAGTTTATATGTTTGTACTTTGTGTAATAAAGTAATGCCAGTTATCTAAAAAAATTCTAAGGTATTTGTATGGTCCATTTCACAGCCCTGTTTTTCATGTGCTTCTCCCATAAAAGATTCTTGGTCTATCTTGGGAAAAATCCTCTCATCTGCCTACTCTCATTTTTTCCCAAAATCAAGACAGAATCATGTCAAGCCTGAATTTTATGTAAGCACATAACCCTTGATTTATAATTTTCATTGACTGAATTGTCTTTTGTGGTAATAATTTAAAACTCAGGCAGAAATAGGACTAATAAGCAGACCTAGGCCTCCATCCAGGCAAGCACTCAAAAGTGCCACTACCTGCCAGGAAGAACTCTGCTGAAATTTGTGGGACAGATCTCTTGCTCTGGACCTCACAGCCAGCTCAAGTGAACAGAAACTCAGCTTGCAGCACCTAAAGTTCACAAAACGAATAAATAAATTTTAAAAATCCCAATACAACAATCTGTTTCCACTGATCTAGATATTATTACTTCTTAATTTTTTGCCATTTTAGTTATGCAGTTGTACTCTTCAAGGTCCCTTCCAACCCAAACCATTCTATGAGTCTATGATTCTATTAAGCGTAAAAAAACCCAATCTAACAATCACAGAATCAAACAATTCAAACAAAAAAACCCTAAGCCACCACATGGGACAAAGTGACAATGAAAAGCTTTACCCAGTAATTCTTGGCAAAACCTCTGATGCAGATGTAGCACGGAGGCATTTTCATTCTTTGTGTTGATTGTGTAACTACATAAAAATTACACAGAAAACCAGCAGAAAAATGCCGTCAAATGGCATACATTGTATCTGTCCCAGAGGATGCACAGTTCTGCTACTGATGAGCCCTTGGAGTGAACCTGCACCACAGGCAAACATTTTTATATGGAGCTGAGATTATGAAGTCTATCTAAGCTGTTTCTTTAAAAAGCAATTCTAGATATTATGCCTGTAAATCAACATTTTTGTTAATGAGACGGTGGTTGCACTGGTTGACTCTACTGTCTGAAAATCATAATCCTGAGATTTAGACTGCACTCAAATGGGTCATATAAACCCAAAACCTAATCATGACAATTTTAAGCGTTGTCTATTTGGCTGGTATTTATTTATAAGTCACCTCCAGCTGTTAGGGATTTTTGGCAGAATCTCCATTTGCATGTAAGGTTTCCAAAAAGATAGGACTGGTTCTACTCCTCAGCTCTAACCTCAGCCTGTTACTCCCCATCATGTACAAACTCTTATGTTGTCTCCTCAAAAGCTTTCCTTGTCCTTCAAGTCCCCACTATGGTCTCCTGAAGCACTCTCTATAAACCACTCCTGTGAGCTGTCTTAAATTACCTGATACAGAGTGAGCAAGAGACAGGTTGAATACATAAATCCAGCATTCTCCATCATTACTCTTTGTGTTGTTCATTTATTCTTCGTTGTTTTGGCATGTTTTTCTTTAAATTAATTTTTTTTGGCTCTTAATCTTCATCTCCACTTTCCAAAGAAAAATGGTGAACAAGGCACGCAGCTCTCAGCAGGAGCAGCAGCAACACTTAGAATGAGAAGAACAGCAAAACTGACAGCTGTGCTTTTCTGCACTGAGCACAGTGGGTAAATCAATACCCCGGCAGCCCTGCTGCCATCTGTGGAGTTTCTGGAGCAGACGAGTTATTTATAGAAACTTGTTTGCACAAAGCCAATATTTACCTGTCGGTGCTGTCAAAATTTGCAATCTATCTTTGCTGTTCCCCTGCTGTTTTTCATGTCAATAGTGGAATTTTCCAAAAGAAAATACAGTAATGTTTCCCCCCACCCCAAATATTCCCTTCCTGCAAGGGTTGGTTACATTAATTGTTGCAGTAGGAATGCATCTGGTTTCCATGGGGCCTTGGGGATCCTCCAGAATGCCAGAAAGCTAAAGGGATGTCAAAACTAAAGAGCCCATTTCTCTGTCTTGTTCCAACAGCAGCAGCATGGCTGTTCCCTGCCAAGGCCAAGCTGAGATTTAATGTTACAGAAAAACAATCATCCCCACCCCACAAACCAAAAAGGTTTTCTTTTGGAATGTTTGGCTGCTGCTGCTACTGTTGTGACCTTAACCATTATTTTCAAGCAGGGAAGGAGCTTTAATAAGATTTCAGCGTATTTGCCTTTAAAGTGAACTCAAATTCTACAGCTAAGTCCTAAGAATGAAATGCATGGGTGATCTCAATCCTGATTCCTTGCAGGCTGACATTTACATCACCAAACTACAGGCATGTTTGAAGAAGACAAAAAGAGGAACTGACATCCGATTTCCCAGTTTCTTGAGATCAGAGACTGGACCTGACTGCTAGGGCAGGGTGAGATACTGGGGATGGCTTCTGCCACTACCCTTGGGTGGCTATTCAAAGGCTGTCACTAAGACTATCCTCACAGAGCTTTCAGTGGTCGATTTTCTGAAAAAGGGAGTTATTTCACAATGAAAGATAAAATCCAATTGAAAATGTCAATCAAACCCACCATCATAACTGTATCACTTTCCATTTCAACTAATGCAAGAATGTATCTGCTCCTGTAAGTCACGGGTTCAGAGTGCAAAATCAGCTCCTGAGAGCACCTTGAGTTCAGCTCTGTAGTGGTTTGAACCTTGTTTTCCCCCAGAGGCTGAAAAGTGGTAACCCCCAGGGGTGGAAACCCCTGGAAGTTTTGAAGTTCTGTCCAATGAGCGCTCCTGCAGAAATATAAACATATCACAAGCACCGGAAGAGAAGAGTTGTAGTTTGGCGAGTAGAAGAAAGTAGCCATGTTGTAGGAGACCAGGAGGAAGGGGGCTCGGAGCCCCTTGGGGCCTCCGGGGCCCCCCCAGCCCCAACTGGGGACTGCAGAGACTTGGAACAGTGTTAGACTGGGCTAAGTGTCTGTAGTTAAGCTGGGAGATGCTTTTCCACTGTGAGCAGCAACCAGAGATACTGAAAGCCACGGCAGCCAGCACTGACCGGAGGAAAAGCGGCGGCGCAGAGCCAAAAGATAAGAGAGCAGCAAAACAACCATGCAGCAAAGCAGGCAGAACTTCTGCAAACCTGAGAGAGAAAGAACGGCAGCAGAGAACAGAACTAAGTTTCTACAGAGAGAAAGTTTGGGGGTAAGAACTGCAAAACTCCCCTAAACTTCCTTGGAGATCCCTCCAAAATGGAGGGGGTGGACTTTTACTGATTAGAAGTCCTAGATGGAGTAAAGGAGCTAGGAAGCTCAGTCGTCCTGAGAGCTCAGCCGGGACGGTGTGTGGAGGTTGACCTTGAGGCCCTCCCTTGCTGCAAGCTACAAAGAAGCTCGCAGCCTGAGACAGGGCACAGAGGCCCTGCAAGGAGCTTGAATCTCCTGGAGATACCAGACCGTCATGAAGACCCCCTGCGTCTTCGTGATATGACGTGGTGAAATGGCCTTGTCTGGGGTTACGAAGCCCACGGAAGACCCCTTGGTTGGTTGACGACGGGGCCGAGGGGGGGGCTTGGATACCTCTCTCGTGAGTGCTGGTAGAGATCCAGCTATCAGCTGCTGCATGCATGAGATGAGAAGACCTGCTGCCTTGGAAGAGATGCTGCTGCTTTGGGACTGGAAGGGATCTGTCCTTCTTTCCCTCCTGGACTTTTATTTGGAGGGGAGAAGAGATCTGATCCATTGTAAATACTGTATGTCATGGTAGAGATAGTTGTGATCGTGTGTATAATGTGTTATAATATTTATTTGTACAGTCATTGTAATATATTCCCTTTCCCCCATTCTGAGTCTGGTTGTGTTTTGTCTGGAAAAAACCCATCTCACATTGGGTTGAGATGTGGGAGGGGGGATGGAGCTAGGGAATTGAATTTTGGGGCTATCTCAAACCATGACAAGCTCTAAGTGAGCTACCATCATCCAGTGGGTCAGCTCTCTGCCACATCACTGGCTAGCAACCCGCTCATCCTGCAAGCTTGCAGGGCAGGGCTGGAGAAAGCAGGGACTTAAAGCAGGGCAGGGCTTAAAGCAGGACCAGTAGATGCATTTTTCAATAAGTGGTTTAGAGAACAAGGATTAAATTATTCTGTCAGATGAGGAATGGATTCTGTGATCTGTACAGCAAATACCAGTAGAAGTAGGACAGTGCTTAAAAACATGCCAGTCTGGAAGCCATCTGAATAATGTGGGGAACAGGTGAATAAGGACACTGAAGAGCAAGAGAAAAACCTCCAGATTTATTTTTGTCTATTTTAATATTAATTACTGAGTCCTGTGACTTAAACAGCTTCCTAGCCCTTGGCTAGGAAACAGTAGAGTCAGAAAATGGAACAGGGAAATTTCTCATTCTTGTTTTCTCCACTGAGACTCACAAAAAGGTTCCTCTTTATATAATGTGGTTTCAGATGGTTTTTGAATATTATTTAAAGAGCATGTCAAAGCCACAACAAAGTAATTCTTCCTCTTAGATAAGGTCCATGAACTCCCCCCAGGGTAAATATTAAAGAGCCTGCAGGAAAACTACTTGTTAGACAAATGGAGCCACAGATGTGACTTTCATCTGGTGCACAAAGCAGGGATGTTACATACAAGGCAGACATACCCAATTATGAAAAGTACTATTTTTAACACAGACATTCCTCCAAAACAAAAGGTTCCTAGATTTTTACTTTTCTTTTTTTTTTTGGGGGGGGAGTGTGAGAATTTTCTAGTCTTGTCTCCTGCACTAGGAGTCTAGTTTTATTTTTTATAACTGACATCAAAATTTTTGAGAGCCGATAATGCTCAGGATCTCACAGGATCAATCTACTGGTGACAAATGCTCATTGTATGTGCACTATATCCACAACTGCTAATTTTTCTTTTCTTAACACAAATATCTGGAGCATACTATGGCACCTCCAGGGCTCAAAGTTCTCCTGCACTCAGATCTATCCATAGCCAAAACATGGTACTTTTCGTTGCACTTCATTATTAACCAGGTATTATATTTGTAATATCAATGCTTCTATTGTGCTTTTCCAGATCTAGTCTAGCTACCACTGTGCCATTGTTCTGTGTTGATTATACAAATATTTGTCCTATACTACCAGAAAGCAAATATTGGTCCCTATGCCAAGTCTTTGCCGGGGCGTACAGCAATAAGAAGGCCCCACAAAAAGAAGAGAAGGCTGGTGGAAATGGTAGTGACAAAACAGTGGCTGATTTTAAAGACTGGACTGAAGCTTGACATATTCATGGATACCCAGAAATTCTCCTTAACTACAGATAGCACAATAATACCAATTAGCACTACTAGAATAAAGGAGAGTTAAAAACTTGACAAGGACCATAGTCTGGACAGAGCCTGAAGGTTCATTTCTCACTTAAAATCCCCAAAACAACTGAAAGAAGGTAATCCCTTTTAATTTATGCACTCTGATAATATATAAATTGCACAGATCTAACTGCTGACTGCCACAGGTGCCTTTGTATGACCTCGGACACATAATCTAATTCTTTCATGAGTTATTCTCCTTTTGTCTTATTCCCCAGAGCTGAAGAGTGGCAACTATCACATCTAAGAGAGTAGACAAGGCAAACTAATGCTATGGGTAGTATTAGTACCTCTCATGCATGTGTTGCACACACTCAGGGTTTAAGTTAATGCCATTTAAGGCTATGAGAACAAGATCCAGGAGGGCAACTGAAAACATTGGGTACTTTTGCTTTCCCCTGAATTACCCAGGAACTTTGTCCAAGAAATGTAATTTTCAGATACCATTTCATATAAGAAATGAAATCCTGAGATAAGCAATCGCCTTGATTTGTCCTTTGGCACATTATGCAGGCCACTTAGTTCTCCATAAGGATCTACATGGCTTAAAGAACATTGGGAACAGGGAATGTCATGCCCTGAAGCATGCAACAAGACAGCTGGAATAGAAGTTTAATGGTCTCCTCTGCTCTTATGTCTATTACTGAGTTCCAGGGATGGGACCTAGATGACCCAAGTGATCCTTTTCAGTTCAATGTTTATTAGTCGTTTCTTTTCGTCTGTCTGATTTAAAAGAAAAAAAGGAAAAAAAGCTGATTGCAGCCTTCAGCATACGTGTGTGATTAGGGTAGTGAGGAAGAGACCATTTTACTAAGCAGTTCATGGATTCTTTCTCTCTTTCAAATTTCAGAATGCAGCTGGTTTCAACCTCCCAGCTGGCAAAGAGGGGACTTCTCACCATAAGTACTCTGCTTAATCTGGGGACTTCTCAAACAGGCACAGCTGAAGTAGTGACATGATTATAGGCCTTGGTCAAGTGTTGCAATGCAAGATGATTTATACTAATCAGCATTCTCTAGAATCAGTACAAAACAAATCCAACACAACTACAGATCTCAAAAGAAGTCTTTCTTAGCTACCACTCTTTTCTTTGCCTGAAAATACCCTCTTGGCAGAAGGTAGCTAAGTAATCAAACATTTAAAGCAGCGAAGGACCACCACACAACACAGGAGGGACATCAGAAACATCACTGGCATGTGTTAAACACCTCCTGTAAATTCCTTTAGGTGTTCACGGGTTGGTTGTGACCATATCGAAAACTTAACCTTTCTCAAATTTCAGTACAATGGTGCTCTCTATACCTCTAGAGATTTCCAAGTTGTCAGAAGCTGTCCATTCTTATTCATGACAAAAATCCCGTCTCTCTCTGCTCTACTGAACACTGAAAGGAAATGCTTATGCTAAGACAGATGTGCAAATCTCCTGATTTGCGAAGGAATAAACCTGATATACATGGGCTGTTTTAAATCCAGCTTAAACCCCAACTCACAGGCACTTTAGAGGGTTAAAGAAGAAAAGAGTGAGGGGAGAGGTGGATTTGGCTGGCTCCACCTAGCTTTCATGGCACCGAGGAAAAGGAGTCAGATGCTTTCTTGCTGTGCTCTCAAGATGCAACTTCTCTCTCTGTCAATTCTATTTTGCTTTTGATGCCTCAGAGCAAAGTGCCAGCATCCATGTGGCCACTACGTGTTACCTGCACACTGACATGGTAGAAAGAAGGATGTGAGAAAAAAATGTAAGTAAGCTACAAAAGTGTTTCAAAAGAAAGAAAGAAAGAGGAAAGTTACCACAGTCAAAAACCTCAGAACAATGGACTTTGGACCAGATTCCAATCTGTTTCTCACACTGGATAATAAGCCAGATTTTGGACCCAAAACCAGCACTATTCATGGACAGTGATGTATTAAAATTGTCAAGAGAAAAGCATCTGTTTTGAAACCTTTAAAAAATACAATACATAGGAACTAGAACACGCATTTCATAGAATCATAAAATCATAGAATCAGCCAGGTTGGAAAGGACCTCTGAGATCATCAAGTCCAACCCTTGATCCAACACTGCTGTGGTTACTAGACCATGGCACTAAGTGCCACATCCAGTCTCATCTTAAAAATCTCCAGGGATAGAGAATCCACTACTTCCCTGGGTAGCCCATTCCATTGCCTGATTACCCTCTCTGTAAAGAATTTCTTCCTAATATCCAACCTAAACCTCCCCTGGCAGAGCTTAAGACCATGCCCTCTTGTCTTACTGATGCTGCCTGGGAGAAGAGACCAACCCCCACCTGCCTACAACCTCCTTTCAGGGAGTTGTAGAGAATGATGAGGTCTCCCCTGAGCCTCCTCTTCTCCAGACTAAACAACCCCAGCTCCCTCAGCCTCTCCTCATAGGACTTGTGCTCGAGTCCCTTCACCAGCCTTGTTGCTCTTCTCTGGACCTGCTCCAGCACCTCAATATCCTTCCTGAACTGAGGGGCCCAGAACTGTCTACCCTAGATCAAATTCTAGCTGGTTTAATTCACCTTCAGTAAAAAAGGCTCTGCCTTACTGACCAAATGCAAGCCATACCTATGGCTCCAGAAACACAAACAACAGCCTGTAGCAATCCAAAAGAAATCCAAACTGTTCCTCACATCATAAACCTTACCCACATCAGCTCTATCAGAACATGAGCCCTTTTGCTCACAAACATGATCAGGGTCATTAAGATTCCCTCGTTAGCAGAATTTTCCACTGTCTCTGCGTAGGTATGGATAGGCTGAGAAAGGCCAGACACTGGAACCTCCTTTATTTTGTACAGGAGAGCACATAAGCCTGGGGAATGGAGAGGGTGTTTTTAATTAATCAAAAATAAACAAAAGTGCCTGAAAACATAGTGAAGAATAGAGGTTCAGCCTTCTGTAGGTCAAACCCAAGGGCTACATTTGTACCCTGGGGCAACTTCATTATTCTCAGCTAAGCTACACAAAGGATTAATTTAACCCTCAGAAAAGGGTCAAGAGAAACTCGGAGAGGAACAGAATAACCCACTAATAAAAGCTATAAGGATACATGTTCATAAAGTCTAGTTCAAATGCCTCCTTTAAGTTGCTGTTTTTATTGCAAGCAGGTATATACAGTAACATTACCATTTCTATTCTGCTCCATCTGCTGTTGTCACAGCCCTTTCTTCTATCATATATTCTCAAATGAGTTTTAATTGAAATCATTTATATTCTCAAAACCCGTAAAAGCTGGTGAAGTACTCTGAGGCTTGTTCACACGTCTACTTGAATTTTTTCTTTTGCTTTCTTTTAACAAATTCATAAACTGTTATCTGTAAGCCAGAGAACAATTATTTTTTTTTAATGAAGCTGCTTTCTGTTTTATAGCTAATTGTTTCAGTTGTGGGTTGCAAGCAGTGTTCCTATTCCAGAAAGAGAACACTGTCAGGTTCTAAAATATGACCGTGTACCTTAGGTGTAAAATTGTGCAATAGCCCATTATTATATCAGCTGCCACTATTGAGCTAGAAAAAGAAAAAAGGGGGTGGAGAGACAAGGCAGTAACAGCAGGAACATCCTAAAACTCAGCATTTTTTAAATGCAGGGACACATTTTTGGTAGCTATTTATATTTCCAATCTTTTCTTCCTTGAAGATGGTTGGTTTTTGGTCAGCATGGTGAAGATGCTACATTGTCTTCTATTTGTTTTGATGAACTAAAGCATCCCAATGTAAATGGAAGCACTGTGAAATGTAAATGACACAGAAATTACTGAAATACTTTTTCCAATCCCAGGACTTACGCTAAGACAGTTGTGTAAGTAGAAACAAGGTGGAAAATAACTCTGTAATACACATCTCATTGAAGGTGACATACCTACTGTCTCCAAAGCAAATAATATGGCCTGTTCTCTTGTCTTCCCTCCCTTTCCTTTTCTTGAGAAAAAGCCGTCATTCCTTCCTCCCCAGTAAGCCAACTTGAATGTCTCCTATGACACAGCAGGCCTGCATCTGGTTCTGAGAAAGCATAAGTGCACAGCAGGAGGACACACTGGCTCTGGTCATGGTGGGGGACACCCCAATCATGTAACAGTGATGCTGCCCACAACCTTCAATGTTTCTTTGACCCAGTATTGTTCAACAACCAACCAAACTGGCATCACTAGTCTAGTTTTAAACCTTGACAGTGCACAGCTATGGCCTATCATTTAACACACATTATATAGTATACTTACTCAAATGTTAGCTCTTTCAGACACAAATTTGGCTCTAACCCTGATAATATTGAGTTTTGAAGAAAGATAGCCCTCATTTGGACCCAGTGAGACAGAAATAAGTTTACTAAACACAAGAAACAATTTCAGGTTTAGCACATAGCACTGGGTACTCTTACTTCTCTACAAACCCACTTCTGTTCAAGGAAATTTCACATCTCCTTTAAGAAACTAGAATTGTAGTATTGTAACTGCAAAAGCATCCTTGGCTAATAAATGGGTTTACATCTGTAAACTTTATTGCAGCTCGTTTGCAAGGTAACATAAACCCTATGGGCACAAGTCTATTTTTGCTTGCTCTGTATACTTTATACCTGCAAAATCCTGTTAAGTCAGGACAGTGTTACTGCTCATGGATGACAGAGGTGAAAAGCCAGGGAGCAAGAGTGAAGTTCTCTTGCTTGGTTCAAGGTGGCACAACAAATCTGTGGTGGATGGAGGAACTGAAGCAGATTGTGTCAGTCTGACTTAGTCACCAACCTCACCATGAGACAGTGCTTTCTTTCTCCTTTGCTGCTTCTCAGAGATAGGATGCCTGCCAAATACAAATAATACCATCTTATTCAAGGCTGGTCTTAGTGTTTCCATTTTGGATATGGCATAACTGCTTTCTCCTCCCTTCACAACACACACTGCCAGCTTCAACAAATTTTGGCTTACTGTTCTGCTTTTTCCCACTCTTCACTCTTCTTTGCCCCCAAAGGCTGCAAGGACTTGCATCCTGCTTTCCTCCTTTGGATTTTGCTGAGTACTTTCTGGCCATTATTCTGCTCTGGTAACACTCAGAGCAACTTTAAATTATCTTTCCAGAGCTTTAGAGACAAGTCCCTTTACTACCTTTCCTGGTTTTAACTAAGTATACTAAAGATTTCCAGAAGAGATATATTAAATTAGCATGTATGTAACAGCTTGTAAGTTAGCATCATGTACCTCTGCAGCTTGTTCCTATGATAAGCTTGGAGAGCAGCTTCTAAGTGACCAATTTGGCCAACACAGAATTTATTATGCCTCTCTAAAAGTAAGTTGGAGCCCACTGATGTCACTGAAAAGCTACTGGATGTCATCTGTAAAAATGCAGTCTAAATCCTGATACTCACACTGTTGAAAACAGGACCACTGGCTTTACAGCATTATCCTGTTACTTTTTCTTCTGAATTCTTTTATCTTAGGACTGAATTGCTAAAATAAAACAGAAAGGAAGGTAAGGTGCTATGATTTAGTATTTAAAAGAGATCCACCTAATACTGAAGGCTCATTTACAGCTTTTGGAGGAGGAAGGTGTTGCACAGCAACATGCTGAAGAATTGGCTCCCCTTCTCGTTCTTCCTAATAGCAATCTAGAACATGCAGGGTAGGATATCCGCACTGGAGGTGTTGTAGGCAGCTCATGCTGATATTTCAGTGAAATCTTTGACAGTTAAATGAGGTATTCTGTCTTATTTACCCTGCAGCAAGGCAAGCCTTACTAAAGCAAAGCACTTGGGGAGATCGTGGACTGCCAGATCAGTGAGCAAAAGTGAACAGCCTATACAGGAAAGCTCTTTTTCCACAATGCTAACTTAAGTTTTGCTAACTTAAGTTTTACCAGAGGTGAGATTTCTAAACAGGGATGATTTTCATCATTACTGAAGTAAGGCCACCTTCAGAAGACCCAAATAAAAGAATGACATTTAAGCATTAGACTGAAACCAACTACTAGGCAAGCCAAAATCTTTTAAAAGAAAATTCAGCACCACCTACCTGCTTGCTAGATTAAACCACTTTCTACTGAAAGACCAGAAAGTCCTGTGTGGCTCCTGATGAGATCAACACAACTGACTGCAGGGGGTTGGATTATCATGTTTAGAAATTGATGGTTAAGGATCTTGAAATACTACAAGATTAAGAGCAGAGCAGACAGAATCTCAAGTGATCAAATGCTGCTCTCAAACACACACAGTTTAATCTTCCTTTCTATCAACCCCCAAAATACACATAAAATAGTAGAAATTAGTTCTTTTTCTTCCTTTTCAAGCTCACACTTTCTATAGTATTTTCAGAACTCAACTCCTTCTCAAGACTAATAACAGCAGGAAAATGACTTGATTGGTAGGTAATATCTTTAGGCTGTTTTACAGCCTTGTTTCACTTAAACAGTATGTATACTGTTGTCAGTATGGTATATGCACTAATTTAGCTACATTTTTTTTTTAAATATCTTTTAAGTATGCCTAAAATTACAGGAAAAAAATAAAATTAATGTAGCAAAACAGAGATCTGCATTTTCTGCAGAAATTTACATTTCCAGTGATGATCCTGTGAGTTGTAGTAGTAAGAAGTCTTCTACAACTACAGGGCAAACCAAAAGGTGATGTATTTCTAGATTATTTATAACATCTATACACACAGAGACGATAATTTTTCTTCTTACTTCAGCAATGGTAAGCATCCTATTTATCTTCTCCTATTACATAAATCTGGATTTTCTGATAATTTCTAACTGGATGCATGCATACTAGTGCCATATCAAAAAAACCCTCCTGTCTGCAAGACCAAGGGACTCAGCTTTCCTAAGAAACCTGTTATACTTTTCAAAGTAGCTCAAATCATGTTTGGATAGCATTTGCATATTCGAGTAACACCAATGAAATCCATGCAATGACTTCTGTGACTAGTTCTGCTTAGCACAACAGAGAACTCCAAGATTTGTTATTAAGCAACATGTTCTTGATATAAATTAAATGCACTTTGGTTAATTATCTCCTTTGTTTCCCACATACACAGGGAAAATCAAAGAAACAGAGAACTAAATTGTAAAAACTGTAAATAAGACCTTTTTAAAAAAATACGTACAATAATGAAGCAGTCTCCTTTCTGGACCATTATATTGAGACTTGTGCCAGTCCATTGCTGAATTAAAATAAATGTAAAATGTTACAGCCAGAATTAAAGTGCTAAGCATTCACAGCAGGGCTTGATTATCAACCTATCATGATCTAAAGCACACACATCTACTTCTGCTGAGTCAATGTAGTTTTAAAAATAATGCATTCTTTTTTAAAAAAAGATTCCCTACTTCTTCAAGGCTCTTAGGGTTAGCATGGACTATTTATAGGCATCAGTGAAAAGAAGGAAATCTTACTTTGCTCTCCTGCTGTTTGCTGCTGGCAAAAGTAGCTTGCAGGTTTTCTGTAAAATCTCTGTCATCTCTTGACAAAACTGGAATTATCAACAGGGGACAATTGCATGGCAGCAAGATAAATCAGTGCCATTACAGAATAACTTGGAAGGATGAAACAGTTTGATTGACTGTGCTGCTGGACTGTAGCAGCCAACTTGGCTACAAGTAGTTTCTTTCTCTTCCTGTCTCCCTGCATCCTGAAAGCAAAGCAAGTAACGAGCTGTTATCCCTAGTGTCTTTTTTATATATCAGAAACAAAAATTGTTACTTGTTTTGTGACTGACTCACATAGAGCTCTCTGACATCTTTCACTTTCTTTAGGAGATGTCTTTTGACTCACTTAACGGTACAATTTGACCACTTCACTCCAGGAGGAAGATAGCCCCTTGATTTGGAGGACCAGCCTAAAACTGATGAGAGTTTTGGCACTTGTTTCAACACAGCCAACGTTTTGCCTTCTGCACTGGTGTTCCTTTTAAGCAGCTTTTGAGTTTGGACCCTAACCACAGTGTTCATATCAGCAATGGATACTGCTGAGGTGACTGAAATCGCAAAGCAGGACTGCTGTACTCTGCACCAAAAGTGACACACAACCTGCGATGTTCACCTTCGTGGGTGCCCTGAGGCACTGGGAACAGATAGATGCTCCAAATGGGCTGTGGCATCAGAGATGCCAATAGCCTTGTTAAGTTAAATGGTTTGCCAGCAGTAATGATTCAGAAGCAATGATGAGGACATCAGATCAAGGGTATGATCTTAAAGGATCTGGATTCAGGCCCAGGTGTCTGCCTATGCAGGAGATCATGACAAAATGTGTACATTTCTTTACAATCATAAGAACTACACACTGTGATTATCTTCTGGCAGCCCACTGCTGCAAACTGCAACAACCTCTGGGATTTTGGTGCAATAAAGCCTTTAAATCATAGCTTGGGAAAACTCCTGGAACAAGCAGCAACTGAGCTCTGGCGTTTAAGTTTAAAATTATACAATTAGCTGTGGGGCTTACCTATACTCTTCCCATTACAAATTTCTCAATTATCTCTCTGACAGAAACCCCTAAACTTCATTCAATTACCAGAACCCAATAACAGTTAACAAAATTAGAAAGTATCTTTTGCATTCTTTACTGAAATCTGACAGGAAAGTGCTTTATAAACCAAAGAATCTGACACACATCCAGCAATTGTTTATCTTACCAAGCCAATGATAAATGTTAACAGCCAGAATTGTATGCCTGAAACACTTGATATTTACTCCACCAAAGACATTATTAGTTAGAAGTTTCTTACTTATACCTTAAATATATAATACTAATTCAAAGCCTTGAAATTCACTGGGCTAGAACCTTTAGCAATGAAAACTGTTATTAGGACGGGTGCAAAGTTCAGTCCGGGGTAGATGCCCATGACTTCTGAATGATGAAAATCCTGCATGCAGAGGTGGATTGATACATAATTTCATGCACGAAAAAACAGATCTTATTTTAAGTTTCTCTTGTACCTTTTCAGTACCATTAGAAATGACTATAATTCCACTTGACATTAAAAATGGGACTTAAGACATTCTAAGCATAACCCCAAACATTGTGTTGCTGTTTGAGATAGGGTGATAATTTGAATAGGGGATTTTAAAAGGTAAGTTGGGATGTGAGAACAAAGGAATTTATTTCTGAAACAACTGTGAATAGACTTTCCACTTTTTTATGAAATATTTAACTGGGTTACAATAGCATTTAAAGGCAGAAAAATTCAAGACCAACTATTAACATATAAATATAATCCAACTCCTCATTGCAGTTTCAAAGCATCAGAAGTGTTCCTAACTAAAGCCTTTGCCTTTTTACTCTATGCACCAAAGCAACTAGGGGTGTAGAAGTGAGAAGTTTCATGGACATCCCCTTGCAGCTGGGAGCTTGAACTGATAATTAAGAGCCTCACATCAGGGATGCTCCCCTTTCTAAAAGCTGAGAGGAGCTTCTGTTGGCCAAATGGCTTAATTCCACCCTACAAAAGGTGAGTATGGGGGAGGGGTAGAGGAGAAAGTCCCTTGTCAGGGCACAGAGAGAATCAAGAGAGAAGCCTGGTTGATCTACAGTCCTGATGTATGATACAGTGACTAGTTGCTAGTGCTACAGATACCTTTTAACCCTTTGGGTTGAATACAGGGACTGTAAATTAGTTTTCTTGCAGAGCCACAACGCTCCTCAGCATCATGCTGAATTATTTGATGCAGAGGTGATAACCTTGTGTTGCTGTCAAAACCTGGGACACGCTTCTCTTGTAGGGCATTCAAGGCTTTACCTGAAAGCCAAGGGCTCTGCTGTGGCTGGTTGTGCAGAGGCAAGGGCACAACGCAGCAAAATTCACACCTTAATTCCGCTATGCCTTATGCTGATGACCTGTCCACACAGAGGAAAGATAGGCTCTGCAAAGCCATTCTGGTGCTTTCTCACAGGACAGCAGGAAACACAAACAGGTGAATAGAGGTGCATTCCTCAATCTGAAGATACTCTGCAGTCCTTCAGGAAGTATCTACTGCAGCTGGGATAAATCTATGACAACTTCCATCTTTGCCAGAAAAGGGTAGAAACTGGGAAAAATACCACACCTTGATGAGAGGCTCCAAAGGTAGCATGAAATAACACCATCCTTTGCAGTGGTTTCTGTTAGGTAACAGGTAGAAAACCTAGTCTAAAGTTAGAACCTTATTAACTTTCATGGTAAAGTGCTAGCAGAGATATATTTGTAGGGATCTAGAAAATCTATTTTTGTTTATGTTTTCAAGTCTGTTTAATTACCTTGGTGAGGCTTACAAATAAAGAAATGTTCTGCAGCTATCCTTAAAAAGTCTTCCCTTTGCTTCCAAGATCCGTGGGTGCCTGTCTTTTATAAACGGGAACTCATTCAAATCTTTTCACCATTTCCCTGACGTTTTTTTATATCCATTTCTTTCTCACAGGTGTCAGAATACAATGACAGCTTTGATCTTACTGGAGATAACCATATGTGGGTAGATTCTTTTTCTTGAAATGTAGACTGGGAGTGGATCCAGAGGTCAAGCCAGAAGGTTACATATATTTGAAAACCTCTCTCAAAGAAAATCCCTTTGTGAGGTTTCTAATATGTCTCTGGATGTGAGTCTTGAAATACCTAGCTATGAATGCTGCTCTCTGTATCACAATGTTCCAAGTCTTAAGAAAATTTAAGTTCAAAGAGACGGGAAGACTAGAAGAGTTGGGTTTGTAGCTATGGAACAAGCACTTTCTTTGCCACATCAAAAGCTCTGATAAAAGCAGTCCACTGATTCAGGATAAGAGTATATTATTTGATGTATTAATTTGACAGTAGACTAGCATTAATATGAAGATCTCCTTTTTCACCCCATTACAAGATTGCTTCTGTTCATTGCAGAGGAGTTTTAAACACCCAAACTCCAGCTAATCAAAGCTGTAGTTTATATGAAGGTCATGCGTGTCCTCTGAGGTGTGATTTTCACATGCTTTTTTGAAACCATTGAACTCTTAAATAGCAAAACCTGCCAGAATTTTGTGAAGTCCCAAAAAAATGGATCTATGCTGCGTAGACTTTTGAAAATGCTGGAGGTTTATTGCAACATGTATGGATTCTGCTAGTTACCAATACCAAGGATGCATAACTGAACGAATTTTTTCATATTCAGCGTGAATGTCATGACCTTTGCTGTACTGAAACTTTATTTAATTTGGGTGAGGCATGTATGCATATGATACTACACTGGGAAGTGTAAGTAGGGAAAAGACAAAACACTATAAAGTTATATGGCTTCTGATTCTGAATAAAGAATTTAAAATTGAGTCTCTCTGACACAAAATCAATGTTTCTTCCCAAAATTATGTCTCTAAGAGGGGCTGTAGTTCCTAATGATGGGGAATGTAGGGTGTAAGAGCTTCTCTTTCTTTATAGATGCTCCAAGAGAAGGAAGTACCAGCTATACAAACTCAAGAGAAAGGCAGTTAATAAAAACTTCTGCTTATGGCCATCACTGCTGCTATCTCCATCTTTCCAAAGGAGCAGCAGGTGGGGTGGGATATGATTTTATTAAAGTATTCTAGTGTCCTGGAAGACATCAAGTCAAAATGTAGAAAGAATGTACAATTTCTTGCTTTTACATTTTTGCAACTAAGAACAGTAAAAAGCAGTGGTTTGTAGTTGTGTTTTTTTTAAGAGACAAAATAAATGAGGTCACTAAAAGCAGCACACTTGGATGGGGGAAGACATGCTTCCAGGAGCCAGTGCTAGGCTGAACTCTAACTGCAAATGATAACATACGTGAGGCAGTGACACACGATTCCTCTTTACGAGACCACTCTTGAACTCCTGCCAAAAATCCCTCTCTATGCCACTTAGTGCTTCAAGACAAGAAGAATAATGACAGGTCTGTAAAATCTGTTGAAATTGACAGTTCTTATTGTTCTGAAAAGTTTTCGTGACGCACAGGAATTTTCAGATTAGCACTGCACAATGTTGAACAAAATGGGTGTCAGGCAAATCAATGGGCTTTTCACGATTCACTCGTCTTTGCTTCACTGCTGTTCCATTTTTATTCTGTGCTTGGCGTTGCTTTGTTGTGTGTGTTTGCCACTTGAGATGTGAGTGTGCACGTACTGAACAGGGAGCAAGAGTTTTCTGTGACCTAGCACAATGTTCCACGTAAGCCAAGTCCTAGCATGGAGAAATTTTTCCTAAAAATTGTTTGTTTGTTTTTTGGAGTTTTTTTTCCATACACAAAAATAAGGAACTGGTTTTGACTGGTTAGTCTCATTTGGAGTTATGACCATCTGCAATTGGATGTAAACATATCGAGCCACCTTTTTACACCTACGTGTAAAAATTTGTACCTACTCACTTGAATAGTGTGGTGAAAACAAAATACAACTGAGGAAAAACTGAAGACTGGTGGCTCTAGCATCTGCTTACCTAGAACACGAATGGCCACAAGGTTTTTTGAAACTGAAGGAGGGTTGAGATCCAGGGAAATAATGAAATATTCAAATTTAGTATCTCTTGACACATAAAAAGCTCAGATAAGAATTTCTGCTCTATGCTTCTAGTATAGACTAACATATGGGAATAAGGCTCTGTAAGCAAAGGATAACCCATAGAAAGCCCATAGAAACAAACCAAAACAGGTGGAATGCCTATTTCACTTAGGTTTTCAACATTACTGTGACAGAGGTAAATAGAGAGAAAAAATAACCTACTGCCTTTCCGAAAATCTTACTCCTCTGAGAAAAATGTAAGCATAAGACCGAAGATCGAATCAATGCCTGGTGGCATCTCGTGTAAGTCAACGGAGGTATGCCAATTTGGTCTGGCACCAAACGTTTTAGAAGACATATGAGCCCATCAAACCAAGTGTTTTCCAATGCAACCAATTAAAGCTACCCCAAGATAGCATTTTTCAGCTTCTGCATCCTCCCAACTGCTGCCAGCATGCCACAGCTCTCACTGAAGCCTACTCACTCCTCTGTTGCTGGAACTCTTAGAGCCTGGAAATCTGAAATGCTTCTCCCACATAGATCATCCCCAAGCAGTAATGACAAGCAACTGTTCTCTGCACCATCAGGTCAAAAATCTAATGCAAGCATGGCTTTGACTGCAATATGAGTTTTTCTACCTCAGGCACTGCTGTGGTTTGAAGCCCTCAGACAGACTGATCCAATGCTTAGCAGTTATAGGCTATCTCTCTCCCTCCCCAGTCCCCTCCCTTTATCTGCTAATGCACAGGGATAGACAAGCAAAAAAATCCCTTTGAACATGGCTATGGGAGACAGAGGAACTCTATCACATACAGTATTTGCCTAACATTAGCAACTAAACTTGAGAGGTTTGTTATTGGAACTATATCCCTGGAGTGCTAACAAGAACTAAAATATCATCTTAAGAGTTGCAGTGACCTTAAAAGACAATGTTCTCCTAGGCTTTCCCATTAGCAATCAGAAAATAAAGCAGAAGGTAGTAGGTACAGAATTAAAAAGCCTCAAAGGTGCAATGGAGCTTCATTTTGATGCATCCCAAAGGTGTTCAAAATGACCAGCCTGAAGCCAGGAACAAACCCTGCTCAGGTGTGCAGAAGTCCCAGTTTTTTCACTGCTTTTTATGGAAGATCTCAGCCTAGATCAAAGGATCCGCCTCCAAGATGGGGAGTGGGCACATCACTTTGCCTAGACTGCTGTACGCTATGGGATTTTCAGCTACACCAGTGCTAAGCAAATACAAATGAATGATACAAGACCCTGGGGAAGGCAACATAGCAGCTACATACCTGCTTCATTAAGAAAAAAAAAAATCATTCTTGGCACTTTCATCACTGCTAAACAAAAATAAGCATTGCAATAAGAGCTAATGGTTATTGCTTTTTTGCATACCTTAGAGAAATTATGTTGTTTTCAAGTCCAGTGCCATAGGATGCCTGCGGCCATCATTTCAATAAAAGGCAACCCAAACACCCCTGGGAAACACAGGTAAGAGTGACTTATGTCTTCAGAAAAAGCAGTAATTCAAGCTTAATAAGGGTTCCTCCCGCATTTGTGATACATCAGGTTAAACATTCAAAACTACACAGAGGAGCTTTACACAGATTTCACCAAGACACTCTCATTGTATCAATGCACTGAATTCTATGTTCCATATTTTTTCTTTTAATTTATATTGATCCAACAGTTCTTGAAAACACTGACAATTCTTTTTGGCATCAACTCTGAAGCAACACTGATTACTTTAACTGAAGGAATAAACTCCACGTACACACGTTCCTGCTACAACTTGAAAGGCAGTATCTCAAAAGCAAAGCTGACCAGCTAAACCATATCTAAAAAAAATTCACACCCTCAGCCTGAGATTCCCAGGCAGCAATGTGACTTCTCAGCAGTTCCTAATGCTGGGAAATGAAGCTGTGTGTTAAGTTCTAAAATGAACACAAGATACCAAAAATGGATCCCTAAAAAGCAGCCAGCTTCATATGATGTTTGCACCTAGTTTGGTTACTATAAAATTCCTGATACATGACTAGCTCAGGCACAGGGTGAAAATATACAAAGGTTTTTCTAAATCTTTCTGTTCTTATTTCTGTCCTTTCCCCTGTGTATTTTCACAAACCAGATAAGACGACTACAGTCTCTGAGAGGGTTAAGCAGAGTCATCTACAAGCTCCATGCAGCAAAGCTGAGTGTCTAACAGCAAATACCTGATAAAACATGAACAATGCTGAGCTGAATTCATGGCTGGTGTAACTGAAGTAACCCCAGAGGGTTACAGAGGGACCGATTTGCACACACACACCCTTCCCCCTTCTAAATATACCATTTCTGCTTTACAGAAACAAAAGCAGAGTCCCAACAGGCAAAGGAATCAACTTCTAACACATGCCCCTCAATGGTGAAAAAGGAAACTCTCCACACTTCTCATGTACTCATGGGCTTCATAAACAAACAGGAGAGGTTTTGAATTAAATATGTTTATAAAATCCCCCTCCAAAAGAGAAATTAATTTGGGGAAAAAAAAAAGAACATGAAGGGTAGGAAAAGCAATGATTTGTTTTTGCTGAACACAGTGATGAATGATGAGCAACTCATGTTTTCTTGGCTCAGGGTCTGAACTAGCATTTGACCACTGTAATATTGTACCTGTTATTATTATACTGACACCACAAATGCTGGTGACTACATGTGGGCACCTCAGACTTTTTTGCCTGTGATATTCTGCTCCACATAGTTTGCTTTTCTTTACAAACACAGAGGGGATCTGAAATGCCCTGGAGAACACAGTATCCTTCCACTGAATAATCTTAATTAGGTTAAAAAAACACCCAAGGCACTGCAAACAGCTAACTAGTTTGTCTGATGCCTGGAACCATTAGGACGAACACATCTCGCTATATCAGAAACAAAACTGAGGAATCCTTCACGCTATTTACAGTTGCTACTAATTTGCTTTTGCCATTCCTCAACACCATTTACCGATCTATGCCCAGGCTAAAATAGCAGGATAAAGTACACAGATTTACTTACAGAGATCTCGTAGCTCCATCGTTCCCGATGACAAATTCACCTCCCACACTACAGCGAGCGAATGACTTAATGCTGCTTTTTGCGGAAGGCACAATGCGCACGGGCAGCAGATGGTCTCTGGCGAAGCTCTCTAAGGAGACCCGTCCTCGCTGTAGCCATGTGAGAGGAGCAGCCCCCTCCTTCGCACACCTTTGCCCGCTCCCCGTCCCCGCGCCGCTGGGCTGAGCGTGTAGCTTTGCTTATGTGGCGGGTGCCCGTCGGGCTCCCATTGGCACAGGCAGGCGGCAGCAGCCAATGGCAGCCCAATCCCGTGGCAGGGAAACTCCTGCCCATTTATTTAGCATCTTAGGAGACCATATTTCCGAGGAAGAGCGCCGCTTCCCTAGCATGCTACCATCAGACGCGGGGAATAAATAAATCAAGAGCTCCTCATCTCTGGGGCTCCCCCTCTCCGCCTGCTCGCTTTGTCCCAGAGCCCGGCGCCCACCCAGGCGAAGCGCTGGTGGGGACCCGGCACCCGCGTCCACCTTGGCGGGGCCGCGGGGGAGTGCGCCGGAGCTCCACAATTACTCGCTCCATCGCCATGGAAACAGCCTGGATGCAGCGGGCTGGATTTGTGTAGCACATCTGCTGCCAGGCTCATAATCAACTGCAATCTCATCTTTTTTCCCTCTGCTCTCACTGCTTATTTGATTGTGAGTTTGCTTTCTCTTCTCATACATGCTGGGAATGTACACGCAGACAGAGCTGTGTACACGTTGACTTTCTCCCTGTGCAAACACACCACAACACACGTATATATATGTACCCCAGGAGTATTCACTTGTTAGCATAGTATTCATGTGCTAAAGAGGTACACTCTCTGTGTATCCAAATCATACAGAGTGGTTTGGGTCAGAAGGGACCTTAAAGATTATCTAGTTCCAACCCCCCAGCCATGGGCAGGGACACCTTCTACCAGACCAGGTTGCTCAAAGCTCCATCCAACCTGGCCTTGAACACTGCCAGGGATGGGGCATCCACAGCTCTGGGCAACCTGCTCCAGTGCTTCAATACCCTGACAGTAAAGAATTTCTTTTTAATATCTAAACTAAACCAACCCTCTTTCACTTTAGGGCCATTACCCCCTGTCCTATTTACACGCTCTTGTAAAAAGTCCCTCTCTACCTCTCTTGTTGCCCCCCTTTAGGTACTGGAAAGTGCTCTAACCTCTCCCTGGAGCCTTCCTTTCTCCAGGTTGAACAACCACAACTCTCTCAAACCTGTTTTCATAGGAGATGATCTTCTTGGTCCTCCTTTGGACTTGCTCCAATGAATAATACACCTTATTCATAGTTCAAGTTTGAATAAGGGACCAGCGGAAGACAAGACTACTGTCAAAATACCATATTTTCCTTTCCAGTTCCATAAATTGCCTCTCTCCAAAACAAGGTAAAAATCCAAGACAGCTATTATGAAACTTCCAAAACTGCATCTGGCACCCACAGTGACCTGAATCTTCATGCAACTAATGCTACACTAGATGTTCCCTGTTCTGTCCAAGGTCTGGTGAAACACCAGGAAAACTTCATGCACAAAAGGTTGTTAGACACTGACAAAAACTCTGTCTTACCCTCTGACAATACAAAGAAGGAAAGATGATTAGAAGAAAGGAAGCAACATTGCAGAGAGAGAAAAGATTCCTAAGCCAATAGTGCAGACAGCAAAGGGACTTGACAGCTGGGGGCAATTTCTGGCTGCTCCTCAGACTTCTGTGGGACAACTGAAGAAGTCCTTTGCGTTCTGTTATCAGTCTTTCTATGTTTCTGTTATCAAAACTGCAAAATGAGGAGAAAAGTCCAATGCATGCATTTATATTAAAAAGATAAGCTTGGACAGACCATGATACACTGACATACTATTACTATGATGTTAAGAAAGGATTTCAGATGGAAAAAATGAGGACACATTCCTTATTCATGAACCCTATTTTCATTTATTTAATTAAAAGAAGAATAAAAAATGAAAGCCCTTCTGAAAACCCCCAACATTTCTATATTACACTAATAACAGAAATTCACTGCATTTGCCGTGGTAAATAGCAGTATTTTAAAGTGCACTTTGACAGAGCCTTGTAGGGAGTTACCCTGATCTCCTTGAACAGTAAAGGCCACTCCTTGTTAAATGTCTTCTACCTGAAACTAATCCAGAGTCTAGGAAGGTCTCTGAATCCTGTTGCTCTGGTGCTCAGGAGCAAGGCCAAGAACAGGGAGCTACACCAGAGATTTGGCTTTTCAGGACATCTGTTACTCAATTATAATTATTGACAGAGAAATGAGCTTCTGAGAGAACTACATTTTTAATGGCTCAGGATGTCATCAGGGTTCACTTCTTACAATGCTGTACTTCTTCCGGCTTTTCATTTGCCTTTAGAGCAGCACCATCGCTCTAACGATTACCCTGAGCTTGCCAACTTTCACGGTCATTCTTTCAGTTTTGAAATATGAAACTGTGGAAAGATATTCAATGTGCATTTTAAGGGAAAGGGGGCTAATTAAAAAGCCTAGATTTGCTGACAGAACTTGCTGGGGAAAAAGCAGTCTCTCTAGTTCCGTCCTTTTCCACCCCTCCTTCCACCTAAATCATGTAGGAGAGTGGTCTAAGAGTATGGAGCATACTCTGTAATTTGTGTGTGAATGTTCCAATATTATATTTTCTAGCTGTTATTGTCATGTCTTATGGACTGGAAGCGCTGCCAATATGTAGAGCTTAAAATAGTCATGCAAACCATAAATAAATATTTAAATGGTACTGGACAATGAAACCCAAATGTCACATTCCTAGTGGGTCTCTACACAGAATTTTTTTAAAAGCCAATATTAAATTGAAGAGGTTCCTAATTAAATAAATTGTTCCTTTCTATTGTGTGATACACAGAGTACAAAACTCTCCATTAGGCTGTGGTTTGTTAAACAAAGCCCCACTGCAAGCAAATATAATTATTATCAGTGCAACTTTGATGCATCTGGAGAAACCTTCTCTTGTCCCAGTTTCTAAATCTCCCCATCTGCATTTCACATGCTGACAGGAAGAAGACCATGTCCCAGATTAGGGCTACCAGTCAAGAATTCAGAAGACCATTTTTAAGGTCTTTTTCTGTCATAGGTAAGGAGCAGAAGTGACAGATCTCTGCTTCTGATGGCAGTAAGCTGTTAGATTTAACATTAAGAAATCTCACCTTTGTCACTTTCTTTTCTCAGTAGTCTCCCCTGTAAATTGCATTTCTATTCTCACAAGGTTGTGTTGTGAGAATAAACACACTAAGAATTTTGTTGCACTCTAAAGCAGGACAGGCCACAGATACCTAAGAAAGTTTTTAAGGGAGATAAAAAATTCAAGGCTAGAAAAATCCAGGCAATTTCAAAGCAACATAATAAACAAGATTTGTGAAAAAAAAAAACTTCTAAGATAGCAGGATAAAATGATGCTCTTCAACCAAAAGGATAAAAGATTTCTAGGAAGGCTTCACACCGGAGCTGCTACTTGTCAATCTGACAGCAGCTCTCGGCTCAGCAGTATGCTGCCATGGGCTAAGACCTGTTTGTGTGTGGGAGCTGAGGAACAATCAGCAGTGATAGAATACTTACTCATCCTTCTAGATCGTGGGGTTTTCTTTTTTTAGCCCAGATACCTAAAGAGGAAGATGGTTAACCTACTAACACTTCCCAAGTCATTCACTCGCTGGTTGGCTCCCACTGACTCCTCTTCCAGTGCCATAAATTATGTGCCAATTCTCAGTAAGCTTTCCAGCCCTTTCAAAAGTCCATTTGTAGAAGCAGCTGATTTGTACCAGGAACAGCTAGTCCTATGCATTTATTCCAGGAATACGTACAGATTTCTCTTCTACATCTGTATTCTTGAAGTGTCACTTAAGACCTAGTCTTTAGATAATAAAAACAGGTATTTCAGAGGTTTCAAGGCCACATTCAGTTTGTTTTTTTCCCTAATCCTAGTATCAGAAAACCTTATGCCTCTTTACCAGAAGGTCCCTTTATTTCAAATGGGAAGCTTTGATGAATTTTATTCTTTTCCCTAATATTACTGCATCTGAAATGATTTTTTGGATAGCAACACATAAACATAAATTAAAATGAAAATGCTGGAGCATAGCATAAACAGCAATCTATCCTTTCTGCCATTTAAGACAACCTTACTACAAACCACAAAGATTATCTGAATAGGAACACCCAAGTGATATATAAGCTGCTGAAAACAGTCAGGAACACAGCTTTGCAAATCAGATTAGACATGACCTTCAGAGGTGATCTGCCACCATAGCACCCAGAAGGTCTATATGAATTACAAAACCACAGAACCTTTCATTCTGCAAAGCATGGACAAATTTAATTTCCGCCACCCAAGCACCAGTGTGCACATCTAATGTTCACTACCTTACCCTGTACTTTGAGCATCAAGAGCATTCAAGTATCTTCCTGCACCACTGGGCAAGTTGCCCCCCTTTTGAGGATACATACATATGTTAAAAGCCTTCAAGATACAGAGATGTGCATGAAAGAAAATCTCCACTTGTCTTATCCAAATGAAATCAGAGCTTTATAGAATTTCATACAACACTCCTGGACATACACAAGCAGTCTGGATGATGACTATCTAGGGGTATTGAATCTGCAATTCTTCTTCATCTTCTCTGATAACTGAAGCACTTCAGCTAAGCCAAAGGCAGCCTACAAACAATCCTGAAATTGGCTACAGGAACTGATATGAATATTTCTCAGTTTTCCTATTGCTAAATGATTACACGTCGTCTGGGTAGCAAAAGGAGACTTCCTAGTCCAAACAAAATAACAGTGGGTTTTTTTTCCACTCCCAATGTTAACTCCAACAAGATCTAAAATGCCTCATGTTTGATATAGAACCAAAATATCCTCATCTTAAAAAAACAAACAAACAAACAAACAAAACCCAAAACAAAAACAAAAAGAAAACAAAAAAAAAAAAAAGAAAGCCACCACAACCAGACATAAGAAACCAAGCCTAAAAAGGGAAGAAAGAGAAACTGAGTTGCTTAGAGGGCAACTATTTCATCACAGTGAACAAGTTTGAAGTTGAATAGATTTTGATACACGCACAAACAAAACCAAAAGTATTTCTAACCTTGATACTGGGTACAGCAGAGCCCTATCTGACAAACAACCTCAAGTGATGTTTAGGTTTGGCAGTAGTGTCATATACAATCATAGTTAGTTTGTCTTTGGATAGCTATCATATTAAAAAAGCCCTTAAAATACACAAGCCCCCGCAGCTGTCTGCAACCTTTAAGTCTTGCCATTTTAAACATACACTGCAGTCATATAGCATGAGAGGACACTGAAGAATTTCAAATCAGTTATAATAAATCCAGACAGTAGGCAGCAAAAGGTTTCACAGTACACATCATCAGCTTCAAGATTCCTTACATGGCACTCTTAAATACACAACTGCAAGAGGCTCAGAAATCATCATGTGAGTTTTACAAATTTTAGTACATTCGGTCTATATGAGCACTATCTGTCAAATCTATCCCATACTCTTCATCCACAGTTGCAGCTAGGATTTTCCCTGCTGCCTCCTTTGCCCACATTGTTCAAATGTATATAATAATTTGGTAACAAAACCCTTTGCAACATACTAAAAAAAAATTCAGTCATGTCACAGTAATCTCAATTCTCTCATTCAATTACTTGGTCTAGAGTACATATGCCCGGGAAAGAACAATTCCACATCGCTGCAGCATTTTATCTGCAATATTCTTCCATCTTTAGCTACTTCTCCAGCTCATGCTTTGCACACACTGGCAAACAAGCAACAGAAGCTGGATTTATCTGCAATCCAAACAGCCTAAGACTTCCATTTAATGCTTGGGTCTCCACAGGACAGGCACTGGGGAATGTACATTGTACTAACACTGTTGAAACAAATTACACCTTGTACACGCTTGGTCTTGTCTCTCTTACATGCATGCATGCTCCAGTCCATCTTATTAATTAGTGCATTGTGGTTTTCCTCGTCTGGAAGATGCAGATTAAATCTCTACACGGTCATATGAAACGGCAACCAAATGATTTCTTTAACTTTTCTGCTTTTAACAAAACCAAAAAACTATACGAGGGACAAAATAAAGGAAAATTTCTTCTGTCTCAGTTATCTGAACTTATTTTGATGCTGCCATGGTTTGCCATTTAAATAATGATGCATGATTTTTTTAATATATTAATTACATAAATAGGTACTTAGAAATTACTTAAACAGGAGATTATTTACCCCATTGACTGTAGAAACCCATGTGTCAGCACATCTGCTGCACAGGAAGATTAAATCTGTTCACACAAAACTCCTGCTCTCTCTTGCTAATGGGGAGAGATTAGTAGTATGAGACCTGAAGCAGAGGCTTTGGGTTTTATCCAACAGACTCTTAAGACTTACACAATGAATGATGCTAGCATACATCTCCAGATTTCTAAAAACCCAGTATATACTTGCCTAGGCATTCTGGAAAAAGAAATGGGATTTTTATTGAGCAGACTTTTCTATGTGTGTGTTTTAATTTCAAAAGCTTCTGCTGTGTGTTATTTAAGAGTAACAATCAGACACCCAGCAGCCTTTAGAGGAACTGTATTGGTGTGATTATGCACCTTTAAGACCAGAATGACAATGCTAGTTGATGATGTTTAGAATGAGACTACTGAAAAAGACTCAATTACAAGGTTATCTTTGCCTTGGTTCACCTTCCCAGCTGCTGTGAAGAACCTGCAGGCTATTAGTTTAATAGCTGTTGATGAGGACCTATCCACCATTTATCACATCCCCTTCACACTCCTTTTACATCACAGGCTTGCAGGGAAAGGTGTCAGAAGGCTCTGGTGGGAGAAAGGGATTGCCAAGACTATAGTTAATGAGAAGAACAGAAAACATGAGTCTAGTTTCCAGATCAAGCAAGCACACAACTTCTTCTCTTTCTTTAGAAGAATATGCTCTGCCCACTTCCACCTCATGCAGGAATGAAAGTCAAATCAATGCTCACATAAGCTGAATGAACAGTTAGGGCTGTTTTCCACGTAGTTATTGCACATATACTCTAATAGGAGCAATCTACCGAGTGAACACAGCTTTAGCTGGAAAGGGCAATATCCTCCATACCCTCATAAGGTAATTCGGACCACACAAAATGAGCTACTGACACTTCTATTCCGTGTCAGCCTCTGGCACCACGCATCTGTTCCCATGGACTTCAAAGCCTCCCTAAATTGGGCTTTGTCAACACCCTCTGCTCAAAGACATTAACAGCCTCTTTTTCAATCCATGTATATGGAAATGTGCAGCCAAGTATACATACCCCAAACACGTGTTGCATGTACAACAGAAGCATGCCCACACACGCCCATTCACAGCCAAACGTAATATAAATAACCTCACTATATAAATAGGCTTGCTTAAATGAAGTGTCTTACTTAAATAAGGCTGACATAAATACTCTTTCTTTTATGCTGCCTGTTGCATCTCATGTTTAAGTCTGGGAAGTGGCAACTATGTTGGAATGACCGGAGAAACCCCACTCAAAGTCAATAGATATGAAGGACAGGAGAGCTCAGCATCATGATGTAACATATCACTGGTGAAGATTTTGTGAAAAGGATAAAAGACAGGCAATTTTTTTTTTTGCATATGTGTCTCTGATGTCAAGATAGATAAATATTAGTAAGACAGGCAATAAGAAATTGCAAACAATCAGAGGAGATCCTCAAGCATTAAAGCAGCAGCCCACACAAAACCAAAGTCATAAAAACAAAAAAAAGAAAAATTGTTAGAAAAAGAAAAGTAACTTTTCCCTCTTTCTCTGCATTTTTGGAAGGACACCAGATGACTGTCCATACTCCTCACTATGCTCATGTCTGTATTCATCAATATGGTTTTATGGACATTTTCTGTCTTATCCTTTTCAAAACATTTCAAGAAACTGTTAAGACTGGTTTCTCTGAAGATGGGTAGGAAGGACCGGCTGTCCGAAAGGACTCTCTGGACTTCCCTCCAGCAACCCTACTTCACATTCAGCCCACACACCAGGCCGAGCCCTATCAGTGTTCTGGTTCACTTTGTCAGAGCTGTTGAATCTGTTCAGAACTTCCTTCCTGCTAATGAATGTTTCCCTAATCGATCTTCAGAGTACATATTTCTTCAGTCTCAATCACCCATGAGCTAAAGATGCTGTCAATACTGCAGCATGGCAATGCTTACTATTGCAGAGATAAATCTTGCCATGTACTCTGTGTTGAACCCTCTGCTCTTTGCATATGGTAGGTGGAATGATTACTTTGTCTTCCAAGTGAAGAGACAAATTTACAAAGGTCAAGCAATGCCAAGGCAGTTGCAACAGTGGATACAAACTCAAAGTTTTCCTCACTCTTCATTTCTCAGCCTCTGAAGCACAAACATATGCATAGTGCTAAGCCAGTAGTATTTCTACCTGTTACATTACTGCTTTATTCACGGTTGGAGCATTTTCATTCCATTAATTCTTTCCTTTAAAAACATTTCAGAATTGGTTTAAAAAATAAAAATAGATGTTTAAAAAGATTTCAGTCTTCCTTAATCGTGCAGGGATATATTTTCAAAGCTGTATGCCAAGAGTATTCCACGTGACTCCCATTCATGTTAAAATTAGAGTCACCAGAATAAACCCCATATGCTGCTTTGAAAAGGTACTGCAATGTGTCCAAGGGAAATTTCTGCAGCTTAATGGTGCTTGCACAGTTTTTCTGCTTGCTTTTCTTCTTTTAATTTCTGAATATATATATATATTTTTATTTTAAAATAACACTTTGTACTATCTGGAAAAATAGAAAGAAGGGATTTGCTGGTTTTCTTGGTTTCTCTGTAGCCCTTTTATTTTAATCAGAATATCTTTGCTTTGTAGTATGCAAAGCTTTTGGAAGCTTTTTTGTAACTCTTTTTTTAATACTGTCACTGTAGACAACCTTTCTATTTGAGCTGTAACCTGCAGTGAGATCTGGAGATCTGACTGCCTTCCACACGTGAGCTGTTATCCTGTCTAGTGGTGTTCAATATTTCAGTGTAAGCCTGAAACTAATTTTCACATCTGGGCAGTGGGGAACTTTTTTTCCAGAAAGCTTGAGGTATAGTCTCTCCTTAGCAACAATAGCACTGCTACTTGTCCTGAAGCCAGGCACCATGAATGTATAGGTTTCTATATTCAAGGTCCTGTCTTACATGTGGACCTTCTGCCCAACACAGAGCATCTGTACCACCTGTGGCAGCTGCAGAAGCCTACCCACCCAAAACCAGCTGCAGTGCTGGGCTTACTGTGGGCGTAGTGTTGCCCTTGTTTGCCTTGGTAATCACAAATGCTGTGCTCACATACACACATACTGATAAATACTAGTTGATTATTAAATTTGTAATTTATGACTATAGTCTTCCTGATCATTTGAAGAGAGAGGAAAAAAAAATTTCTGACAGCTCTGGTTCTTTTGTAATTGCTCTTAAATTTTTACTGCTTATAAGTCTCCTCATGAGAGATTGTGCTCAAAGACAGTGTGAATGCCATCTTTTCATTTTATCTTCATCCTTCTCATTACTGTCTCAAATTGCCACACATTTTCTCTTCAGCCATTTACATAAAAAATGCAGCAAACACTGTATCTAACCACTTAATTACTTTAATCTTTAAAGGATGTAAACAAAGGGAAAATATTTTGCTTTAATGTGGAAGGTGCTTCCACCATGGAGGAAAAAAAACAAGTCTACTTGCTAAGAGAATTGTGTATCAGGACACAAGAAAAGAAACCAAGATGTGGTTGTTTTGTCATTAAAGTACTGACAAGTGAGGTGTGGGCTAATTTCCCATCTCTACCACTAATTTTCCAAGCAACAGGCAGCAAGACATCATTTATGTATTCTTGTTATCCAATTAAAAATCACTTAACATCACCTTTCCTTTCTTCTTTTTAACCCTTTGTATGTTCTGCCGATTTAAGTGATATTCTTTGGTCATAAACCTGTGCTTAAAAGAAACACCTGAAGCTTCCCATGGTGGGGAAATGACAGCTTGCACTTAAAGCTACAACCTGTAAGCAATGGAGCTTCAGCTAAAACAAAGGTTTGTGTACAAGACAAGCATTTAGAAAAAAAACCCAAAAAACAAACAAAAAAAACACCTTACAACCAACCACAAAACAATGAGACCCCCCAAACCAATCCACTAGTAGCCAAACACCGCTCTGCAATTTCTACAGACAAGGCCTGCTTTAGTATTAGGGTTCAAATATGCTAACGAGTTAGACAAGTCACCATGTCAGCTGAGCTGCAGTAGTAGCCAGTGGTAAATATTTAGTAAAACATACTTTTGTAAATGTTAGCAAGAACAATCTGAGGAAATGCTTTCAATTTCTGAAGGAAATTTCTGAAGGCGCTTAAATGCCCCTGAGTGATAACAGCTCAGTTGTCAGAGCTAAGACAAGTTAAACTGCTTCAAAGGGATCACTGGAGTTCACAGGGAAAGTCTGACTTATTAAAGTGGCTGTTGAATCCATTATAAGGATCTTTCACACTTTATTTAACATTAGGAAAAGTTAACATTAGAAAATACGTTTTACACATAGAACTACAAAATAATTCAGGTTGTTAGAAATTTCTAGGCATCATGAAGTCCTGCAGACACAGCAGAGCTAACTTCACACTTAAGTCAGGTTCCTCAGGGCAAGTCTGGGTAAGTTTTGAGTTTCTCCAATGATGAAGATTCCATAATCTCTCTGTGCAATTGGTTCCAGTGCTGCACCACTTTTCTTCTTTCACTGTGTACTTCTGAGAAGGGTGTGCATCTTCTCAGCTTCTTGTTCAAACAATGGAAGAAGATACAACTGGATCCACCCTCATGTGCTCAGTCTTTTGTAGGATGAACAAATCTGGTTCCTTCATATTCCCCTTGAATACCACGTGGTCCATTGTCCTTAATCATATTGGTGGCCTCCAGTTGGACTAGCTTCATTTCTCCCCATTACTGGGGCACAAAACTGGACACAGTCTTCCAGCTGCTGCCTTATAAAGGTCAAGTTGGAGGAAATAATTCCTTCCTCCGACCTGCTAGCTATGCTTTAGCTAATGTAACCTAGCATGTAGTTAGTCCACATCACACAAGGGTGCACTGGTGATTCATGGTACTCATCAACTCACCAACCATCCTACAAGCAAGCACTTACAATTATATTTGTAAAACATGAAATTCATCTTTCTGAGTCCTCAGTTTGCATTGGCAACTACAAATCCTCAGCTTTTAATAACAAAGAAAATAGCAGAAGAAATTAATATCAAAGCCTTGGCCATCATAAAAATCAACACTGGATACTGAAGTGTTACTCTACTACTAAAATTGAGAAACGTCTACTAAAATCAAGAGGCGTAGAGAAGGAAATTAGAATCATCAAACTCTTTCAAATGATAATAACTAAAGCAAATTGAGCAGCTATGAAACATCCTGTTCTCTGGAGCTTAAAAGCAACAAGGCAATAAAAAACCCCTAGCCCGTGCAAAGCTAAATAAGTTTTATGGAGATATTTTCTTTCTTTTCTCATCAAGTAGAACCACTAGTTTAAAGATTTTGCCTTAGCTGGTACTTTAAAGACTTTACATAGCAAAGGGCCATTTAGGTCATGTATCTAACTGAAACCATTTTCAAGGTACACACACACCATACCTTCTGCCTGAGGTTTATCTCCCAGATTGGTGGAGACACCTTTTTTCTCTATGTAAATTAAACTTAGCAGCCCACTGTATGTAGAATTAGGCTAGATAAAATAATATCCAGTTCTCTGCCATCATTATTAAAATGTTGTATTTATACCATTATTTGTGAGGTAAGACTTTTTTTGTCCATACAGTTCAATTTTTAGGAATAAGAAACATGATTGTGCGTGTAATTTTGACATTACAATTTCAAGAGAGGCCTTCAGATTTCCACCACTGCTGAAAATACAGAGCTGCCAATAACCCCTATCCTGGCTTCACAAATTGGCTTCCAATATTCTACTGCCTCAAAGGGTCTTTTCTGATGCCTTGATGGGAGATGTGGCTGTGTAAAGTAGTCAGCAGGCATCCCCAGCTAGAAGGTGAGAAAAGTTATTAACACCATCCTTAAGACAGGTAGAAGTGCTATGAGCCATGCCATTGCTCCAAGGAAAGAGGACAGACAGAAGGAAAGTCTGGGGAATAATTCTGGTTGAAGTATTGAACAGGGAGAGAAGCTAAGGAAGGTTCACTTAGAATGGAGAGAGAAATCCAGTAAGATTTCTACATGCAGTCACTAGTTTATATATATGCTTTTGAAAAAATCAGTTATATGACAATCAGAGCAATTCATATTTAAAAAAAAAAAAGAAAAGAACATCACTGAGAATAAAACAGCCCTTTAACAACTTCCAGATCCCTAACTTACATAGATATGAGTTCTTGGAAGGTATCTGAAAATCTTGACAGATATGAGATTCCATCCTTTATCTCACACATCTGATTTTACAAAAACAAGGATGTTTCATTTTTCTGCTTTGTGACTTTTCACTGTGAAGGGTTGATCAATTGCTTCTGAAGAGTCTGATAATGTAACAATGATATGATGAGATGTGTAGTTTCCTTTGGACTCCTGTTTAAGTACAACAAAAAGGACTAGGAAGCATTTACTATTCAAGCAGAATGGGTACAACTGCAATTTTTAAGTTCTTGCTGATGAAGTTCTCATATTAGCAACACAAGAAAGATAAGTCAGTTTCCCTAAGACAGAAAACTGATACTTGAAATCTGAAGATAAGTCTCCAGAGAGAAAAATTACCATAAAATTCAAAGCATGTGTGAAAGCTGTTTCCCCAGATGCTTCTCTTCTAGAAGCAGACTTGACATTCTTGATGCAAGGATGGTTCTTGAGCATTTCAGTTTCATGGTCATGGCACGGTATCTTCAACTGACATGGCAAGATCTGTAATCATCTACACAAATGCCTTTTCAAGGATTCTGACACAGAATTTGGTATTTGCTCCTTTACCTTTCTCTGGTGTTTGGGTCAATACACTTACATGGCATCAAATCTCTTTCCATTCCTGTGCTCAGCTTATAAAGTGATATTCCTCAGCTTTCCTATTTATTACAAGGGGCCTTGCTTCTCTGCTTGCTCATATATTACTGACATATAAAGGTAACTTGAGGAACTGAGATGGAGCCTCTCAATAAATTACCTTTCACTCACCTTTCAGAAAGTACGTGCTAAACCCCTCACCTCCCACCCTTCTCTATGTTGCCACTCATCCAGTGTCTGGGAACTTGAAGACAGCTCACATTAGCAAACCAAGGCCCAGTTTAGCCTGTGATCACCTAAGAAAGCTTTTCAAACTAACTGTGCTATAGGTTCCCCAATGTTGGTGCCCTAGGCAACCTACAGAGAGTCAGCAAAGACATGTCTGTTGGCCCCATGTGCATGGTGTAGACATGGCTTGGAATAGCTGGTGTGGGCAAAGGAGAGGAGAGCCCATCCGTACCCACACACCGTCCTTTCCTTTCATGCCGGCTCCCAGCAGCCCTCCCCTCCCATATGCCTCTATCACAGCCAACCTTAATTTACACTGGTGCATGGCGTAGCAGGATCAGCTTGTCAAATGCTGGGCAGTTACCTCATGTGCTAAAAATAGAGACAAGCAGCAGAAGTGACTGACTGGCAAACGCCTTTTTAATGGTGACTGACGTATTCAATCAAGACAATACATGAGATGTAAACTGCAAACAATGAAGGACAATTGTATAAGGACAGATGAGACAAAGGCAACAAAGCACCCTGGCTTTGCTTATGAGACATGTATGAAAGATTTCTGCTGCTCTTTTCAACCACTGTGCTATTTAGATTACAATTACTTAACGCCAACCAACAATAATACAAGCTTTTCTGCTACTCCAAGAGAGGCTATAAAAATCTCATTGTCAGCTGTATCATTCACCACGATAACCTCATTTCAATTGAAACAAAATCTCCGAGATATCACCTCTCCCCCCTTCCCTCCCTTTTTTATTTGCCTATAATAAGGTCTATAGTCTGGGGAGCTCTCAGGCTGAATTCCATGCATTGTAATTCACAAAATGAAAATCTGGTATTATATGCCCACTGACATTCACATCACCAGCAATTCATGCAGCAAAAAGCCATATGCCATGCACTTCTGATTTAAGTGTACTACAAAAACATATCCTAGAAAGAAGAAACAAAAATACAGAGACAAGCGTGGTTCCTGAGATCTCATTATTATCCACACTTTTAGACAGGAATGACAGGGGCAATGTCACAAAATATGCTGTTTTGGTGACAGTTGCAGTTAGGTTGTATCATTTCCCTCGGCAGCTAACACACTCTACATGCAAGCGAGGCACTTTTTTTTCCAGTGCAAAAGGTTTCTATGGAGTAGAAAAAAAGCGGTTAGCATAGATAACCTACACTCAACGTTTCTCCTCTGGATATCAGGCTTTCCACTCAATCATCTTTTTGAAGGCTGAGAAGTTTATTGGTTTGATCAGCACCCACAGAGATGAAAATGAAGAGCGCTTTGAAAATATGAAGTACCAGCAGTTTTAAAAATTGCCATCTCCAGGGTGTTACATAGACCCGTATGTGTTCTACAGTAACACACACAGTTCACTAGAAACCTGGGGGATAAAATCCACTCTGCCAATGGCGGCTAAGTTTTCAACAAATAAGAGATTTCACATGAACAGCGACTTTCATCACTGAGGAAAGGATAAGACAAGCTGCTGGCCAAGGAATGGATCACACTAAAATGCTCTTTTCCTTTTTTTCTTTTTTTTTTAAAATAGCAGATGTTTTGTTGAGACATTTCTTCCTTCCTTTTGGCCTGAAGAATCCTTCTATTTGTTAGCATACCCTTCCTGGCATATAAATGGACAGAAAGGACAAAATTCAAGACTTAAAATGCTTTTCCTTTCAAGACTATGCCCTCCATGAAATCATTGCATATGTGATCACTGGAGGAGGATCGTTCAGCTATAACTACATATGAGCCTATTTCTAAAGACTTTCAAAGCCTTGTGGCAAAGACAGAAAATAGTAAAGATACGTTTTAAATGAAAAAAGTCTTTGAACTTGAAAAAATAGTTCATAAGCTACAGAGTGCAGAAAAAGGGCAAGTGTGGCTCCTTACTGCTTCATTAGGCAGTCTAGCAACTTACATTTCACAAATTAATTTTTTAAAATGCATTTGCATTCTTGACAATGCTAGTTCAGACTGAAAAATTTTCAAAGGGAAACAACCAACTAGATTTAAAAATGCAATACTCTTGTTCAGTCCCTTTGAGCTTGACAGTCCCAGCCTTTGGAGTATGAATACTTAAATCTGATTTTTACAGACTGATGCCTCCGTAAGAGGAAAGCCGCATTTTTAGCATCTTAAACACCCCTTCTCAGGTTCCTGCAGCCAGGAGCAACAGACAAGTAATAAACTGTCTTTGACAAATGCAATGGGACACATTTGGAGACCTGACAGATGTAGATAAATGCACAGAGACAGAGAAGACTAAACAGAACCATTCTGAAATGAGCAGCCAGTAAAGGCACACATTTGGAGTATCTAGGCCACAAAAAGCATAGAGGAAACACTGACCAAATGCCAGGGAAAGGTCTTAAACAGGCTCTTCCTACATCACATTAAATTGCACTGCTTAAAACAGACCATTCTTAAGGAAGGGGCTGCTAATGGAATAGACCTAACAATCTTTTTGCACCCCAGTTATGCTCTTCTAAAGGATTTCTATTGTATTTGAAGGGAGTTTTTTTTCTTCAGTTAAAAAGTCTCATTTTCTGTGTAAGCTACGCAGTAGACTTGCAAAATGTTAACTGCTATAATTTTTTAATAAATTCATGCATTACACAATTAAGGATACAATATATTTATAGCAATTTTCTGTTTCCCATAAAAGCTAATAAAGTGCTATTGGCCTCAGGTGTGAAAATTTGGGATTTAATTTGTGCTAATCTGCCCCAGCCTGGGGAATACTGAATTCATTCTGTGTGAGAATAATTTATTTGCAGTATCCCTGACTGATACAAACAAAGCATTCTCAAGGGAAAGTGCAATAAAGCTAACAGAGAGGTGCAATCATTCCACTAGCCTGGCATTTCCCACTAGTAAAATAGAAATAGAACAGCTTTCCAAAGCTTCTCCCAAAAGAAGGTAAATTCATATACTTCAGACCCATAAGAAAACAATAATGCTTTGGAGGACATCAGTGAAGAGGGTATTTACCATCCCTTTTCCTTCTTCCATTGAATTGAAAAGGAGGTGACAGACAGATTTACACACTGACCAAAGGATTTTACTTTCACGTTCGTCTGTATTAATTTTTCTCCTGTTTGAGGTAATGGTTTTTTCCCATTCCTGAAGCTATTACTTGCCATCCTTCTCCAAACATTCCTGTGCAGAGCAGTGTGGGAAAGAGGGGCACAGAGACAGAGGAAAGAACCAGTCTGGGGCTGGAGCTGCTGCTGCAGCTGTGGCACAGTGATGGAGGAGGCTAGAGCAAGTGGCCAGACATCTTGGTTCTGATTTTGACCCTGTAGCTGCTTCACTGCCAAGGCACTTCAGCTCTGGGTGCCTTTCCCTCCTTCCTGTAAAATGTGGTTTGTCAAAGTTTGGCCAAGCTTGCAAGAGGAGAAAAGTGCAGGATATTGTTAGTGCCACTAGAGGGGATAACTTGAGCGTGCTGGGGACCTGCTGCTCCTCCAGGAGTGCGGCAAAACCCTGCCACTTCCAGGTCAGGCACAGAGCTGCTGTGGCAAGGACTAGCATTAGAACAACGAAATTGCAGCCAGGGGGGCATTTCGGTCAGGATCTGTACACAGTCTGCTCCTGGTGTCTCCCTAATTTGCAAAGAACCCAACAAAGCTGGTGACATCTCTGCCACATTGCTGCTCTGACCTTCTCAAAATGACCCTCTAGACCTTTGTTTCCTCATGGGATAACACATTATCTAATGGTGGTGTTGGCCCACAACACGTTTTCACACAAACATGTGTTTCACAACTCACACAAGTATGCTTCTTAAGAGCCTGCCATTGAACATTTAGTCATATTCTGAACCTAGCCTTACACAATCATTCATCCTACAGCTGCCAAAAGTGTGACAACACTAGAGAAGCTGAGAGAAACCTGTGGCATGGCATTTCCAAGCCACCACTGAGAAAGGAAATAGTATTTTTCATTTTTATGTTATGCTTGGTTACCTTTTCTGTTATCTTGTCAGCGAGCAACGAAAAATGTTTGCAGGGTCTGAGCATGAGCCATAAACATCTTTTGTGGTTATCAAATGCCTCAGTGTTTGCCTTGCTATTTAATTACAGGACTCACGTAGGGCATTTATTGTTTGCATCTGTTGCTGCTGTGAGCAATGTCTACTCTTCTGATTACCACACAGGCAGTTTATTATGTGTATACCTGTCAGTGGAATTATCATCTTGCTGAGCAGACCCCACTGGTGCAGGGGGATCCAGTGATGCAGCTTGGTGTGTCACTGAAACAGCCAGATACCACAGGGGCAGTTCCTTAGGACACCCAGGTCTGCCGCTGTGAAATGAATGCTAACTGAATGCTGAAACCAGAGGGTTTTGAGTTTTCTGAGAATGTTTTTCTTATTACAAAATATTTATTATTATTATTATTATTATATATTTTAATATATTATATTCTTATTATTAAAAATACATTCTTATTACAAAATAAATTTTCATAAAACATTTAAAAGCTCAATTTTTATACTATGATGATCTCGAACACATGTCCAGAGGGCAAATAAACTAGATCACCCAGTAACGAGAAAAATGCATTGGTAGCATCATTAGCCAACCTCATCCCACTTTCCTATTCCTTAAAACTGTAGTTTTAGTGAATGCGGCAGATTCTGATTTCAAGTGTCGTACACCACAGTACTTTCAGTGTTTTTCAGTTTTGGCATCTCGTACTTAACCTTAGCCATGCTTAAATGATAATCTGAGTCTTGTTATGAGTAGTCATTTTTGGCCATCTAAAAACCTAAAACTATGCTAATGTACTAATAAAAGCAGCTACATTGTGCCCATTTTCTACAATGTAGCTTCAACACTTTGCTAGGTGAGTAAAAAAATGTTGTGTTTTTCCTTCCACGCTGGGGCTGGGAGCAGTTATTTTTATTCTTAATGTGCTTTTTTAAGATGGCACTACACTAGGTACAGAATTAGCAAATTGTTCATACTGTTCTGCAGGTCTAATAAGACAAGCTATGGCTGGTCCTGCAATTAAAATAACACATTTGCTCACCCTTTCTCCTATTAGCATGTGAACTTCAAATGTACAAAAAGCAGCCAACTGAAATCTCTGGAAACCAGAAGTAAGAGGATAATCTTGTCCCCTACATAATGTCTTACTTGCTGTCTCCTTGTACGCCAAGAAGTAATATGTGTATTTTACAACAAGATCACTAAAAAGATAGTGATCTCAATTTAAATCCTCATTAGGGCAACACAGGTGCCTTTATTTAAGAACAACTAGTGGGGATCAATAAAAAATTTTTCTTTGGGAGTATGCTTTCATTTGGCCCCAGGAGGGAATTTTACTGTGGGGCAGGTACTTTGAGTTCCACCTATCATCATATTAAAAATAAATGATAAACCCTGAATCAATTTAAGTACTTCTTAGTCTGTGTGGCAGCAAAGCCTGATTACCCTGACAGAGCATAGGTGGTCCCTGCGTGGGGGAAAACTGACTTATGGGCACCTATTTAAATGGGCATGGTGATGAAGGTTTCTAGATGCTGGAGTGAGAGATAACTCAGTCCAGCTTTCTTACAGTCAGCACTGACTCCAAAAATCAATACACAATGCTTTCTTCTGCTGCAATAAAACATGTAGAATTATGTAAAGCTTGGAGACTAGATTATATTTTCAAAGTCATAAACCATGCTCTCTGCTCACAAATGACTGTGGAGGACAGAACTTATAAAGTGTCCTTTGATCATCTGTAGTCTCATATAAAAACAAAAAGGTTTCAAATGGAATTGTTGCCACTTGCATGTCTCTCTATACAACTGCATCTTAATTTCTCTAGGAAACTCACAAGACATGAATTATGTATGTCTTAAAATGTTACAAAGGCATAATATAAGCTTAGCTGCCTGTCTAAATTATTCTATTCAGACATCTACTAGTATATAGAGAGACTGCAATAAAGATTTTAGGTCTGACAGTTATCATACTATCACCACAAGAGATCAAAGGAGTTTTTCTAATGCAAGAGCTCATAAAATGTGTCTGTTACAATGAATAAGAATTGAACAAAGCATGAGACCATAAATGTTTCACTAAAACACCATAAAATTCTTCCAATTATGAGCAAAGTCCTGGTTTAATTATTTTTGAAACTTTATAAATGAACAAATCTATATGAAATCTCCACAACATGAATTGAAGAACCATGATGGCACAGTATGCCATTTTGTCATCAAAAGAAAGTCTTAATATGTAATTTAAAAAACCCTTGAGAACAGGCACTAAAACCTGAGGGGAAATATTCAATCACCTCACCTCTTTTAGTGCCTGTCATTCCCCAATGCAAGAGAGGAGGAAATAAATCTCTGTATGTGCACACAGACCTCCTACAGTCCCTTAACGTACCAGCAATTGTGATTAATCAAAAGTTTAAAACTACGCTAAAAGCCCCTTTTCTTCAAGTATGATTAAAGATCAAAGCAAGTGGTCTAGATTTTTGGCAGAATCTCCAGGTCTCAAGACTTACCATCCAATATACTGTGTCCAGTTTTGTTTTGGAGGTTTTGGGGGAGGAAGGGAGGGAGGAAAGAATAAAATGAACGATCCCATCAGCCAGGTGGGTAGTAAACCATAACAAAAGTGGGGTTTTATACATTACCATGACAATCAAGTTATTGAAACTGAAAAATAGTAACACATGGAGAAGACAGAAGATTTTTTTTTTCACAGTGTAAGGTAAAACATACGCAGGTATTCTTCCCAAGAATGCCAAGGCAGTGGAAGGATTAAAAAAAAAGGTCTATTTCAGATGCAAGGATCATTTCTTAATGATGCTGCACACCGGGCCCTCAGGGAAAAAAAGGCAAGGCTCCACCTTCTCCAAGGCTTTTTCTATCTTCTCTCTCTCCTGCCCTACCCTCTCTGGCCCAAGGAGGCCTCGGACATGTCTGCAAACATGTTATCTCTGTACACACCAGGGAGAAAGAGAGCTTGTTCATAGCTTCTCCCTGCGACTTTCTCTGAAATGTAGAAGGAAGGGGGAAAAAAAAATCTAACATATTTGAGAAGGCATTTTGCAGTCTTCCTAAGCGAGATCAGTTCTAGCTTTCTGTTACAAATACTTCCAAAACTGTACCTATCCCTACACACAGCAACTAAGCTACTGCATCTTGTGAGGTCTGTTTTCTTCCCATTCACTTCTGAAAGTATGGGCTGAATGCTCCCCAGGTCCACATGGCCCTTGGCTGCCAAGTTTTCAAAAGTGTCTGCCAAGAAACAGGTACTCTTAGCACACAGGAAAAGATGCAGATAGAATACTAACAAGCAGGGATCACCAATGCCTCTTGTCAGGTAAGGATTAAAAATGGTGGTGTTAAGTTTGGTAAAGCCATTGGCCCTGGCAGCCGTCACCCACCAAGCAGATGGGTAAACCTTGGGTACCACTATATAACATGTCATCCCCCATAAACCCTGAAGAGCTTCACAAGCCCACACAACAACACTGTTTGCTTCACTCACAGATCCCTTTAGACATTTATCAGCTGAGTAATGCACATCCCCACCACATGTCATTTGAAGTGGGTAAGAGTGCAAAAATCTCCTTATGACTCTAAGAAAGGACTTAGATAAACAGAAAATAATTAGAGAACTGTTAGAAATGAGAGTCTCAAGAATTTAGGATTTCCTCCCCTTTATGAAAACAGTTACAAAATCCAGAGATCCTGGGTCCAGGACCAGGACCAGGACCAGGTCCAGGTCCAGGACCATGCACCATCGTGCCACCACCAGACACAAATCCTAGTAGCCCAGTGGCAAATGTTTCAGATTTGCCCCACAGAGTTTCCTGTGTCTTCAAAGACACATGCAGTAAGACCTACTGCCAATCTTGCTGAACCCGAAAGAACTGATGGGTGAAGTTGCAGAATTTTTCAGTAACAGAAAACACAAATAGGAAATTAGTCAGATCAGAGAAAAAAACTATCTGGTCTCCCATGAATCTCCACAACAATGCCTAACACAGCAAAGTAAATTTCTTTGTTTTCTTTTTAGGGTGGTCTGGGCTGTTATCAGAAACGAAATCATTCTTTTTCTGAATCCCCTTCAATTGCTAATAATATCTCAACTCAAGTTGTGGGAAATTATGTAGACAAGTCCTTCAACTTGTCTACATGTTTACAGACAGAAGGCCTGTAAGTAACATGCAGTTGTTAATACATTTATTTAAAACAATTACATATTATGAAGTAGTCTTTTAAGAGTTGCTTTTTTAAGCTCTTGATTTCAACAATCCTACATTGTTCAGTGAATTATCTTGCTATTGCTCCTTCTGTGTTCCTAGATAAGAGAAGTGTCTCAGAAATTCCATGCAAGAACAAGCCTCTAGTCATCTAGCTACACCAGAATGCACTTTGGACTTCCTTTCTCTCTTTAGCCAGGGCTCTGGTACTGCTGCCAACTAATTTGTCTGAAAGAACTCAGCAAAGGTTATTCTTCTCCATGACTTAAGAATTCACCTTCACTCTGCAGAAGAAAATGGACATTGAGACCACTTCAATAACAGACAGTTCCAATTAGAAGTTAGGCATGATCATTCTTACTGGTTTTCACATAACATTTGAGTCTGGTGACTTCAAGGTGCTTGCTTCTATGGCACGTGCTGACACAGAGAATCAGTCTCACTTTTCATTCTCAGCCAATAGTTCTATAACCAACATCTCCCAGGGAGAAGCTTAAGATCCAGTCAGGGGATCCCAACAAAGATAAGGATGCCAGTTGGCCACAAAAGCATGAGTTTGTCATTCTTACAAAATGCCAGAGATACTGTTCAGCCTCATGACAGTTCAAATAAGACCTTCAAGACAGACCTGTTTTTATGGGTTTTTTGAGGGTGAGGAAATTGGCTGAAGCTTCCAGAATTCTTACCACAAAAAGGGTGAGATCCCAAGGAGCATTTTGGTTGGATTTTTATTTGATTTATTTGGGGGTTTTTTGTTTGTTTTAGCAGGCTAAACTGCACAGCAGTCTGTCATGATTGCGTCCACTCTTGAATATTTTATCCTGTTAGTGCTCACATGAAATGAAAGAGATGCACAGAATCATCACTGCAGTACTCTCTGCATTATTTACAACCTTGGAGGCTGCAGCACTTCAGCATAATATTGCTAACATAAAAAGGCAGAATTTCCCCTCAAGCCAGGATTGTAGTCTCATAGTCTGCGGTGCAATATGACTGAAAAGGTTCTATGAACTTCCCTTATGCCTCCCATTCCCTACCCACCACTTTCTAAATGCTGGCATTCTGATATGTAAAGAATCCAAACAGATAAAACTCCACAGCGTTCAGCAGAATGGGAATTAGTAAATCCCTGTGCCTCTAGGGAAGAATATATGGTCTTGTTTCATCATTCTACCCAGTTATTCCCACCCCACTCTTTTTCTTGCCTTGTTAAAGTCCTCTGAAGTTGCCCTCATTTCCTTCCATGTCTTGTTCAAGAGCTGAATGCAGATACAGAAGAACTCCTCAAACGATCTGTCATGGGTGAAGAACATGGGATGGAAATCGTTGCAGGTCTCACTGGCTAAAAACAGAAAAACAAGGGGGTGTGGAATAAGACATGTACAGGCAGGAGCTTCAAAAAATAAACATAAAATACAATCAGCCACAAAATTTAAAAAACAGCATAACTGAGTGAAATCCCAATTCTTGGAGTAAGGGATGTCAAAACATCACCGTGAAAAGCCAGCCTTGATCTACAGTCTTAAAGACAACAAAACACAGTATAGACCCTGTCTGTAAGACACCACCAGCAAGAACAAGAGGAAGCAACTACCTGTTTGCCTGAATTGTCTCTCAATGTTTTTTGTTTGTGCCAAGTTTTGCTGCTCAGTCCAGGACAGAGGGACAAAGTAGAAATCTCTTCATCAAAACAACTTCTGCCACTACCAACAGTCTCTTTGATGAAGAGATTTCTACTTTTCATCTTGCCTGATGAAAACCAAACACCAGACCCTATCACTCACAAAATATTATTAGATCAATATACACACTGAAATATGAAGCTCTCCTGGCATAGCAGATGATGTACCATACTAACGAATATATCACAGAGGTAACCAGAGAAATCTAGACAGACATAAAGATGAGAATGTAACTGATTAAACTTGTTCTTTGAAAACAACTGGAAACAAAAGCAGTGGATCTTCTATAATCTGTCTCTTATCTGAGACAGAAATAACAAAAAGGAAAAAAACAAAACCAAAAAACAACACGCAAACTTCCTTTAATCAAATACTGGCTTTGAAGAAGAAAAAAAAAAGAATACTGTAGTGAGGATCATGAAATGGAAGAGTGTGCTGTGAGTCTCCTGAAGAAAGAATGAATTTTCAAAAAACTGAGGACTGAAGCAATCCTGGTCTCCGGGCACATATGAGCAACCTGGGAACAGAAGTGGCTTTAGCTAAGAATTGAAAAGAATCTTTAAACTCTGCTATGACTTGCAGGGCCACCTGAGTAGGTTACCTATTTATGTTCTTAAAAAGATAACAAAGTAAAATTGATTAAGGCTTTCTTCATATACCTAGTCCCCAAATCTCTCAGCTTCAGCTTTCACCTCTGCATGTGTGCTCCTTTGAACTTGGCAGAAGTCACTCACATGCCTTAACTTCATCTTCCCTTACTTCAGGATCAAACAGCCACTGCTTAGGCAACTTCCTCCTTTGCAAGAACAGCAGGATTATCAAGCACTGGGATAAATCACTCTTTCCTGAGGCTGAATCTGCTTTCTCCCAGTGGAACTGGAGAATTAGAGACTCTTTTCAAGAGAATGGGAATAGCTCAGGCAGGCTGACTCCCTGCACCAGCTGCAGACACTTGGTCCTGGTACCTCCCCTAGACACAAAACTGCCCTTTCAGTGTGTTTAGTTACCTCTACTGCACCAGCAATTCTGCCATAGGAACATGAATTGTGCTTAGAATCACCTGAACCCTCAAAGAAAAATGCTTTCTGATCTTTCCTAGCATTCAGTATTAAAATTATAAAGCAAAACTCGGAAGCTTAATTGCAAATTTGAATCTTAATTTTAACATCAGATTTACTAATCAATTCTTCAGCTATGTGGCAAGGACAGGAATTAAATTTGGAGCACAGGTTTCATTGTAATCAAGCAAACTCCATTTACTTCAAAGGATTTGCAGTCAAGGGGGAATCAGTCAAAGCAGAGACCTATATTTAAGAGGAACCACTCAATTGCTTTTAAAGAATAAAATGCCTCAAGCATGTTTTTCAGAGCACCTTCAGCTTCCATTCACTCCACTGGAGCTCCAAGGGCTCAGCACTTCCAATAATCAGACCTTCAGCTTGTCAGAGACACAACAGAAAAGATTCTCAGAGGGCACTTGTCTTTAAGTCATGAAATACTATAATGATGAGAAGAAATAAAATAACACCAAGCAGAAGAATGCAGCCAGTACCTTCACTGTATAAATCACAGCACGAAACAAGGCAATAACCCTCGACACGCACTGGCCTTTCTGATCCTCCTCAAAGCCTGAGTTTCTCACTGCTCCTGCCCATAAAAATCAATAAATCAAAATTAATGCAAAGGCTAGGGATTCTCAGAAAATTGATCATTGGTTCTAACTCATGCTCCTTATGATAATCAGCCTCAAACTGTATCTACTGTGTTGACTGTTCTGCATGCAGAATCAGAGATGCCACCTCCCCCCACCTTTTTTTTATAAGTAGGCAACATACTGTGTTTTATGCCTTTCAGTCTCAAAATGGAAGAGTAGAAATCACTGTTATTGATATAAATGGAGAAAGTTAGGCCTGTTAGAAAGCAGTATCGATGTCTTAAAGTAAAAAACAAATCCAAGGAATAATTCAAAACCAAATGATAAACAGCTCCTTCAAAATTCTCACTCATCCAGATAGCAAAGAAGAAAATCCATGGTCTACTTGCATGGTAGTTTTTTGTATGCTATGAAAATTCCATCTAAAATAATACAAAGTAATACAATTCAATGTAAAATCTCCAGGTTTCAGCTCTGGTCATATCTATGTTCTGCTCAGAGTGTTAAAATATCTAATGAAAGATAACCCTTGCCCCAATACTTTCCTTCTCCTTTTGACAGGTGAGATGAGGATGAAGGAAAAGGTGGTACTGTGTTACTGGTATGGTGTTGAGACCAGAGTAAGACTGAGTTACAAACTGCTGTCTTGGTCCACCCTCTCCAGCCCCAAGTCAGAGGCTTTAATATCCTTAATATCAGAGGACTGCCTCTCTCTGCAGAGTGAGTAAATTTAGAGGCTGTTCAATTTACTAATTAAAAAGTACTTGAATTTAATTTTTCACTAACTTGCAATTTGACTAGTTCTAAACTGAAACAGAGGTCCAGCCTTAGAAATATTTGGAGACCTTCTGCATAAGAGCTGCGTGCAAAATTCTGGCCCTTAAGTCCAGCACTCTCTAACCTTCATTTTCACAAGCAGGGACTAACCAAATTTATAACCATATAAAAACATACACATGGCTGCAATGTGAGGACACAAATCATCATGATTATTCATCATCAAGTTTTAATTACACCTCTGTGAGACCACCTTCGAAAGGCAAGTCACAGATGTCTGGCCTACATAAATCAGGTGAAGATCTTGTTGATTTTCCTTTCTTGGCACAATTCTTGAAGCTGTAGATCAATATGCCACCTTTCAGGATACAAGTAGTCCTTCCAGCTTCTAGCTGATCTATAGCTGGAACTTAGAGGAAGAAATGTAGTTCATTCCTCATTCTAAATTGCACTGGCAAAAAAAAAGAAAGCTAATTTCTACCTGGGAGTTTATATGGTTCCTTCAGTGTATACTTTTAGTCCACCCAACACAATTCTGCCTGTCAGTTGTTTCCTAAATTACAACAAGACATTCAAATGTCCCAGACTATTTGAGGAGTAAACAGATTTGACAGGTTACCTTGTTCCCTGTGGATTAGTAGAAAACAATAGGGAAAAGTAAATCAATTGAGAAAGAAGAAAAGAGTTGTACCTTCATTTTTTAGCCCATCTCTAAACACCTTTTCCCATGAGACAGAACATCATCAGGGTTGAATTTCTTTTAGCTGTGTCAAGAACAGTCAGGTATTTGCATATTTGCATAAACCTGTCTTGAAAGGGCACAGATTATGTGGTGATGTTTCACTAAGTGTTTGGCTGGAAGTACAGCAGAGATTTAAACTTCAAAGTTGCTGTGGTGAACTGATAGGACAACAGGGATTTCTACATGCAGGACAGAGTCCAGGAAAGGATCAGTGTGCCAGACCAGACAGCAGGCTGCTGTGTCACCTCACTGTCCAAATCGGTATGAACAAAAGGCCACTAGTTCAACAGAAACTGGCTAACAGCTGGAAGGACTCATGACATTTTACCCCCACGTTAAATGTAGACTACATGTAGATATCTATAATTAGTTTCCACCAAAAGGAGGAAAACAAAATATGATTTTTTTTATCTTAGAATTTGTTTTGTGGAATTCGTGGGAGTAACGCAGAGATAAGCTCTCCCTTCCCCCAAAGGTAAAAGAGCAGGCAGAGACACAGTAATACACCTCTTTAAGCAAGGTACTGCCCTTGATCTTAAGAAAACTCTGCTTTCTTTCTGATCCTGCTAAACTGCTGTGTTGATACTACTCATCCCCATCACTTCTTTAAAATGTCATATGGGCATTCTGACCTCCGTTGTGAAGTTCTTGAATTCAAGAAACGAAAAAGGTTGTACTGGTATGAAAGCCATATCTATCATGAAGGGAACGTTTGAAATTAAGAACCACCCAAACCATTATTTTCAAAATCCATGCATGATCCTATGGGGGATCAAGCTGAGGTGACTTCAAGAGTCATTCTTCTGTAAATTTGAAGCTTGGACCCATGACATTGGGAATGTATATGAAAGATAATTTGCTAATCACAAATGAGACATCTCATTCACAGATGTCAGACGTACAATTGGTCTACAAAGAAGAAGTTGAATAGATCTGAGTAAGTAGATAATAAATAAAAGTGATAAGGTTGCTACGTATTCTCAAATATTTCAAAAACAGGCAGGCAGCTAAATCAATCACATTATTCAGTCAGCCATATAAACACGGTCACCTGGCAATAATGCTGTCAAACCTAGAGGCAGACAAGACACCTGTGGTGAGGAGTCAGCCTCTGTGCTGGGGTTGGTATTAATAGATCTTGTGCACCCTGAAACTCATCAAGAAAAGCATCCTGAAATAGCATCAGCACGATTTTGAGATGAGGGATGCAGTGATGCAGAGCCCTGGGAAACTGGTTTGCAAAATTCCAGGGAGAGAGGGGTTCAAAAATATATCTCCCTGTCTGAAAGGTACCTGGGAGTCATGGGATCGAATTTTCAGAGAGATCTGTGCTTTCTTTTCCTGAGCTGCTGCTTAATTCCGGGTGAGTCATTTATCCCCTCAGTTGTTTTCCCCAGTTTCACAGAATGGAGACGATAATATTTGATCAGAGAGGAGGCGGGTGGAAAGATCCACTGCACTTTCAGAAGTGCAGCAAGATCCACAAATGAAGGGTGCAATATGGACCTTGGAAATATCATCTCCACATGGCACAGCCTCCTCTGGGATTATTATTTGCCAGTAACAGAAGAACCAAAGAGCAACTAATTCTCACTAGCTCTCAGGAGAAGAAGCACTGTAATTTATGCTTCTCCCTGAAGATGCAATACAGTAAAAATAACTACTGCCATGACCATTTTTATACACAATCAAAAATTCTCTCAGTAACACATAGAACATATAGGAAAAAGTACACCTAATACTGCAGAAATACAGTGATTGCCAAGTTATCTATACTGCTGATCGTTGTAGTCTGCTGGCAATAATTTGTACCTCTGGCTACCTTTCTGGCACATGATAGAGAAACTGTAATTTAAGGTAAGGAAGGTCACTAGCAATGTCAGTGCAATAATGAAGTAGTAATACTGATGCCAATCACGTAATTTTCTTTCCTAGGGAAAAGTTGTCTTAAGAACACTCCACTGATATTAGAACAAAAGCCACCAAAATTACCTAGCAACACAGAGCTACAAGAGACATTCAATGTCTTCCCTTACCTGATCACATATTAAGCTGGAAAAGAAACAATATGAAATTGTTAAATGTGCAGCAAAAACTACCAACTCAGACTCTTCATAAGAGCATAAGGCACCATGTTTCTGAACCTATGAGACTTATAAAGAAGCTATAGAGGGAAACTGGAAAAAAAAGCACATATAAAAGGCTTCCTACAGTCTGCAAGCTTTCTCAAGGCTGAGAATAAATTCTACTATGCAATGAAAAACAAGGATTCCATGAAGTTTCAGGACTAGGATGTTCATGGCATATGGAGCCCCAAGCTCTTCAGTAACTCACCCATATTCATTTTGAAGATGACTGCTGCTGTGTCAGAAACACATCTCCTCGCCCCAAAATATTATTAAATGAAGAAGCCACTATTTAAAAATTCACCTCTCTCATTGTCCCAAATAAAAGTGCTGGAAGAAGAACCCTGACTATTGCAGCACAAGACAATTAAGCCCCACACTTATCACTACCAACTGATCCAGCAGTTCAGAGGTGACAATAAGGAGACACCTGAAGAACAATATCCTGGCAGATTCACCCTGCCAATCCAGAGCTGATGGTGAACTGAAAGAAAGCAATGAAGGCAGTAGTGTCCACACAGGCAGACTGACTTTGTAAGGATAACTCCTTTTGCAACTCTCAGTAAATAGAGAGACCTCCCTGCAACTCTCCTGCTTAGAATAGACCTGAAGACTGAACACTGTGGTTTGGAAAAGCAAACAGAAAGCCAAAGTGCAAAGAGGAGAGTTCCCAAAAAGGCTTTTATACGCAACAAGGAAATGACAAAGATTACAAAGAGTCAGCATCGTGCTGATAAGGGTTCCCCATCTCTTTCAAAAGCAGCCTATTTTTATTTCTGACAAAACAGGTGCCAGTTATAAATAAATCTGAACTGCCTCTACAATCTGTCACAGCACACTGTTGGGCAACAGGAAAGTACTCTGCTTCCCTCTTCATTCCTTCACTACTTCCAGTATTTTAAAAAGCAGTGATCAATAACGACAAGAAAATGTAGTTTTAAAACCTGATGGATAAATTGCAGTATTGTTTTCAGAGGTGAGGGAGCACTTCATACAAATTAGTCACGTATTTCTAGGAGAAAAATTCTTGAGAGTGGAAATGGTATGAAAAAACAAGTGCTTGTATTCATCATACCAAAAAAAAAGTCTTTTGGGGGAAAAAAGACATAGATTGGCATGCATAGATCTGCAGTTATGCTCTGGCATATTTACAGTATCCCTGAATAACAATATAGAATCATAGATTCATCTAGGTTGGAAAAAGGCGTTTAAGATCATTAGAATGTTAATTGATTAATGTGATAAATTTGCTTAGGGACTATGAAGTCTTTATGGTCACTTCTAGTAAACATATAGAACAAGAGGGAAGTACACATATAAAGCAGAATCTACAGACGACTGTTTAACAAATAAACATACTATGCAAAACCTTCTTACAAAAGATAATGCTGCTGCTCTGTCAGGTTCCTATCAGGTTCCTGACATCTTGCAAAGCACACAAAGCAATGATGGCTACGTGAAAGCTTAAAAAACCCGAACCAAATCACCATATAAAGAAGCATTTTTGACAATTTCTAAGCCCACAGACTGTCTGCTTGAAGTCCAACAGAAATAGATAGTGTCACTGACAGAAGGCCAGTTAAGCTCAGACCTATCAAGGGAAGCATCTTATCACATCTGTTGCATGTTGATACTCTGTTCCTTTACCTGTTGCATCCTTTCTCTCCTAAGGTCTCAGAGAAACTAGGCTTAACCATATCTCCAGACATATCAGGAAGAATGAGAGTAGCAATGGGGGAGGTAGGTATTTATAAAGACCAGCATAAAGGCAGTCACACTGCGTAACCACTCCTTCTAGCCCTGCAATACCTATTGGCAAAGTTTATTGCTAAATGCTATATTCTGGCACATTTTCTCATAACTGTTGCAGCACCTCAGACACAGAACTCTGAGGGCTGGGGTCAGAAGGTTTTGGGTGCAGAAGTGGACACTTGTTCTGTCTTTGCCTGTGCATCTCCTCGATGTCCCTCTCAAAATCAGTACAGTGAGAAACTGCCCTTCGTGACAGGATTGTTGTCTTTTCCCCTTTTACTCTGACTCTTCTAGAGAGCACCAGCTTATTGCTTCTCCTCCTGAAGGGATTCTTGCTAAAAAGCACACACTTACCTCTAATTACTCATTTTCTTTATTAGAAAGTTACATAGACTTCATTACAGGTTATAACTCATGCCTCTCCAAAGACCTTCTGTGAGATACTTCACCAAGAATATAATCTGGTTATTATTTGAAATACAGACCATGCTGTTTCGGTTCACAAGAGAGGAATGGTCACTTAAAATTAACTCTGCTTTAAGTAGGCTGGCTAAGGCTCCATCTGTAAGCAAAACTTAAAGAAGTCTACAAAAACCTGAAGGAAAAACACTGCAAACAGTAACCTCGGAAATCTACAGATTGTTTTAGGTATCCCCTTCCTACCTTAGCAGCTTCCATTCCCTGTTCCCTCAAACAGACCTGTGCATTAAAATCAGAAAGAAACTATGTGGTCACACATAGTGTGTCTTGTGTAAGATAACTAGTGGAAAGAACATATTTTTGGGGATATTTGATCTTACAAGTAAGCAACATCAGGACAACTGCAAGGGAAAAAAACCCAAATGAGCAGGTGGAGAAGCCAACAAACCAACAGTCAAGTCAGGGAGGAAAATAATCTTTTTCCTGGTACCAACGCATTCTTCTATTAGAAAAAAAAAGGCTACAACTGAATTACCCATGCAGACCTGGCACAAACCCTTTGTACTCACACAAAGGGTGTCTGTATATGAGATGCCTCCTTTGGTGCACTTTTGTGACAGGCTGTTAGGCTACCTTCAGTGCCTCCATGGTGTTGTATGAGACAGGCAGGCTGTCTGATACCTCTGCCTAAGCAGTCAGGCCAGCTTCCAAAGTGTGAAAGCTGTGAGGACAAACTTCCAGCTACCTAGAAAGTGAGCTAAACTCACGCAGCTCCTCTGCCATTACAGAAAATGAAACAGAACAAAAGCACTCTAAATTCAACCACTTGCTTTGAATCAATCCCAGATAATATGCCAAACAAAGTAACAGACTGAGTCAAAGAGGGAAAAGACACCAATAGCAATAATAAAAGAAAAAAAAGATTGTCTATGATTAAGGTGAGGGAATTCACTGTATCACACATCCTAGAGCAAATGGCAACTCATTTTTCACGTCAGATCTGGTTCTGAGCTATGCTGAAACTACAATGCTTGCTCAAGAACTGGGATGTACACACCTACTAGCTGTCCCTGACTTTTTTGAAAATATGTGTAGTACCACCACTACTACAGCTCCACATAGAACAACCCACCTTAGCTCTTACACCTCTCCTCCTTCCCCTTCTGCATCTCTACAAACTGTGTATCTCCTTTAAAAGATGCATATTTATACATACATGAACCAAATTGCCAAATAACATCTTTTCCCGCCACTTTGTGAAAGTAAAATGTGAGCAAGAAGAAACTGGCCAGTGGCAAAATCTTGTGCAATACACCCCAGGCTGGGAACACCCCCTAGCATGTCTACAGCTATTCCATTCTTGGTCTGCCATGGGCAACCAGCAGTGCTAAGCACGGCAGCGACAACATAGTGGTCTGTGGGGGAAACGCCAATCTTCCCACTCCTTGTGAATACAATCTCTCTTGGAACCCAGTTAGACCTGGTGAGGCAAAGGTCATGAACTCATCATGGAAACTGCACCTTAGTTATCTAACCGCAACCACCTAAATTATTTTCTCACCTTACAAATTGTCCTAATCTGTAAATTATGTTTTTAACTATCTGGGCTAGAGTCCCAAAGTCAGACTGACAGAATAAAAATAAAACTGCTGAAGCATACTCTTTTAACACAGACCAAAGTGAGTAATTGCTACTCACAGAAAAGGAAAACAGTGATGTGGCAGGGTGCAAGCTGCTCAGGAAACATTGAACCTTAGTGCTTGTTAGTGTATTTATCCAAGATCATCGCCATAACACACTGAGTAAGTGCCAAGCATGTCCAAAGGGCTTTGTGAACATTAATCAATCTCTAGGACAGTAGTTAACACTAACTCTTCAGATGTCAAATATAATCTCTTGAAAGGCAAGCAGAAAATCAAGTTAATAAGACCACAGGCTTAACAGGAGAAGCTATTTAAATATTTATTTATTATTTCCAAGTGGCACATTCTGCTCATAAGCTACTCTCATGGAGTTTTTTACTTCATACACCAATACAAAACTAAACTCAACTATTCAACTACAGCTGACAGAGCATAGTTTTGGATAGGCAGAACTACCGTCATCAAAAGTTATGTTTTGGAAATGTTTAATTAGGCTGTAAAATTGCCCTACTTTATGTTATTCCTCTTCTTTATAGGCTAAAACATTGAACCAGCATTTCAGTCATATTACTGTAAAAAAAATAGTATCTTAAAACATTGTATTTTAGTCTGGAAAACAGGTTGCTTGATGAAAGATGTTTTAGAGAGTGCAAACATTTTAAAATTAATTCCTGCTCTATATCCTAGGGCATTTGCATTGTATATTAACAGATATAATTCATTATAACTCCAAACCTTTTAGTTTCCAAAGAAGCTTAGAGAACCACCTAGAACGGGATACATGAAGTAGTACAGATTCTCTCCTCATGATGCTGGGAGATAAAAAGCCTGCAGGATCCTGAGAGATAAAAAGCCTGCAGAACGCTGGGAGATAACGAGCTCTTGAGTATAAATGAAGTGAATACATGGGAGACAGGGAGAGGAAAGAGGCCTAGAAAACACATTAAGACTTGCTGAGATCACGTCTTTGTAAAATATCAGAATCAGGACGATAAGGAGGAAATTTGGTCTAAAGTATAATATCTCTGGTGTTAATAACCACACAGTATTCCCTGACAGCTTGTTCCACTACTTATCTAGTCTCTAGTTTTGTTGTTGTCATTGTTATTTGATATATATTTTCTCTTTTGTATTTTAAATCCATTATTTGTTTTCTCCTTGTTGACTACAAGAATTGAATAAGGTAATTTTTACATCATGCCTTGAGGTTCCTGAAGACATTTATATCTTTTCAATCACTTTATTCCACCCTGACCATGAATAATTGCTTAATTTTTCCTTCAGGGTCTTATTTTCCCAAGTATAGTATCAATCTCTCCAAAAATATGTCTGTATGCATGAGGATCGCAGAATAGAGACATACAAAAACAAAAATAATGATTTCTCAGAACCACCACCACCAAAAAAAGTAGGCAAAACCCTTCAGCTGAAATTTCTCTGTTGGACTATGTGTGTATTTGAAAAAGGATCTAAACTAACCTTCTTAGAAATTCTCTCCTATTACTCCCATTCCAGACACTTAGTAATTTCAGATAGGAAAAATGAAAGTCATCTTGTATATATAAGATCTCTCTTTGCTTCTGCATTTCAGTTTAAAATTGGTTCTCAAAATTTAGGATTATTGCTTGGCTGGTTTTTCACAAAGCATTATCCCAGTCATGTCTCAAGAGACATTGCATATGAGGCAAGTATACTGGCCTTGCTTTCATTAAAATAAACTGGTTCATAACACAAGCTAAACTATATAAATTCATCTGAAAAAAATACCATCATGTCCTAAGAAAGCATTTTTCAATTTTCTATCAACTGAATCTGACCAACTGTGACATCTGTATGTACAGGTTATTAGCATCTATTTAAAAACTGTGAAGTAATACATCTGGAAAAGGAAAGTGTTTCCCAATCTACTGTAGCAAGTTACAAAAATAACATTTCCAAACCAACCATTAAGAAACAATTGACATTTCCAATGGTTTTGAAAAAAATATCTTAATTTCTCCATTGCCAATAGGACGGGTTAGATATGTTGGTTTCAAAATCACTAAGGCAAAAGAAGCACTAGACTGACTTTATGAGAAAAATAAACTTCAACTCCTTCCCATTTAAACTTACAAAAAGTAGTAGAAAGTTTTCCTACATTAGATTAAAATTCAGCAGGCAAAACTTTTTCCCAGCAAGGAATTACAGAGAGTTTGAACTGAATTGAATTCTAAATCTCTGTGGTTTTGGTTTAGGGATTGTATTTGGATTATTTTTAAACTGGATCCCGACCTGGTTCAATATCTAGAAGTATCTCTTGAGCCCGAATGGCCAGAAACTTAGAAATGGCATATCGGAGGAATGGCTCAACTAAAAATGTAAATCCTCTGTCCTCAGTTGCAAACTGTTGAGCATGAAGAACTAAAACCTGGTCATTGCAAATATTTCTGCTCCTGTTGGAGAAAACCTGCAGCCAAAAAGCTCCATGTATCTGTATGTATCTGGCTGTCATGGGGTCCGAGCGTGTTACTTCTCTTTTTTTACAGGTTTCTTGTCTCTTGCTGCCCAAACGTAGCATTAGCACCAATCCCACTCCCACTGCCAAAGTGCCACAGATGAGTTCCAGCTTAAAATGGAACTAATTTAAAATAGACTCAACTAATTTCTCCTTGTGTTACCTGTAGCATTAAACCTGCATTATATGGGAAAACTGTGGTTTAAACAGGTTTTAAAATGGCTTTTGGTGGTGTCTTTGCAAACACATGCTTCTTCTTCCCAGCACCCCCTTTGTTATCCATGCAGGAATGTCCTGGGAAGGTGTCCTGAGGTGTGTCCCATTGGCCTTTGTTAACCTCTTCCTGTGATTGGGTGTTCCTGTAAGCCCCTTGAGACTTCTAATTGGTTACTCTGTGAATCCCCCTAAACCCTATAAATGTAACATCCCCCACAATAAACTCTCTCTTGCCTCCTCTCCACGCCCGGTGTCCTGTGACCTGTCTCCCTGCCGGCCATGGGGCCACGTGCGGTGGGGGAGGGGGGAGCACCTCTCCCCTCCAGGCTCAGGGCCTGAAAAAGCCCTGGGATAGCCCTGGAGTTTCCCTTTCCCCATCCCTCAAAGCGTCGCAATGGTTCTTCAGATGGAGAAGGAACTAGAACTGGGCCGGCCCCACGCCGAGGATGGGGAAGGAAATCCAGAGTTACCTATCTATATTTCAGAGGTCAACACCTCCTCAGACAATGTGATTGCAAGGGTTTCCACTTTACCGTAGTAGCCTTAATAGGAAGCTAAAATTTACAGACTTTTTTTTCCTTCTTATGCCTGAAAGACATGAGGGAAATTTCTTTGAAAGTAAAATCAGCACAGTAAAGGCTCTTAAGGTGCAAGTTCAAGCTATCAGTGGTTTTTGACAGAACAAGTGGCATCCCAGCTGAAGCTGTACTCCCTTGCTATGTTCCAGTGCAGGCCCAAACCAGGCGTCTCTGCTGCCTGAGCAGAGGAAGGGATTTCTGCCGCCTCCCAGAAGAAGCAATGCAGACACATGGTTGGGGACATAAAGCCACCTGGGTGATGGTATGTTTCTGTGCTGTAACCCTGCCTTGGTGCCTGGCCTGGCACCCCCTGGGCCCAGAGAATGGGCAGCAGCAGACCTTGCTCCTGTCACGCTGACAGTTCAGTCCCCCAGTCTGGTGTTTCAACATGTAAACAGCCACAGTTTCTTCATGCCCTCATAAAGACTTTAGGTCTCAAGCTTAAGTTTTCACAGCTACCCACATGAAAGTACCCCAATTATGTGCCAAACTTATTACTGTAAAATCTACAAGAGAATCTGCTTTATGTTAAACATTACCTTTCTAAAAACAGGCCCCTTCCTTCACCATAAAGCACCCTTCCTACTCCATCTCATGAAGTCCATCTCCTCTGTCCTTGCAAGGAAACCAGATTTTAAATAAATTTGTCATGCAAGAAGAATACAAAAGCAAACACAAGGATTATACTTAATAAAGAGAGGAGGGAAAAGTGAAATTGGTTATTCTCAGGGCTGATCTCAAGAGCAGGCACAGCTTCAGAACAAATTTTGAAAGAAAGTAAGAACATATTGAGGTGAATAGACTGGAATAAATACTGCACAGGCTTACCAAGAAAAGATCAAGTCTGATTCATATAATCTTTGATAAAATAACTACTGTTTCTCATGTGTGAAATGTGGTGGGCTTTATCTGCATAGCAGACAGATTAGTTCTTCTGCATCTGACTTGATTTAAGAAAAATATTTTGATATAACTATGTGTGCCAGACAGAAAATCAGTAATTCATCTGGACAAAATAAGATTTGATACAAGAATCAGTGTGAGTGAGGTGTTGGCCACATATGGAAATGACAAGAAGAAAAGGGGAGGTATCAAGCTAAGGGCAGTACTGCTAGAATGTCTCAAAAGTCAGTCTCAGACTCCAGATTTCCATTAATGACTTTGGCACAAAAATCCAGGAGTACCTCCGCAAAATTTGCTGGAGCCCAAAAGCTGCTGATGGGAAGGGAAGATCAGAGGGTCATAAAGGAAGCACTTTGAGACCTGGAGAAATCAGAAATCAGAATGGTATGACACTGGACACCAAGACACTGAAAGGATTTTGAGTAATAAAAGGGATTTCTGCTCTAACCTGAGATTTACCAGTTAGAGAAAAAAGAGCAGAAAAAAGACAACTTGTGTACAGAGCCATCATGTGACAAAGGTCCTAAGAAAAGCAACAGTAGTCCTAAAACATAAACAGTGAGAAATTTCTAGTAGGAGCAGTGAAGTACAAAAAAGATGTGATACAAGGCACTGGTAGTTACACAAAATGGAATAACACCTGCAGTTCTGGGCACCCATATGCAAGATACAGGGACTTAAATGAGAACACAGAAGAAAGGGCTCCTAAAATGGTCAGCAAATGGAGAACAGTATTGGAATGGATTGAAATGTCTATGTTGGTTTAATCTAGCAGGATGAAGGCTGAAATCAAATAATATAAATACATGGGGGAGAGGAGAGAAACAGAAAGAGAAGAGCTGTTAAATAAAGAACAAATTTGACACAAAGATAAACAGGTTTAAACTAATTCTGAACATATTTAGGCTGGAAATGAAAAGGCTTCTAACCCTCTCATGCATGAAAAAAAGAGTAATTTGTATAAGGATATAGTTCAGTAAATCCATGAACGGGAATAGATGATGTGGCTAGCAACAGTGATCCAGTTCTAACCCCTCCTTTTCAGTTCTGCAGTAGTGCTGTTTTCTGCATTTACATCGTTAGACTTAGGCCAGATACCCTTTAGTGTCTGGATATTATGGAACTGCCGCATTAATTTTCTCTACCTTAATTTGAGTAATGTTGACTTACTGAATGTACAGTAAGAAAATGTACTGACCATAAAAGGTATACACAAAACTCCCCTACCTTTCAAGAAAATAGAAGTTACTCATTCTGCACAATGTCAGAAATTCTTTTTATTTAAACCTTTGTAATTTGTTATTGGAAATTAAACTGCACTAATGATGGTGTTATATCATCAGTTAGAGTAAGCATTAGAGAACTCAGGGACAATTCAAAACATTTCAACAATCATTATGACATTGCCATCTTATTGAACAATAATTATGTACGTTTGTAAATGTACAAAACTGGAAAGTAAACTAAGGAATTTGCCCTGTACTCATACACTCTTTCTGGCCGTTTCATAACAACTATAAATATTGCGTTGTTGCTTTTTCTCCTTTCCCAGTTTCAACTACTTTTCTCATGTAATCATATTTGAAAGCATCAATACGTAAAGATTTCCTAACTTTGTGCTCTGGAATTTCAGGTAAGCACTACAATACACTCTAACATTTTGCAACAAAGCTAACATCTTCTCTGTAATGTAGAAGTGGACCAAAAATAGCATTGCCTTCAGTAGGTTTTGCTCCTCATCTATGGATCAGAACATATCATCTGCGACTGAACTGATTCGAGTTTTCCTCACTAGCGTAAGAATCATACCACACAACTCAGTTTCTTTGAGTATAAAATAGGGTTAATATTTCCTTTGTTCCTCTGAGAGTGATTATTCAGATGCTCTAATATATATCACTTGTCATGATAAATCTACCAGTATCTTAGTAACAACTTTGCCCTGGGCACTCATAATTCAATTCAGTCTTGACAGGAGGTGGAACACTCAGCTATTCTAACAAATTGTCTCTCCATTGCTCCAGCAAGGTGGCGTAAAAGTCAACTCCATCTTAGACTTACACAGATAGGAAAAGAACAGGCAGATAGAAATGAGGCACAATGGGTTTTACTATTAAATGGATTACTCAGTATTACTGAATAGATGACAGATTTTCCTATAAAAGAGCTTATCTCTGATAAATTACTGCAGAAAGTCTTAATAGTCACCGCTTGTTTAAATAACAGTTTTTGAAAGTTGGTGCTTTATTTTTGAGTAAATCTCTAAATTACATAAATGGAGGGAATTGTTAACCCCAGCCATGTAGTGCATAATGATGGTACTGCCACATCTAGTACTGAATCTATCAGAAACAAGATTCTTTAATTGTGCTGTAAATATACTGTTCACTGCCTACAAATCTTCACCTTCCCCATGCTGAACAGTGCTGCTGCTAAGGGTCATTACACTTCTCCAATTGCCTTATTGAGAAGAGCATTAATACATTGCTTTCTGTACTGGCTTTTTTCCCTCTGCATATTCAATTTTTATTAAATATCTTGTAAAGTCTTAAGAAGATGAAGCACAGACAACCCAAATTTATATCACAGGAGAAGTTTATATTTTATTATTTTTAAATATCTTCTAGGCTATTTTTTATTATGAATGGTTCTGATCATTTTGCATGAGTCACGGCAGAGAAGTTCTATTAGTATTCCTGCAATTTGGTAAGCTTTGTTGGATAACAATGAGCCAGGCATTAATGTCTCAAGCTTCACCAAAATAATCATAGCATAGAATGGCTTGCATTGGAAGGGACCTTAAAGACAATCTAGTTCCAATCCCCCTGCCAAGGGCAGGGACACCTATCACTAGACCAGGTTGCTCAGAGCTCCATTCAGCCTGGCCTTGAACACTTCCAGGGATGGGGTATCCACAACTTCTCTGGGCAACCTGTTCCAGTGCCTCACCACCCTCACATCAAAGAACTGCCTCCAAATATCTAATCTAAACCTACCCTCTTTTAGTTTGAATCCATTCCCCCTTGTCCTGTCACTACATGCCCTTGTAAAAAACATCTCTTTCAATCTTTCTTGTAGGCTCCCTTCAGGTACTGGAAGGCTGCAGTTAGGTCACCCTGAAGCCTTCCCTTCTCCAGGCTGAACAACACAATTCTCTCAGCCTTTCCTCAGAGCAGAGGTGCTCCATCCCTCTGATCATCTTGGTGGCCTCCTCTAGACTTGCTCCAACAGGTGAACATCCTTCCTGTGCTGGGGACCCCTGGCTGGATGCAGGACTCTGGGTGGGGTGTGTGTGTGTGTGCATGCCTTTCCCTCTCATTATTGACCTTTCAAAGTGGTCTCTTCCAACCTGCACTAACAGAGCTGTCAAATGTCTAATATGCAAACAGAGGAAGAGCAGTGGGACAATTTTATCAAACCAACCAGTGTTTGTCAAAGATGAACAACCACAACCACTTCCAGGATTAAGGAAGAGCTTGTACACTTGGGAGTATTTCCTTTCTGTTTCTGATACGATTAGAAAAATGTGGCAATCTTTTGGAAAAAATTTTCCCCCCGTTGTATCCACTACCCCCCTCAAAATTACTTCTCTTAACAAACTTTGCCTCTTTTAGAATAACATAAAAAGGTGCATCTTACCTGAGGGTAATACTATAAAACCAAAACTATCCTGGAACAAGCCTTCCTGAATTTGATCAAGAAGAGCCAGAGATCCTTCAGAGAGAGATGGAGAACTGGCTGTGCTTGAATTTTCTTCTGGTTTTCTTATTTTTAAATAGATGCACATGACCAAATACTGCACAAAAGCTAAATATTTACTAGTGCATTTTACTTACTTTATTAATCCTATCAGGTAGTCTAGAAAAGGACAGTAAACTCTCAAAGGATTTACCAAATTCAAGAGTGGAAAGAAGTCTCTTCCCCAAAAAGACATATGGGTCACACAATTTAAAACAAACTGCAAAGACCTGCCCAGAACACAAACTTCCTGTCAGATGACTACAGCTCCCTTTCGATGAGATTGAATGAAATTGAAGCAGGGGTGCAGAATGTAATGATAATCTCTACTCCTCAAGAACAGTAGTATTAATCTATTCATACATAACACCAGAAGGCATAGGTAAAACCACAAAAATTTGCAGTGACCCTTATTTCCATGATAAATGAGGCCTCACCATCAGTGCCTTTTTGACACACTGGATCTCCATTGTACTGTGCCTATTTCCACAGGAGGAACACGCTGGAAGGGCTCCTGACACTCATTCCAAGCCTTTGTGCTTGGCTGGAATCTCCTCTCCTGAGAGATCATAGCAATTTTATTTTAACATGAATATCGTCTAAAGGCAAGTGCACAAGAACACATAGGCTCTTGAATCACACAAGTACTGGTACCTGCAATTTTGCAAGTGCTCTGAAGGTACAGAACCAGCAACAGGTAACATTTTGTGACAGTTGGCTATTATCACAGCCAAAATAGTCTCTCAGTTATGTGCAGGTCAAACTCCATTAGATGCTATATATGCAGAGTAGGCAGCTAGTTGGTCTGGCTGAAAAGTGCAGCACTGGCACACGTGAGGGATGTTTTTTTATTAAAGTAGCCCAGGTACTGTCAAAGGAAAGCTATGATGTGGTCGCCAACACAGAAGTGTAGTGGGATGATTTGCATGACTGGAGTGCTGCCATGGATCGCTACAAGCTCTTCAGAAGGGACCAGCAAGGTAGGAGAGGTGGAGGGGTGGCTCTATATATTAGAGAGTCTCGACTCTGTAGAACTTGAAGTCAGTAACAATAAGGATGAGTGCCTGTGGATGAGAATCAGGGGGAAGGCCAACAAGGCTGACATCCTGGTGGGAGTCTGTTACAGGCCACCCAATCAGGATGATGAGGGTGATGAATTATTCTACAAGCAGCTGGCGGATGTCTCAAAATCACCAGCCCTTGTTCTTGTGGGCGACTTTAACCTGCCGGATGTCTGCTGGTAACTCCACACAGCGGAGAAGAGGCAGTCTAGGAGATTCCTAGAGTGTATGGAGGATAATTTCCTGCTCCAGCTGGTAAATGAGCCTACCAGAGGTGGGGCCCTGCTAGACCTGCTGTTCACAAACAGTGAGGGGCTGGTGGGAGATGTGGTGGTTAGTGGTCTATTATTTCATGGTGACCATGAAATAATAGAGTTTTCAATACTCAAGGACTCGAAGATGGCCATCGATAAAACTTCTACCCTGGACTTCTGAAGGGCAGATTTCAGCTTAATCACAACACTGGTTCAGAGGGTACCTTGGGAAACAGCCCTCGAAAACAAAGGGGTCCAGGAGGGATGGACATGCTTCAAGAAGCAAGTCTTGAACGCACAGGAGCGGGCTCTCCCAGTGTGCCGAAAGGCAAGCTGGCGGGGAAGACGGCCAGCCTGGCTGAACAGGGAAATTTTAAAGGAAATTAGGGGAAAAAAAGAGAGCTTATCATCTATGGAAGAAAGGGCTGGCTACTCAGGAAGAGTTTAGAAATATAGTTAGGTCATGTAGAAAGAAAATTAGAGAGACAAAGGCACAATTTGAACTCAATCTAGCCACTTCTGTTAAGGATAACAAAAGTGCTTCTAGGATAACAAGAAGTGCTTCTACAAATACATCAATAGCGAAAGGAAAACCTCTGTTCTTTGTTGGACATGGCGGGGAACACAGCTACCAAAGATGAGGAAAAGGCTGAGATACTTAACACCTTCTTTGCCTCAGTTTTCAACAGTAAGACAGGTTGTCTGCAGGACAGCTGGCCTCCAGAGCTGTAGACAGAGACAGGAAGCCGAATAGCCTCCCTGTAATCCAGAAGGAAACAGTTAGTGACCTGCTGAGCCATTTGGATCCTCACAAGCCTACGGGACCAGATGGGATCCATCCTATGGTGATGAGGGAGCTGGTGGAAGAGTTTTCCAAGCCACTCTCCATCATCTACCAAGAGTCCTGGCTTACTGGGGAGGTCCCAGATGATTGGAAGGTGGTGAATGTCACGCCAATCCACAAAAAGGGCTGCAAGGAGGATCCAGGAAACTACAGGCCTGTCAGTCTGACCTCAGTGCCTGGAAGGTTATGGTGCAGATCATCCTAAGTGCAATCACACAGCACCTACAGGATGGACAAGGGATCAGACTCAGCCAGCAGAGATTTAGGAAGGGTGGGTCCTGTCTGACCAACCTGATCTCCTTTTATGATCAGGTGACCCACCTGGTGGATGAGGGGAAGGCTGTGGATGTGGTCTATCTGGACTTCAGCAAAGCCTTTGACACCATCTTCCACAGCATACTCCTGGAAAAGCTGGCAGCCCACAAGCTTGGACAGGGGCACTCTCTGCTGGGTTAGGAACTGGCTGGAGGGCTGGGCCCAGAGAGTGCTGGTGAATGGTGCTGCATCCAGTTGGCAGCCAGTCATTAGTGGTGTCCCCCAGGGATCAGTGTTGGGCCCAGTTCTGTTTAATATCTTTATTGATGATTTGGATGAGGGGATCGAGTGTACCGTTAGCAGATTTGCAGATGACACCAAGTTGGAGGGGGAGTTTTGATCTGCTGGAAGGCAGGAGGGCTCTTCAGAGGTTCCTGGATAAGCTGGAGAGATGATCTGATTCCAGTGGGATGAGGTTCAACAAGGCCAAGTGCTGAGTCCTGCACTTTGGCCACAACAACCCCCTGCAGTGCTACAGGCTGGGCACACAGTGGCTGGAAAGTAGCCAGGCAGAAAGGGACCTGGGTATTTGGACTGACAGGAAGGTAAACATGAGCCAGCAGTGTGCCCAGGTGGCCAAGAAGGCCAATGGCATCCTGGCCTGGATCAGGAACAGTGTGGCCAGCAGGACCAGGGAAGAGATTCTTCCCCTGTACTGAGCACTGGTGAGGCCACACCTGGAGTACTCTGTCCAGTTCTGGGCCCCTCAGTTCAGGAAGGATATTGAGGTGCTGGAGCAGGTCCAGAGAAGAGCAACAAGGGTTGGGGAAGGGACTCAAGCACAAGTCCTATGAGGAGAGGCTGAGGGAGCTGGGGGTGTTTAGCCTGGAGAAGAGGAGGCTCAGGGGAGACTTCATCACTCTCTACAACTACCTGAGAGGAGGTTGTAGCCAGGTGGGCTCTTCTCTCAGGCAACCAACAGTAAGACAAGAGGGCATGGTCTTAAGCTGTGCCAGGGGAGGTTTAGGTTGGATGTTAGAGAGAAATTTTTTACAGAGAGAGTAATCAGACATTGGAATGGGCTGCCCAGGGAAGTGGTGGATTCTCTGTCCCTGGAGGTTTTTAAGATGAGACTGGATGTGGCACTTAGTGCCATGGTCTAGTAACCATGGCAGTGTTGCATCAAGGGTTGGACCTGACAATCTTCGAGGTCTTTTCCAACCGAGTTGATTCTATGATTCTAAAGTCATGTGAAAGAGTACTTTTACAGATTTCATAGATTATTCTGAGTTGGAAGGGGTTCACAAGGATCATCGAGTCCAACTCTAAAGTGAATACTTTGACTTAATCACTACTAATTAACACAAGATAAAACAGGAAGAAAAAGAAACCCAGTGAGTCCTGAGCACATATTTTGTCGTGTGATTTCAATGGGGGTGGATAAGGGAAGCAGTTAGGGGGAGGTGGTATGTGTGTGTGCGTTTCATTGCTTTTTCTTTTTAAACTTTCTTCCTCCACTTTAGAAAATAGTTGTTTGTATATTTACTGGATACAAGCCATTCTTATGACTCAAGCACTCCTGCCTAAGAGATTGGAAAATAAAAAATTATACTGCTCTACTAGCAGGCACAACAGAATTATTCATAGAAAAAGATAGAGCATTACTTGACACAGCTAACAGAAAGAAACAGCACATGGCATGTTTGGGCACTTGTGGTCAGGGGCCTAAAACATCAAAACAAACCATTTTAATGATAAAACAAAGAAAAGAGATGGTGAGAAACACTTCTCCAGTTCTACTAGCATTAATCTATCTCAAGACAAAGAACATTTTGCAAACATTTCCACAGGAATATCTTCTAATTAATTTGAAGAACAAGTATATCTAAAGCCAGAGAGATTATTCACATAAAAATGTTCTTGTACATGTATTGAAACAGACAAGTGTCAAGAAGTCTTTGGCAACAGTGTTTGAGAAGGGCATTAATACATTGCTTTCTGTACTGGCTTTTTTCCCTCTGCATATTCAATTTTTATTAAATATCTTGTAAAGTCTTAAGAAGATGAAGCACAGACAACAGTCGATATTTTGAGCCCTGCATTTATTATAGTACTTTTGGAGGTCTTTCTTAAATGTGTGGGACTAATTGGTAGCAATTAAAGTTAAATTATACAGGCTTAGATTTTGGATTCACTTATTCACATGAAGGAGAAAATTTCAGTAAAACTGATGCATGGGAAGTTCCATGATCTGGTCTGCAGAAAAAGGATGAAATTATATACAGACTCAGTAAGTAGTATCTTAGTTAACACATGAAAGAACGTTAAAGAATAACTTCTGAGAACACCCTAGGCTGTGATCTCAGTAGAACTGATAATTTACTTTTTAATTTTACATGAATTTTTTTCCATAACATATATATATGTAAAAAGAATATAGATCTAATTTTTCTTTTCTCAAATCTTTTCACAATTTTTTAGATCATCTTGGGGGCAGAGGGAACAAAAGCAGATTTCCCTGAGCAAAAATCCCTTCGCCATTTTTATTGGTCCACATAACATAGATACTGTGGGAAACTTTTGTTGTGAAATGGTTAGTTATAAACAACACCATGATATTACAGTTAAAATATTTGAAGGGAGGAAAAAAAAAAGATTGTTTTCAGAGAATAAAAGCATGAAAACCAAATCTTTTTAATTGCCTGTAATTACCTAATTACCATCTGCTTAAGACTACTCATGTCAGTGTTGCTGGGTTGGTGGTTTTGTTTGTTAGCTGTTTTTTTGTTGGTTTTTCTTTTCTAGTGTTGTTGGGTTTTTTATGAATGCAGGAGGGAGGAGCATCAGAAAAGCCCAAAGATTCAGTGATGGAAGAAAGGATGTGAGATATCTCTGATCACTGCGTATAACTGACCTGGCCTGTGTCTGAAAAACAGAAAACAGTACAAAAGCTGATGAGGGTAATTTGTCAATATGTAGCCATAAGCTTTAGGTGTGTGAAGACCTTATTTATCATAGGTTGACTTGATGCAGAAGCCTTACAAAAGTACACTTTCTACATAATAAAAAAAAAAACAAACCAAACCCAAAACAAAGCAAACAGACAACCACACAACAACACCCCCCCCAAAAAAAAAAATCTGTGTGTAATCAGGATCTGTCGTAAACATTTAAGTGGAAGACCTGTTTGCTAGATCTCATTTCCAGTAGGTGGCCTTCTCATAGGAAAAGGGTGATTGTACTTCACATCTCCCTAAAAGTCAAACCATCTCCTGAGGGTCTGCACCTCAGGAGGGCAGGTCTTGGAAACCTAAACAGAGTTCAACTCGTATCTCACCATCAAAGGATAGTGGCCAACAGGTCAGTTCTTCCAGACTTAACGTTATCCAGTGTTACTCAGGCTTATTCCCATATTTGCAACAGCTCTCATCAATCATTTTGGCAGTTCAGATGTACAAGGGTGTTGCATTCCCATGACTCTACATAAAAAATTTTCTGGATTGGATGCAAGTTAGGCTGGACTCTGCTTTTACCAACAGAATCCACACTTTCCTCTGCATTGCACTAAATGTAAGGGTGAAATTTCATCTTTTATGTTCCACTACATAGAAATAGAAGTAAAAGGAGGAAGTTCCAGAGGCACAAGTATTTCCTGCCATCAAGTGTTCAGATACATTTTCCTAGAAATATTACTTTAATCTTCACAAAATAAAACCTGAATATTTTATAGGTGGTGCTCCATGGTTGGCTACAATATAAAGACATATAAACCAACTGAAGTGATCAATGTTATATCAAGTAACTCAATAGTTTTATAGCAACCGTCACTCTACTGCACCAACAGCCATCAGATAAAATAATTGATAGTGCCCCAATCAATTGGTATAAGGGAAATAAAGTCATTATATTCTGGTACTGTGCCAGAGGATCAATATCTCCTTCAAACACAAACATCTCTGCCTGACTTTGACATTAATTACCCACAAATGTCTCAACATTGATATGCCAGTGGGAGATCATTATCCTACGTCGGCATTTAATAACTTTGGTATTCCCCATCAACCTTCACTGTGCTGACCTTAACTCTCTTGACAGCCACCACTTCAGGATATCTCTTAACTCCATCACTTCCCACACAAAGGACTTGTATTTGTCCATATGAGATATTTGTCCATAAGATACTCATATTTGTATCTCATGCAATTTCCCATTCACCCTCTTTTTTTGCTGAAAACTATGTCCATTGGAAATGGAGGCTTACGAAATTAAGCTCCTGGACAGACTGCATGGTCAATGACAGGAATTCCACTGGAACATCAAGTTTCCAATCTTCATATGCTCTTTGTATCTCCTTGTACCAAGGAGTCATTTGTGTCACCTACTGTCAATGTTTACATAATAAATACCAGCAGTGACTTTTGGTCTGTGATGGCAGTCACATTAAGCTTTCACTTGAAGCCCAAAATAAGACATTATTTTGTTTTTCAATGGACAGTAGGATCAATGAGAACTGTCTTCTTGTGTATTTAGGACTCCATTTCAATCCCCAAGATCCCCGGCAGGGATCTGCTGGCGTCTAATTAAACATTGGATCACTGCAAAGATGTTCTTCCCAGTGAAGGAAGAAATCTACTGTATTCAGAAAGCTATTTTCTCTATATTTTTCATAACTTACTAACTCCCTTCATTATATTAGATTGAAATTGACTCGTGTACCCCAATTATTAGGAAGGACAGGCACAGATAGACAATATGACAAAATCTGCATCATTTTCTTAAGAAAACAGACTGTAAAAAAAATCCCAACCAACTTTGCCTTTTTAAGTGTGGGAAAAAATCTAAAAATATGAACTCAAAGGGCTGAAATAAGCAAAGGAAAAAAATCTAAAGAAAAAAGAAAACCTAATGCCAACATAAAGGATTATATTCAAAAATCCTGGAATTAAAACAACCTCATATCTTAAAGCAAACAAAACAAGTAGCATGAGACTTGACTGTGTGTTGTGTTGAATATCTAAAGTAACACCACATGGAGTGAAGTTCATTGTGATGTGCCAATGAAGCAGACTCAGCTGATAAAAATCATCTTGGAGTTGTTTCTGTGGGTTGTCAGAGAGAAGCTGGTAAATACAACAACATCAGCAAATACCCACAAGAAAAACAGTAGAAGTGTATTTTTACTGCAGAAGACAACTGTCCCATATGGTGGTTGCTTTCTTCATCTACAAGAATCTTACCCTTCTGCATGCTGATACTCTCACAGTTCTTGCCACCTCCTGTCCTACACCTTTAGTAAAGCAGTGTCTCTTTACTCTGAAAAGGTGGTTTTTTTGTTTTGGTTTTTTTTGTTGTTGTTGTGTTTTGTTTTTTTTTTTTTTTTTTTAATTTGGAGATGGCAGAGAAAGCTACCACTCTGATAGGTAAAACTGGAGATAATTTCATATGTATCCTCACTGAGCTATTAAAACACACCCTGCTTATTAGGAATCCTCAGTCTGTCCAAATACAGTAAAACCAAGGCATTATAACATGATATAAAAATTGTTTTAAAACTTATATTGGCTAATTGCAAACTAGATTCTTCAGGAGACTAGTGGAAGAAAGCAACTCAGTGTATTGCAGGTTCTTCCCTGATTTCATATCAGCAGTCCATTGTTTTAATAGATAAATAAGAAATAAGAATATGCCTGTTTTCCCTTCAGACATAAGATATATCCAAAAATGTAAGAGTAAGAAGACTGCAATGTCCATTGAGATAACAGAAGAACTTTACTTCAAACAGGGAAACTGTATTTTGTACGTATTAAATGGTGTTGTCTTCTGCATAATTCAGACAACCCAACCCAGACATCTCAGAGACAACCACTAAATCAAACCCTAAACCAGAAAAACAGTACTTAAGTTTTTCAGGACTGCAACAACTGAAATTCTGTATAATACCTCTTTTCCCAAGCCTGTAAAATAAACCCTGGCAGTTTCTATGACATTTGTTTTCCTTCTGCAATATAAAGGACAGCACAAAACAGACCCCAAGAAACATATCATGTACCACTGTTTTAAAAGGTAGCTCATATGCTATAATCTTCAGCCAAGTTGCTTTTAAAGCACTCATTGTATTCTTCCAGAATTCCAGATCGAGCCTTTCCAGAATCCTGGGATATAGCTTGAAAATCATTTTATTGCTGTGTGCTGTAAAATCATAACATACACATTTGGTCTTTGATTTGCTCAGACCCTCATAACAAAAGAGAGGAGGATAATTTCATTAAAATTCATGGAAGCTGCACAGAACTCCAAATAAATTTCTCCTCAGACCCCACTCAGGCATTCTGTATTTTTATTCTCTAAAAATTTAAATAATTCATTTGCTGACTTACTTTTCATTTCTCATAAGTGGACAATTAAAATAATTTGGGAGCAGCTCTAAAATGTCTGAGCTGACTCATTTGAACAAGCCTGAAAAAGACATGAACCACTTCTTTAATAAATATTTAAAAACAGTTATTTGGCAAAAAAGTTAACACACAAAAACACTTAGCAAAAGTAGGCTGCATACATCCACGCTTCCCTGTCAGAAGTCTAAGTAATGAACTACAAATTTAACGAAGACAGAAGTTCAGTGAACTAATATGCCTGTCTAGTACAGTGTTATGTTCATCTCTCAGATGCTATTTCAAATCTTCCTTAGATACAGAATTCAGAGCTTGGCATCTAGATTTCTGCATTACTCACCCAATGCAAATCTCTCTGCATTTGTAGGAAACACAGGCTGTGCCTTTAGATTCTACACTGTGTCTACATTCACACACTTCTCCCTCCACTTCTGTTTGTGTGCAAATGATGATAGTCTCTGACACACGACATTATGCATTTTATAGTCTGAACATACTCATTGTATGGGAAAGATGCCAAATCCAAGGTATGTAGGGGAGTAATGAAGATTTACGTTCCAATGTCCATACACTTAAAAAAGTACCTTCCTTTGAGTCCCAACAGTTTTCTCCTAAGTCTGCACTCCAGTGCCTTTCTGACTGCTGGAGTCCAAATGAGAAGCACTGACTCCCCAAGTCAATCTGTTGCTGCTCTACGGAGAAGTATTTCAGACCTAATGTGTGTTTTCCTACAGTGGCCAGAGAGCAGTACAACCTCTTTGCATTTGGGAAGAGGTTGTACTTAAGCTCTGCATCACCCTTTCTACATATGATATATATGTTGCGTTGATTCCTTTACCATTAAGTGTAAGAAGTTGCCTGAGCATCCTTTTCTGCCCACATCATTGCTAAATCTAGGCCATGATGAAGACAACATCCAGTATGTCCACTGTGCATCAGTTGCCATGCATGCTAAAAAGTGGCAGGACCTGGCCTGTAGTGTTTTATGTTGGCTTTTGGTTTAAGATGGATTTAATTTTGTTCACTTCTTTTTGTTCCCTTGAAAAATAAGATTTAATATAATGAAGTAGAAGAGCATTTGTTGTTGCCAATAGTGAAAACAGTCAGTTTCTCTTAAGTTATCTTGCTCTTTATACTAATTGACTATTAGCAAAACAGGCAATTAAATGCTGTGTGTAGTATACGAACATAAATCAAGATACATCAAAGAGTAATAGCCATGTACAAGACCAATAATAAATTGTTATTATTATTATTATTATTATTATTATGCTCTGTCAAGCTTTCCTACAAAATGTAAGATGAAGTCAAATTTAACAATGCAGCCCAAAGGACTATCTAAGTACAGAATACTCATGAGTTCATGGCTTGTTGTAGCAGTTTAGCATTTTCTGAACAATGGCAAGCAATTAGCACTGAGTAGTGCTCCCTTTTAAGGATGTTTCTAATAAGATGTGAGAGCCTCTGCTAGAACAAGTTCAGTTGTAGCTGCACACGTCCACACAGACCATGTCTTCATGTAAAGCAGAAGGCATACTGCAGTGATACTTTAGCTGCTTAAAACAGCACTTTCCTGGAATCTTAGTTAAGACAGAAACAGTCATGCCAGAGAAAAAGAAAGGAAAACAAACTCGAAGAATATGAATGGATTCAAACATTTAATTTCAGTGTCTGATTTGCACGTATATTTTCACTGCTTACTAAAGCGTTCCTCCTAAAATAATTGTGTATGCTTCCTCTATGTTTAAAAGAAAAGGTGAACTAATGATTTTGTTTCCTGAAGGGACAACTGTGTCTGCCTCAGCTTAGAGCCTGAAGTAAAGAGATAAAAGTTCTCCCAGGAGGCCTTTCAAAGAACTTAAGAACTTGTGTGCTCTGTTTAGGTTATAACAGTGAATTCAGGTTAATGAAACAATCGGAAGGTGCATAAGCTTTAGATGTCAAGCAAGTGCCTAAATTTGGCATATTGCAGGTAATTGTTTTACAACCCCTACAACTTCCAAAAATATAAGCTAGCACTGAATTAGGAAAAACAGACTCTAGTCCTGCTTTTGCTTAAGAAATAGTCCTCCTGAACTCAGTTGGACAGTGAGGCAAGCTGCCTTTGCTGACTAAGTTATCTCAAGTTTCTTTTGCCATAGAAGATTAAAAGAGATGCTTTTCACATTCATACCAGAAAGCAAACACAGCAGCTTTGGGAAATTTGCCTAGTTAGGATAGTTCTTGAATCACAAAAAACAACCTCTATAAGAAAAGGAGGTGAAATTAAGCATGAACCAGCTAAATTGTTTTTTAATACCTAGGAAAAAAAAAATTCCTTCTGTACCTGTATTTAAAAATGCAGTGTATTTGCAATTGTTTCATCTTATTTTAGCTGCAGACTCAAGTAAAGTATTCAAGGCAGTATCACCAGATAAAAGAAGCAAGTCATTACTCAGATCTTTTCCTTGCAAAATGTCTAAAAAAAAAAAATTATTCCAAACATAATTGCAGAGTATAGGTAAACAAATAATATTCACAACAATTCATGGTTTTATTTCCACATCCTCCTTTTATCTCACCACAGAATTTGACTAACCCAAAGAAAAGGGAAAAAACAGCCATAAGTAGAATATACCCTTTTACATTTTACCCATCCTTCCTCACAGCTGTGAATCATGCCAGGCCCTAAAAGAAACCAAACTTCCCAATCTAGATCAAGATTCTTGTGATTTTTCAATCACCTGTGCAATGAGCAATAGCTCATTCACACAATTAGAAAATTATTGTTTATTCTCACCAGATGACCCTAATCTTCAAATAATTACTTATTAGACTCCACTTTGTAGGATCTTTCTTAATTAAATTTTTTCCTCAAATTGTTTACTTGCACACTGTTTTCCTCTTTGACTTCTGTTCTTTAAGGAAGAGGGAGGGAAGAGAAAAAGACCCACCTAATTCAATCCAAAAATCTAACACAAGATCCCTAACACATCCCCATAATCTTTTTCACAGAACCTCCATTCTCAGAGACCCTTGGCTCCCCAAGTGACTTCATGTACTGAGATCTCCTTCTAACTTCAGTTACCAAAGATACATTTCCCCTGCTTGACATCACATCTTGTTTCTGCACTAGTTTTCTTCAAAATCTCTGGTTCAGTCAAGCCTTTCAGACCTGATTCAAGTGTGGCAGAGCCCAGCAAAAGTTTCCTGGAATGGAGTAATGACACTTCCAAAGACAAAGTCTTTGCTAAGGGCCCTGTGCAATCCCACTGTGTTGACCGTCCTATAAGAGTCAGTAAAAGGGAGGGAGGTTCACAATAACTTTTTGTTCTAGTACCAGTGCCACTGTGCCAATACTGCAATAGAATCAGGCTTCCAAGAGCAGAGAAAAGCACCTGTGACCTCTTTCCACTGTGCATCATCATAAAGTCTAGGCACAATGCAATCCTTTACAATTTTAGCTATATTGGCTGTGTTAAGAGGTTACTGCCTAGATGTTAGATCTTCTATGGTCAGCTGTCACCTGCAAGATCACAGTAACAATACTGACCTCTATTTAAATTCAGCTGTGAAATGTAATGATATAAAATGCTACCCATAATGTTACAGTAATGAACATTATTATATTACTTTATCTCAATACAGTCCTGCTTATAATAACTTGATTTATCCATCCTAAGAAAAAGAACTGGATGAGGGTAGCAAAATTTCACACACAGAAAAATCCGTATTTTAACTAGGAAATAAATTAAAACCTTGAATATATTCTAACAATATAGATATTCACAAAAACACCGACTGTGAAGAAACATCTTTGGTCACTTCAAAGAGCCACTGACATGGATCTCAAAAGGACTTGTAGTTTGAGATGGTGACTCTCTATGTCCATATGTAACAAGAAATAGATAGAGCCTTGTGCAGCAGAGGAACTAGACTGCACACACCAACATCAGTCTGTAACATGTACAGCTCCAGTCTCAAGCATTTACAATGACAACATCAAAACTCTCCAAGGGTTGCTAAGCTTTGTTTAAATGACTCTAGCCAGCTTTGTACCAACATCTGGCCTCATCTCCTTTGACACTAACAATTCATAAATTACTGGGAGAGTTACTGCCCTGGCCCTGAGTTACTCTGCAGTAACTGGGTTAGATGGTGTTAAGGTATGTCTTGCTACAAGCCCCAAGAAAAAGAAGACAAAACCTCCACTGATTAATAACCTGAAATATTTAATAAGAAACATTAAAGGCTTTCAAAAAGCCAGAAATGTTAGGACTTCCTACAAGAATATTTAGGCAACTGTAACCTTCATTGCACCTCTCATAAATGTGCCTCAGTTCAGTGAAAGCTGGACGAGAAGCAGGTCCCCCAGCCACCAAGATTTAATTTAAAGAATCTTTTGTGACACCTGCCTCGGCAACATCTGGCTCCTGCACCTAGTGCCAATTCCAGACAGGCTATAAACCTGCCAATTAGAAGTCATACACTGAAAAATTAAATTTCATTAGTGGAATTAAAGTTGTGAGCTCAAGCTGGCAAATCTACATCATTTAATAAATCAGCATGAGCCTACAAGCATTCCACGTTAGGAAGATTCAATGCATTTTCACACAAAATAGCTCTTCCCCTTTGCCATCTTAGTCACATTTGCATTAGTTACTGATCCAGCTGTGCCACTGTCACACCTGCTCCTCTCTGTTCTTCTGAGTGGCACAGATCAATCTGATTTCTGCTCCTACTATCACAAAATCCATCATTTCTTTCCTTTTCTAGCCACATGCATCTATCTACTCAAATCCATTTTCATTCAACAAAAAAGCTAAACTGGTTTGCCAGAAATCAATTATCTCAAAGCCAACTGACCAATACACACTGTGAAACAGGATGACTTTAAAAGTAGGAGGCAAGAAGGGAAGACCAAAAAACCCTTAAAATTTAATGGAAAACTAACTTGTTTGTATTGCTACATGCAGTCAGCAACTATTTACATCATACACCTAACACCCCTTTCTGTTTCTGTTCTCCTTGTAATCCTTCTTTCTTGTAACACAGTGCTCCTACAGTTACTTGGGATTTTCCCATCTGTCCCATCTGTGGAGGCTGTACTCCCCTCCAGTCAAGATGAAATGAGATACTGATAGGCTCGTGCATTTTCCTTGAAAGTGATCTCTCAGCACAAAGATTTCAATTTGGAGCAATAGTGATATTTCTCCTCCAGAGGTAATGACTTCATCATATGTAATACTGCCACTGTTACATTTTTCCTAGATGAAAAAAATTGCACTCAAATCTAATGTGTTTCAAAGAGACTGTCAATCTCTCCAGAGCAGAAAAACCTCTACCGAATCTCTACTGAGTGCATTAATCTTGGTTTTCAAAAGGTAATTTCTGGGGCTCTACCTGGGTGGTAAAGAGTAGCAAAGACCCTGTTTTCTGACAGGGTGATTCAGCACTCTGAAAATTGAGCCCCCCTGGACTTAGGGTTCAAAGTGCTCCAGAACTGAAGAATTCAAAGCTACTAGTCAATGCTGGACAAAGCCTCAGCCACTGCCTAATTCCTAGCTGTTTTTGCTGTGATGTATCCTTGTCTACTACACTTAAAAGACATCCCCTAGTGTACATAACTTTTAAGATTCTATTTGAAAAAAATAAACATAGCTTCCAGCACATGCGACTACAGATAAAATCTTCTCAAGAAAGTTGACTGTAACCCACTGCAGAGCTGCCAGAAACACGATTACACAATATGAACATGTTGCAGCTAAAACAGAACTGACAGCCATCATTTTTATTTCAGACACAAAGGGAACACAAAAGAGATCTACATTTTTTGTAGAAGTAGGTCCCATGTATGTCATACTTTTTTGTCCTTCTTTTCCGAGCACAGTATTATCAATGAACACATCCTTGATGTGACCTTAGAAATTCAAAGTTTAATGTATGATAGATCAAAGAGCTTTTAATAGAAAAGGATAACACACCTGTGAGAAATGGGAGTAGGCTGTTTATCAGCATTTAAGGTTTGTCACTAAATAGATTCATTTGCATCTTAATAACATGATCAGCTTTTTATACATTCACCAAAATGAGACCAGTTATACATTCTTAAGACCACAGGATTGAAAACACCATCAATCTGTTCCGAGTGAATGGCACTCTTGAGATTTCCGATAGGGTTGTAATAAAAGTCTGTGGCACTTTGAGAAATGCAGGTGGTAAAGGGGAAAAAGCTGCAGTCTTCCTCCTGGGAATTCTCAAATCATAGCTCACATCAACTCTGAAATGTCTAAGTAATAAAAGAGAAGTCAGAAAACAGAAGTCCTATTGCTGTATCATTCTTTTCATTTCTCAGACAGGATTGCGAAGAATGAGAAATGAACATTTTCTCCCTCAGATCTCAGAAGGATCTTTCCACTGCAATAAAACGGACACTGCCACAACAGATCGTATAATACAGCTTGTCTGGATAGAAATACCGCACGACTCAGGAAAATGGAACAAATATTTCTTTGAAACACTCTGTACCAAGGGCTTCACTCCATACTAAGCAGGGCACAACTTGAAAATAGGATGAAAAACTCTGTGATATACGAGCACATGAGAAACAAATCTTGCTTTTCTTCATATCAGGGTTCAGGTACAATCAATAAGAACCATCACTACTGTAGCTTAAATAAGCAAATTTCTCATTATTCATAGATGGCTGTTATTTTAGGCAGAGAAGTTAGGCTGTTCCAGAGAAATTTTTGAGTGCATGCAACTTACTTTTCTTTTCCTGAGGCATTAATTTTTCTTCTCCTACCTGAAGTCTAATGGGAATCAACACTGACTAGAACTGGAAACCTTTGTGCATGCATGCATACACACAACACACTGAAGTCAGATTACCTTGCAAGAAATGGGAGCAGATGTGCTCGCACTAATGAGATGACTACCCTTTAAAATGAATGCTTGAAAAAAAGGAAATAAACCAGGCTTGCTCTACATTCTGTTTTTTCCCCAATACAATTATACCAGAAAGATTGTTTAATTATTTTTTTTTTAAAGAATGGCTATCTTAGACATGATGAGTCGTAGGGTTCCCTGAAACTGTCAGTGGGACGCAGTTCTAGCCTCCTCTTCTGCCTTCTGATGCGTTTTGGGGCTCTTGAACGGTATATAATTACTAATTGCTATAGAGAGGCAGTATTTTGTGAATCAGACCTAGAAGGTGATAGAGGGAAGCAAGACTCATACAGAAATCTTGGAAAGGAGCTTGGATCATGTCTCAGCTCAGTTAAGTACAAGGCCAAATCCTCAAAACTTTATTGGGAACATAACCCTTTCTCAGGTAGCATCTGTGTTTTAAACCTCAAAATGCTTATGCTATCTTTGCCTAATCTTTAGTTCAGCTGGAAGAAAAGCAATTTTATCACCTCACTTTTAACCTGTTCGCTGACCTGTGGTCTTTCCTGTGAAAGTGATACTGGAAGAGCATGCAGGACAGCAAATCTTCACACAGGTGGTTACTATCTATAGCAAGCTATGGAAGTTGATAGAATTAAGGTACAAACTTCTCTTTTAGCTACATAACCTGATAATATTATAGCCACATCTGTAAAAAGCTGTCTATGCTGGGGGAGGTCAAAAGAATTTGAACACAAAGGATATAGAAACAGACTATTACCCACATCCCCTTATACCCTGGTACATGGTATGCTCATAGTATGTGAACTTATCATATGAAATGTAAATGTTTCCTCCACTGGAGCAGCTTAGCCTAGTGAGAATGAGCTGGCATGGTAATGTTTTTTCTGCCTTCTCATGAGGACAAGAGGCATTTGACTTTTGCTTAGATTTTCTTGTTCTTCAAAAATAACGCATAGGTCTTGCTTGACCATGTTGGGATCTGAAATACTTCAAGAAACATATACTGCAATTCAATACCTTACGCGACTCATGCAACACTGCATCTGCTTTGTGAATGAATAAACACGAACTCTATAAATTAGGAAAAAATCCTGGGGAAGTATCCTGCAACTTTGAATTTCATAGGGAAGTGACAGTTAGTATCCCAGTAAATTAGCTGTTATGCAATGGGATGTTTTGTGTACATAAGTGTGCTGTGCATACCCTGTTGTGAAGGATGAGGTGACATCTGATCCTTTCTCCAGCCTTTACAACTGTCTCTATGCTGATGCTCTGGTGAGGCACCTCGTGAATATTGTCCCCTGCTGTACAAAGTGAAATCCAATCTCCAATAAAACACACTGCTTGTCCATGCATGGGAAAATTTGCTTTCCATTAATACTTGTACAGTAATCTGGATTTTGCAGAAGGTAATTTAATGGGAAAACTAAAGGAACACACACACACACACACACACACACACACTGCAGAGGAAGTTTTAAACTCGAGTGAATAATATAAGAAAATAACTGGCAGCTTTAGCAAAGCATCTACAAAAACATTTAAAAATTCATAATTTAGCAGTGGCATGGAAAAAACACTTTTTTTTTCTTTTTAAATTCAAGATGAATAGGTATATGAAAATATCTAATCACTTCAAGCTGTCACCACCCACCCCTGGAATCTGGGGGTGGAAAAGAGGAGGAAAGGAACTGTTGATGATGGAAATGCTCTGTTACTTGTTCATTGTCAGTGAGCAGGAACAAAAATAACACTTCCAGTGTGCCAAGATGTGCAAATTTGTCTGTCCAAGGGTCAACTCAGATTTTCAAAACGAAGTAATGCAAGATGCTGTTGCTACTGTAGTTAACTGGGTACTTTAAAGGATATAAATTCCATGAGATTTTAAACCCTAACTCTCATGAAGATCCCTGAAAAGGTCATCTTAATACATCCATCATTACCTAGGGCCCCATCTACCTAATCCAGAAGTTCCAATAAATGGAGTTTTTCTAATGTTGCACCATATTTGGTGTCATCTTGAAACTCCATCTACAGAGATCAAAAGAATTGTACTGTGATGGTTTATTTCCAAGCTCACTTTGATAAATGCAGAGAAAAACATCTCAAGAAAACAGATGGCAAAAAGGGTCATATAAGAGAGTTCTTGAGATTTTTAAATCAAACTTGGTACACCCATTCCTAATTTTAAATTGGAATGAGACTATCTCTTCTCCTTGCTCTCAATTGCCTGATAAAGAGAACACTTTCTACATACACTAAACTTTTTGCAGTTGCAGATGCAGAGACTGGAACAGCTTTATGTCCTTACTTGAAAAAACAAAACAGACCTTTAAAGTGTCAAATCATCTCTGTACAACTGCACACAGGTTTGAATAACCACTGTGGGAGCCTGCTGCACACCAGCACACCAAGCATATGCCAGCGACTTGCAGTTTCAATAGCACCAAAGGAAGTGGCTTCAGAATATTAACAGGTAACATTCCTTAGTCAGAATTATACTCAGGGAATCTTATAGTTTTCTTTCTAACCCCACACTTCCAAACCACAGAGCTACTCTAGCCAAAAAAAAAAACCAAACACCAAAACAAAAAACACTCCAAAGCCCCAAACAACACCAAACAACGAAAACCCACCACCAAACAAACAAACAAAAAAAATCCCCACCCAACAAAACCAACAACCAAACCAAAACAACTCCAATAAGGTAAGTCTCCTCTCCACCATTTTAGTGGCATTTCTGAAATGCCTTTTATCAATTCCAAGTCTTTGGTACTTAACTGTTCAGAAAAATATAAAAGTTAACTACTTTCATCTCCCTAGCTTCCTACAATTACCCTTAAAGGCCATTTGATTTGATAATAAATTCACTATGATATAAAATTTACATAATGTTTTTTAATGATTTATTAATATGTAAATATTAGGAAAAAAAGTCTGAAAACGCAATTCAAATGTTCCTAAAACATGAAGATATGCTATTTAAAAATGGGAGTGGGGTGAATCAAATGGACCCTCATCATTGCACAAACAAAGCACAGCCAGAGAACAGGCTGAGCTCTAGACCACCTGCACTGCAAATCCTGAAGCTGTGCTAGGTATTCACAAACCCAAAAATGTATAATTTTGAAATCCAAGGAAATAATTATTAGAAATTATTACAGGTACTTGTCACTATTCTGAAGGCGAAGGAAATGAAAGGCATGGATGATGGGTCCTCTGTTGGAAGCTGAAGAAAGAGAAGAATTCCAGGATGCGTTTCCATGTATCTGCCCATAAAGCTCAAAAATATCCCACAAATAATCTTCAAGACTTTTAATGCCTTTAAATATATCACATGAACAAAATACTATCAAAGGTCAGTGATCCTTTGGACCTTCCACATGACAGCCTTCTAACAACCCTGATCATAGATTAATATATGAAAAGGTAGTGAACTTTCTTGACTGGAAGTACACTGGACTCCAGGATACTAATTAGGCAAAGACTACCAGCATCTAAGCCCTTAGCTGCTATCAGGGCCATGAGTTCTAACAGCATCCTGCAACTGGTCATTGCAGGAATTGCTCCAGTCTCATCACAAGTTCCTTACAAAACTTATTTGGAAAATAAGGCAATAAGGTAAAAATACTGTCCTTAATGTTTGAAGACTTTTTAGAATAGAAGATTCACTATTTTTCATGGTAATGGTCAGTTTGCATTATGGCTCCACTCTTTGATAGCTGCAAAACTGTCACCTCTGAAATCATGAGGGTTTAGATTTTATAAAAAAAACAGAAGGGGAGGGAGAATGGATGATTTCCATTTTTATCTGTTAAGTCTCATAGAAGATTTTTTTTTAAAGGGTCCAAAAGGAGGCATTTGTTGGTTTTGGGGCATTTTTTGTTTCAAGTCAAGATTCATATTTTTATATTGCAAAGCATAAAAATCAAAAGCCTAATTTAAAAGTAATTGTAGCCTGATTAACTAATAAATATTGGACCTAGACAGACATACTCAAACCTGTACTCTGTGGAAAACCATTCACTTCTTTATGGTCTCTTTTCATTGGCACTGGCTCTGATAACTTTTTCCTCTTCCAAAATGGCTTCATCTATTTTGATAACACTCTCTGCCTTTAGCAGACACTCATGTGTTATGGCTCAGCCAATTCTTTGCCTGTTTAAGATTTAAAGTAACTGCTTAGGTATACCCCCTGAAGTCTCTTTTAATGTCTCAGGTAAGGTTTGCTACCACTCTAAAACCACAAAATTAATAACAATTGAGTTATTCACTGTGATACTGTGCAGTCTGTAACCTGGAAAATTAAAGTCTCCAGTTCTGTGACCTCTATCTACCCCACTGCAAACCTATACTGAATTCTATTTGGTTCAGTCCTATTTGGTAGAGCTAAACAATGTCCTGTCACTGACTGGGATGAACAAATTCTGTGCCAGATACCAAAAACTATGGAGACCTAAATACATGAAGGACAAAATATATTATCAATATTAAGACAAACACAAGTGAAACATATGGTTATAAAGCCATTTGCTGTGCTTTCTGGTTTTGTGAGTTCAGTGCTTAATTCTCATTGAGTGCTTAGAGAGGCCCAAACAACAAACTATCAGAGATCTTACCTCAGACTTTTACTATGCAAATATTTTGTGCTAAGGAGCTGCAAACTTAAAAATGAAGTACAACCAGTCAAAGCACAAAAACGCACCAAAGGACTTACTGTCCACCAAAAGAAAATTCATTGCTAAAAAGCTTAAGAGAGTCAGTGTTACACAAACAATCTCTCACACTCAAATGTACACAAACAACCAATTATTTGCTGTGTTCATCTTCAGATGAACAAAGAGTTCAACACTTTTTCTTAGCTCCTTATCAGTCACTTCATACATGCCTATAGCTAACATCATTATGCTATGTTTTTTTAAGTATCTGTCAGCAAGTGGGTCTTTGATGTGAAGAGACAACAAATCTGGATAGAGCTGATGGATGTTTTAAGTCCTTTTGTAAAGTCTTGATAGAATAATTAAACGGCTGCTCTGTAGTGGTAATTAGGGGAGAAAACAGAGCCACCAGCCAGTTTGGGGAATTATTAGCAAGTAACTTAGCAAGCTGTGCACATATAAAACACAAAGACTCAGGAAAAATAAGCTGAGAGCTTAGTCCTGAAAGAGTGGGAAACTAGAACTGCTGGAGGCCTTAGGTCTGTTAATACACAGCATTTGAAACTGCAAGAAAAAGAATAAAATATGTGTACAAACTTCAATAACAAATAAGGCATAAAGGAAAAAATAGGGATATATCTAACCTGAGCTGCAATTTTTTCCTTTAAAAACAACTTGGAAAGATCCAGAAGGAAGTCTCAGCTCTCTGTGTCACAAGGACATAGTAAATTAAAAGGTATTTAGTGGCAGCTAACAACTCTTCTGTTGGAAAGCATTTACATATCTAATAATTCTTCATAGAGAGTTCCATTTTGTTCCAATATCCCCAATATATGAAATAAAAAATCGTGGGAGCCTAACTTAACATGACAATCTGGCTTCAGAGACAAAGACTAAGCATCTGTATGGGTGCTTGCATTCGTGTCTCCCTATTAATAACCTGCATACTGTGATAAGTAGACAGCATATAATTACATTCCTTTAATGATTTACCAGCATACATAGGCACACAACTAGTGCAGACAAAGAGTACAGCTCTAAGTTGTTAAAAAACTGGTGAGCGGGAATTATAGGAGACTGCTGTTTCTGAGAGGTGCCCTGAGAGCACATATGGACCTCCTGACACACTAAGGAAAAATATGAGAGGAATTGTATGCCCTTGAGAAGAACTAGGGTCATTATTTTCAAAACTCTCATGGAATAACAAAATGGAAAGTGTAGCTAAGTTAGCTAAAAACGAGCCAGTTGTGCCACTGCTTACATTTCCAATACCTCAAGGAGTGATGTGACATCCTTATGCAAATTTTTCTAGGAGGTCCCATTTCACTTCCTGGCTCCACCCAACAACAAACACTACATTACAATTACAGTTGTTTTAATGCCATAAGCCAGTTCTCTGAGCTTTGTGGAATTCCTCTCCCAAAATCAAAAGTCCCCTCCTCTCTTCCTCACTCTCAGGTATTAAAGATTTATATTTAAAAATTACACTGAAGTTATTTTTTAATTCACAAAAGATAGCCATGACAAAACTTCAGCACAAGGAGACCAGAAATGTTACGAAACAAGAAATTAAATTCCTTCTCACATATAAAAGAAACGCCACGAAAATTCATTCATGACATTTAAAGATTTATACATAGTTTCTGCTAATCCGGGAATATGGAATGCAACATGTGGAGTAAAAAAATAAAGCTGAAAGGGGAGTTTCAACAGTGGATGCATTCACTTTTTAAATGTTTCTTCGTGGAACAGAACAAAATATAACCCTGCAGACTCCTGTTTTCATTTTACTTAGCCAGCACTACTAAAAGCTGTTGCGGAATGTGAACATCTCTACGGGCTGTGAAAGAAAGGCCTGAGGGTCTACAGTTTTTTCCTGCTCCTGTTCCAGCTAGTCTATGCTTCTTCAAGAAGGGTAAGTGAAGTTTAATTGTTGGAAGCTAATTTTTCTTAAGCTTTTCATTAGCAAGCATTTTGACAGAAATGAAAGTGATGGATGGTATTTCAGCACACACATAACATCGGTAATCCAATGTTAAAAACCTGTGTCACCTTCATAGCAAAGCTTCAGTGCTTCAGATTACTCATCATTACTGTTATGTTTACTTGCAAAGAAGAGTTTGACTGGTAGAGACTTACAACAAAGTACATTAAGGGCAGTCTGATAATGTTTTACAATTAAATACTTACAGGGGATGGTAAATAATTTAAAGAAAATTTATTAAGATCTCAGGCTCTCATTTCCATTGTTTTAATTTTTTTTATCAACTCTTAGAGGAAAAAAAAAAAGGAATGATTCATGGCCAAGTATAACCTCTCCACGAAAACTGTTCTTTCACCATTTTCAAGTAGGTATATGATCAGTCAGTTTAAACTAGCTTTCCTCAGTATTGTGTGGTGTCAAAATCTATGTACAATTATATGACAAAACTTAACTAGTCTCTGCTTTGATGTTTGGGTTTGTTCCCCCTGAGAACACCTGCATTCACTAAGCAACAGAAGGAGCTTTAGTGGCTACCTGAATAAACACAAACAGTATGTTTACAGTGCACAATTCATGGCTGCAGAAGCAGCATGAGTTAACCAGAGAAAAGCTTCAGACCAACACCACTAAGCTGTACTCAGTGCCTGCCTTACCCCTGGTTAGTACTGCATCAGGACATTCTGCCCAGGCTTCTCTGTCAGAAATCTGGCAATTTGAATTCGAAATACTTGTAAAGCTCAGAAGCTCCCTTCAAAGATTCAAATTTTAAAACGATATCTAGTTTACTTAGAATGAACAAAGTTTAAAATTCTAAGAGAATAGAGTTTTCTATTCAATAGCAACCCAGGAATGCCTCCAGTGCCTTTCACCTATCCATGTAGCTTCGTGTGCAGGGACAATCTGGAACAATTAGTGGTACATTCACTGTCTCAGAGCCAATCCAGTAAGGGATTGTTAAAAGAAATATTCAGATGCTCAGTGAAAGGAGTATTTCTAGCCTTTGCAAGTACAGTCTGGTCTCAGGAACTACAGGAATTAGCAGTCAATGCTGTTCTCATTTCAACAGAGATCCTACTAATACAGTTGTCCTCAAACCTCCAAATCACTCTGCCTTTCTTCTGAAGAAGTGCACCTCCTCACTTGCAACACATCTTATTTCCACCCTGAAAATTCTTTAGCTTTGCCAATACAAACATTTATGGAATATACAAAACAACATTAATATACACTGAAAGTTGCCATTAAAACAATACTGGGATTTTATGCATTGTTCAATTCTATGTACAATTCATTAAGCAACTATATGCATCTTTTAAAAGGAGCAGCTGCAAAATTTCCAGTCTGATGCGCCACAGTGCTGTGAAACCATAAGGGCTAACTTCAGATTTGAAGCATAGCTTGCTGCAAAATACAAGAGATTTTGGCTGCTTTTAGCAAATCTATATTTATAAAATATTACCATAAAATGAAATTAGGAGGTCCAGAATGGATTCCAAGATTATTCTTCTCTTAATTTCAGTCTGCTCAGTATTAAACTGTTCGTGAACAATGACTAGCCTTTAAAATGTACAGAAATTGTTCTAGAAAAGCAACAAACATTTGGTTACGTCTCATCTCTCTAAAGCTCTTTCCCTCTGCAGCTCTGCAAGTGAACTTTATAACCCTGAATTTTATTACAAGATTTTGTCTACTGCTTCCTTCTTCAAGCCATGATTAGAATCACAGAATCATTTAGGTTGGAAAAGACCTCTAAGCTCAACAAGGCTAATCATAAATCTAACACTGCTAAGTCCACCACTAAACTGTTTCACAAAGGGCCACATTTACACATCTTTTAAATACCTCTGGGGATGGTAACTCAACCACTTCCTGGACAGCCTGTTCCAATGTTTGGCATTGCAAGAGGGAAGTTTGTTGTATTTTTATCTTCTTGGGAAACCAAGAAGTTCTGTGGAATGCACCGAATGAATTCTCCAAGCTCAGAAGAGATGCAGAGTTTTCAAAATGGGAGATATTTTGAAGATTTTATTTTATCCATACTTTTTCCTATGACAATAAATCAAACATATTTTAATCTATGTAAACTGATTCGTATGGCAATAATCCAAATTATTTTAATAATTCTTGTTTACTGTCACATCTGCTCAGACTTTACATTATCCATTATAGCTTATTAAAAAATTTCAAAAATCCTACAATGGTGTTTCAGTAATCACAGTAAAACAAATTATAGGTGTTATTCTACCATGCCATCGGATCTGCCAAAGCTACAGTTTCCATTAACCACAGGAAATCAACATCATGATTTTTTTCCTCCTCTCATCATTCTTCAGTTCTCTGTTCTGTTAGTTCCCTAGTTCAGCACCCTTACAGCTAATGCCTAGACTTTACCCCAGTTTGAACTTATTAGTTTTTTACTTCCAGGTCTTGATTCTTGCTATCCGTTTCAATACCAGATGAAAGAGTTCTTCAAATTTAATGAAGCCACCTCTTTGTTGTCTTTTGGATACATTACTCAGTTTCTAAAAAAAAAAAAATAAAAAAAATCCCTTAACATCTACATCTCTTTCTTACCCTTAAGTGTTTTTAAGTTGCCCTCCCTGCATGATGCTCTTTATTATTAATAATAATGTTGAAAATTGAGTAAATGTAACTTTAAAGAAGCTAAAGAATCCTGTGCCAAATAAGATTAAGCACTTTGCACATACAAAACTAGCTATGATCCCTGCTCCAAACAGATCAAAGAGCAGACATATGACTGCAGACAGTAGGTAAAAGCACTGAAGGATACTAGACAGCTGTCTAGCTAACTGACCCAGAAGCCAACACTCTACCAGCTTTCAAGCCAACAGTACCATGTGTAGAAAGTAACATTCCTAAATCTGTCTCACTGTGACTCAGAGGTAAAAATGAAACATCTTACTCAAAAGGTGTCTGCAGCTCCGTTGCTCATATTCTCACAGATTGCAGTAGATATTTTGTAGAGAATTCACAGTTTACCATAAGTATGAAGAGATTGAGTCTTTTTAGAGCAGGAAGAGGTTAATTGCAAATAAATTAGTATCTCTCCAGAAAAAGAAAGTTTCATTTTGTCTCTCCTGAGGGATTGTGCCAGCAAATAGAAGGAGAGGACTGTTCGATAAAATAAGATTCTGCTATCATACAAAAGAAAAGTACAATTTAGACTACTCAGCAAGTTGTTAGTTTTGCATCAAGAAGGACAAGAATATTTAATATCCCTATTAGTCAGTAATGGCTATTTTGCTAGTAACATTTCCAAAGGAAGCCCTAAAACTCAAGATAAATATGGGTTATTTTGTCTCATCCCCTTCACTGTTACTGATTTTCAAATATTGATTATCGTCTAAGATTTGCCTAATTTTTGCTGTGAATGGTAGCTATCTGGTATGGTGATGGTTTGGGCAAGAGGATAAAAAAAGTGGATATGTAAGAATGAATGCAGCAAAAAGCTAAGATAAAGGAGGTTAGAAGTCTTTTTAATTATTTTATTGTATTCATGACAAAACAGAAAATTGCTACCTTTCACAAAATACCTTTTTGGCCAGAAAAGTTTTTCAACTTCCTAACCAACATTCCCTGACTTGTAAAATGCTTCACTTTCCAGAAAAGGAAATTACAAGAAGAAATGCCAGAACACTAAAAATAATCTCTTATTTTATTTACTACTTCTAGTGCTTTATTCTATTTAAACTTAAGAGAAGGACAAGGAAGAAGAGCGTAAAAAGGCAATTAGCTTTCAAGCAAGGGGAAAAAATTTTAAAATATGACATTCAATTATAAAAATATTGGGTTTGCTGTAGCAAAAGGAAAATCAAACCACGCAAGCCCTCAGGTCTGGAATGCTGATCCTGCAGTGACCAAAATGCTCCCAGGGAAAGGACAACAGAAACAACCTACACTGCACACTGTGGATTGTGCAATACAGAGGAAAAATTGTGCAAAGACGAAAAAGTGCTTCCTGACCCTTGCAGCAATCAGCTTACTCCTTGAAGCATGAGATTTGATTACTTTCATCTCAGCAGGCACAACCATGAATATCACTGTATACCTCCTAATGTCCAGCACGTTCTATTTGATGAAGGGATAACAAGGTAAGAACTTCTAGATCACTTCAATTGCAACCTGGGTGATAACTGCAATGAGAAATCTATAGCAAAAGCACACACAAACAGCATTATAATACATTTGCATTTCCATCTCCTCTTTTGAGGAAAAATAATCCTGTAAATTAGCTTAAGTCTAACAAATCCCATGGCCATTAAATTCCCCATGACAGAGAAGCAAAAAACAAACAAACAAACAAAAAACCAGTGAAGATGTTTTTCTGATAGAAGCTTCAGGACAATCCATATATAAGTATCTGACATGTAGCATATACCCCTGTGGTCTGTCAGAAAGCTTAAGCGCAGATTTGTGCAAAAGCCCCTGAACACCCCCATCAAAACAATCAAATATGAATACTGTCAGTTGAACATCTGTGTCCTGCTCAAAAACACACTGAAAAATACTTGAAGTCTGACATGCCTTAACTACAGAATAACTTAAGGCATGCAATCATATTGGTTTATAACATCTTTAGACTACCGCTCTGTTGGTAGCACTGTCTCTCCTCAGTACACACAGCACTAATTTATCATTCCCCTATCAGATACAAGCCTTGACACAGCATCAACACTAAACAATTTCAGTTGAACCTGTACAGAAAGAATGCAACAAGTCTGGGAAGTTGCACCCATTCTGCATAAAGGAGGTAACATGGTCAAGTACCTTTTCCCACCAGGGATAAGAGTTTTATGGGGTTTTGAGGGTAGAAAGTGTCATGTGCTGAACAGAGGTACAGAGAACTGGGCACTGTAGGCACAGATCAGAGAGCATTAGGGCTACTTATGCAAAACTGTGAGCTCAGATTCTTACTTATGATGTTAAGTAGGTATTCCTTCTCCCCTAAGCATACATGTCATTTACTAAAACTTGAATAAGAGGGAAAGTGGAGGTTACCTTAGCTTTCATAGCTACTAAGGAGGACATATGGATGGTCTGACCTTTTCTCCTCTTTGTAAACTTGTCAGTGTACCAGGGATGAGGAGTGTCAAAATGCCTTACCCCAGAGGGCAAGGAGGATTGACCACTGATTAACAGTGTTCCTGTTTGATGTCAGCTCCAAGACACAGAGGACAAGAAAGAAAGTCCTCTTGTTAACAAAGGATGTTACTACTGCATAAAATCAGAATTACCATAATGTTTGCTAAAGTGAGTGGCTGGGCAAGTACTCATTAAAGACATTCTGTTCAATGCCTTTTTAACAGCATCAGTAGCACAAGATTAAAAGATTTATAGTTAAATATCCCACTCTATCCTGATTCAGAGAGTTTATTGAAGTGTCTTATGGACATGTTTCATTCTAACTTCCATGTTACTAAAACACTACACCAACCTTCCTCTTAAGTTTTAGCTCCTCTACTCTGCAAGTCCACCTCTGTAAAGCAGTTACCATATGCTCAAATCACAGCTTCCATTCGAGCTTTCTTTACTTACAAGATCTAAACATACACTTAAATATTTTGCTGAAGAAGAGATGAATTTCCAAGTCATGAACATTTTGGAACCAAAGTCAAAGAACTAAGTCCACTACCTGGATTTGGGGAAATACAAGAGTAGAAGAGCTGGCATGCCTTTAACACTGTCTTTTGAGTCCTTGCTGGGATGAATGTGTGTTTGAAAGGACCAAAAAGAAATGGTAAAATGCCTTCTTGTTGCCCAAAGGTATTTAATACAGCGTAGCAAGGGGAATATAATCAGCATTAAAGTGCTCTTCATAAATAATGGACAATCTAGCTGCTTTTATCTACTCTGCACTTTAAGAAAGTTTCTATTGTTGAATATTTCATGAGCAAAAGGTCATTTATTGTGGCTACAATTCAGAAACTGTTAGAAAAAAATTTCTATGTTGCAACACAATAATAGTGAGTTTTGAGTATCTGAAGAAACATGGGCAGGCAAACTACATATTTTGAAACTACCACCTACAAACTAACAGGAACATCTTTGCCCTGAACTGTAACTACTGATTTTTAAGATGCCCAATCCTATTCAGCAACACAGCACCTAATCTCAAGTGAAGAACAAACTGGAATGTACGCTTTCCTGAGATGTCAGTTCTAGTCTGCATTTCTTAACAAAATATACTGCTGATCACAGGTCATTAAAGATGTGCATCTGTGAAGCCATTTTCAAGAAATCTGTTCTCTGCACATTATTTAAAGGTTTGTTTCAGTACAGCGTTTTAAAATTCCAATTAGAGTTCCACATAAACAAAACCATTAAGGAAACACACCCACGAACAGGTGAATTGTCAAGATGAGTTAGAAGCAACCTTAGCTCTGTCCCCTGTGAATATAAGGCTATGAGGCAATCTTATTGCCACATCCAGAGACAGATGCTCTGTGGGTGTAGATCAGCACGACTTTAAAGAAGTCAGTCTTGCTACACCTGGTTTCTATCAACAGAAGCACCAGTGCACATCTCCTTAACCTTTTGTAACATCACACACCCATGAATGACCACCATGGGAGCCTGCTGCACACCAGCACACGGAGCATGCCAGTGACTTGCAGCCTCAATATCATCAAAACGAGTGGCTTCAGAACATTAACAGCTAACATCCCTAAGCCAGGGCTTTCCTTGGGGAACTTTTCAGTTTTCTTTCTAACCCCACACTTCCAAATCATAGAACTACTCTAAAACAAACAAACAAACCAACCCCCACAAAAAAACCAAAAACCACACACACAGAGACACAAAATGCCCAAAACCAACAAACAACCAAAAAACAATCCAATTATTTTAGTCACAGTCCTCACTTTTAAAAAACAGATAAGGAAAAAGTTAAAACATGAAAGGAGCTATCAGCAGAAGTTAGAAGGAATCAGGACATACAGTACCATAAATGGCAAATCACCTACATACAGCCCTCTGCACACAGATAACAAACCTGTCTGTGGCAAAAGAGGTTTATTTATTGAGTGACTTCTTATGACACAGCAAGGAAGAGCCTGAGACACCACCTCTAGATCAATCATCTTTCTTAGCAACAAAGTACAGTGTAAGTCCCATGGAGTGACGGGACATACATTAAAACACTATGTACAAAGCTGTACTTTGGATTTCAGATATTTTTCTGTGCATTTGTAAAAATAAAATTGATCTTTAGCACTTATTTCAAATAGGCTTACAGCTTTGTTGAGATGATATGTCCCTCCTACATTTACCAGCAGAAAAATCCAGACAGATCTGTCATGCGTGATTTGGCATTAGACACCTCAACTGCAGCAGTAAGGTTATTTTAAGGAGTCATGTCTGCTACAGTCTGAACCTTACACAACACATTACTATAACCATACATCTAAAACAGTTGCTAAACTTTTTATTTATAGATATAGTGAATGTGATCCTTAATGACTCTGGTTTACTTAGGAGGGTATTCAGCGGTAAACATCATCTCATTTATCTGGATCTGTCAGATATAAACTGTCAATTTGGAAGCTGCAAGAAATGCACAGGTTTTACCCTGGCCCATTGCACAAAGGCAGCTTTTTTCTTTGGTCAATAAATTCTCTCAAAACACTGCATTTAAAAGCTTCAAATGTATCAACCAAATCATACTTTTAAAACAGAACTTTTGATTCCTGTTGCAGGCATCAAGAACCACTGATACCTAACAGGATTTCTTGTTGCCTTTTACACTGCGCTTCTCTCATTACATTTCATGGACTCAGGTGTAAAGGTAAAAGAAAAAGATTAGTGAAAAAAATTTGAAAGGAACACGTCTCTGAGGAAAGCAAGGCATCTCAGTTGTGCCCCCTGCTTGTACAACAAGAAAATGAAGCTCATGGTAGTGTTTGCCAAAACAGATTGCAGCTGGAACAAAAACATTATTGATGGGTAGCTGAAGTTTATACATATCAATAGAGTTAAACACCAACACTCTAGACTAATGAAGATACAGACATGTTCTTCTGTTTGATAGTATCTAATAAATTGTCAAGGGACTGTAATTGAAGCCAAAGACAGCTTATTACTCTGTATTAAAATACAGTATTTCATATCACACTGTTAGAGTAAATGATACATCTATCATCTGGCATTTAGATAGAGCTTTAGATATCTAATAGAAAATGGGACGTGTCAGTTTAGATGAGCAATCCCACAAAAAATGACTACGATACTCATACAAAACCAACCTATGGAATAAGTTATGGCATGGAACAACCATGAAGTCTCCTATATCAAATCAACAGATGGGAAAAGAACTGACTTGTCCAAAAATGATGCAACTGTCCTGCTTAATACAGGAGAGAGTCAAAGAACAAGTGTCCATTTCCCCTACTCCACCCTCATCCTTGGTATGCCACAGAGTAGTAAGAGACAGAAAACAGACATAGCCATTCTGAATGCCAGTGTTCAACTAAGAAACACTTATCAGAAGAAAACTCTTGCATTGAAATAAACTTCAGGTATCATTCAACTCACTGCATGGCTCTTAGAGATCAAACAGGTCAACTTACGTAGCTCTCCTACTTTCAGTATTTCGCACAGCATCTTTGTCAGCTCAATGCTACTTCGGCCAAACGGGCACTCATGTTTGTCTTCTCGACTGCTGTTTTCCAGGACAATCTGAAGGTGGAATCAAAACAGAAAATAATCAGTTTGAAGAATCCATGAGTTGAAACACTATCCACCTCATCCAACATTTACAAGATACACCAGACAAAATTTAGGAAACTATACGTGGAGGCTCTGTTTTCATAAACCTTAGCCTTCCCTGCAGCTAAATAACCTATGTCATTTATGTTGTGGCTTCAAACTGAAAGAGAATAGGTTTCAATCAGATAGTAGGAAGAAATTCTTTACTGTGAGGGTAATAAGGCACTTGCACAGGTTGCCCAGAGAAGTTGTGGGTGCCCCACCTCTGGCAGTCCTCAAGACCAGGTTGGATGGGGCATTGAGTAACCTGGTCTAGGGACAGGTGTCCTTGCCCAAGGCAGTAAGGTTGGAACTAGGTGACCTTAAATGCCCCTTCCAAACCAAGCTATTCTACGATTCTATGTCTGAGGCAGTCAGCAACACATAAGCAGTGCTGGTCCAGGACCAACTGAGAAGCTTTGTCATTGCTATGCACTGTTGATGTTCTGCACCACCCCTGGCTTGGAGAAACTGAAGTAGAAGCCAAAGAAAAAGAAATAGTTTTATTTCAAATTTGCTGGTTAAAGGAAATTAGATAAAATTATTTATAGACACGAACACACCTAGAAGGATCTATAAAACCAAAGTGGGACAGAATTTGCATAGCTGGATTCAGTCTCCAAAGAAGGCTCAAGTGTTAAAAATCAAACTGAAGCTCACGAAGGAAGAAAATGTCCTCATTCTTCTCTCTGCTATGGAAGAAACTTGTGCTCATGGGAACTAGTACTCTTACATCAAGCCCCTGAATGCTGTAAAAACTACTCAAGAAGAGCCTTTGCATTCTCTGTTGAGTGACACTGTAAAATAAATGGGAGAAAATAACTCCTTGCACATTTTTATACGCATTAGTTTCTGCTGTATCCAATACAGTTGACCTAAAGTTTTCTCTGGCACTACAACTAAACAAGAGATTTCACTGCAGATAAAAACAAGTTATAAAAACTATATAGATTTCACTGAAGCAGTGAGCCTGAAAAAAGAGAATATAGAGGCAGGAAAAAACCAAAATGGTCAAAACAGATTTGCAGTAAGAATTGTCTTTGCAGAACAAACTTTCCCACTTCATAAAAAGAAAGAAATGTATCCTAAACAGCTGCTGCATAGCCTGGGGATGAGAATAGAAGAAGAAAATGAATTTCAAAGGTAAGAGATTTTGCCAAGTAACAGAGAACCTCAGAGGCTCTCTAAATTTCCTTCACAAATGGGTGTTTAGACACTGCTATCTGCTTTGCATTCCTCCTGTCTCCTTAGCTTCCATCTTCACAATTTTTGTTTGTTTGATGTTTTTTGTTGGTTGTGGCTTTGTTTGTGGTTTTCATTGTTTTAAATCTTCCAATATTTACAGCAAAGAAAGCTTTGCAAAAGCTTCAAGGCTGGAACTTCAACCAAAACCAGGAGGAGAGATAAAGGGGAGGACCAATGCTATGCCAGATGCCACTAAAACCTTTCCCTCCCTCCCCAGATATTAGTTTTGACTGTTTCATGTTCTCTTATGTGCAGAAACCTTCCCTGTGAAGCAGTTAAAAGTGGGAAAAGAACAAAAACCCAAAGGTAAGTAGGAAAGTTATGTGCTTCATACAGCATACCAAAGCCTCTTCACCAAGCTTCTATTTCAATCCTACTGTACACAAAGGGCAGCCTCTAGCTGATACTCTGCTCCCAGCCCATCTCCCAGGGATGTAAAAGAATGGTTGCTCTCTGTATTGTGAGAAAGCATGATCACTTGGTTTTGTTTTCCAGTGCTGGTGCTGTTTTTCTAAATTGCTTACACTTCCTACAAAAGATTAAAAAGTTATTAGAGATATGATATATACTTGACCACTACAAATTTTTACTGGCCCTTTTTAACAGGACAGCATCAGAATCATGTTCAAAAGTCTGCCAAGAGGACTTTTCCTCCTAAAAGTTTTGGTTTAAATTACATGTAATTGTTCCATGTCATCTCTGGGTAACAGCTGTACCAAATCAAAGAAAAACCCCTGCTATTTTTGTTTTACATTGCTGCAGCCACTGTTCAAGGAACATGTGAATATGACTTTGTATTCCGGATGAGTCATCCTGCTTCAGTCTCTTTCATGGAAGATAGTGCTGCATTTTTACACCCAAAAGCAGGAACAGTGATAGAATAGCACAAGCACAATGTAAAGCTGCGTCTCAACACCTCCCTGAGATCTCTTGTTCTTTTTATTACCCTGTTTTATCTCCCGCATAATAAAACATAAAATCTGCATATTGGAGCAGGGTGTTGCTTCGACACGGATTTAGATACAGCAGACAAACACTGGTAATAAAATCAATGGAGAGGCAAATTGAAAGGGCAAGGGGGAGGGAAAGGGAAGCACTTGGATCAGTATTCCTGCTCGCTTCTGGCAAATGCACTTTGTTGAGTTTCACATTAACCCAACATATTAACATTTCATGAGCACATAAATATTTAATGGTGACACCATCTATGCATATAATGTAAGGCAGAATTACAGCAATCAATAAGAATGCCAGAGAAATAGTTAAGGCACTGTGTATTGCTATACAGCAAATTAAATGGCAATTTGAGTAATCAATATGTAAAGCAGTCTTGAAATGATCCTCAGACATACACTCTGCAAGCAGCAATTTTTTTAACATTTGCTGTACAAAATAAGGCAGCGCTGCCATGTTACATTTCTTCAAGAAAGGAAGAATGCCCTTTACTGCATCTAAATATCTGTAGGCAAATTTGACAGATATGGATCTTCTGTATGAAATAGCAACAGTAAAAAGGGAAAGAAAAAAAAGAGGTTCTTATAAATACCCAAAGAGAAATAATTCCTAGTCTTGGCAACAGACTTACAACATTCATTATTATGTATTTGTAATACTCTTTTCGTGACTTCACGACTCATATCCTGTTCCAAAGTAAAATGCTATAAATACAGCTGATAAGGGCATGATTTTAATGTTATTTCCTTTATCACTCTGGTTGCAGAGGAGAAATAAGCAGTGAATGGACATGTTTACTTCATAAACTGGTGAAAACAATCTCAGGGAAAGAAATTTAACACACAGCTCAAGACTGAGAATACTTTTCTATGTCTATAAAGCACAATCCTGGTTTGATTCACATTTCTATCACAGAAGTTATTTTACCATGGAAAGGAAGGTAGCGAGGAAGTCGCAAGCCCACACAACCTTCATTCAAACGGAGGTCTATCATTAACGCTCACGAAGTGCTGCACCCTATTATCTTCCTCCTCCTCCCCACCACAAATCCACAACGAGTTGCAGATCCACCAGACATTTCAGAATGAGCAGGTACTGTGGTTAAATTTTGCTTGGGAAAAACAAACATTTAAAGGCAGAGACCATGGACAACGCAGGAGAAGTTTTGACACCACAGAATTAAAGAATCATTTAGGCTGGAAAAGACCTTTAAGATCATCAAGTCCAACCATTTACCCAGTACTGCTGAGTCTACCACTGAACCATGTCCCTAAGTGCCTCATCTACATGCCCTTTAAATACCATCAGGGATGGTGACTCAACCACTTCCCAGGGCAGCCTGTTTCAATCTCCCAATTCCAATCTCCCCTGGCACAACACGAGACTATTTTCCCTTGACCAATTGTTCGTTACCCGGGAGATAAGGCTGACTCCCATCTCACCATGACCTCCTTTCAAGAGTTGCAGAGAGCAATAAGGTCTCCCCTGACCCTCTCTTTCTCCAGGCTAAACAACTCCTGCTCCCTCAGCTGTTCCTCATCAGGCTCATGCTCTAGACCCTTCACCATCTTCATTGCCCTTCTCTGGACCCAGAGAACTTCAATAAAAACAGAACGAAAAGAAAAGAAGCGCTGACAGAGGGCAGCCAGGAAAAGTTTTAGTCAAACCATGACACAGTGTTATACATTTTCTTGAAATTTCTACATGTGAAACTCTGTAGCCTGTTAAGGCATGGGAATTTGACAGTATCTGTAGTAGAATACAGATCTGTGCAGTTTTTATTAAGTTACCAACATATAACTACATATATGTATGAAACTTAATCCAGCTGGCAGCCAGTCACAAGTGATGTTTCCCAGGGCTCAGTATTGTGGCTGGTCCCGTTTGACATCTTTATCACTGATTTGGATGAGAGGATCAAGTGCCCCCTCAATAAATTCAGACGACAGCACATTGGGCGGGAGTGTTGATCTGCTGGAGGGTAAGAAGGCTCTACAGCAGGATCTTGACAGATTGGATCGATGGGATGGGGACGACTGTATGAGGTTCCACAAGATACCTACCAAAGGCACGGCCATAAAATAAATTTTAAAAATTATTTTAAATGTAATTTAATTTAAATAAACAAATAAAACTTAAATAAAATAAATATATTAAATATAAATATGTGAAATAAGTAAATAAATAGATTTTAAGTTATTTTAAAATTTAAAATAAAATAAATTTAAGTATCACACCAAGATCACAGAGGAACAATGCAAATTCTCCAGGAGTAAAAAACACCCCAAACAAGACACCAAACCCCAAATCAAAAGATTTTCTAACTTTATGGCAGAGTTCCTTTATGATTTTCCATTAAATTATTCATTGAGTCTATCACTACCTCAGAAGCACAAAATAGACCCTCAGGGAGGCAGTGGACTAAACTAAGGATTTTCCACACTTGACTACCATGAGCTTAAAAATCTGCATCAGCTTCAGTAATGAAGCTTATATCTGCATCTAAGAGTTAATGACTGTCAAAAGGCAAACTTTTCAAGACAGGTATATTCAAAAGCTTCCTCATCAAAATCCAGGAGGCTAAAACCACCGGACAGAAATATTTCTCCTTGACTGGGAAGAAATATCGACTTAGCCAGTCCCTTAATCCTTCACATTAAAGATGAAGTTGGCTCAAAATATACTGCCCACAGCAACTCAGACGTAATTCTCAGATTCCTGAACCAAAATCAGAGCTTGGCAATGGAATAGAGATTCATTATGATTAGGAAGTAAATACAGAACTGAAAGGCAATATTCACTATAGTTGCATCAATACTTTTAATAAATCCCTGAGCAGACAATTCAATAAGTGTTGCTGCACTATTAAAAGGAAGTATTTCCAGAGACCAATTTTGTAGTACTATCTAAAATGATTCTGTTTTAATAGAGAACAAGTTTTCTAGCAGTCTGCTGTAGGTTAATATCAAGAGGTTCAGAGAACTAGTTAGTAAAGATCATAAAAAACTCAGACCCAAAATGAAAGGTCAAGCAGCATTTTAAAACCCAGAAATTGCAGAGATGCTCTTCCTTTTCTTGACACTGCTTTTCCTTTTCCTAAGCCTCCTTATCATACACGGTAGGCTTCACCATTCCCGTTTCATTTAGATGCTTTAAGTAACTCTAAGAAGCAAGTCCTTAGGATATGCTTCCTGAGAAGGCTAAGAGACTCTACTGCGGTCAGACTCAGTTTCCATTCATCCTTGTCAGCAATTTTGTTTTCTTCCTAAGGCAGCTTGTCATTTGCTTCAGCTTCAGCATCAGTCTTCTTCCAACATCCTTCATTTTGCATTGTCCTCACTGACCCCATATTTTCCATTTCCCAGGCTTCCTCTCTCCCTTATCTCAGTCTTCCTTCACATTTCAGAGTCATTATAGAAATTTCTCATGGCAAAACAAAATAAAGCATCAGCTATTTCTGCCTTCCTCTGGAAGGCACTAGAATTGCAATTTAAACCAAGATTTGAACGAAGATCCGAGACCTACTACAGATACTGAAAAAGAAGAAAGGGGGCACTGACACGAGAAACACAGATGCTAAGTCATGCCTTACCTGAGGGTCATCTAGTTACAGGACCATGTTAAGGATCAGATACTGTCTGATACATGCTTGGACGTGCACAACTACAAATAAGCACCTGGGGGCTAATCAGCTCATCACATGAGGAAGTGCCTTTTAACCTGCTGCTCCCAAGGAGAACTGCTATCAGACAGCACGGAGTCCACTACGGCAAAGCAGCCAGGAGACAGTGAAACTGTCATACAGGGCAGGAGGGACAAGAAAAGCATCTGATTATGTCATTAGATAAGAACATACAGGTAAAAAGGTGAATTCAAACTATCATGGTAACATTATAGCCAGTGTTTGACTCTGCAGCCATAAAACACTTCTAACAGAGACAGCTTAAAATTCCCAAAAGTTGGTTCTCTTCTGGAAAATTATGATGTGGTTTTAAAATAAATCTAGCGCCAAACTATCACAAGCTAAATTTGGACAGTTCCACAGATGCCCATCTAGCAATACATTTTGTTCCTCATACAAACACATGAACATGAAGCATGACTGTTTTGGGTTTTTTTTTATTTTCCATTAAAAATAAATATGCAGTGGTTTGTCTTAAAATAATATGTATCTTCCTCCTTTCCTTGCCACTCCACACAGAATAAACCAAATAATTGTAAAGCATAGTGGTAAGACCCAAGATGAGAAGGCCCAGTTGCCATGTTATCTTCAGAAGCAGCACCGGGATGTGCTCTTCACTTTCCACAGGCACAGGTATGTGACAGTGATTTGGTGTTGATCTGGTCCAGTTTGAAAACTAATGGTCAGGTATTCCTTCTCCCTCCTAATGTCCCACACAAATTTAAGAGGGCAACACTTTTCCTGCAATTCTCTCCTTGCTCACATGTAACAGAGGGGGAAGGCAGGAAACTGCAGTATTTGCAGAATATAGCAAATACATATCCTTTGGATCAGGACCTCATTTAGACAACAGCTTCCATATATGTGGGAAAGTTTAGGTGTGCTATGAATCACAAGAAGTGATCTGAACACATTCAGGACTGTAAAATATCCTACTGCACATACTACACAGGGCTGTGCGGAGAGTGCCATGACTCCCTCACAGTTCTCTTTCTTACTCGGTACTAACTTAAGTCTGTGTTTATGCTGCAACCAGCCACTTTAGGATTTTGCCTCTTTACTAGGGACCCTCCCAGTTCTGCCATCAGTGATGGAGACCCTCAGGGTTGTCATGGAAAGCACAGAAATTACGTGATGTTTGGAAAGAAAAAAAAGGCAGGCAGAAAAACACTTAGATATCTGAGTGGAAGGCAAGAACAGAGAATGGAAAGCCTGGCAGAGAAAAGAGGAGACAAGAACACTAATAGGCTGGGAACCACTGGGCTTAGGCAATTAGGTCTCATGTGGAAAACTGCATTCCTTCATGAGACTCACCAGAAAGACTCTTGTAACAAGCTCACATTTCTCTCTACCTTCTGCAGAACAGAAACAAATTACATCCCTTTTCCTATAATTTTTTTTTGGGGGGGAGACATGGCAGAAATCAAGCTCAAATTTATTTCAGAAAATACTGAAATTATATGTTGGACTCCTTCCTCATATCTGATCAGGCTAGAATGAGTAGGCATGAGCAGACTTTGTGAATTGGTGGAAAGATGTGTAGGCAGTCTCCTATACAACAACTGCATGGGTTAGAAAGTATACGGCAGACAGTCTGACTGTGACTCAACCCGTTTAAGTTCTGAAAGGTCTCTGCAGGATGCCAGCAATTTTCCTGCCTGCATCACCGGCACTCACAAACAGTACCTGCTCCTCCACTGTGACTTCTGAAAGCTTCAAAAGCAAAAGAATTCCCTCCTCAACCTCCCCAAAAGTAGCAACTCAATTAGTTGCAGGGGAAGAATTGTGCCTGCATTGCAACTGCGTGAATAACCAATTTACCAGCTCAGCAAATGTAGAGGAAAGGGAATTTTTTACTACTGACCATAAACCAGCTTCTAATTTTCAGGTTATCAAGGTAATTCTTACTCTCAAGGTAACCAGAGTCCACATGTTGTTTCAATTTTACTAAATTTTAAAATTCGTTTGAAATACAAGAACAGAAAACTTACAGGCATACCACTTACACATTACTCACAAAAATGCAACAGAATTGGATCCATTATAAAACATACTAAGAGGTTAGTAAGTCAAACTTTTCAGCACAGATTTCAACCCTGTTTTCCCACCCTGGTGAAAACATTTTATACCAAAAATTTTACATGTAATATCTAACAAATATTTGAATTAAATAGATAAAATCAGTGGGAAAATGGATAAATGTTCTTTTCTATAGATGAGACATGAATTTCAGGCTACAGTAAAATTATATTTTTTTCTAAGGAACACTTAATTTTTTCTTACACAGATGAAGAGCCTACTAATCTAATGGCAAAGAAATTGGGCATAAACTTGGGCAGCCAGCTGGGCAGAATCCAAAATAGGTGACTAGCCAATCCTCAGACCCAGAGCTGCTAACTTTATTTGCATTTTCTGCCTGAAGCATCAATCCCTTGTGCTTAAAGAAAATGACAAGACACAGTATGTGTCTTCTGAAGGCAGAATCTCACCCAAAAGAAGCAGTGAGTCCTGCTAGAATATAGTTGGTCAGAAACATGGAAGAAAAATATAGACAAGTCACCAACTTGTCAGTCATCAAAAGCAAATTCATTAGAATGAGAAATGCGGATCCCAACAGAGACAATGTCATAAAGGACTTCTTTGTGACTCATCTGACTTACTGTGAAATTCAACAATCTCCAAGCAAAATCCTACACTCCCTCCCAGATATACCAGAAGTTATCACTATAGTTAGATGCCTGTGAGGAAAATGTAAAATAAGGGAATATTTCGAGGGCAGTACATTAGAGGCTAAGGTGTAGTTGCTGTAAAACCAGTTTACCCCATGGCATCTGCTCTTTCTGCCTGGAAACACTGTTAAGTTAGCAAAGATGAATGGCAGTACACTCCCAACTGGAGCAGTAGCTTTGCTTTTGCTGCCTGCTATCACAAATGCCTGAATGAACACTAACTGCAGATACAGGAGTCAACTTATCAAAACTGGAAAGCTACTGTTCCTAGAGAGGCAATCCCAGACATGAACATGGCACATTTAAACACAGGACAACAACTACCAATTTTTACTTTCTGGGTTACAAATTAAAGAAGTGTTCAGTTTGGTTCCTTTAGCTTACACTTCACCGCAAATTAAGTATGCATCATTATTTTACATCAATATTAGCTATCACTGAAGTGTATGTGTTCAAAAAATAAAGGGAAATGAATACACACCAAGAAGCATATATGCATACAAAATATTTTGGTTTCATATATTTATACCTCTCTCCTCTTTCTATCTTGAAAACAAAATGGATCTGAACAATCTTGCACCACAAATTCTTGAGCAAATCAAAGACAAAGCAGTGATAAATGAAAATAGTAATACCAATGGTGGCATAATAGTATTTCCATGGAAAGGTTTTTCCTCAGACACTCTTTACACTCAGAAAAGTTCCAAAAGCACACTGCTATGAGTAACCAGTAACAAAAATTTCAAGATATCTGTACTGAATAAAGTCTGTCTTAAAGTTAACTTATAATTTTATTTTTAAAATTAGTAAAACACAAAGCTGAAGTAGTTTTGGAAGCAAATTGAAACCGGGGGGACACATGACTTCTCTGCTACAAAGGAACAGAAAAAATTATCTGTCACAAAGCTTTATTCCAATCATTTTCTTCACTGTTAATTTTAATTATACACACTGACTGTCCTATAATTATGGAGCTTGGGAAGCTGCCAATTATTTCCTGTGGAAAATTTTAAAATTTCTTTCAGAAATTCAATATTACTTCCATCAATGCATTCCAAATACTATGTCATGACCTTCTAAAAGTCAAGCCTCTGATGATAGTGACTGATTATTAAAGTGCAACGTGAAAAAAGCCAATGCATATCAGTCACTGATAGCACCAGACAATTAATTAAAAAAGAGAAAGAAAAGATAACAGGAAACTAATTCAATAGGAAGCTTTTTTAAAAATCCAAATGATAGCTAACGACACCACGCAGTCAAAGAAAACATGTTTGTTTTTTTCCTGTTCGCTAAACAACTTTTCTGCTGGAGGCTCCAGTCATATTGAATAGCAAACAAAACCCTGAGATTCAACATCCGTTAACTCAAAGTCTACATAAACACTGTGTTTATCTCAAGGAAGACAGCATGTAAAGAAAACATATTACTGCAATCTCAGGAATAAGTATGCAACAGGAAAAAGGTGAATGAGAGTAGTGGATTGTGGGTATGTAAGTAAAAAAGAATAAAACAGGAGAAAAAATTGTGATTATTTTTGTTTCCTCCTTCACTATGTGACACCCATATTTTCACCCTGAAATGCCTTTTGCTTTCAAGATGCAGAGTTACCCATCTGCTCCACTGCCTTCACACCCATATTCTTCAACAAATTGCAATTATATTTACTCTTCTTACATTAGTTTACTAAAGCACATTACTCTTCTACTGGTCTTTGAAACCCCTTTGCCAGTCCCCAAAAGGGTACTTCAGTTTCAGACATTCTTCCCACCCTAACTAATCCGTTTATTACACAAATTACTCCTAAGCAGAACCATTTACAGGAGGCAGAAAAAGGAATGAAAAGTGAAGAGATTACTTATTGACTGTATTCTCTTCTAACTTCTGCTTTTCATTAATATAAGAAGATAACATAACTAGGGTCATGCAGCTGGAGCATCCTAAGAAAGTGGCAGGTCAGACTGCAGGGAATTGTGCTGCCCATTAAAATGCAGCACTGCCAATACACTCAATATGACTTCCTGATAGTGTCTCCACTTAATACATCACATTCTGTCAGGGAAAACTTTATATATTCCAAGTTCATTTCAAACCAACTCTGGGTTTCAGACTCAATTTCTAATTACTGCATAGAAGAGATATTATCTCGTTTGGGGGCTTAGGAATTAACCTATGGCACAGGAGTCAACTGTATTGCAAAGGGCCAAGTTGAAACTAATCTGTCCTACTAGGAACCAAAATATTTCTTAATATCAACAATGAAAAAAAGAGAAGAGCTTGTGTCAGACAAGTTTCTCAGTATGCAAGTAGTACTTATAGCTAACAATTTCTTGAGGAAATTTTAGCTTGATCATAGGAGAAATTTGTTAGGACACAGGAACAGAAATATACCTAAAAAAATAAGTAAAGTCAACAGGCTGTAGAAGTAGAGCAAACTGATGTTGTGGGAGCTTTGGGAGCCAAAGGTCATGAAGGAAAGGTAATGTTAGAAGCAAAATAAGGAACTCCAAAAAGAAACAGGCATGTCAGGGCCCACAGGAAATGACTGAACACCAGCTAGTAAGTCAAGGAGATGAAAAGATAGAAAGTAGGTGTCTTTTGCAATCAAAGACTATCAATGCTGTAGGACTTGCACATCTCATTGCTCATCTCAGAGGTGTTCATATTGCACCAGCAATGCAAGTATAAACACTAAGTAGAACTCCTCAGGAGTGGTGGATAGGCTAACATACTCCCAAAGCGAGTTTATAGTTTCTAAAGCAGCTTTAGGCAAGCAATTGAACCTTAGAATACCTCTGTAAGGTACTTCTAGTGTATGTGTACTCTTTCTTAGATGGGAAATACATGAGGCACTCGGGCACTCTCGTAACAGGAATCATGCAAGAATAAAAACAGGTATCTCAAAACAACAAAAGGTCTCAGTAATTCAGCAGCTAAAGTATTGCATTATAGAAACAGAGCTGAGTCAGCAACAAAGTTCTTTCTAAGGAGTGGCTAATTACATGCTTCACTGAATCCAGTTTTTAAGACAGCATTTACAACATGAAAATGAAAAATAAGAAAAAACTGGGAGTTGACAGAAAAACTCTATTTCAATAGAATTTCTGTCCTCTTTAAATTTTTTCACGCTCTTTAAAACATGACTGTCTCATTTGGAAGCACTGGTTACCTCTACTAAGTATATTCTCTAAACTTAGAATTTTCAAAAGAAGTCTATGAAGTAGCGCAGTTCAGATCTTACCAAATTTTATTAAGAAACAGTAACCAATTCTTTTTTATAAACAAAAACACTATTCGGCATAGTTTATCCAGAAAACATACTCTTTGTCCAGAATGTGAAATAGCCACTCAGGGGCTTATGGGGATTGATAAATACTGTTGTATTGCATATGACAGTGTCTTTTTTAAGAGTTATTGATGGATTCTGACTGAGGAGAAAGATCTATTTAAAGAGCAAATCCTACAATCTTATGGTCTACTATTATGTCCATGGATACTGGCAGGCCCTTTACAAACCTATTAGAACTTTGACACCAATCTGATTTGAACAAAAAGCAGATGATAATGCATGTTAAAAGTTGATTTTTAACTTTTAGCGGAAATGATCGGAAATGCCTCCTCTCTATACACAAATTTCTTTAAGCAGGTCTGCATGTGCACTTTTTCTTGGGGAGTTAAACCATCCCTATGATCTCCAGTCACTGACTTTCTGGACTATCCTCTACTCCCATCTGTGCTTGCCAGGTTTATGCTTGGTAAATCCTTGATTTCAATAAAATTCAGGAAAGGTTGTTCTCTTCAGAGGCAGGTATTATTCAGCTGTATGCCTCTTCTTGTAAGGATGCAACATAACTTGCTCTAACTACCTTTGAAATAACAAATGTAGGAAGTGGAGTGGGCAGGGGCCAGGAATGGGTTATGCAATTGACTCATGATACTTTGTAGGTATTTTACTCTAAGCATGACCTCACCTAAAGCAGTTGTTTTAGTGGAAACATCTTAACTCTGAGGACATTGCCAACTCATTTACCTGTCAAGGCATTCACTCATCAAAGCCTTCTTTCCACAAAATACCCTGACAGAGGGGTCAGAGAGTACTATACAATTACGAATTTCTAAGCTTATCATCATCCATTATGCATCTGACAAAGGCACAAGTTCATCTCCCTTCTCTTTGCAGGCCTAAGCAAAAAGCAGTATTTGCAAAAAGTAGTATCTATAACATTTGACTCAGCAACGACAGACTAGATGTACAGCTTTCTCCCAAAGCTTTACAGACTTATGTCATGTTTTAGTGTCATGTGGTTCACCTTCCTAGAGTTTGTTGTTAATAATACCAGGATTTTGAACCTCCTCTACAAAGTCAACTGTAAACAGTACATCGTCACTGTGAACTGTTGCCAGTTCACTGTGAACAGGCAACCACAAAAATCTCAACAATAAGAAACCTTACCCGTATGTAAGCATCCTGGTGATGTTTAGCAAAGTACAGCATGTTGTCAAGGGCCAGCATTCCTGGAGGGGTCTGCGTGAAATCCATCGCTGGGTTTACATGATTCTGTAAAAAGATGGCAAGATCACTCAATTAAGATCTTTACATAAGCTGTCAGCTCCATGGTGATGAGCACCATGTTAGCATGCTCTGTCAAAAAAGTCCAGCAACAGAAAATTCTTAACAAAGAAATGGTCCATGCCCTGAAAGAACTTCAAAGCCTATGAGGTTGTCATGTCAGTAATTCACTTCTATAGCTATGGAATGGAATTTCCCAAAGGTTGAATGCTTCAGAAGTGCAGATCTCCAACTCTTTCGTGGTAGATAGACTCCTTGGTGGTACTACAGATTAAAAGTACGTGAAAATGAAGATATTTGAGCAAACAGACACCTATTTATATAACTGCTATGGAACTATTTCAAATAAACACGAAAATGGAGAAAAAACCTACCAGACTAAATAGCTATATTAAGTCTACTGGATTTTGTGGACTCCTGAAGACAAAGGGCCCCAGAGGAAACTTTATGAAATTAAATAGATTCACCTTGTGGAATTCAGGTACCTTTTTTTGTTATGTTCTGAATCTATAAATTTCAACTATAGAATTAATGAATGAACATACCAAATACAACCAAAACTCATTACCTTCCACATGCACCTACATATTTCAAATATTTCAAATGTTCAGTTTCACATACTATATGAAAAAAATACTTTTGTTCAAAATATTCATTAACGCAGATGATCTTTTGATTGGATGGAATTAAATGTATATTTGAACAAGTTTTATGCAGTTCATGGTTTAGACATGAACATTTATTTTCCTGGCTTCAGCACAGAAGCTGCTCGGAAATACAAAGAACATTATGTCTCCATCAAAAATGCCTCTCTTCTGCTATGCTCTTTTATCAATATCACCTATGCAATGTCTCCTGCTCCGCTCATCATTCTGACACAAAAATATTTCCCTCGCTGCTTTGCAATGGTATTTCTATTCTGCAAAACCCAGTTGACAGAGACTTTAAAAGCGCATTTACTACCAGAAAACTGGTAGAGATCAGCACGGATTTCTGCCATTAGTCTGTTTCTGCAGTGTGCTCAGGGTCTGATCCACCCACCTCACTGACAAAAGCATGGGTTTTACTACTTTTTCTTCTGTTGAGTCTGTCAGGCCATAAAGAGATAGAAATGTGAGATTTCACTTTCTTGCCTATTTTATCTTTAGATATACCATAGGTTGATTTTAGCTAGTCAATAATTCATCACCACATAAAAGATTAGAAATAGTAGAAAGCAAAAATTATACGTTAAGATGCCTGCTGCAACTTTAAAAGTAGACAAAGATGTCTGAAGATGACATGCACAACCTATTGAATGTACATTTCCAGCTTAGGAGAACCAGTGTACAAGCAAAACAACCATAGGTTCGTTATTTGCAATAGGGAATCAAGAAGATGTCTAGAATCTTAGAATTTATATGGAAATATCTACGCAGTAGGTATTGCAGAAGGGTGGTAGTAGTCTAGAGCGGGAAGACAATGGCTTACTGAGTTGTATTTTCCCAAAACTCCTTTTTTTCCAAGTTGGGTTTTTGTTTGTTTGTTGTTTTTTCCACTTTTATCCGAATGATAGACAAAAGCACTGCATGGTTATTTCCCCAACTCAAACTTTCATCTTCCACGTTGATGCATTTATCAGTCAGAACACTTACAATCAGTACAAAACTGCTTCAAAAACATCACAAGCCCAACAGACTTCAGCTTCTGGGAGGAGAAAACTTTTCTTTCTACAATTTTCAAACATTCTAAAAAGTGCATTTTAAGAGAGGTCGAGTCTGGCAGACACACAAATGTCCACCTGTATATCCATGGGTCCATCCCCCAACCCACCATGAATATCTAAGCCAGTCCTTTTATGCATTTGAAACTACCTTCACTTTGGCCATAAAGCACATGTTCTGGGGAACACCACTTGATACTTAGCTGTGTCATGAGGCACATTTCCTTGGGAAAGCTGTTGGGAACCACATGAAGCACCAGTCAACAGAGAATCCTACAGCACCAGTTTTACAATGCCTTTTGTAAGCAGAACTTCAGCATAGGGTTGAACACACACTCTTGGCTCCCATGTTATAGCACAGGTAGGGTGCACTTGGATAAATACCTGACAAGCAGAGAGAGTACCCATCTACCTTACTCCAGCAATTAAAATACTAGTACTCATTTCACTGGTATTTACAATGTTTAAATAAAAGCAGGATACTTTTTTAATGATATTTTATAAAAAGGCTGACCTACTGTTGCTTGAATAGTGCTTTCCTTCCACATCTCAAATTTCCCATTCTACATCTCAAATTTTATAGAAACAAAATACAGTGAGAGCATGAGAAATCTCATCACGTTTAGTATGGATAACTTATTTTGTCTCTTATGATTACTACTAGTTCTACATGCAACCAGAAAAGTGATCTCTCCATCACTTCTTACTTTTTCTCCATGTCAAACCTATAAACCCAGCTATTTTTAGCTGTTTGTTTTAAAAGTTTCTGGATCCCAGGATAACTAGGGCTTGATCTTCAGCTCTGTTAAGTCAAATAACTGGAGTTGATAATAGCTGAGGATCCACAAGACAGTTCTGGTATGTGAGAGACAATATATTATCTTCAGTTATTCTTCAAATTCAAAAGAAATGTCAGACACTTTATTCCCTTTCTCCTTTCTCCCTCCCCCTAAATTCATCTTTTTCTTAACATGATGAATGTTTGTGGTTGAAATATTAACTTATTGAAAGTGGCTATGGAATGAGATACAAAGCTAAATTATCAAAAATGCTATAGTGAATAATTCAGAAGTATGCAAACACTCCCACCTACAACATAATTTATTAAATATACAGAACACAGTTCTTCAGGCATATTTCTTGCATCTGTTTAGTACAAAATCTATGGCACTTTTCTCTTTATAAAAAGCAAAGAGTAAGAAATACAAATGAAACAGATTTGTTACGTCAATTGTTTCAGATAATTTTTTATTTTTTCCACTAGGCTGAGTAATAACTATGCACCTTTCAGCTTCAGCATCTGAGCAGTATTAACCGCTTACACTCTTATGCCGTACATGTTAACATACCAAAAGAATCAGCAATTTGTTAACCAACACAATAGGATACTGTGGAAACAAATATTCATGCTTTTGGACAAGATGTAAACCCAAAATTAAAAAAAAAAATTAAAAATCATGTGGTATGTTTCACAAGATGACAGCTATTCTGTCTAAACCCCAGTGCAGTAATTATTTCAGAGAACCTAGCATTCTCATGCAGCCCTAGCTGTGTAAAGCTTTCTTCTCTGTCCTGAATGGCTTCACTGTCCTACTTTTGGCAATCTCTGAGGGATGTATAGATTTCAGTTGTAAGAACATGTCCTCACACCGAGATGCCTAATCACAGTAATAGTGTACTGTCCGTAACTGCTAATGGAATTAGTACTGCTCATTCCTTACATTATTCCTAACAACAGCATCTTCCACGTGAATACACCGAAGCACAGAAACCATTTATTTTCCTGCATTCCTAGGCCATTAACATACAAATTTATTTCTGTCTTGACAAATATTGACAGCTTATCACAGATTTTGCACCAGTGTGATGTGCAGCCATGTAAATCAGTTGCCAAATCATGCTAGTTTGTCCTGAGTAGGTGCTAGACACATTAATAGCTGTTTTCCCAATACCAAAGCAGCTCAGAGGAAACCCTATTCTGAATGCCTAACTTCTGTAGGTTGACATGACAAAAACACATCAGAAGTTTCCAGGGAAGAATCAGGATTGTAAAAGAACTGATTACAGGAAAAACTTCAGAACATCTGAAGACTCCAATTTAAATGGTGTCATTCTAAAGTGAACCCTCTCAAAAGTGGTCGTGTTTTTTCTGCAGAAAAAGGAACAATCCGTCTTCCAAGATAACACCAGGGACAGCAATCTCTTTCTCCTGTCTTCAATTACTTGCTTACTCATTTTCTAATTCCTTTTAAATCTAAATCATGGTTCTGTGGGCTAGGAAGGAAAGCAATCACCTACCTGGTTCTACAGTACCTATGCAAAAACTTTCCCTGGATCACATGAAGAAATCATAGTACGTACATGGATGTTTGTTCCTAAGAACTCTGGACCAGGAGAGTGGGAACTTTTTGAGTTATATTCACAGTGAATTATGAATTGATACACTTATGTTGCAAGTATCAACAAGCATACAACCTCACCATTTACCCCTTCCCTAAATAAACCTGAAGCTTTACATGCAAAATGTTCCCATCTGTTCGTTTACACAAGAATTACAAATAAGAAAAAATGCTACATTAAAAAAAACACAACAACATTTCTGCAGAGGTAGTCAGTTAAAACTCTTAATGAAAAAATAATTTTGTCCTTTTATTTAACAATGCTATATTCAAAGAGATGATGATGGTGCACACAACTTACACCATCCCATTTAATTAGATACAAGACTGACTCAGGAATTTTCAACCTTTATGTATTCAATGAAAGTAAGAACTAACAGATTTGGTTTTCTCTTGATAGTTCTTTAAATATGAAGTTGGGCTTTTTTTTCCCAAAGCCTATTTTTTTAATTTTCCAACAGAACTCTACGATAGAATGAAAATGTATCTGAAGGATCCCTGAATTACTAAATAAATAACCTGCCTGTCTAACGCAAGTGAGAAGTGTCAAAAGCTCAGCAAGTAGGAAGTAATTTAAGATACTTTCAGTGCAAGTCATTTAAATCACATTCCCACCACACATAAAGAACTTCAGTCTATTTCTAATGGATATAGTTTTCATGAAGACTTACAAACGATATTTTCATACAATGATGGTAGTTTTTCCTTTAACTAACATATTTTTAGCTCTTCTCAACTTTGTGTTGAGGCCATTTCTACCAGCTTAAGTTTTGATATTTTTGTTGTTGTTTTTTTGTGACATTTTTGCAATATATATTATTAGACTACAAATGTTACCTTCCAATAATAAAACTCATTCCAATTTATGTAACATGTTAAGCAGCAGACTTTCAGGATCAAGTTTGACCTCACCAATATAAAACCAACCTTCTCAATATCAAAGACATTGTATGTACAATCTGCGCATACTTTGCCCTATAAAAGTTTTTAAAAAAATATTATTTGACTACTGTATTCCCTTAATTCATTGAGCTACTGTGTAATCTAATGTAAAGTACCACAGAGTTCTACGTAAGTCACCACCAGAAATCTGTCCCTGTCACGAAAGGGTGCTATGGTAGTCAAAATTGCAAAAATCTAAATATTAGGGTAGTGCAATTAAATCAGCTAAAACCACCAGATAGAACGTACGTGCATGTCAAAAGACAAGCACTACATATTTTCAGTCATGAATAAATTACATGTTATAGAGTAAGACAAAGAGCTCTTGCATAATTCTTTGTATTTTGCACACACCTGTATTAGAGATACCTATATTACACATACCTATATTACATTCAGCTAATGCTTTGAATTCCAAAATCTTAAGCCCAAGGGACTGCCATTATTTTGAAAGCCTAGAAGAATATAAAATGAGTGCTATAACTTAGAGTGACCACGTCTTGTCCAATGCATGACAACGATGAGCCACCTCTCAGGCTTTAGTTTAGTTAACAAGGGCAGGCTTTAAAGTTAGATACATATTTAGCACTTCACAGATTGCTGACTTCTTATTACTGAAGTAATGTTTTCTGGGCTAATGTAGTTATCAAGCAGTAACAGGTCTCTTTCAGGCATATTTAGAATGAATCAATGGGACATGGCCTTTTCAATTACATTTTTTTAGCGTAGAAAATTACTTTCAGATATCTCCCCATATCCACTGAGTTTACAGAATAACTGAGTAAGATGTCAAATATCCGCCTGCACATATAGCTAGACTGGGTCGAGTCATACTAGTTTAAAAGTCATACTAGTTTATTATTATTCCAGATATTTAACAGCCAGATCCTGCCAGATTTCCTGTCCTACACTTTTGGGCAAAGTCAGTCCACTTTAGATTGCTGCTGGATGAGACATGAATTAATCCAGATGGTTTTCACTGCAGGGAACTAGGGACCTTTCCCATGAGACTTTCTAGAGGCCCAGTAGAAAGCGTATGAGGCAGGTGTCCCTGCAGCCAGTGCTGCTGGAGAGCAACCAAGGGCTACAGCTTTTCAGATAACTCCAGCTCTTACAAAATCATGCTGGAATATATTACCCACATCCTGGCCAGCAAGACATTTTCATATTGTTTGAACTACAACACTCATGAAATGCACCAGGAAAAACTGGCATAGAGCATTCTCAACCCTAAAAAGAGCTACTGTTATAAATATAGGCTTTTTTATGATTTCAGAATGTGCAGAAGATCAACTAGTTTAATTTTACCAGTGTCATTAAAGCAGCTTGCCTTCTCTACACGTATAGGATCTAAGGCATGAATACCCATCCTGCCCAGCAGGAGAATTATCAAGCTAGCAAGATGACAGTCATGTGAGAAAACAGTGTGAACAATGCTAGCAGGAAGAGCAAGCCAAAGAAATTAATCCATCTACACTGCAAATAAACGCAGATTAAATGTTTGCAACGAGACAGAAGTCATGCATGCCAGAAACAAAATCTGCCTGAGTAATTTTATTTCTGTGAGTCCTATCAGATGTGTCAATTAGTTAGACTTAGTGTTCCTAAGTCTAATATTGGCGTGAAAAGCTTTTTTTGAATTTAGGTAAGCTTAATGCAAGTGAAGGAAGGTACACTGTGACTTCCACTCATTATTTAAGCATAATGGCATAATGGCTCCACAATTAAGGAGAAATTCAGAGCACTTCAACAGACTTTTTTTATAAAACTTAAGGAAAAGATAAAAAATAGCTAATGAGTGTGCAAAAATATATATTTTAGCATATGGGCATAACACTTGAGTTGCATTGACTATCAACAAGAAAAAAAATATATTTCTAGACCCTTTTTTTAAGTAAAAAGAAAAGTTCAAAACCAAGTCTGCCAAAACTTGGGCTGCTTGAATCAGATTTTTCTAAGCATAAGACTACAGAGAGAGCACATTTTTGATTGTTTTAGTTACACTCCAGGCAGGTCTATCTAAACTTAACTATTTTGACATAACATTTGCTTCTGTAATTTAAGGTGCATTAATTTAAACAACTTTCAGTTGTGGTTTCTTGTAAAGAAAAATTACTTAAATTATAAGCAATCAATTAAGATCAGGGTAAAAATAATCACTAGAACTTTCCTGAGAATGTGTATCTACAGGGAACCCACATGTGAAGCAGCCCACTTAATTGATGCATTTGCCTCTCCTTTATGTCATCCCTCAGAAGACTTGAATGAAATTCTGAATGAGACCCTTCCTGCTGTAAAAACTATCATCTCCAGTAAAGGATATGATGCTTATGTACTATGGTAGGCACGGCATAACCACAGAACAAAAAGACTGACACTTTATTTGTGCAGTGAATTTTACTGCCCTTGGAATGTCATTAATATCAATGACTGCAGTGGCTGAGGACATCCCTGCATCCTTACAATCTGTGTTGCTTTGAGAAGAGTGAGCTTTGCAAGGAACCTAAAGCCAATGCCAAATATCATAAAGGTAAGTTGGGATAGATCTTGCTCTCCTTTTAGATACTTATATAAAAAGGTTTCACATTTTTCTTTTTAAGCAAGCTAGCTAAAACAGCTGTCATGTGCAAAAGGAAAGGCTCAGGCTGCATTTAGTTGAAATAAAGAGTACAGAGAAGTCAGCCCCATGTCTCAGAAAACCCCAGTTCAAAATGAATCAGCTATGTGAACCTACTGGCTGCCTGGCAGCCAGATAGAGCAGCTGTCCAAATTTAAAACAGAAAACTCCATCCCAGAGCTCCAGGAAAGAGAGCTGAAATGTCATCTGTGGCTGGGCATACAGACTTGCAGAACAGGGTGAAAAAGCCTGCTACCACTTTGGAGCCTGTGGTTCACACACTGACACTTTGTTTATTACCTTGTGACCAAGTTAAGCTTCTAGTAACCACAGAGAACAAGTTGAAAACTGATCTACAGCAAAGGAACTGTCAACATATATGATATTTTAAATACCCCAGGATGGACATACCCATGTACAAAATTACTATCTCTGCAGTCAAATCTTCCCCCTGTTTGAGTACAAACAACCAAGGTTTGTATAAGTCAGGGACAGGTTTGGAGACAGGACAAATGTCTCCTAAAACCTGTGAGTCCATATTTCTATCATAAGTCAACAATATCCTGTGCCCATTGCATAGAATAACGTCATCTGTCCTCAATAGCGAGGTAATTAAAAAAAAAAAAAAAAGAAAAATCATTGGATCTATTAATTAGGGAATTTCAATTTTTCTTTTCCTCCCTCTAAAGGAATGTGGAGCTCTTGTGACTCACTCTGCAAAATGCTGATATGTTTTGCATGTCTGGGTATTGTTCTGCTCTGCCTTCGGTCTCCTCCAGATAGATGTCCAAAAGAGGATGGAGCTGCAGGGACCTCTGGAGATCACCTAGTACAACCCCCCCTTGCCAAGGCAAGGTCACCTAGAGCAGATGACACTGGAACCCCTCCGGGTGGGTTTTCAACTTCTCCAGAGAAAAATGTAGGAAGATTTTTATAAAATTAAGGAATTTTTAAAAGAAGACATATCACTACTATTCTGTGATTCTACATAGGGGCTCTGTAACAAGCTGACTACAGAGAGGAGGGGGAACTGAGCAATATGGACATGTAAGTATGTATGTATGTATGTATGTATATATACACTGAAAAATTGCATAAGCTAAAAAAACTATTCACAGTAATTAATGCTGAATTTACACAGTTTCCCAAAACTACCATCATCAAGCAAGGGTTTGTCTGGAATCAGCTATCCAAGCCAAGCCTTGTGAAACAGATGAAGCTCGCAGTACAAAAGAGGAGTGATGTCATTATGGCTGATCAGTTTTGTGAGGGCTGTTTCTTCATTTTATTTTTTTGTATGCAAATTCTGAGGCATGCAGGGTACATAATATCCAGAGAAAGATGTCCAAGATCCATCTCTAAGGGACAGAGTCAGAATACAATTCTTCTGTTAGGATACACTTGAAGCAAACTACTCAGCCCAGCTACATTCAAATCTATGGAGCTTGCCTGCCCCCACGAGTTTATAACTGGGATGCATATAGTAAAGGACCAGCAAACAAGAAAACAATTGGATAAACAACACATAGTATGTAAAAAATATGCCATAAATTCAATGTTCCATTGCACCTAATTTTAAATTAGTACATTTCCATTTGTATGTGCATTTTCTTCAAGAGAAGCATACTTTTTCAAATCACAATGAGTTTAAGATTTTTATTTTACAATTTCACAATTAAAAATACTGGAGAGGTATAAAAATATTTTAAAAAACTTTTCTTCTCTCTTTGCAAAACAATTTTCTTCATTAGGAAAATTATTTAAAGGATGATTCCTTCAACGGATATTTATACTAAGCACAAAATCATCCAATAAAGTATTAAAAAATCAAAACAGAAGGACTGATGTTACACAGAGTCAGTTCCTTCACACTCACCAACATACAACCACAGTTATTTCATTCTGGTTAGTTTTAACTTCATTCTTAAAGTGACACTGAAAGGTCAAAGAAGCTTGGTGGCCCATCAAGATGTGATTATTTTTTCTTTCTTTTAAATCTGTTCTTCTCTGGAAGGACTACAGCTAAGAGGAATTCAGCTACATATGGTTAAAGGCTGGTTGATCCAATTTAACAATGATCAAGTTGTCAGATGCCCATAGCTCCTGACAAACAAACCTGGGAAATCGCATGTAGCTGCATGGTAAACAAGAACCCCAGCTTTAACATATGGATTTGCCAGCCTCTGTTATTGGTCACTATAAAGATGCATCTGATCCAGGAAGCTCATTCTGTACAGTTATCAACTCAGATCAACAGTGCCAAGTTTATATAAAATTAGTAGGTTCTCTACCATACACGTATCATCCACTGCGCGTGCCACAAGGTCTGACTTTCCTGGTTACAATGTACCCATTTTGGTTAATAAAAAAAAGTTCCTCAGGTTTTCTCCCAGCCATTTAAAACCTCACGCCTCCAAAGAGCAATAATTCTCTTGCATTCCTCTGTTAGCACTCAGGATCAGCAGACTACAGTCTGGTGACAAAGAAAAAAATGCATTGTCTTTGGATTTACCAATAAATTTACAGTTTTGATCATCTAATTGTTTTTTTTTCATTCTTGAGTATTTATTCCACACTGCAATCTGGAGTCACATGACAGCATCTCCCCTGTGGCCAGAGGAGGTCACTTCTCTCCCTCAGGAGGTTACACCCCACTCATATGCAGGGCAGCCAGGCTGTTTCCCTGCTTGTGCCTAGCAGGCACCTACCCACGCTTCCTTGCACTGCTCAAAGTGGTACAGGGGCTTAACAAAGAGATTTGCAGATCAAACGCTAACCCTGGGGGCCACCTTCCTCTAAGTTATACCAGAGGAGATATCTCCCACCACTACACATCGACTTGAACATCTCAGCAAATCTAAATGTCAGTGTGGAGAGTTGAGTTTCAGCACGAACTTTGCTAAGTTGCAAACCTCAGCGTGCAGCGCTTCATTCTACGTGCAACAACACTTTTTCCAGCGCAGCCCTGTTTTTCCCACAGCCTGGCACCACATACATAGCATGACATGAAACCATGGAATGCTTTGTTTATGGCAAATAGTAACTTAAAGCTATGAAATTATGCTTACAGGAAAGAATGCAGTAGGTTACACACCTACAGACTCCTAACAGTACCAAGGACAGGACGGCTGTGAGAGCAAGCTTGAATGATTTTTGTATTTCTGCCTCTCAGGTTTGGAAGAATACTGATACTTTGCTGCTATTGCTCACCTTTGCAGAACACAGTCTGAGTTGGTGATCAAATGTAAGGTTTTCTGATTAGATCTATAACTATATTTAAAAAATCTCATCTCTTGCAGATTTGTAGAGACTCTTGGGGCTGCGTGGGGGAAAATAACTAAAAAAATCCAGACTGCAAGAAAGCATCCCTGTCATAGAACCTACATAAGGCTGAAAAACACTCAGACACAGGAATATTTTGGAGGGATAAAATATCTCACCAGTAAGTGCCAGAAAGGAAACCCCACTTACAGTGAATTGTATCACAAACCACATCATGAAAACCAAATTAAGTAACCCACAGAGGCATCATTTAGCCTAAACATCAAAGATTTGCTGGCATTCAACTGACAAATGGGAATTTACAGCCCAGAACAGTTATTTCTACTATTTCTAAGGCTGAAAAGATTGTGTATCCATGCAAGTAAGCTGTTGAAAAACTTCTGTGAACAACCGACATCTAGTACGATGCTAGTGCCCTCTGCTGTGCAATATTATAGATTAGTTACCAGCTTTCTTTTAAAATTAGGTTCAGCTATACTCCAAATAATACTGAGCCATATACACAGGGTAAGTCAAGTATTTCTATCTTCAGGTGAATTGTAAAGAAAAACAATCAGACATTCAGTATTACTGTAAAGACAAGATCCAAGTACTCTCTTAGAAAACATTTTGTGAGATTTCCACATGGAGCTGCACATAGCAAAATAGTCTAAAATAGTCATTTAATAAAATTAAAACTTTCTTTTGTTTTTCAACAAGTGAAATGGAGACTTGGTTTGGGGTTTTGGTTTTTGCTTTGTTTGTTTTTGGGTTTTTTTCAGACTGAATTATCTCCATATAGCTTCAGAAAATTTTAATTGTCAGTTCATTTATATGTCCTTCTTCTTTCATTCTGTTTTTCTTTTATTGTACTTCACCTATTCTGTTCACCTTCTCATACAGCTTTCAGTACCTCTCCTTGTGGTTGCTCTGTTAGAGATCTATTAAGCAGCAATATTCACAGAAACATTAGGGAAGGAAGATGGCTAAAGCAAACAGAAACTTGAAAAAGTGTTTCAATTAAGGGTAAATCTGGTTGTGCCACTTGCAGTTCAGGTTGTCTGACACTTTCCACATTTAGACTTTAGTATCTGATACTTTACATTATTTTAACTATTAGAACAGAATGCCTAACCTTCTCTTTCTGTTCAAAAGCCTTAGCAAGCTTTAGCAAACTATTTGATCATTTTTAGGTATGTTTTTTTAAGCTCTGCGTTGCTCTTATTAAATCAATTTTTACATAACTGTTTTTTCAAGAAACCCCAGCCCACTCATGCTACACAAGAAAAACTTCTAAGACTTGTTCTTGTGTCAGTTTTGAGATTCCTTTTGAACATAGCCTACATTTAACTGAATTAGAAATGCTCAGGATTAACTGAATTTAACAAATCTCCTTGAAACACACACGGGTTTTTTTCTGAAGATATTGCCTGTCCTGAGCATTCCCAGGCCCCATCTTCCAAGCTTAGAGAAAAAAAACAAACCAGGAGTGGAGTGGAAAGAGAAGGGCTCACAGAATAGTGAGACCTGAGTGTCAAAGTCAAGCATTTGGGAGCAGAAAGGCTTAGAAGAAGAAGTGCTAGAGTGTTAGGGCAGAAAACAAGACAGATGGGAACGAAAACTACAAATATCAGCCTAGAGCTGAACAAGAGACAAGGATCATGACAGAAATAAGGAGCAAAGTGTAAAGGAGGAAAAAAAGCAGAGGTAGATAAAAGAAATACTGCATATGCATGTATTTAAATGGGACAAAGAGTAAAGGAATGAATTAAGGCTTTAATGGTTATCTTACTTCTACCTTTTCCTAAAATTCAACTTCGCTGCTCTTCTAGTACAATATGGTGCTGCACTTCTGGTGCACACAATAAAAAACACAAGTATTTCAAACATTTACATCCATTCAGATGTTTTTATTGGTTTAAGACCAATATTACTCAAGGTCCTAGGCTGTTATTCCCAGTGATTAGATCTTGTTCTTGTGATATTCCTATACACAGCAACAGGATTATAGAGATAAATGTTGCTCTCTGAAAACAAAATGACAGAACTGGTCCTCAAGATCTGTTTTGTCTCAAACACTTCCAAAGAAGTGTTTATGAAAGCAAAAAAAGTCATATAAATCTGCCACTAACTATGTCTCTTTACTTAAAAGATGATCAATTACTGAAAGTGACAGTCACTATATAAATACATTCTTTCATAATAACTAGAAACAAATATGTATGATTAGCCTTCATCTTTCAAAACTTACCCCAAGGAATAAATCAGAAATGGCTTTTTTCTAAAACAGGTGCTGAAAAATTTCAGCTTCAAAACGAAATGACACAATGGAGAATGATGCTCGCAAACAACGGAGAAGAGTAACCTCTAGTGGTCATAAAGGTAAAAACGAGAGGAGAAATCCTATCTATATTCCTGTCTTGGCCCACTGGTCCAACAAAAGGGAATTTCAGTGGCAAAGGGCAGAGCATGTTTTGTTTTTTTCCTGGCCACACCATCTGCAAATTTAAATCTGTTAAATAAAAAGATGCTCAAATCTACAAACCATGTATTACAATGAAAGGTGAAAAGAAGATTCTCCTTTCTGGTGGACTGCTATAAGACATGAGTATTGCTGTGCTGAGTAGCGCTTAATTATTACCTATCATTAGTAAATGACAAAGTGTTTTACTTCAGAGTGAGCCATCATTACACATAGAAATAGGGCAACTGATCTGAGGGGTCTGGCACTTGCTTCTGTTTTGAGGCAAAGCAGCCTCAGCTACTGCATATCTGAATAGCTCAGCAAAAGAAAATCTTCTCTGAGTTGTTTTTTTTTCCCTAGCAACAACTGATTTCACAAGTTTTGAAATAGCAGATAGAGAAAGAGAGGGTTGTAGGAGTAGAAAGAGTGGAGGATAGAAAATTACTAATAGCTTTCAGTAGTACAGACAATCTGTCATCTATGCTTTTCTTCTATTAAGCCAACTATTAAATCTTATCAATTTAAAATTTAAAAAGGATCAGATCTAGATTAGCACATATACAGTATTATTCTAAAAATGTTCCTCTGCTACTGCCAAAGCCAACAAGAGAATCTGAATGTAAGAAAGCAATACTTCTATTACCATTGAAAAGCTTTCCCAAAGGATAAAAACTACCATCACTGCAGAATATCACCAGTTGGAGGAAACAACAGGGATTTGTGAACCAAACAGCTGAAAATGACCATTCATGACCTTTGTGATGAGTTTTTCAGCATTTACTACCAGTTCCAGATTTCAGTCTCAAATCACAGAACTTCAGCTTCCTGTTCAGGGCTTTTCCAGTCCTACAACTCATAATGTTGTAGGACTTCAAACAGTCAGGTCTTCATTTTTTAGGAAGAAAAATTATGACCATCCTCAGGTCTTCAACAAGAATAGCTAAGTAAAGGCATCACACGGGGTCTGCTTTGTCCATATCCCTCTCACCCTCCCTCCTGGGAAAGTTTTATCCTCCCTAGTTTGCAGACTGCTACCATTAATCCAGATGACCAGCTGGAACAAAGAGGCTTCAGAGATCTAGCTTACATTAGTAACTCCACAGAATGTAAGGACTATTCATATTCCTGCAGGGCTTGGCATCCCAATCCCATCCTGGTCTTGGTCCATTTTAACATTTTAAAGCTTTAATCAATCTACTGCTTAATTGACTACCACTAATCCACACCATGCAAACTACTCAAGTTGTGCACTGCCCTTTCACTGCATGACTTCACTCTCTTTACTCTCCATCAGTGAATAATAAAAGATGAATTATTATCACACAGCAACCTAAGTATTGATCTACTGTCTTTCTATCAGTGCAAATCTGAACTTTCTTTTAATATACACACACACCATCCCCAGGAAACCTGTGACTCAAATCTGTGGTCAAATAATTTATCGCTACAGGTTACAATAAATCAGCAGTTTAAGCTAAATTCTTCAAAACTAGGATGCAATTATTTCACAGCCCAGAATAATAAGCAAAAAGTAACATCATATCTTTAAAAAAAAAAAAATTAATTTATGTTTGAACTATTCAAGTCACAATCCCACAACATTACGTTAAAAAAAAACGAAGGGGAAAGCATTTTGTCTATAGATCATTTAGAGGTGGGGTTAGCAGTGCTGACTGTTATTACCATTGCCCAGCATTTCCCATTACTAGATGCTGTTCCCAGTTTTTAATGTCTTGGATAGTACTTATCAGGCAATTGAAATTTTTCACACTCAGGCAAATATTAGTATTGGGACCATGTAGCTAAAACTAGCCAACCCATTACTGAAAATACAGCACAGGAAAAATGCAAATTGTTGATTGTCTTTAGAAAGTCCTGACAAGTTTCAGTGCAAGGGCTGGAAATGAGAGCCAGCTGACTGAGCAGGTTTCATACTGATGGAGGAACAAACAGAGTAGGAGGAGGAGGTGGAGAGAGGGAGACAAGGGAAAACCCAGAGGAGAAGCACATCACAAGGAGGGAGTGAGAATGAAAAAAGACGAAATTTAGAGAGACTGAATGAATGAAGTAATGGGGATTGGTGATCAGACATACTGGAAAGAGGTGGGTCCAAATGGAGGTCAAAATGGAACAAAGAGCCCAAGGGGACTGGGAAATGAAAACCAAAGACTAGGGAAAGAAATGGAGAGAGAAAAGCCATAGGAGCTAAGGAGTTGGAAAGCAAAGCGAGATACCACAGTAAAGAGACTCAATAGAATATATCAAGACCTGAAGGAGGTTACTGAACACAATCAATTTAATTTGTCAAATATTATGTCATACAGAAGACAGCCTGAGAAGGGTTTCCATTTGACATGGCTGCAGGAAAAAATATACAGGAAGAAGTAGAATGGATGTAAAGGGAATAAATCATTCTGGGTAGTTATCCAGGCAGCTCCTGTCTTTGTCTTAAGTTATTCTTGGCCACAGCAATCTAAGGACTCTCCATTCCATATAGTGAATGACTAAGTTTCACCTGCTCTGGAGGAAAATCCCCTGGCTCACTACAGTCTGACACGTAAATGGGTCATGCTTGGAAAGGTAGTGTCTTGAACAGCTACTTTCCATTTGCTGGTGGAACAGAGTTAACCTAAACTTCAGGTCAAACCTATTGGTTAAGTCAGCAACAGATCTGGCCTGGTGAGAAAGCTATGCCTAAAGACAAGGAGACTTTAAGGGAGACTGCAGGACAGGTGACGTACAAGACAGTCACTAACTCTACACTCTTTGTTTTCCAAATACCTGATTTGATACACTCAGCTCTACAGACAGTAACTTGTACGGGTCTAACAAAAGCCATGCACTGAGGAAGGCAGTGAGTGTTCCAAAAAATAAAGTCCTGAGAGCATATTCCTTTAGCCAGAAAATTCAAGAAGGGAAAAATATTCCCTTCATCTCTAAATGGGCAACACTATCCCTAGGCTTCAGATAATGAACTATTCAAAGAGACAATGAGAAGCACCACAGAAGAACCCGTGAGAAACCTGAATAGTTCTTATCTTCAGAGCGTTGCTTGGATATTGTACTGTAACACAAGGGATTTTTGAAGAAGATGATCAAAAGATAAAACAAAGTAGCTGCTTATCTGGGACATGAAGAAGAAAAAAAACGTACAAGTCTGGAAGAAATCTCAAAAGCAAGTCAGGTTTACATTCTGCCTAAGGCATGCTTTGGCTATTCTCAACTATCTTTGAAGTTTCTTTCCAGAGATCTCTACAAGACAAATTCTCCAAATTATCTATTCTGGTGCCATTTCTCCTCATATTAGAAAGTTTTTGCAATGTCTAACAAATAGGCTATGTGGCTATTTAAGTCATCCATCTAGTCATCCATCTAATTACTCATGTCTCCTTTCAGACTTCTCTAAGCAACCTTGTTTGTTGGGGTTTTTCTCATATAGTATTCATGGGTTTGTTTCCTGGATGCACCACTGTGAAACATACAAATTTTCTCATAAAGGATCGAGCTCCATCTTTAAACTAGTAGCAACTTTTGTCCCCATCGTTCCAACTAAAAATCTTTCCCATAAATGGATTACCATCTCTGCCTTTTAGCTTACATATAGTTTCCTCTGTCTCAGTACTTTTACACTTAAGACTTCCACAGCATTCAGCCTGATTGGCTAAACAAGGCAACCTTTCTAAATCAACTCTTGTAAGACATCTCCCTTATCACTGCACAAGCCTCACACTCTGCACACATCTCACATTCAGTCACTCTGGGAGTCACTGCATAGTTTACTGAAATTATATAGTGTTCTAGATGATGTCTGAGATATGCAGAAAATGGCCTCAACAGTTTATCTGCTTTAAAAATATCTTTCCGTATATATCCTAGCTTAACATTTGACTTTTTTGTGGCTATGTTGTACAATCTTTCTTATCTTTTGCTACAGACAAGATACTTGCCTGAAGGTGAAATTCTTGCCAGGGGTCCTAAATGAACACCATGTCTCTTTGTATCACTGAAAAAAATTACATTTCTTTCTCTGTTATCCAAAAGGTCATCTAATTTGTGAATAACATGGTAATTCTTTCATCAGTGCTTCCCATACTTGTTTCATCAGATTTCATCTGCATAAGTTCATTCCCTTATGTCTCCACTGCTAATATTTTGAAAGTCAAGCCCATGCCTTCCTCTTGAAGAACACCCCACTATTCTCTATTTTGCTTTTAATTGTCACTTTTTATCAGACAGTTCCTTACTGATTTCAAAGATCCTTCATTAAACCACATTTCATTTTACTACACTAATAAATTTCAATGTGGCACAGCAGAATTATGAAATCACTTTCCATGTTGGTTTTTTGCATTTATACTAACCACTTATATTTAATTAAAGAAAATTCAAACAAAACAAACAAATAAAACCCCAGAAGCTCTACACACCAAAAACTTCAGAAAACCTGTTCTAGGATGATAATTTTGGGGGGGGGGGGTTTCCAACATTTTAAGCCACCTAAGCTTCTTAGAATTTGTTCACAGTTGCCTCTAAACAAATCCATTTGCTACAACTTCTCAATGACAGTAGCAATGTTTAAAAAATTATGATGAAAATATACAGCATTATCAATTTTTAGTAACTTACCTACCTCAATTATGGGAATTAAGTTTACTCGAATGCAAGGGAGAGTATTCAGGCTATTTAATTTGCAATTGACTCAGAAAATAATAAATAATTCAATAGGGTGGAGCGTATCTTAGATCTCCTAATTGGGTATTTTAGTTGTATTTATTAGCATTTTAATAAATGTCCTCAAGACTGTCTTCTCTGAAATTCTTTTTGCTCATAATAAACAGTTTATCACAACCATCTGGAGAGGTCTTGTGGTTGTTTTAAAACTGAATGTAGGTCTTTAACTACAAAGTTTTACAAATTGTAAACTTCTGAAACCATGTCTGGACTTTGTCTCTTGTGGACATTTTATTTGTAGTGGGGTAAGACTTTTTGATGTGGCTGAGAAAAATAAATAAGATTCTTGCATTTCCCATAGAGAAAGAGAACAAGCAGTTCAGGAACAACTTAATAGCTAGACATGGTTTTACTCTCTCCTTTGGAATGAATGTTTAATCAGTTCAAGAAATTAGCTTCCTGACCATCAGTACCAGTGGAATGAAAACAGCATTCAAAGTCAGCCTCCTATTTGGCAGGTTTCTTGTGCCACACAGCCAAAACAGGGGGAAGAGAAACCTCCTGCTACTCAGATTATAGATCAGTTTGCTAATGCAACCCTTTACCTGCAACTTATGAAAGCACTGAGGAAACTTTAATGAAAATAAGTAGATGGGGTGAAGGCAGCCAAGAGTCCAGTAAGAGCACTGCCCATGCAAGAGGCTGGGGATAACCAGTCAGATTTCACAACAGATCCTGCTTCCTTCCCCAGCCCTGTGATGATGGTCATATTCCTCTTCAGCTCAGAAAAAAGTGTACAAGCAGTGTCACCTGGACTCTTAGCTCAAGGTAAAACTTCTGTACAAGAGCAGAATAACACATCTTGCAGTTCACCACTGACATTTTTATTATTTGTACATTGCCTCATCACACTATCAGTAGGATAACCTACCTCCCATTAGGATTCTTGTTATGTTGTTCCTTTCACACCTTATTTTCACATATTTCTTCTTATTTCCCATTATGCCTCCCCGCATCTTCTTCACTGTTTTAATCCCAGTTCCATTCCCTCCTAAACTTTGCTCCCTATCCCCTTGTGAAAGGCTATCATAATTAAATAGTAAACAGTGCTGCAGTTACCCTTGACAACTGCCAGAGTGTTTTCAGTAGGCTTCCCAATGAACAGCCCAAATGAGAGCAATGAAGATAATGAATGAGTCGCTGCTGCACAAGCAGCGCAAGAGAGTTCCTGCAAACTCAGACAAGACTAACACATTTTGATTCACACCAAGTGTTTTCCTAACAACCCTATCAACTAAAACATGTTGTTGTGAATAATCTCAGCTCTGAAGAATCAAAATATGTCCTGTGAGATAAACAAAACCATTGGAACAACTAGTACCAGACTTCAAAACTAGTGATACTTAGTCCTTGTTAAGAAGCAGAAAAAATAGAATTGAAATTCATATCTGTGTGTGAGTACCAGTTCAAATTCTGTTAGGTATTCTGTTATACACTCAGTTTTCTAGCTCCAGTTTTAAGAAAGCAAGATCAGATTTCCAGAGGAGCTGAGTTTTCAGTATCTCATAAAACTAGAGTGAGCAGCAGATATCTGAAAGTGATCAGCCTGAAGTAGAGAACAATTGTTTTAAACTTCTCTCCTTGATTCTTCCATATGCCACAATTTCTGTACGTACAACTCCACCATGACTTCAGCATACCCCATTATTCCCTCTGTTTGTCACCATTTCCTTCTTTGCCACCAGCTACTTTTCCTTCTCCTATGACAGTGGCCCCCACCTCTGTTCTCATCTACCCCAAGCTGGGGGCTCTATATCCAGCCCATCTGTCTCTAAAGCAGGGCCTGCATTTTCTTTTAGTTTTAGCCTTGAGGGTAGAAAGTCCTCTGCTTATCTCCCCATAGGAATTGACAGTCTCAGAAGCTGGGATAGCAATGGTCTTCTATCACATAGGAACTGAGAACAGATTAATAGATAACAAAAAAACATCCCCACACTGAACTTCAAAAGCTTCTCAAAGCACTAGTTTTATGATGATGCTTACAGCCCCAAAATGCCAAGATCTTCCCTTCCCATCTATTTACTTATGACTCCTTACAGATACAACAGCACTGATCCAGCAGGAATTTTTCCTTACTCATCAGTCATGAAAACAACTACCAGAACCCAGAAAGCCTCTACCCAGTTCCCTTGTGGTTTTGGGAGAACCGAGCCCTACACCACAGAGCTGAGCAGAGCACTCGAACTGCACAGTGAATTTCAGCTTGCACCAACAACATTGAAAACTGCGGCTACTGTACTATATTCACTGTACATTTGCTAGGCCAACAGCACAGTAACAAATCACGTAAGCTATGAAGCATACCATTTTACCCAAGGAGAAAGAAAACTGCATACTAACCTAGAGCAAACAATAAATCAAGATACTGACTGCAGTGTACATATGCATGCTCTGTTTCCAGAGGGGGGAAATACACATTATTCATCAATATATAGTATGCAACAGTTTAGCCAGATTGTGCTTTGTTCCCCAACACAGTTTCAGGAAAGACCAGAACTCCAATTCATCTGATCAAGTCAGGGTAAGAGATTCTGCATCCTCTATTCACAGGTGGAAGGACTTCAAGCAAACAAGACACAAGGCCCTACAAGTGAATACCACTGAGATCTATCTCAGATTTATTGTGTTCATCAATCCATATCATTATTAACAGACTACGATGACTTTACAGGGTTGAAATAGATCCATTAGGCAATGCTTGTTCATCAAAGATATCATTAAAAGTTAGATTTTAGTTATGACGTCATTCAAAACTACATGCTTCAATCTCAGGTAGTTATTTCTTGCAACTAGAATTAGAGTTGTTTAGGTTGGAAAAGACCTCTAAGATCATTAAGTCCATCTGTGCCATGATCACCGCTAAAACACATCCCTAAGTGCCATATATACGTGTCTTTTAAACACCTTCAGGGTTGGTGACTCAAGCACTTCCCTGGGCAGCCTTTTCCAATGTTTGACAAGCCCTTCTGTGAAGAAATTTTATGTAATATCCAATCTGAACCTCTCTTGTCGTGTTGCTTGTTACTTGAGAGAAGAGACTGACCCCTCACCCTGCCACCACTTCCCTTCAGGTGCTTGTGGAGAGAGATAAGGTCTCCTGAGTCTCCATTTCTCCAAGCTAAACAACAGCTCCCTTAGACGCTTTTCACCAGATTTGTGCTCCAAATCCTTCACCAGCTTCATTGCCCTTCTCTGGACTTGCTCCGGCACCAGAATACCTTTCTTACAGTGAGGGGCCCTCAACCAAACACAGATTTGAGGTGTGGTCTCACCAGCACAGGGGGATGATCACTGCCCTGGTCCTACTGGGCACACTGTTTCTGATGCAAGCCAGGATGCCACTGGCCTTCTTGGCCACATTGGCACACGGTTGGCTCGTATTCAGCCAGCTGTTGACCAACATCACTGGGTTCTTTTCCTCTGAGCAGCTTTCCAGACACTCTTCCCCAAGCCTGGAGTGTGTCATGGGGTTGCAAGACCCAGCACTTCACCTTCTTTAACCTCATACAGTTGGTATCGGTTATCTTCCATACACTTCAGGAACCCCCTAACAGTATTTCCTCTCCACTGTATCATATTTCCAGCTGACAGCTGGTAAGTTTGAAGTCCCCCATGAGAACAAGGATTAGAGATCCCAAGACTCCTCCAGATGCTTATGGAATATTTTGTCTGCCTCTTCATCCTGGTTGGTGGTCTGTAACAGACTCCCAGCATGACATCTGCTTCGCTGGCCTTCCCCCTGGTCCTGACTCATAAACACTCAACCCTTCCATCACCATCATTAGTATCTAGGTAGTCAAAACATTCCCTAACATAAAGGACTATCCCACTGCTTCTCCTTCCTTGCCTATCCTTTCTAAAGAGTTTATAGTCACTCATTGCAGCACCCTAGCTTCTGCTAAAGCTGTAAATTGGGATTTCTGGGGATGGGAGGAAAGCTATTCCCTTTTAGGAAATAGCAGACCAAGTAAGAGAAGTGACTGATTAAAACACGTACTAAAATGGATGTCCTCACCCACTTTCGGTGGACCATCAAAAAAAAATACTCACAATAAATCCAAGTTTTTTATAGTCTCGAGTATACATAGACTTGCGTTTCTCCATACTGCCACTACTGTTGTTAGGTTCAGACTCTGCATCAAATGCAATTCTTCGGAGTTCAAATATGATATCCCGTTGAGCCTATGTCAAAACAAGGTTAAAAAATTTGGTTAAATAACTTAACTTTCAATTTAATAAATAATACCACAAAAGGTGTTTCAAAACACTGTATTCCCTCCAATGCCCAACCTTGCTGTGTCTAAGTTCCCTACTTTGTACTTGGAGAGACGGTCAGTAAGAATGACCTTGTGGTTCCCATTTTCAAAAGGCATCACATTCAGGAGATTCACATGAAGGTACCCAAGTGTTGACTTTAAGAAGCAGGACCCATGTTATCAAAGTCTAACTACACACTTAATTTTAACCACAGAAGCCAAGAGATTACACAAATTTCAAATTACGCTGGTAATGAAGCTGGTACTTAAATACTTTTCCGGATGAAATCAAAATGACTCAGCACTTCGAATTCTTTTTTGTAACTGTCCATTTTTGCTACCACAGATATTGGCAAGAGAGGAATTACTACACTTACACATTGCTACAAATGTCTCAAGACAGTGATAACCATCCTATCATAATACTAATAACAATGTGTTAGTGACTCTCTAAGGAGATACGTGCTAGTTGACTGCATGTACATTCCCAAGGGTCAAACTTCCCTGCCTCAAACATAAGAAACAGGAAGGATAAAAACCTACAGCATGATGTTACTTATGGTAAAACTATCTAGCTGTCCCACCTTCTCTTCTCCAAATTATCAGCAAGTCTAAACATAACTTCCTCTTAAAAATGAAATCAGGTTCCTCCTTGTCCAGGGCCTAAAAAAGGTCACAAAAAATAAACAAACAAACCAAATCTTCCATATGGCTCATTGACCATATATTTAAATCTCTTGAATCTCTTAGAGGATTAAGTGTCTCTTTTTGCACAGTGAACTATATTAAAGCCAGTGTTTGGACACAGAAGCAATAAACTAATGAACAACTACCATACAGGTTCCCAGTATGAAAAAAAGGGTTTGTTGTTACACAAAATAAACTTCAAATCTAGCATGTCAGATAGTTTTCATTTAAACATTCAATTTAGCTCTACAGAAGTACTTTTAGGAAGGACCATACATCTCTGTTGTTTCTGAGAAGCACACAAAGGAAACAAATGCTGGATTGGAGCTCAGAGTTTCTGCTCAAGAAGACACAAAATTCAGTTCATGGAACTATGTGCTAAGGAGAATGGCCTGGCCATTTTGTTCTCCTTTTTCACAATGACTGCAATAGCCAGTACATCTTATCACAACCAAAAAAACATAACCCAGCTTCACAGAGAGAGGAAAATTAATGACTTATGTAAGTGTTCCTAGAAGTGTTTTTTCTTCATAAAGAGCTTTAGGTACATCACTGAACAGTTGTCTGCTTCCTGCTAAGACTAGATCATGCCAGACGCTTACCTGATCTTGTGGATCCATTTTTGTCATCATTCTGTCTTCCAGAAGATTAAAGGTAAGTACTTGCAAAACATAAAGCTGGTGTGCCATTTCATTATTAATGGCCCTCTGTGCCCTGATAACATGCTGCAAAGAAAGAGAGACTTTGGTGAATATCATCTTATAAGAAAAGTGCATCAGGTACAGTCAGGTATTTCCATTTTTCTCACTACGCAATAGTGTATATATGCTCCAGAAAAGGAAAAAAAAACAACAATAAAACACAAAAAAACCCCACAGACAATCAAACCAGGACTAGCACTACTGATTTACATACTGTATAAGCAACTTTTAGGGACAGGCCTTTACACTAGGTAGGGTCTGTGCATATACTGAGAATTGGCGTTAAAAAAAACCAGTGCTGAGAAGTCACTTCAAAGAAAAATTAATTCCATACCAACAGCGTTAGAGCTCTGTATTTTTAATTTTTTTTTTAAAAAGAGAGTATATTAAGAACATTTTTAATAAAGTAGCTGTCTGAGTAGAAAAGTATTCAGGCTGCAAAGACAGACAGAGAATACAGTGATTTAACAAGGCTCAACAGGGAGTCAACATCACACCACAATCCTGCCTCTACTAGACTACTCCATTCGGTATGAGGAAAACTGCTTAGAAATATATTAGCATACAATGCCTCATAGGTGCAGAATTATCCCATTCAGAAGGCAAACACAAAACTGACGGACAATTTAAAAATCCCTGGTGTGCCAAAAACACCATGTTGTTCTAAATGGGAAACAGACTCAGGCCACTAAATACAGCAAAGTACCTAAGGAAAGAGTCATCAGGTAGGAGATGGATACATCAACAGATATTGTACAGTTCCAGAGAACAAAGGAATCTGTCTGCCAAAAGGCACTGGAGTATTTTATGACAATAAGTGAACACCTAAGAATATTATCCATGTGATTATTATAAATTCCCTACGAGTTCAAACAGTGTAAAACCATTCCTTCTGACATAAATTCTGCGGGGTTTGTACACATCACTGAAATTGTGACAGTGAATGAGAAGGTGCGAGGGGTTGTTTGTTGTTTGGTTTGTTGTACACCAAGAAAGCACATCTTCCCTTGTTCCCTTGAAGATGTAATCTACTCTAAGGTCAAAGGCAAAATCCCTCTGATTTTCCACGATAGCAGGTGCCGGTCTTCCATATTATATTCATTAACTCTACTTCATGCTTCTTTCGTGCAAGCCATTACAAATTGTGTGCAACTTTATATCGAGACAGAATAATCAACAGAACCAAAAAATACCAAGATGTTCAGTATTATATTTTCATGAAGAAACCACAATTTATTTTAAGGGGAAAAGAACTTTTCTAAAAAGCAGTTTCGAACCCACTCAGCAACCAAACCGTTATCTTCTATGCTACAGCTACGAACACCAAACCTTGAGTCACCTCTCTCTTCTAGTGAACAGTAACTTTGAATACTTACGGTTAAGATGATGGAACGAAGCTGCTTTTGTGCCAAAATATTTGCCATTTCCTGATTTAGTAAAAAAAAAAAAAAATTAGCCAGGAGCAGGTATTTTAGTGTCATACCTAGAAGAATACACTGACTTGCAAAGGTCTTATGTTTCTGTAGTGTTATTTATAAATGACAGTCATTATTTATCAGCTAAATGACTGTATGCCTTTTTTGGGGTATCATAAACTCAGATTACTCTACTATGAGAAAAGGGGCAAAAAAAGTTAAAATTATGACACAAGCTGAGGACTTTGATGATTCAAAACCAGCAGTGAAAGACTTCAGAAGAGACCTCTGTGAGTTCAATGGAGTATTTACACCCTTGTTCAAGCACAATCTTTCCCCACAAACAATTCAAAAGAAAGCATGGACTGGAAGTCAGCCAGGATTTTAAAACAAGATGTCAAACAACATGCTTATTTAAAATAATATTTTGGCTGTTTAAAAGTTAAGTGCTCTAACTTTCACTCAATAAATCAGCCTACAACTCAGCACTGTTTCATTATAACAAAGAATACTTCTCCCCTGTATTTTAGTAGCAATGTTGACATTGGTCCATGTTCCACAATTGGAATTTTGCTTTAAATTAACTTCTCTTTCTAGCCCTGTTTGAAATCAATGCTTACACATGCTTAAGGAAACTCTTAGGATGCACTGTGATTCTGTGCAGTTAGCACCATATAAAAAAAATTGTTCATGTTCAGGAGAAACAAATAAAAAAAAATCCTGCTGAGCTTTGTGAGAGCTGAAGAGTAATATAGAGTACATACTGGTTACTTTTAAATAACAAAAAAGAGACTAGAAAATTGGAAAACTAAGGTTGTTACATAAAAAACACAAAGAACTGGATTGCTGAAACAGGGCTGTAGAAACAGTGTAAATAAAGCAAGTGTTAGGGTGAGAACCTGCTTGCAAAAAGAAAACAATTCAAGGTGTGAAACGGGAGGCAGTCATGGGTGTTGAACTGTTTTCTTTGTAACAGACAAAGGGTGCTTGCAACAGAACACGGGTACGATAAAGAAGAAAGAAGGGACAAAAGGGAAAATCAGCTTCAGATTTTAAGGTAAGCAGGTTTCAATTGCATGTAACAGCAAAGGAATGGATGACAGAGATGGTTCCATCTCTTTTGGAAATGCACAACTGGGCTGCAGGGGGAGTGCCAGACACATAATATACTTTGTGTTACGTGGAACAGACTGGCTGGTTTTGTCAAACTATATATCCACTGCCAAAAGATGAACAGGTAAAGAATAGGAGATAGTCTTTTCTGCATTCAAGGTAAAAAGAATAAAAAAGAGGAATTCTCTAATTTTATTTTTTTGGAGAGGATTATCAAATTGTCACTTCTTTCTTATACCTGTAATTTAAAAAGCTGTTATTGAGATATTGTTTTTTGTCACTGGACTAAAAACTGATATGAACAACAAGCATTCACAAAACCAATTACTGCATCATAATCAACTTTGTCTCCAAAAAGGCTATATAGTCATTAGCAGCTAATGAGCTGCCTCTTCTAATATAAGTATTGTACTAAGAGATGAGAAGAATTATCTGACAACATTTGCCACCTCATTTTCCATAGCAACATGTCTCTGCAAAAATACAGAGAATTGCCAAAAAAGTGTTTCAAACATACATAGTATCATTTCAGTACTCAAACTCTCATCTCTTTTCAATAGGCCTTTTGTTGTTTTTTTTTTTTAAATAATCTAGGTTTTTCTAGATTATTGGTCCTTGACAGTGGCAGAAGAAGCAAAGCAACCAGGGAGTCTCCATTAAAAAAAAAGGAAAAAACCCAACCTTGGACCTCTTGGCTTTTTGCATTATGGAAAGAGCAAGAGGAAAATAAAATAAAATAAAAAATAATAATAAAAAAAAAAAAACCAGGAAAGAATTCATATAGCAGTGCCAATTTAAATCTTTCCCTTAATTGCAGTGCAGTCATCCACATCATGCCGGTCCCTGTAAGACAGCAGCAGAGAGGTGCCAAGGCTTTTGGAGTCATAAGAGTTTTGGTGTGGTTTCTTTTTTGTAACCATATTAGTGGTGAGTAGTGAACTTTTGAGTGCCCATCATCAGATAATTACGTGAGACTGTGTCACTTCAGTACATTGTCTTAGAAAGACAGAATTCAGTAAACTCCATCAGGTAATGCTATCTTGAAGCCAATGGACACCTACCTTCTTCATTATATGATTTACTAATTAATCACAAGACAGATACAAAAAAAACCCTAATAGATTCTGACTACTTATTATAAGTCATTAAAGGTTGAAGAAAACTTTCTGCAAGTGTCAGAGCTATCAGCCTTCAAGCCAAACCACATCATTATCTTCTGATGATCATAAACTCTGTGACTAACAATTTTGTGTCACAGCAGCAGGTATTACAGGTGAAGTCTGCCTGGTTTACTGCCAGTCTCACTATATGGTTACACTGTTGGCAAAAATACAGTTGGCAATGCTGGCAACACCCTGTGGTACTGTCATTCAAGGTACACATGGCCACTGACTAATATTAAAGTCTTATCTACATCTGACATGGTCTCTTAAATTCAAATATGACCAAAGCATACTTTTCACAGAAACATAAGCAGCAGCAACTATTCACAAATGTAAAAAGCAAAATATTTGGTTTTCTTACAAGCATCTATCATAGATTTATGCCAAAACTGAAAGAAAGGTTTTACTCCCATTTTTGTTTATGAGGTGTCTTCTTCCCTTAATCACTGAAGGATGTACCGGAGAAAGAAGGGAAAAAAGGAGGAGGGGAAGCACCTTCCTTTTTTTTTTTTTTCTAATTAAACCATGGGTTTACTTTCCCCTTTCACAATGTTAAAAGTATTTTTAAAGAAAAAAAAAAAAGAAAAAACTCATAAGGGCTTTGATGTTAGCTTAAGCAGGCTCCAGCATTTAAAAATGTAAATAAATCTCAGGAAAGTCCTCGTCAGAACTGATCAGCAACTCTCAATGAACTTTTTCTAGGCAGTAACAGTATGTCACCACAAGAATTATCATCGCTGTTCCACTGGTGACAGAAATGTTAAATAAATAAATGACTAAATCTGTTTTGACACAGGCTAACAACTTTACAAACATGGATAAAACTTCACCATTTCATAACACTTCACATTCCATCCTCATTTAACAGCAACTAGCAATCTTTCCTTTTGAGACTTCTGATATCTGGCACTAAAGCTAACTTAAAATAGCACACTATAAGTGTCACGAAATGCTTACACGGCAAGATATTTCCGTTTTCAAAAGAAACATACTTTTAAATAAAAAATCTGGGGGAAAAACATTCTACCAAAAAATAGCCTGGTTTTACAAGCTGTGCTGGCAAAGAGTTCAGTACAATAAATACTAGTCAGCCACAGTCAACATAGTTCAAATGAGGTTACAGGGAACTACAAAAGCATAGAAGAATGCTTAATCCCTAATAATATTGGTGCAAGATGGAGGTAGCTCCATTAAAATGAATGATATACCAGTGTGAAATAACTGATCAAGTTTCAGTCTAAATTAACTGCAAGAAAAACGTGACTTGGACAATTGCAGGTATGAATATGAAACACTTATTTTCCTACAGATATATAAGTACACAAACCCCAACAACTTACCTGCCTCTTGTCATCTGGTGCTTTAAGGAAGAGTGCATTTATTACCGCAATGGTATATGTCTGGATCTCTTGGTCTGTCCTGTTTGGAACAATGTTATAAACATGAGAGAAGAGCATGAATGCACGTGAACTGTAGACACTGATCCTCCAGCTGCAGGTAGAATTGGAGGAAATGCTTGCACTTCACATTAACCATGCAAGTTAGGTAATCAAAGTTGGTCGTGACCAGGTTGTCTCTATTACTGAGAGAGACAAGATGCACCAGAGAGAGACTCAGAATTCAAGGAAGGTGGAATGAACCACCCTGTCGAACTGCCATTGACCCTCCACTGATCATAGTAGGAGACCAACAATCAGCTTCTGCCAGATGCACAACATCTAGAGGTAGGAAGAGGAATCTTCCCTTGAAGGATTCTGGAGATGAACCTGCTGATATTAAAAGCTTTTCAGGGGAGTTAAAAATGCTCCAGCTAGGAGATGAGCCTAACTATATACCATGCACAGTACATTACCCTATGCTACAAGAGGCAGTTTCCATCCATTTAACCACTTTATATTACTAAGAAAAAGCCTCTCCCTTTTCAAATACACCTTCAGCAAAAGTTGAGCAATTTTTGTCTTATACACTTCCCAGAGGTTGACAAGCAAAACAACCCCATCTGCATGCTGATGGCATTAAAAGCATTTTATTACTGTAGGGTGCTCTTCTCTTCATTCCCTACTTCCAACTTCACATGCAACCCACTGAAAAAAAATTTTTAAATGCCCAAAAATAGCCCTTAATGACCAAGAAACTCCAGAAAGCTGGTTACCAGTTATCCAGTCACTTGTAGCAGACACAGGAATCATAAAAGAGGTTGTCAGTCTTTATACCACTGTTTTTTCCAAATGCTGTGCTCATTTTGGGGAAAAAAATAAAAATCAACCATATCAAGCGGCAACTGAATACACTCACCCCTGCAGATGTGGGATTAGCTGCCCAATTGTGATCTCCTGTGCTACCTTCTGGTACAGGTCATGGCTATTGAGCACCATCGATTCCAGGATTGCTAGAGATCGTTGCAAGATAGAGATGTCTGAGGCAAATTTGTTCACATAGCTTGCTATCTGCAAATACAACCATTTAGAGAATTTACATCTTGTCATGAAAACAGGGGAAGATAAGAAAAAACTGTGGACATGGCTCAGAAAGGCATTAGAAAAAGAGTACTCTTATCCACATACTAAGTATCAGCGAACACCTGAAAACAGTCAACCAGGCACTGCATATACCATCAAAGGACAGACTGGCACAGGTTCTTCAGCTGGCACAAATCACCATAGATTTATGTCAATATTCATATCACTGAAGTGTATACTTTATCATTACATTGTGAACGTGGTAAATCAACACTAAGGAAATAGAACAATTATATTTTTTGTGTGGAAAACTTTGTAAAGGACAAGGAGACTACCTCTCATTCTCTCAAGCAGAAACCTGTGCAGTTAGTTTTGTCTAAACAAATATCTAGGCTTAAGGCAAATGTTTCAAAAGAGAAATTTAGATCTAGCTTTCAGGCAAATCACACTCTAGATAAACATGTCCTTTTTTGACCCTTGCTGTTACCAACAATGCTGAAAGCTCTTTCCAGGTTACAAATTAAAACTCTGTTGGTGATCATTTATCAGGACAACCAGTTTCATTACTCTGTCTAGAGTCCAGCCTTGCATTAATAACCTTCACTTTTACTGCAAGCTGCCACAAAAAAATGGTACATTAATTAAAATCAGGTCTGACCTCTGCTATTTTGCAGTGTAGCAATGACATGCTGCACACTCATCTGCAGAGCCAACACAGCTGTGCAGTAAGATGTGGCAACATGTGTTCTTCCGTTATGCTGCCCAGTCCATGTACCTGGCTTCCTGGGAAGAAACCTGCCTTGTACTGATGCAGGAAGCAAGAACTGCCTGGGTTTTCTTTGAATGCACTGATACCAGCACTGTCAAGATGAAAGGTACCCAAGAAAGCACAGACAGACAGAAGAAATGTGGCATGACCACAGGTATTTGCTCTTTACAGCCAAATAACAGTCTACAGCGGCCCTATCTCAAGTTTGATACATTTCTTCCAGAAAACACAGAGCACACGCCTGTTCAGTATTCATGTTACAAGCCACTAATGTGGTTTTACTGTTTCCAATTCTGGATGCTTACTCAGATCTAGGCATTGTTTTCCTTTAGGAGAAAGAAAGACATGCTCTATGCTTGGAAAAGCTATCTTGTAAAATTCACAGTTAAATGTTGACACATGGACAATGCTGATGGCATTAGGCATTTTATTACTGTAGAGTGCTCTTCATTCATTCATTCATTTGTTCATTCGTTGTTTTGCACTTTTGACATTTTAAATAGTACTAAAGGAGCAAAACACCCTTTCTGCAACTTTGGAGACAACAAGGAAAGAGGGACAGATTTTTCTTCTCCTAATCAGTTACAGCACTGCTGTTTGTCCTGCTACTTAGTTTGCGTTACCACAACAGGAACATTCTACCCCAAATGTAGCTCAGTTCAGAGAATATACACTGACTTTATTTTCTGTAAGAACCAACCTATGCATGCATGGAGAACAGGAGGAAAGAAGCAACTCAGCTAGCCTTTTCCTACTCTGGACTTCGAGTATCTGCTGCCATCAAATCCTAAGCCCAAGTAATATTTACATTATGATATGAAGCACAATGTGCTGTTTAGAGTAACAAGCTGTATCTCAGAAGCACTGTACTACCCTACCTCTCTTAATGGTAATCCAGATGTATTTTCATGCATTGCAGCCAGAGCTGCCAGATGTTCACAGGGCCTACGGTAGGGACAGTGTATGCACAGAGCAACTCTGCACTGTTCACACATTAAACCAAAAGCACCCTAGATGCCTCAGTTATCACCATCCACGAATCAATCGTGCAGCAGGAATACAATATGTCCAGGCTGTGTTCCAACTTGCCAGACTTTTGTCACCTCTTTAGAAGCCCTGACATATATGAATTATTCTTGGTGCAGCAGCTCCTTCAAGTGTCAGTGTTAACGCTTCACTGGGATATAACATATTCATATGAGGTGCTGCAGAAATGTAACAGTATAGATAACTGGAACCTCAGTCTAAGCAAGGTTGCCTTAGCCTTATTTATCCTTCTGACCTTGCATCATAATCTCTTTTACTCATAAACACTAACCCAAGGTATGAAGTTGCCTTGTGTGTTTAAAAAAGACGTATCACACTGAACATAGATGCAAAACATCTGCTGGGTAACTTTCATGTCAAGCTATATATATTCATAACCACCTTGGTGAAGCATGAAGTCTGCCTAGAAATAATATGCTTGTCTACCTTGAAAAATAAGGTATGCAAGTTCCAGAGGGAGTAAAATTACATCAAAAAGAAATTCTATTACTACACTTGAAGTTCTGGATGTAGGAAAAAAAGATGCCCTTCTTGAGAAGAGACAGAAATGAACAGGAGTTCAAATTTGTGCTATTTGCTGTTTTCTGCTTATTGACCACTCCACACAGAGAGGGCTTTCAACATTCAAAAATAATCCTGTCATATAGGTGTCTCTCATTAAGAATAAAACTATTTCTTCACCAAAATACCTGTAACCTTGATAACTGCATAGTCCTATTGGAACATATATAGCCACATACAAAGGAAGTGTCCGGGTGCTTAACTTCCTACCAATTTCAAGGGAACTTAGGATTCAGAATTCCTTTACACATTCAACTCCAATGATCTGATTAAATAGGAGCTAAATATGTAAATTGAGGGTAAATGAGAAACTTACAGCAAACTCAACTGCTGTTCTCTTCCTGAGTTCTCTTCCTGGTTCAGCATCACTTAAAGCACAGGAGAGTATTCAAAAGTTTAAAAAAAATTTAAAAATAAATAATAATAATAAAAACAAAAAACCATGCCAGGAATAAAAACCACATAGGGAAAGAACAGTGAAGGAAACAGATCTGATTTTCATTATGTATGTTCATTAGTTATTTGCCTGGACTATTTTGTTGTTGGAAATGTACAGAAAAATCTGTCTAAGTTTTGTTCTCTGTTAAGTTCCAATGCATAGTAAAATTTTAAGAGATGCATATAATTTTAAAGTAAGGCACTAGAGTTGCACTTGACTACAGAAAAAACAAATGACAGCTACAACACACAAAAATACTTTCCCAGCCACCAACCCATTTTCCTGCACAATATATTTTAGAAGGCAAAGTAAAAATCCATCATTGCTAAGACTCTGCATCACACACTTATGAAACAGCTATTATATAAATAATTTTAAGAGAGTTTTTTTTAACTATCTCAATCAATACTACAAACTTTATTTCTCCTCTTGTAGGAACTAAAAATGCAGGTAACAAATTTGTATAGTGTATTTTTGTCATGATTTAGGAATGGTATTCCCCAGTGTAATGTCCTGACTGAAACACCTCAAACCATGCACCACTTGCTCACTCCCCCTTCCCATTCCCACTGAGGTGGGCTGGAGAGGAGAATTGGAGACATAAAAGTTGAACATCATGGGGTGAGATAAGAACATTTTACAGGAAACAGCAAGGAAATAAGAAAAAGAACAGTAACAGCAACAATGTTAATCACAGAGGGTGATTAACAGGCGAACAATTCACACGTGAATGCTCACCATGAGGAAACTGGCAACATGTGAGCTGCCTCCACGTTATCCTGACCTGGAAAGGACCCCTTGCCCCATCCCCGGCAATGATGTGAGGTGGTACAGGACAATCTCTGAGTCCAGCCATACCCACTCCTAGCTACTGCTAAAATGAACTCTGTCCTAGCCAGAACCAGGACATTATCCACCCCTCATTCTATACCATTTATGTCATGTCCAAATCCTACACCTTCCAACTATATATATATATATACACACATATAGTTATAGATATTATATATGTTTATAAATATCTAAGGGGTTTGTATATTTATAAATATAAGTTTATACATTTATACATAAATGTTTATATATTTATACCTCTATTATAAGTATTTATATATACAGACACATGCATGGGTGTTATTTCCATAGTCAACAACCATCCCTCCAAGACGTCTGTTGAGTTCATTTAGTCCATGACTGTGTGTTCTATCCATCCCGGATGTTTTCCAGGGCAGGAGGGCTGGTGTGCTGTCAGCTGGTTGCAAGTTGCATCAGGAGCTCATGACTGGTGTACCTGGGGCATTCCGTACTCATTGTCCATGTTAGTGGCATACAACAGTAGTGTCATTCAACAGCCAGTATTATATAATTCAACATTACAGACTGTTCTTACATAGAGAATAAATAGAAACAGGTTCTGCCCCTACATATCTTGATGGTATCAGGATATATTTTGCACCAGTGCCTTATACTCTTGTGGGTCTGATGTGGCATTTCCTCTCTAACTTGCTTGAGTCTTTCAAATCTGTCCCTTATCTTGGACAGTCTTTCCACAGCTGAGACCCAGGTCAGTAGGGAGGAAACGAGACGATCTTTCATACTGCTGGAGTCATCTGCTCACCTGAAGCACTGTTTGTTCTCCTTTCACTGACATCAATGCCAATGAGTTGGTGTACAAACTTCTGTCACATGGATTGTACACACTGGATCTCATCTGGATCTACAGGGGACTGCTCATTATTCAATCTTTATAGTCTACCTCCAGCACAGCTAATTCTCTCAGGTAGTGGACAACTTTCTCCATGGTGTGCCACCTGCTTGGGTACACTACTAGATCATCCTTGAGAGACTACCTTTCCCTCACGCTTGACAGGAGTCACCTGTCTGAGAGTTTCTGTCCTCTTCCCAGTCCTTCTGAGAGGCTGAGAGTTTCTGTCCTCTTCCCAGTCCCTTTGTCAATGCCCACATCCCGGGACAGGAATTCCAGTTGCTTGGCTTTACTACCATCTAGTTTCATATCATGGGCAGCAATATCCCAGCATTGGAGCAGCCAGGTCAATAGGGACTCACCCAAGTGGAGTCTGAAATCTTTTCACATATCTCACAGCTCACCTGGGGAGAGGGACCAGGTGATTATCTCTGGCCCTGCCTCTCCCTCCTGTTCTGAGGGACCTGCTCCCTCCTTATCCCTCACTATGTGAACTGATTTGGTCTTGGATTTCTTCTTCTGTATAGGGGCGACTGCTACCAGCATGGATTGTTCCTCTGGTTCAGCAGCAGTTTGAGTGGCCACCGTGCCTGCTTTGCTTTCCTCCTCTTCCCCCTGAGGGTGCTGTCTAGTACTGAGCAGCATCCAGTAAACAATAGCCAGGGCCCAGCACATTGCATAACTTCGCGCCTCACTGGAACCGCCACAGTATTTTTCATTCAAATGTTCTGCCACTTTTTCAAGGTCCTATAGTTGTTCAGGGGTGAACTTCCAAACCATTGGAGCAGAAAAGTCTTCAAAAACTGGGCCATTTTCTCCCACATTCTATGACACTCATGACTATCCATCTAGGTGGCAGATCTCTGTAAGGTCCTCCTTAAAATCTATTTGGTAACTCAAAACATGGTGTGGACCGTACTGAGGAGACATGACAGACTTAGCAACAACAGCATGCTCTCCTTAACATCCTCAGGAAATTCAAGATTCTCAAAAGCTGTTGTAACAGGCCTGAAGGAGGAAAAATGGGTGAAAAGCTGGAAAAGATCATCCTTCCCGGTTCTCCCTACAGGCTGAGTACAATTATTAATGGACTCACAGAGGTAGCACCCAAGGTAAGGGTAGCAGAGCAACACTGAACACACATTTAAAATGACTCCCATTGCCCTTGATTTTATCATATCATAAGCTGTTAATACCCAGTACAGCAAAAAAAGAAATCCTGATCCCCCTCCCTGCTCTGAAAAAGAGCACCCGGATGGGCAAATAGTGCATATATCGAAATATATACAGGGCTAGATACCACAACCACATGAACAGATCAAGCAACATTGTGACCAGTGCCTCTGGACCTCATACAACAAATGCTTAGACCAAACTTGTTTCCATTCTGCTCTAGTCAGATCTGTTGTTATCTCAACCCTTCATGCCTCATATTGGGCACCAAATAAGTTTTACAAATGGTATTCCCTAATTTAGTGCTCCCATTGAGACTCACACTGCTGCTCACTCACTCCCCCATCCTCCTTCTTCTCCCCCCTGTGGTAGTGGGCTGGAGAGGAGAACCGGAGGCACAAAAGGTAAGTGTCATGAGCTGAGATAAGAACAATTTACTGGAAGCAGCAAGGAAATAAGAAAAAGAATAGTAACAGCAACAATATTAATAAAAGGTGGTACAAGAGAGGCAAACAATTCACATGCAAATGCTCACCAAGGGGAAACAGGCAATATGCGAACTGCCTCTACATCACCCTGACCCAGAAAATTACATGAGGTGGTACAGAATAACCTTCAGGTCCTAGCCATGTCCCCTTCTGGCTACTGCAAAAATCAATCCTGTCCTCGCTGGAACTAGGACAATTTTGCTGTCCAATTACCACGACTTTTTTTAAGAACTGGGAATCCAAATCCTTTAGGTAACTATGGAAGCTGAAAATTATTGTCACAAGCAAGAAAAAGGTCTTGAAAGAATCTTGCACATTATAAGGAAGTTTTTTCAAATGATGCTGTAGTCTCTCAAGATAAGTAACAAAGCTCTCCTTGAAAGAATCAATTCTTATTTGCAGGAGTTGGAATAGCATTCTTTATGTACTCAAAAGGTGGGAGCAAGTCTGCATCCAACACCAAAGAGTTAGTCATTAGAAGCAGTCAAGGGTTCCCCTTGAGGTCTCCTCCAGCTTCAAGGTTTTTAGGTTAAAAAACCATTCAAGAAAAAAGTTCAGGCTAATTCCACTCCATTCCAATTTAGCTTTCATTTAACATGAAAGGCAGCTTCAAAGGGCAGAAGCCCTTGGTTTTAAGTTCCCCCTCAGCTAGCAGAAACTTATCAGCTCCCTTATCCATCCTGTCAACCACTTGAGCAAGCCCATCAAGAACCTCAAGTGGCCTGTCAAAAGCGAGAAGCAAGTGAGAATGAAGTTGCAGATTGCCACCAGAGAGACACAGGCCAAAGGTGATTCCTTAGGTTTGCCCTTTGCCCACACTGCCCCACTGAGGGCTCTGCTGTTCTGGCTCCCAACTGCATGCAGGTCAGGACACACCTGTGCCTCTTTCCTCTATTTCTGTCATTCTTTTTCCTTCTGTTTCTCTTCTAACTTTCCTATTCTTCTCCTTGGTCCCTTTCTTGCTCACCAGTTTCACTTTTGGTTTTACTTGCCACTTTTGGTTTTCATAGGTACTTTGAGAGAATACTTTTGTTTGTGTCTTTTATTTTGTTTTTTTAAATTGGGTCATTGTCCAAGGAAACCTATGGAAGTGCCAAACAGAAGAGATGAGCCATTAACAGGGGTGAACACAACACTTTCTTCTGCTGTTAAAATACAATCCACAGAGCAAAATATGTTGGTAAAGTTAGACGAAGACAATAATTTTAAGTCACTAAGGAAGTAAATTGATTTAAACTAATTTTAGTAAGTTTCTTCATATGCTCCTTAGCAGGCTGCCTTAGCAAATAAGACATTCTGAGTTTGACCTTGTATCGCTTGCAGTCACTTAAAAATCAGTTGTAGAATTTTCTTTGCCACGAAAGGATAACAATAATTACCACCATCATAATCTATCTAGACTGCAAGATTGGAGAAAAAAAAAAATCAATCAAACAAACAAAAAACCCAACACCAGTCCAAAAACCAGATCAATTATACTATTTTTTTCTTATAATAGCATCCAGTATTTTTAATGACCAAAACTGGCCTTTAGTATCAAATGTATCTAATGCTCTTTTCATAGTTCATTTTTCTTTCACTTTTGGTAACAAAAGTAAATTTGAACATTCCTTTGGTGGTAACAATTTTCTAATCAAATTTTCTAACCACTTCTGCTAAAGCGAAGATATCTTTCCCACATATTATATTAATTCCATTACTGCTTCTGATATTATTTTAGTGGAGTAACTGATATCTTTTGAACCTATACAAACGTATTTGAACTCATAATAAGTTCTGAGTTCAATCTGTTTTGAAAATGGTTTGTAAAGAAGTATGATGTGGTTTTGGGGGTTTTTTCCACAGTAAATTAAAAGGGTTAAATCAGTAACAAAACCTTTTTTCTGAAGTCTGTTAAATTTCTTTACCTAGAGAGCACTACCATGTTTCTGCTGCTTTTGTGCATCTCCTACGTGTAAGAAAAGAAAGATATGTTGCAAATGGTGGAAAGATCTGCTTCAAACCCACATAACTCAACTGTAAGATTTAGGCGCCCAGGGCACAATTTGATAAACTTAGCAGATATCATCTTAATTTCAAATTGTAAACTAACTCGTTTCTGTTCTTCACACACTCTCAGAGGAAAGATTTCAGAGCTGGTGTTTTTTTCCTAGAAACAAGGCAATACTCATATTAGTTTACATTAAGTCAAAATACTAATTTTTTCTTTAATTGCATGGTATCTGCACAGGGAGGTCACATTGTATCTGAGCAAGTAATTTCTTGTGTAATAAGCCTAATACTGTTTTGATCTCAATTCTCTCCAATTGATTTCCAGAGAAGCTGGGCCACATTCTGCAGCTACAAACATTTATAGTTTGAAATAGCACTTTAATCCCATTTTCATGTACCTTTTTGTGGAAAAAAAAAAAAAAAGAAGAAAAGAAAAACCCAAACCACAACTCACCTCAAAAACTTAAACTGATATAGAACAGATAGCATTGATTACAAATTTACCTTTTTAATGAATGCCACAGAGAATGTATCCCACGATACAATCCCATGATCCATCAGCTCAACAAATGCAGTCAGTGTAAAGGACAACATATCTCCAAAGCTGCAAGAGACAGGAGTCATGACAACATTTACCAGTAATGCAGCAGGGCAATGACCGAGGGAATAAAGCAGCAGGAAGCTTTCAGAAAGGCAGGAAAATGAAGCCAATTACTGACTAAGAGGTAGCAGAAGAGCAAGAGAGGCCGTGCAACAGACAGTCTTAAAAGCAATTTAGCATGGGCAAGAATAGTCACCTGGAAGAAAGCAATTTTGTAAGGGAACTAATCTCCAGGAGAACACTGCATGCAAGACTCAAAAAAATCAGACAGTCCAAATTAAACTTTTCTTATAAATTCAGAGATTTAGATCTAATAGAAGAAAAGAAGTAAACTTTTCCCTTAGCACTTATGAAATCCTCCTAATTGAAGGCAATATAGAGGTGCCATGTTTTGGTACCTCTGTGGCAAGTAGATTGGCAGAAAGACCATTTTTTATTCCTCCTCTCACAAGGAAGTAAATATATTTTAAACATGCACCAGAAGAGATTATATATCTTAAACAGCAATTTTTCTGACCGTTAATGCCTTGATTTCTTTCTTTAAACATGAAGATGCATCTCCTTTTCTTTATCTATGTGCAACCACATCAAGTGAATTGCAAAGCTCCTATAGTTTATCCGGGTGTGCAGTTAAATTGTTTAGGGTTTGCAGGCCATCACCCTGCATTTTACCCCATCAAATTTGAGATTCAATGTACCTTTGTATGAACTCAAGTAAATTAAAAATGGGTTTAAACTCAACACAGACAATATGCTCTAACCTGACTAGCTACACAGGCATCTTTTATGTTAAAAAACAGCTTTTAAAGATTAGCTTCATTTCGATGTGTAGTCAGGGTACTGAAAAGTCAGCAGCCACAATGATTTCAATGAAGCCCTTCAGTGAGTTAACTACTCAATACAAACAGCAGTTCACAAAGCCTGAAAGGGAGCAGAGTATTACCTTTCAGGGCATGCAAACCGCCTTCAAGGTACTCTGCCACTAAGCCATTAACAAGTAAAAGCATACAATCAAACCGCATGAATAGTCCCAGTGATTTTAATGCAACAGATAACCTAATGAAAAGACGAAATAAAAAAAAACCCCTCCATCAGATTGGAAATTGGAAGCTCAGTGTGTTGAAAACCTGATTCATGTACTAAAGCCATAGTTAATCAATGTAATTGGTGTTCCTTACTCTGTGATTTGCTATCCTACTATCCTGCATAAACCCAACACAAATAAGTGAACATCCACTCAGTACAGAGGAATAAGGCAGAAAAAACAGTTTTAATGTAGCAACTCTAATAGCTGGATTTGATTTAATCTGGCATTTAGAGATTTTTGATGGTGAGATGCAGCTTTTAGTGGCCCCTTCATTTAAGAAAAGAGCTCTTGTTCATCACATCTCCCAAGACGCCCTCCACTGAAAAAAACCTTGCCATTCTTGACATTTTGTGAGTAAACTCCCCCAAAAAACCCAAAACACCTTTCCCTTCCACAGTAAGTAAGGGTATATACAATGGCTTTGATTATTTATGACAAAATGAAAAAAACTACACCGAAGAGTAAACAAGAAAAATAGTGTATCTAAAATAATCTGTTGTAATTCCACAAGGAATACTTTGTTCAGAAAAGAAATTATCTGTAAATTTTTGGGTTTGTTTTGGGGAGTAAGGGGTTTTATTTGTTTCTTTATTTTGCTTTTTTTTTTAATATTGCAAATCATTTAAGAATTACATTAGATTAAAAATGTTATCATTAGCATTCCAAATAACCGAGGATTTAATAACAGAGATGACAATAAGACTCTGCAGGAAAGTTAATCAGCTCCAGTCCTGTCATATTCCCCAATCCATTCCTTTTGCATAAAGTGGTTATTTATGAACTCACAAATAAAACAGCACTCCTAGGAAAGGCTTCCTTCTAAAAGCTTGCACCAAATTCTAATGCATATTCATGACAGAATACTTCCACAAATACATGGAATGTTGATATTATAAGAATATAGACTAAATTAAGTTCAAATAAAAATTTTTTTAAAATTAAAAAGACAGGCCAAATAGGTTGATAAGTAGATTAAAATATCTCTCCCAGCATTAAACTAAGCAGATAATTTCTCTCTGCTGAAGTTTCTCATATATTGTTTTAAAATTTTGTCAGTTAACCTGTATTTAGTACATGAATGCTCTTCTATAAACTAATTGTATATGAAAGCTAATCTCCATCAACAATAAATATAGTTGAGAGGGATGACTTAAACTACATTAAACCTGTGCATGGATATTCATCTTCAGAACAGCAGTGGCTGGAATGGAAGGGAATTAAACTAACCTGGATTCAACAGTCTCATTCAGTCTTCTCATCAAAACTACTGATCAAACCTGTCTGATCAATACTGATTAATTCAGGCTCCTCCACAACTTTGGAGGGAGAACTGGGTTAATGGAGATGGTAATACTGGTTTTAATGTATAAACCTGTTTTGAGTATATCTGACAATGACACAATCGTTTGGGATCCAGAAGGTGAAAGTACTTTTCAACTTAAAATTATCAGACACCCCACCAGGTGCATTCCAGTGACTCCACCTCAAATAAAGGAGTGAAGAGGTGAAACACTGGGACTAATCAAGCAGAAAGAAATACTCCAGGTCTATGTATTATGCAGCACCACACATACATACTATATACTTTTAAAATATATAGCTATACACAGGCACCTGCACACACATGTATATTCTAATTGGCATGGCAAAAGTCAAAAGCCAGGCTTAAAGGATAAGCATTAAGAATAGCACAGCTAAAAATGAAAGCAATTTCCAGGGTGACTAGAGCAAGATAAGGATTAAAGCATCTGGAGGGGGAAGTGAGGGGTATTGATTCATTGTTAAGTGGTAAAACACAAGCAGATAGGTAGAAATAGACTTTCAAGCAATTAATTTCAAAACACACACACACAGACACACTCATACTATTAAGAGTGGCACACAGTATAGATGCTAGAAACTTCAAGGGAATCAAAGCTTGCTCATAAAAGTAGTAATCTTGGAAAAAACACAGTACGAGCTGTTTAACTCAAAGTCTCAGTAAGTATTTTAGTCATATGAAAAGTCTGAAAAATAATGGCGCTTCCTTCTTCATAAAATCTTTCCAGACTAACCACAGCACAAGGCACAGTTCTGTAAATATCAAACCCTTGGTGCTCTGGTAAAATGACTTAATAGTTTGAAGATAATTCCTGATGAAGGTGTTTTTTAATGCTTGTCACGGCAGCAAAGGGGAAAAACAATCACAAAGACGCACTGTGTAATTGCAATTTCGTTATCTCACTAACACTGACATCTTAATGATCTGTGCTCTCAGGCAAGTGACTTCTACAAGCCCTCCCGAATGCTGTTCAGGGCTCTGGTTTTTAGGTGAGGACACCTCACACAGGGACAGCTGATGAAGTTTCACCATTCTTTGCTGACTCCCCACTTCTTACCACCGTTGTTAGAGCTGGTCATGAAGCATCTCCTCAACCACAGCAGCTCTTGGCAAAAGCCTCTTAAGCAGTAGAAAGCTGTGGTTTGGAATGCCATCACCTGTCCCAGTATGAGCCATTCCAGTGTAGATGGATGGCCATGCTCTAACACACAGCCTGTGGCACCTCAACCTCTCTGACAAACCTGACTGAAGAGTAAGTCAACAGTTGCACTTTATGTCTCGAGGCTTTAGAGAAATATCAGGTCAAAGCTTGTTAATTTACATTCCTAAGAATTCTCTGCATTCTTACCGTAGGACTCTGTGAAGGAAAAAAAACCCACAAACCTCCACATATTTTCATACTAGTTTTTCTTTCCTAAAAATAAAAATGACAGGAATGTACATGTGACCCTGACTATTACACCTGTCTCTCACATGCCTTCCTAGTATCATTTCTATGTGCTAAACCATCTTTTTATCCTGTGTGCTTATTTTGAAAGATGCCTAGAGCAATTTGGATTTCTTATCAAAAGAAATTAATGGCACTTTAGCACCCAAATCCCCCAGATGTTTAAAAAAAAAAAATCTCAATCCATACTTTACACACATATCAAAATGAAGATCTTATTGCTATTATGAAGGGGAAAATATTCAGTTGTTCAAACTATTATGTAAATCAAGACAATTAGTCAGGCTTAACTGTCATCAGGTAAAATAAACAAACAAAAAAGGTATACAAGCTTTGACCAAGCTAGATCGAGTGTCTCATGTTTTACATGAAAAGAGCTGCATAGTAGAACCTGGAAATTAACTGTTGCCTGTCTGTCACAACCAGAATACAGTGAACAGCCCATTAAGATGAGAAGCCAAAGACTATACAACTTTAAGCAAACCAATTTTTATGGGCAAAACAGAATCAAAGCTGAGTTTAATTGTGCAAAGGGAAGGCAGCAAAGAAAAATCTTTAACGGGGCAGGAGGTAACAAGAGAGTAGCAGACTACTACTAAATGCAGGAGTAGTAGCAGTTAACTTTCAGTCCCTTATCTGTGCTCCCAGCCTAATACTGGGCAGCTGAAAAGCCTGACATCATTGAGGTCAACATCAAAGAGTAGGAACAGCTTTTTAAATTGGAGCTGTCAAGGATAAATGACCATGAATAAAGTTAAACAGGGGAGCAGAATATATCTAATCATCACAGGACAAGGGTTCTGGAAAAGCCATGGGGGCAAAAATCTAACTAAGTCTAAAAAGAAGACTGATGATGTAGCAGGTTGCTCTGCCAGCACGGTGTGAACAAGTACCTTTTACATTGCTATAGATCCTTTTCACTGCTTCTACACTGCTTTGTTTATTCAAGCAACCTTTCCAAGGGTAAAACTAAGCCACTGTCAAATCAAACTAGGAGCAATTCGCACCTATTTGGTACTTAGTGCAGCTGAAAATGACGGAACAACCTGCATAGTAGCTGCCCTATTTTTTTAGATGATTACAGGAAATGCACTTAACCGCTACGCTGCAACTGACACAGATTTTTTTCTTTTTCATCGTGCTAAGCACTACTGAAATATTTCTTTGTGGTAGGTTCAGTGCGTTCATTAGAAGGGATCAACCTTACTGATTCAAAACGACTTGCATTTCAAAAACCTGAAATAGCTTTGTAACCCTAGTATCAGGGCTTCTCTAAGCTTGAAAGTTAATTCTGATTAAAGAAAACAAGGTGTGAATTTTAAACATAACTGTAACTATTCTTGAATAAATCCAGATGCAGATTATGGAATATGGCTAAATCCACTTAAAGGTACATTAAGCATAGGAAACTAGCCCAGAGGAACTATTACACACTGAAGATGTGATTAGAATTACCTTTTCTCTCATTCCCCATCTTTTAATTTCCTGGTTTTGTTCATTTCATAGCAATTTCGTTAAATGGACTACTTTTCTTAAAAGACAAGGAATGACTAATCAGGAAAGACAGCACTCTCCAATCAGCTTGGTTTGACTACAACTCAGAACTGCAATGCAAAAATCAATTAATAGAGCTGTCTCATGGATGTTTTTTTTTTTTAATTCCACTATCAGACACAATGGGATAAATAAAATCCCAAAACAAAATGGAAACACCTACAACTGAAAAGACAGAGAAAGTCACATTTTAGCCGAATTTCCTTCAGTGCAGAAAGCAATTAAACAAGGTCCTTCCGTCAAAATCAGGTTTTAATTAAGCCAGGCTAGCATGTGCAAGCTACCAGAGTAAAATGATATATTGTCACTTTATGATGTCATCCTGTAATCCCAAGTAACTTTTCTTTTTTTAAATTAGGATTTGGTTTCTTTAAGCTTCTTAGTTAAGAAGACAGTAGGTGGAGGCTGGAAAGCATTATAGTTTAGTTCAGTATATCAAGCTCTGAGAGGTTTTTTTTAAAGTTCTTGTTTCACTGAATCTTTTCCCATTAATACATGGTCAGAAAATAGTCAGGATGTTCAATAACTGCACTCATAGAGCACTAGTGTATACAGTTTACTTTCAAAACATATGAACAGGCCAGCTTCCAGAACTATTTTCACATCCTGACCAAAGGCTCTGGTATCTTTTCCAGTACAAGTCCCAAACTCAATACTTTCTGTTATAATTGTATCATCCCACATACTAATGCTGGAATTCAACATATTGAACTGTGTACCCTAATGTAAACTGAAGTTTCTACTGGCATTATTTAACTTCCAAAGTTAAGTTCCTGGCTGCAAGGGCACACTGCCAGCTCATAGTCAATTTGTCATCCACCACGCTTCCAGTTCCTTCTCTGGAGAGCTGCTCTCTTGTAAGTCAGTGCCCAATCTGTTCTGGTATTTGAGGTTATTTCTCCCCAGGTGCAGGAACTTGCCTTTGCAGAACCTCACCAGGGTTTCTCTCTGCTCAATTCTCCAGCTTATCAAGATCCCGCTGAATGGTAGCACAGCCTTCAGGTGTAATTCTGCCAAGGTAATGCTTCATGTTGATGATGCCAAGAATTCCATAAGCCTCATGCCACTTTCACAATTTTCCTCATAATCTAAGCTTTTCCATTATGAATTGGGTTACTTTGTACTAGGTTGAGAAAGTGAACTCAGAGGAAGGATTTAAATTTCTTGCCAAATTAATTCTTACTGTATAATTTATTTATTAGGCAATGATTTAAAAATAAACGTTTCAGAACTTGGTTTACAGTAGATTTGTGAAAGTATGATTTAGAATGGGTTTGGATGGGGAACTGCATTTCCACATGATAAATCACATCGAGCTCTCAGAGTGACAGACACATGCTTAATTGATTATTCTTTTGCTGTCTTGGGTTTTATACTTGAGATGTCAAATTTGCAAGCCAATCAAGATATTAGAACATCTCTTGGGATTCCAATTTATCAAAGCCTGTGCTTAACTTCAAGCACACAGAAGAATTCCATTCCAAATCATCAGGGAAATAAGCAGGCTTTTGAACTTTCCAATATGATGCCCTTCACTGTATTACAGTTTTCCTTTATGCAGGTATCTGCAACTAGCATTACCCGGGACCAGTAAATAAAAGGAACTCAAACTGGCACAATGACTCTTACTTTCATCTCACTAACATCAACCATTAAAATTGCCAACTATCAACCACAGGAGCCAGTCAAATTCAAGAGGGGAATTGGGGAAGGCGAGGAAATTATTTGTTTGCTGAAATTAAAAAAGGAAATAAAGCAAAAGCCTTATTTCAGAAATAGTAAAAGCCCTTGCAGAAGTTACAGAAATGAAACACTCATTCCACAGGCAAAGCAAAAAAGGCTTCATCAGAAAATTTTAACGGGCATCAAAGAGCAGAAAACAGAGAAAGTTGAAGACTTGCAGAATGAATATGCACAGTTATATTTACATATAAAGATTAGCACAAGGGCCTGAATTCAGTCATGCAAAAGAAGAGGTAGTATGCAAGGTGATGATCTAATCAAGTTCTTACCAGGGCTTCATTATCTTCTGCAATTTCTGATATCGTCTGCAAAATTAAAACTTGCACGTGAGGAAAAACACTTTAAAACATCTGTACTCTATTTACTACATATACAACCCCCCATACTTGATTCATAAAATTCACAGACAGACATACAATAAGAGGTAGTACATTTCTAACAATTTGCTGTGAACAGAAACAGTTCAGTAACTGGTAAAGAACATTCAAAATTAATTTCAAATATTTGTTTGGAATATTTGTGTTAACTTCTGTTAGGAAAAAAGCATATCTAGACATCCTAAATTATTTAAGTATTTGTGTAAAAAGTCCTTGGTACAAAACAATAAAGATTCACACATCAAGCGTTTTCTGTCTTGTTGTTATGATATGATAAAGTCCATTGCCTGAAGAACTCATTTACTTGTAGTCTCCATTACTAATACTGATGTCAGAGTCACCAGCATCATTGAAAGTTGTGTAGCTAGGACCAACATAAACCAAAATCATGACCTTCTTAAGTCAGGGACAAGTTTCCTGTTGGCTTCAAAGAGTGGCAAAGAATTTACCCTGGGTTTTTAACAACAGAGTTGCAATTACCCAACAACTCCAAACGACCTTGCACCAGCTTAATGAATACACATAAATACACTTCAGCAACGTTATTTCAACAGAATGTGTAGACTGATCCATAGCTCTTTTGTTCTTAACATTCACACCCCGATGGACATGCTTAGCCCCAAGGTGCTGAATCCACCCATTGAGAAAGACAATAAGGAGCTTAAGAACGTCATTTACTGACTCAGATTCTAAGAGGTCAATACTATATTCAAGAAACTGAAAGCCAAGTATTAAGGGGAGGAAGGGGTAGAGGGCAAATAATAAGTGCATTTAAAAGCTGTAGCCCACTAATTGCAATTTGCAATTCATCCTCCTGCTAAAAACTGGCTTCAGAAATGCTGATTATGCTTCTAAGTAAGCTGAAGAAAAAGAGTATCAATGCAAAAATGGCATCAAACATAAATAACTTCTTTTTAAAACACAAACATAAAAAAGGGATATAGAAAGTAATAATAATAAAAAAATCCATCTCTCCTACGTAACCCCATCTTCTGTCTCCTAAATCTATTTCACAGTTTTATTTCAGAGGGTTGGCTGCAGTTCCACACTGGGCAGACTAGTGTTCAAAAGGAGAACACAGAGGTCCCTCTTTCCTCCCTTCACCTTCTCATCAGATCTTCCCCTTTGGACTTGCTGTCACAGCAAGATGCACAGCAATGCCATCTCACAAGAGCTCTAGGACTCCAAGCTCTCCAACCACTGATTCAGTTCTCTCCCAGAACATGGCTAGATAGTTTTTTTCCTTTTAGGTACAGCAGTAACTCCTCCCACCTTACATTTTCCTCTTTTCAAGAAGGACCAGTCTCAGGGAGGGCAGCTTTTGGGTTGGCTTGTGTAACCATCAGTGGAGAAAACAGAAAGAATACGTCACAGGAACAGTGGTTTAAAATCCTTCACTTCTAGTTTTGAGCTGCAATACTCATGCCTGAAGATAGTATTGGCACAGTTTACCATGTATCCAAACACAGACGGGACTACAGCCTAACTCAAATTAGAAAAGTGACAAGATTTTCTTCTTGTATTTTGTGGCTTTGGTTCTTTTATGCTACAACAGCTATTTGTGCAGCCAGGAAAAATGAACAAATAAAAAGCATCCTGATTACCAGACAGTCCTAAAAAGTAGAGGAAAATACCCTCAACATGCTTTTATGAGCGGTAAAGTTCAAAGCATTTTCCACAGTAGGAGATTCCAGCTTCAGCAGAATGTCACTCCTGTGCTTCTGCAAATGCAATACTTCCTTGCTGTGGCAGACTGCTAAGCCACCAAAAAACAATCACCACCACAAACGGGTTTTGTCATCTCTCAAATGTGCATGGATCCTTGTAACCTTCTGCAGCATGTTAGCCAAACTTCATAGCACTCTACTGAGGTCAGTTTTAAAAGAGCTGCTTTTCATCCATGTACTGACTTCAGCTAAGCAGCAAGTAAAATTGGTGCTGTGTTTGTCTGATAGAGAAACAAGTGTGGTGTTTGCCAACTGGTAGCACTTCAAAGGACAGACTGGGTTTTGTAGGAGGTTTTCCCCATAGGCTATAATCAGAATTTTCTCCATGACTGAGACATGGATTAAAGAATAAAAGTGTGAGGCCTAGAACAACAAATTTAGACAGCAACTCTCTTAGCATTTACAGAACTCTTATTCATCATGAGTTAACTGGCAATCAGTTAACTTGATGTCAGAAGATGTGCGAAGTAAAAGAAAAATAAATTTAGTATAATGTGCAGAAATAACTGAATTATATGACTTTTCTGGTGAAGTAATACAAAGAAAACTTTTACTCCAGAGCAAAGATAACCACTTGCACTAAACCAAACCATTTCTACTGATCTCTGTTGGTTTGCTGTGATTAAAGCAGGAATCAATCCAGGACATCAAATGTTGCAGCAACACAGGACAGCATGACTATGATAGACTTTTACTACTGAAGATGTGGAGGCTGTTCTCTAAAGGAGTGTATGCTATTTTCATCCATCATCAAAACAAAACGTAACAGAGCAGGACCTGGCATGAGCAGGAGTTCCTCTCATGTTCACTCGTAGACCATGCAAAAGTCACTGCTGAAGGAGTAGCCAAGCTATCTCTTCCAGCAAGTCAGTCTGGAAAGGAACTAAGTACAGTCTGCCACCTCCATCAGCCTTCCTCTTTCTATATATACATAACTGTTGTTTCTTCCAGAGGTCTGACTCTGTGGTAGCAACCAAACAGTTCCATAAAAGCCTTCTTGGTGAGTTACCACAGGTATGGTCAAAACTGCTTGAAAGCCTTACTGATCTAGACACTGTAATTAGCTCAATACTTATATTTATCTTTTTTTTTTTTTTTTTTAAGAAACCATCCCTCAATTGCACTTGCACAAATGGGAACAAAACCACGGCCAAAGAACAAACGTTATGAGGGTAAATTAAATAGCAGTTTTGAAAGGTTGAGATTCTACAGTGGTGAAAGACAAAAACAGACAGTAATTTTTATACAGGGAGAAATCTCAACAGAAATGCCAGCATAATACAAAATAAACATGAATGACAAATTACTGGGTTAGACATTTTGCTACCATGATATGTTCCCTGTTTGGCCTCAAAGGAACTTTGTGATACTTCCAATCGAATCCCAAGGAGCAGCAGTTCCTTTTGGAATTCTCCAAGACATAGAGACTTACTACTTGCTCAAATACTGCAGGTAAAATCCTGAGCAGTTTCCAATGGAACACAGGTTATCAGGGACCTGACTGGACCAAATCCTACCTGTTCACATGCAAAAACTGCTGCACAAAGACCAGATACCTCAAATCTAAACCCCAACTGGGGTAACCTACAATGCACAATAAGGGTTTGTCTGCACCGGGAAGAACAACTGAAATGTTGTCACACTGTGGAAGCCAGTGCGGACCCACTGGAGCTAAAGATTCCAAGCAGTCACACCACTTCACCACAACAAATGTTTCTGAGCCTGCACTGCTTAAGTAAATGTAGAATAGTAATTAAGTGCCACTTAGGATAAAAGCTTTTCATGCAGTATGACCCCAGAGAGGACCACTATTAACAAAGGTGGAAGATTTCACAAAAACTTCCTCCTATACAGGAAAACTGATGGCATGATGGATGAATGACCTGCTAAGCACAGTAAATCACTGTTTGGCTACTTCTTTTCAGCAAACACAAGGATAGCACAAATTCTGGCTAACAAGCAATGTTTAGGAATACAAGACAAGTACATATTTTTGGCTTATGTCTGTAGCAGGTGCAGCTATCACATATAAATTAAGTCCAGGAATCAGTCTGGCCTGGGGTTGAAATAAGTTATTTGGATGAAATGTGCAAAACTATTATTAAGTTACTCAGCAGTACTGAGAGTCACCACAGTCCAAGAGACAAAAACATCCTGGAAAGTCACAGAAGCAGAGATTTTAAGCTCTTCTCCTTATTTTTGTCGGTTTCTCAAATACTACACTTTTGCCTAGAGTTAACAAAAAGAAAAAAATTGGTTTTATACACTTTGGTACTCTGGAGAATATTTGGAAATATAAATTCACTGCTGGAATTACTCTTTTTATCACATTTCACAGAAGTGGTTGCCAAACAAAACCCAGTATAACTGTCTCCTCTCCTCCTTCCCGTTCCTGTCAACAGGGTGTTAATATCACCACTTAACAGGGGTCATTTAAATGTTAATATTCCCAAACACAGGCAAAGTAAGGAAAACAACCTAGAGAAAAAGTATTTGGGCGGGGGGGAGGGGGAGGGGGGAGGTGAGAGGGGAGTGCAGGGAGCATCAGCTCTCCCTCTCCAAAGATGTGATCTTTGACGGCTCAATCTTAGATGAGGTTTTTATCTAAAACATACAGGGTGTGCTATGTATATGTAAAGGATATAAGAGAAATTATACTTGTGTGTGCTGAGAGGGAGGGTACGATCCAAGTTTGAAGACGGATGGGGAAATAAACCCAAAATAGAACAAGCAGGAGAAAAGCAAACCAATAAAAAAAGAAAACCTACTCCACTTGCTTCCTTTATGGAAACTGCACCGAAAGATAGGGCTGCAGCCTTTTCTCATTCTCCTGCCCTTACCATCTCCACAGTAGCATTACCTGATTTTATACACTCTTTTGGATTTTTGCCTCAGTCATCCTCTCCCGACATTACAGAAACACTAAGAATTGAAGATTCCATAAAACTCCTGCTGGACAAGAATTGATTTGGGCAGCAATGTTGGATTAAGTAATCTATGCTTCCTGGTGAAGTTTCATAGAAATGGCTGTGAAGCATTGGAGCTGACCAAGAGAGGGAGCAGGAAGGGTGGAAAAGGACTACTTTTTATACAGTGGCAAAAACTTACTAGTTTAGTATTGTTCATATCCTCTGAAAATTCGTTTTCCATGTATCTGAGTTGCACTTGCACAACTGTTCTCTGGGGCAACGCTGTGAGCTCAATCAGGGAAGTGAACTGGGTTAAGGAATATGGCATTAAAAGTAGCCTTTACTGTCACTTTGCATAATCTACATCAATTTTCTTGTCCAGCTTGGTAGGAACTATACTGGCATAACTCTTCAGATGAAGTAGGATAGGAACAAGTGACTGTAAGCAATGCTGGCTTAAACGTTTTGACAGCACTACTGAAATACTCATCAGACTGGGATGGAAAAAACCATCAGCAGGTATGCGAGCAACTGTCCCAAAAAGTGTGTTAAAGTCGGAATAATTCCAAACCAATTTGTCTTCAGTTTTCCACTGGGCTGGTATACAGTATTATCTCTGTAAGACAAGCCAAGAGCTAGAATTTCACTGAACAATGCAATTTGTCCTTAAATCATGCACAATTGCTGTCCCAGAGACTTCCAGCTGTACAGCTGCCAACTCTACAACCATATGTGCTCAATAGAAAGTTCCTCTTCGTCAAGACTCAAAAAACATAGCAATATACATTTATTTAGAAGCTTACATGAACTTGATCTGGCTGCATTTATTATTTCCAATAGGAGGATGACAAAAATTAATAACCATCACAATTTAAAGCAAGTGTTTTTTTCTCCAGTTTGCACACTAAGCAATTACAACTATCTTAAAATTAAAACCAGGCTATCTGCAATCTTGTCCAAGCAGTATCAACGAGTGTGGTCCTGTGCCATGGCTGTATGACTATAAAGCTGCTCAGCACAACGTCATCGATGAAGCAAAAGTCTGGAGAACAATCTTCTCAACAGCAGCAGAAACAATTCTGGTTACTGTCAAGACAGCTAGGCTCAGCATAGTCTCATTTTTTTGGCAAAAACTATGTGTTATTTCAGCCAAGTGACAAGTGATAGAGATCAAGATAATGTCAATTAAAAAAATGGTGAAAATTCTGCATAGGCCTTCCTCCCAGTCATGAGATCATGATGATGATTACTATTACTACTATTATCAAAAATAAATACAGATTCCTTTTATCAACTCTCTGGTCTTTCACTATTTAGGCGTGTGAATTACATTTCCTTTTCTTGCTTTATAGGGCACTACAAAGAGTTTTTTCCTTCTAAGGAAGGCTGTGAGTCTGTCCCAGTCACACAACTCTCCTGATACATCAAGAAAAAAACCCATAACTTTTCCAGTCTTCTGCTATGTCACAAAAGACTATTTATCTATACAGACAGGATTTTTTGAAATACAAGTTCTAGGCTTGACTACGTAATGCAGCTCTGAATGAGCAAACTATGTTATCTCAGACGAGGCAGCAAGGAGACATGACTCTTCCAGCTTGGTTCCTGAACATATTTTTCCTCAGTCATTATGATAACTAGGACTTAATAGCATTGCTCTCCTTCTGACTCACTTTAGGGCATTGTTGTCTGGGGTGGGGAAGTGGAAGTAGGACACTCTTACACTTCCCCTTTACACTGTCTGTACATCCAGCCAAACGGACTGCATATTCAGCTCCTCTTAACTGGGCATGAACTGGCTTCAGATAAAAATTTAGCATTAGGAGTGCTATGGAAATCTCTTTCTGAAAAGTCTAAGAAAAGGAAAATAACTGTGTCCACACCCATCCCACTCTTTGGTGTTACAAATGCACAGAGTCTGAGAAATTATTGGACACCATGAATAATTATAAAGTGAAATCAGTATTTACTTTTTCTTCATGACCTAACTTGTCTTGCAGTCTCTGCTATAATTTATAGATCACCCAAACCACAAAAATAAACATAAAACCATCTATTTTTTTTTTCTTTTTCAGTTAGTAAGAGACTCATAGCAATCCTGTGGAATCAAAACTGAGCCTGTAGGAAAAACAAAGATAAGCCATCTCAATCAACAAGATCAAGATACATGTGGACAGTTTGTGAAATATGTTGCATTTCTGCTGATATAAATACTTTCATATAGACAAGATGCACTCTCAGCTTCATTAGGGCCCCATACACCCTATAATCTGCTTACCACCAACTCCTATGGCTTTGTCCCAGCACAAACCATGACTACAGTGTATTTACTCTAAGCAGTAGGCACTCAAGGAGATCTGGCCCAAATTATGGTAACTACACATAGTATTAAAACCACTTTTGACAACATAAACAAAATAAAAATAAACTCTCTCAATTTCTTATTTTTCAGCAAGAAACTGGAAAGGCTATTCTCTAATAAATACTAATTTTCTTCAATATTCAGGAACGTAATATATGGAAAATTAACTAGGAAACACTGTTAGTTCTTGTCAATTTTTTATATTACTACTTCTTTTCATCACCTGCAAAATGAAGCAGAAGTAATTAGAAATCCAGGGACTTACATTCTCTTACTCTCATTACTGTACTTTTATAGTCATCAGCTTCACTGAAATAATGACTAAGAAGTACAATAAATAACGTCAACTATAAATAAAGCATAGGCCTCTTTCTCAGTGAAAGTTATGCAAAAAGTTGGAGTCTTGTTTTCCAGAGGCTGCCCACTAAAACTTCATTACACCCTCAAATTATAACGTAAGAGTTGCCTCTAACATGAGTTCCACGTGCGAAGAAAACCTCAGAGTAACTTTGCACTGAGCATGATGGTACTTCTAATGAGCACTGCCTGCCCCTTTGGGGAAAATAGAGAATAAAGCTTGAATTAACAAAATTCACCAATTTTTAGCACAGCTGCAGTACATGTGAACAGAGGCACCACTCAGCCTGGGATTACAGATGCAGGGCTGTTCTCAGCTGCATTAACCCACAGGCAGCTGGGAAAGCACATAGAGGGGTATGTCCCATTCCTGCTGATCCTCTCAGGGTCTTAGTGCCAATACCTAGAGCGCAATACAAGAGCAGAGACAGCCACTCTCACACTATTTCACAACATGCCTGCTCTCAGGTCGTGGCTCAATGACACACCTAAGCCAATGTAGTGGTCTGCTGCCACAGAAAAAGGGCCTTTCCTGCATCCACTCATGTCCATTTCCTCTCTTGCTTCCTCAAGTCTCAAACCAAGCAGAAAACTAACTCCTCAAAACAGAATTAGAACTGTGCAACAAGCTAACAAGGCTGGATTGCCTTTCTAAAACACTCAGATACCAGAACCAACTCCAGGAAGAAAGCAAGACTGGGCTGAAGAGCAGAGGTTAACACACAAGAAATGGGAGAAGGGGGTAGGGAGCTGGATCATCTCTCAATGGCGTCAAGCCATTATGTTTCTTCCAGCCCTATGGCTGAGCCATAGCCTCACTTAAACAAGGTAGGTTCACCTATTGACACTTAAATGATCATGGGCAAGTACTGGTGCAAGGCAAAGGAGAGAGAAGAGGTTTTCCTTCTGAAGCATTTAGGTGACCTGTTCAGCCACACACCACACGTTGCTGAGGGTGCTCAGCCCAGAGTGGGAGCTAATGGCAAGCAGGTCTTCAGTCTGATTTGTACCTTCAGCAAGCACCTTGCAGGGGACCTCTTATTAATAGTACTCCAGATAGTCCAAGCAAAAACAGGAACAGACAACATAAGAGGACAACTGACTGACCCCAGTTGCTTTTCCTTGACAGTCTAGGGCACCAAAAAAAAAAAAAAAACCAAACTCCAAAAAAACCCCCAACGCCAACAAAACCCCCAAAAATCAACCAACCAACCGAAAAAAACAAAACCAAAAACCACCACCAAAAAATAAAACAAAACCAAAAACTAGCCACCCAAAGAAACAGTTCTTCTGAGGTAGTTTCTCTGTTACCTCAGTGTATTGACATAGCAAGAAGTGTCAGACCCTGAAGAGGAGAAACTGGTTCATCAGTTTGAAGTCAGATGAGAAAAGAAAACAGCAGCACCATGGTAGGCTTAGGCTGCTGAGCCTGTGCACGTTTGCTACTTTCATTAAATTTAAAGTTCTGTTAAGTATGCACTCATCAGCCAGTGATGCACAGTATAAAAGCAGGAGGGAACGTACAGTGTAGCACAGATGTCCTTGCTTTACAACTCCCTTCGAAAAACCAGACTTGGAAAAACCTGACCTGCTGACACCCTCAGGGCTGCAGAACATCTAGGTTGCTGAACACTAAAGCCTGCAGTGAGTACCAGGAGTTCATCAGCAAGTGAATCTGCTGAAAACTCTTACAATCTGAGTCTTTGTCCAATGTCCAAACTAGAGTGTGTTTCTCCCCACAGGCAGAAACACTGATAAATAGAGTAGATAGGTAGATTGATCAATGCATCTTTGATGACACATTACAGAAAAGACTTAAATCCCTCCAAATGCAAGTCACTTCCAAAATAAATTTAAAAAAATAAATAAAAAAAAGGCAATAAACTCTGCCCATATGTCCAGTTTACAAGTCTGCTGTGTGATTTGAAAACTTATGCCTTCAGTCAGGAATTATTATCAGGGTGGAGTTTGTGAGCAGTTCTTTCAACAGTGGTGCTGCTGCCTGAAATAGTTTCCCTCTCAAATAGTTATTTTTAATCCAGACCAGTCTGCTGCAACTTGGCTCATCCCATAGCTAACAAAACAGTGGTACAAACACATCTGAAGGGTGAGGAGGGCACTTCCTTTAGCCTTGGTGCAGCTAAAAGGAACGCTTATAAAAAATGTTAATGTTCCCTGTCTGTTTCAATAGAAAATAAAGTGCTTTAGTTTAAATACCTTCTGCAGTGGAGTAAGTTAAACTATTTAACCTAAATAGAGTCATGAATAAACCACGGGGGCAGTGACTTTTAATTTGCTTATGTTCTCATCTTTATAGGCACATATGAGCCTGCCCACTCAGTATATTTCTTAATTTGTACAGCAACTGTGTACATGTGTTTACATAAACTTAAACTTGTCTTTGCTTTTAAACCTAATTTGGTCCCTAAACAATAAATATTATAGGAATATAAGACAGGTTGACAAATTTGATAACTAGAAGCATTTTTTTAAAGTGGCATAACATGTGATGTGTGCCACAGACCACATCACTGCAAAAAATAAATGACCATAGCCCCAAAATGCTGAAGATGAAACCACGAGCTATTGGAAATGTAGTATATAGCTGGAGTTAGGCAATAGGGATTCAGAGTCCAATAAAACATTGACCACATGACAGGCAGGGATCAGTTAGAGCATGCTTTTACATTGCCCAATCTATGGACTACTGGATTCTAGAAAGTAGTTAATTTTTCTGTGGAAGATCCCCAGTATATCTTGTATGGGACCCTCAGAGACCATTTGTGGTCTATTTCGAAGTTAGTACTTTAGCTTTACCTCCTAACACTATTTACTTCATTGAATCCAAGGGAAAATGAGCAAATTTTGTGAGGGGATTTGGACTGATTTCAGTAATTTACTTTTGGAGTCTGGCTCACAAGACTGAATACCACCAGCGAATAAGAAATTTACTTTCAGAGTATTTTCTTTCTCTCCAAAAGGGGCACGGGTATTGATGATTTCTTCATGTGTACAAGAGGTTGACACTGACTGCAAAGGACTAAAACTCCTATTTGAAAGCAAAAGTCTAATGTTAGAACATAATTTAAGAGTGCAACAATCCACATTAAGCCAATGGACACTCACTCAGGACTACGGTCCTGAGTTTCATCGCCAACGGTGAAATAATGTGTTCTGGTAAAGAATAAGTGTATTTTCAGTGGTTAGCTTTCAACTTCATGTCAAAAAAACCACTGCTATTTGAAAAATCCCAGCTAGGATCAAAACAATAAAAAAATGGAAATAAAGTAATGCACTTTTTACATGTGAGTTTTACTCCACATGTTCTCAGTAATGTGAAATTTAAAACATGGTTTTCAGATTACTTCACTTATATATCAGCCTTTAAATATACTATCAATGGTTTATCAAATTTCTAGTAGTAGAGAAGAAACTAGGACCTCAGTCTCCCAAAATTTTATGGCACAGAGGGTACTTGTGACTTCCTAGTTTGCTCACCCCGAGACTCCACTAGCCATTGTTAGGGCAAATTAAAACAGAAATATTCTGATTGATAATTAATATATTATCCTAGAAGCCCAGAACTCATCAGATATTTAATTTTATACAATTTTAGAAGTTGTATACAGAAATACGTCAGGCACTCAGAAAGTGAGCAGGAAGTCACCCCATACAGAAGAAACATCAGTCTAAGCAGAATACTTACTCTGTGCCACTTTCAACCATTTGCGTTAGGAGGGAAATGCCATCGAGGTTTATAAATTCTTGGGCAAATGTAACATCCCGTGAGTAGTTGGCTAAGTCTTTCAGTGCTTCTAACTTTGCATCCATACTAGAAGACTGTATCCTCTCATGGAGCTGCTGTGCATTTTGAGCCTAAGAGAGAAACAAAACACAGAAAAACAAAAACAACAAAAAAGATTTTGTTACAATGAAAATCATGAAAAAAATGTTAGATTAAGTAGGAACAATAGCCATGTTTAATCCCAATGATACTTAACACTTCCATGCTCAGAAAAGTAGCTCAAATACAAATTACTCTCTTAAAAGTATATTACTTGTGTATTACTCCATTATTACCTATAATTATTCGGACTCTTGTAGAATCATTAGATGAGCAATGGATAGATATCCCATTGTCTCAGGTAAAAGGGAAGCATTACAAAAGACGGCCTTTGGCTTGAAGAGCTTATGTGCCACATCAATAAAAGCAGAGATCAAAATAAAACAAATTGCATCAGACAATCTCCGTATAATAACAGCGGCACATCTTTTCCTGTCAATGCTTACTCAGTTTACACATTTCTCATGATCTTTAACAACAAGGACCATACACTGTCCTAATCAGATTATATAAATAGAGGACAGCTTCACATCTTCTGCTCCTTCCTCCCCCTCTTCTTTTGTTCACAGTCAGTGAGTTCAAAAACTCACATAGTCTCTCAATGAGGAGTATAGGAATAATTAGTTTCCACATAATACTATGATATTATCTGTCATGCATCTTTATGTAAGTTCAATATCCTCATATGTTAGGCTATTCTGCCTATTAATGTTTTAAATAGAGGATGAGAGAGTGAAATTTAAAATGGACATCGGTGATAAAAAGCTAAAGAAATATTTAAATAATGCATATTAAATTGTCTCTCCCTTTAGCCATGCAAATACTTTAAAATATATCTCACGTTTTCAATTTGATGCTTTTACTTACCTGAACAGAATATTCAAAAGCTTCAGTTAATAGCTAGCTAGACAATACTTTTCTTAGAAAAATAATCCTCCTCATTATGTATAGAGATATTTGCAAAACTCTATTTCCTCAAATTCATTTCTTACCCGCACTCAGTGAAAGCTGAATGAGAGGCTATGTGTCATTAGGAAAACAAATTAAATGTAAATTCTGCTGAGAGTTATTTTCTCTGAGATGATGCTTATTCTGTCTCAGCTGGAGAAGAAATATAGAAGAAAGGGCTGTGCTGACAGACAATTCCTTTTCTGTTCAAGTAATGAATATACTTTTCACAGAGATGGTCATCTCTGTAGATCAAGGTCCTGAGATAGTAGTCATTTTTAGTGCAAGTGAACATTTAAACAAGGAGCCCAGGAAAAAAAACAGCACTGTGTCATTACAGATACAGCTTCCTAGCTACATAACTTTGATTGCTTCAAAAAATATTAGTAAGTGTTCCACTGTCCTCAGCAAGGTTTGTTACTTCTCATTTTTACAAAGAAAAATTAATGCATGGTCTCCAGTCAGCATTTGGTCAGAACCTATGTGGTAAGGAGCGTGTACAGGGAGGAAATACCTTCTAGTTAGTATAACTGTGGTTAATGTCTTCAGTTAAGAGAGTATTGAGAAGAAATGGAATATCTTCAGTCCTGAGCTTTTTCATGCCTAAAGTATAGGGTGACGCAGCTTAGCATTTAGTTACATTACCAATAGCAGTTACATTACCTATAAAAAGGCAGAAACCTGTCATCCAAAAGGTCTTTCTGCCACTCTAAGTTACCTACTCTACCAATGGATTTGAGTTCTAATGGGGAAACAAGGGCTTATAGAGTCTCTGTGTAATGGCAACATCTATTCAAATGGTACTAGAAGAGTATCTCTCAAGCTAAAGTAGGTGCTAGGGTAAACCATTTGTCAAAGCCCATGGAAAAAGTAAAAGCAGACATCACTAACTTTCAACTTCCAGGGTAACAACAGAATACTTCCTCCAACTCTCTTCCTTCATCAGAGAGGGTGAAGAAAATCTTGCTAAAGTACTCTTGTATAATTAGCTACAAAAACTCAGAGCAACTATTATTACCTGAACCAGAAGTTCAACAGCCAACACCTACCTTACCAAATTTCCTCATTCATGGAGCTGTTTCTTACTCTAGATTCCCCACTATAAAAACTCAAGAAGACTCAGAGATGCAAAGCATCCTCAAAACATTACCGTTTCTCAGAGTACATGCAATACCTGAATTCCTGACCACCTCAGAAAAGAAACACTGAAAAATCTTCAGTACTGCCATGGCAGCTGCATTCCTCTGACTTTGGACATGGTTGCTCAAATTTAACCTTAAGTTCATTAAGATCTGTGGACATGCCTTCTACTTGCCATAGATTTGGGAAGTTTCCATCCCCACTATCTGCCTACTGAAGGATACAGCTCTTCCAGCTTTCCATGGGAACCTGGTCCTCTCAAAGTTCCTGAACTCAGTGAAAATGAAACCAATAGAAAAGATGAACAAAACAGCTAGTTCAGTGTGACTGAGTGGCTCTCCTGAGCTGCTCACCATTAAGTCTGAGTAGGCAAACTTTGGGCAGTAGAGCTATGGCCAAACAGATAGGGACTGCAATTGCCTGTGTAGCACAAAAGCAAGCAAGAAAACACGTAAGTAGAGCCAGGAGAACATCCTCCTCCAAACCCCTTCACATCACACAAAAACGTGCTGTGTAAACAATGCCTTCTCTTCATACACATTGACATCAGATTATCTGTGGTTCACCCTTTCTCTTGAGGAGACATTTCCGGCCCTAGCATGAACACCTTGGGCTGGTGAACTGCTGCTGCCAGTCCAGTCAGAGCTCCATTACACACATAACAATACCAAGCATGGAAAGAGCTAATCCTACCTCTCCCCCAAACTGAGAACACCAGTACAGGGATGTGCACTAACAGTTCACCTACAGTGCACAACAGCAGCATGAGCAGGACCAACCTATCAACAGAGCTATGTTAATCCTCTTTCCTCCACAGTAGCTTTGAAATTCACCAGACTAAAACCAAAATATTCACTCAGACACAGCTTGGTACCCTCTACAGAGCACAAAAATCCATGCTACAAAAGGGGTTCAGCCCTGTTTTAAGCACATAAAAGAGCACTTACTATCATCATAGGCTTTATCTGGCTATGTCAATATTCCATCACCAAGGTTTACACAAAGCTGTAGTTTTCTTCCATTAAATAAGTTTTGCAAGACACTGCATCCAAGAAACTTTGCTCCTTCTACTATTGGAAGAAAAAAGAACGGACAAGGGCAAAGGAAATCTTGAATAAAGGGCAAACAAATATTTATCTTAGCAAGAGTGTTGGTATATGTCTCACTGGAAACATGGACAAAAGTCACACTGGATGTTGTTGTCCCAAATACCTGATGGGTGAATATACTGCTTTGATGAACATCATGCAGTTCTCACAAATCTCCTAGTTCTTGTTGCCATAGCACTCATACGTGCTCATGGAATGTACAGCTCACTTATAACTGCATTAAAAAATGAAACCCAGATGAAATATGCTCTGAATGTTTACCAGAGAGCCATTTTAATGATTTACAAGCCATCAGTGGATGGGCAGGAGAGCACAGCTCATTAAAGCAATAGCAGAGCTGGCTGCCATGTCTGTACTCCTACTGAAATATCATTCAGGTAAGAATAAATATATATAAACCTCCACAACTGAGAATCATTAGAGGGAATTAACAGAAATGTGGGTGCTCAAGTAAATGAAAGGCAGAATTAACTGCTCTCCTGTTTAGAAGAAGGGAAGGAAGGGAAGCTTCTAAAACAGTATGCTGTTGAAGCCCCAGCATTTCAAAAGGCTGTCAAGTGGCATAAACTGCATGTCTAGTCTTAAATTACTTGCTCCAAGGACATCCAGAAAGGTTGCCCATAGGAGTAGCAAGTGCTTAAAAGGAGCAGCTTGATGAGATTGTCAGCTTAAAGAGAAAACTAATGACCTAAATCCAAAATGTGACTTGCTTAGAGACTTAAATAGCCATTTGGAGGTTAAGAATCCCAAGATCATCCTAACAAGAGATTCTACCAATCAAATTATCATTTCTTTGCCACCGAACACTTTGTGCAAACTTTGAAAGCAACTTATTAACCAGACATACTCAGGGTTCTACAGAGAACAAAACATAACGAGTAAGGATGAGAGGGAGGTCATAGATCCAAAAGCAACCACTATCAAACATGAATGTGCTAATGAAGAAATTTGGACCATTGATTCAAATTGCTGTTTTACCCCTATGTAATTAGTTGTCTTCTTTATCCTTTACAGATTCCTGTCACATTAGTCAACATTCTGCTAGAAAAAGGGCATTCAGACCATCAGTAACTATCAAATACACTTTTGTACTAACCAAACAGGTGCATTTCTGTGGTTTAATTGAAATTGCTCAGTGTTGAAACGCCAGGGTGGTTTAAACTGCTGCTTTTTCCTGCATTGTTATTGCTACTTCACCTAGAACTGCATACATGTCACAGAGCAATGGAGTCGATATGTTACATAATTGTCATTGTGCACATACCAGATTCAACAGACCCACCAAGACTGACTAGTGTCTGATACCAGATAGGTAATAAGATTCCATTTTAATTAGTACATAATTAATTGCTAACATCTTTTACATGAATACTGAAGCACAATTTCCACATCTAAAGCCCCGTACAGACATGACACATTGAGCAGTCCCATGGAATCACAATACGCAATTATGGGAGTAGAAATAGAGAAATGGTCACATCTAGAGTCACTTATTAAATCAATGACAAAAGCATTACAGATGCATAATCATATGTATTATCTAAATATGTCTAAAATAAGTTTATGCAATCAGTAGCCACTTCTCAATGTTTTAGAAGCATTTTTCCCTCTTGTTGCATTTGAAACAATCCTTTTTGCTTACTATTCAAAACATGTCTTTGGAAACCTGAAAAAACGAAATGAAACCTTTATCTATAAAAAGACAAAACCCAACTTCACTTCTCTAATCTTTGTCTTGTACTATGAGAAGACAAATATAAAAGTAGCTTACTGACCTCCATGGTCAATGCTTCTGGTATAAAGTCCAATTAACAACTAATTTACCATTACATGATAAACATAAGCACAATCATAGGTTAGAACTGCAAAAATTTATGCATTTACAGAATATATTAAGGCAGTTGTAGAGCAAAGATCATAGACCAAATCCTAAACATTTACTTAAAGATAAAGGATTAAGATTTATAAGCAGTAACAGGTTATAAAAACTTGTTTAGATCACATATAAATAAAACCCCACGTTCCTCCTATCTGTACAAGCATTCAGAGAAAACACTATGATGACTATTACTGAACACCCCTATTTACATGATTGCTCATGATACAAATGCAATACATCTGCCTACAAACAAATTACAAGTTTGAAAACTCAACTGATCTCTGACCAGGGGATCAAAGAAAAACATGTGAAAAACATAAATTATCAGGCCCCATAAAAACCACATCAGAAAAGGCTACCCCTTGACTCACTGTTTAAGGTATATAGTTAATGAGCAAGGCATGTTTTGTAAGTGCCCAAGAAGCCACTTTTAAATAAACAGTTTGTGTTCAAATAACCATTTCAGTCAGGAAATTATTAAATTAAAAAAAGGAAGCCAGTTCCTTTAATTTAATTTTCTCAGTATTTTAGCATCTTTTAAAAAAAATTAGTCACTTGAAGAAGGATTTGCAGGATCTGATTGAAGAAATCCTGTAGTTGCACAGACTAAAGGGTCGGACTCTGCTTGCTGCATTGCAGGACACAAAACTCCTTTTGGATCAGTCTCACACTCGGGAGCAATTAACGGCTCATTTATACACCTACCCACCATGCACTGGAATACAGGTGTCACAAAACAGGCTATAGCAATACGGCATTTCAACTGTCACATATGTTCAAATACAAAGAAATGTTGCATAAGAAACTTTTGATGAGTCCCTCCAGAAATGCAAATGGACAAAGGGGGAGAACATGTCACAGAAAACTGCAAAAACACACAACAGCCCAAAGAGCTGGTAAGAAAGATGATAGGAGAGGTTAAAATAAATAAGAATGATGATATAGGAACAGGGATAATATGAGAGAAATTCAATCTGTACTCAAGTTACCTAGGAAACAGTGTCTGTGTGGTGAGCGGTTTACAGAGGGGAAAAAAAATAGCATTGTTTAGAAAAAACAGCTTTTCAGAGAATGGCACAAATTTAGCAAACAGACCTACGGAAACAAAGAGGCAGTTCAAATTCCCACCAGGCCTAACGGCCGGCGTTTGCAAACCTTTAACTCAAAGAAATTTAAAATAGGCACATTGTAAATCTCTCAAGGCAAGTATTTATAATGGATTTAGCAGCACACCATAACTGCAGTTTTGCCCTTGCAATATTAACAATGGTTTTCATAAAAAGATCCCTGTATACACATACAAAATAATCCAAACTCGAGACTAAAAAGAGAAAATATTTAACATTTAGATTTGAGGAGATAGATTTTAATTTTAAAATCTATCTATTTTTAAAATCTAATTTTAAAATCTAATTTTAAAATCTAATTTTAAAAAGACAACCCAAAAGATTATGGTTTTCTATTTCTAGATACAACTACCTTTCTTTCCTCTCTCCTTTTAATCTTTAATAGCACCTACTCTGGGGACACGAGCAATAAAAAAATTTGAGGCTTATGACAACAGGACTCACAAAGATCATATCTCATCCTTCTCATCCAAATTTCTATGACTCAGGCCATGCAACTGTGAATGGATACAGCCAGACTACTGGCTGTCATGGTAATAAACTGCATAAAAATTAATCACTAGAAAAGCATTTTAAGTTCATGTAGCCTTCAGAATTGGTCAACTCAACTCCTCTCAACTCTTCAAGGAAAAAAAGGTTTCCTCAAAAGACTTCTGAAGTTCAGGACAGATTTTTTTTTCCCCACAACAGCCAGGAAGTAGGCAGCTCAGGCCTTTCTGAAACTATCCCAGAAACTGCATAATCCATATGTGGTTTCTTTTAAGTTCTCTCAATCTTTCTCTTCTTTCCTAATTCCTCCACCTTTTCATAAAGCATTTTTATTGGTATGATTTTCTTTTTCTAGTGGAAGGGAAAAGACAGTTTCAGCTTTATACTGTTGTACGATAGAAAAAATGGGGGGCAGGGGGAGAGGAATTCAGAATCTTAATATTTTCACATGATTAGAAAAACATTGCCCACCCAGTACTAACAGCTAAGAAAGCATCTTTCCCATTTTGCAGGAGTGTATCATGCAGCCTGTTCTTCACATTATCTCTTCCAACTACTGTTCCTCTCATACGGAATTTCAGAGGAAAAAATGGAAACAGATGGCCTGTTAGCTTTTCAGGGTAAACGACAAGCACTGTGTGGGTCACCACTTTAAAAACCACAGCTTGGAAGCCTTTAATCTATCCATTTTAGGTACTGCTATGATGACCATTTCAACAGTACCTTAAAGAGCAAAGAGACTATTGTAGAGTGGGAACATGCAGAACTTCATTTTGTATCTACTGAAAGAATACAAATACTCTCTAATCTGACAAAAGACTATCTGTTCCTTCAAAACCTTCTAAACTACCTCTCCGATTTTGGGAAAAAGCTAAAAAAACTTTTTAAAAACATCAGTAAGTTTGAAAACAAACACTGGTTCCGGGATAAATATCAATACTGAATACTCGAGAGTAGACCAGCCTTTATCTTAAAACAGGATGGCTGAGTCAGTCATAACTGCAGGTCAGTGCCAGAGTAGTCCATAATTTGGTAAGCAACAAGAAATATCTCAGCATCCTAAGGACTCCTGTCTTGGTTAATCCCCAAAAGAAGCTGACCAAGCAGATGATGGCCCTATGCAAAATCACACCTTCCTGCCCATAGGTAGTACCAGAAAGAGTTATACATCCAAAATTTGCCTCTTGTGTTTGTAGGTCACATTTCCAATTGCTTGATCCAAGTATCATGAAGACAGCGAGCCAGCCATTTTCACAGATCAGTGGCAGCACAGCCTCTCTTCAGTTTTGCATGGTGCAACTGGTTGTGTATTTTGAGACGGGGAGGATTCCAGGAGTCATCTCATGGGGCTACTCCACGCTGTGGTTACACAAAAAGAATCATACAGTGCATTTGGACCATGTTGGTTCTTGATGAACCACAGATGTTGTTTTGATTCCATGAGATCACAAGTCTGGGCAGTACTGGAGAGGATATTTGTTCTTAAGAAGTCCCAGAGGTTAGAAGGACCTGGTGCTGGAGTTGTCTGTTTCTGAGCAAGTTCCACCAAATGGGGTTTACTCTACCAGTGAGTGGCCTCTCGGTGTACAAGGCTGTTCTGGTAACATATGCCAACAGACTGGAGTCACACAGAGACCCTGACAGAGCCGTGGTCTTAAACTGCTGTTTATTTTTATGACTATAAAACTCTGTATACAAAGACAACTGAAAAAGATGATGAAGGATAATGGAGATCTCTTGTGGTTGCCCAGTTGGCCGCTGATAAGTGCTTTCTGTTAATAAGCTACTGGGTGGCAGAGTTTGGTCATAGTAATGCTTTGAATCTGCAGAAGCTAGAACACCACCATGAAGAGGTAAAGCATTTTAACGGAACACTACAGTCATCAGCAACAAAATGGGATTGCTGCTGCCTTAGACATACATCTTCCAGGACCAATAGTGGTTTTCAGCATGTGGCACCAGTACTGCTCAACTCAGCAGGAAAACAGACCATTTCAAGGCAACCAACAACTCTGCCGTGCTTTTCAGGAGCTGGCAAGGAGATAGTGTTGGAAAAAATAAATAAAAAATATTAAAAAAAACCCACCCAAAAAACACACCAGCGAAAAAACCCACCATCCCGTAAAATCTCACTGTTACAGTTGATACACTCAACACAAACCCAGAGAGCAGGAAAGCTCTGACCTGAGACTACCAACAGAGGTCTCTATGGTTCAAATCCCTGCCCTTCCTCCTGGCTTCATGGTTTTGAGCTCTGGGGCAGAAAAGGAGCAACTTGAGTGAGGCTGCAATGTCAGCACGAAAACAGAGGTATCTCAGACATGAAAGTTGTTCCCAGTGGAAGAAAAGTGAGACACAAAAAATCCCACCCACTCAGAGATATTACCCCTGCTTCCATAATTCATAACCTTTGCAAGAGGATTGTGGGATACACTGTGGATAAACCTTAAAAATACATCCATTAGTTCACAATGATTTACTAATCAAACCTTCACTTTGAAGAAAGAGAAGAGCAGAATAGTAACTCACCGGAGATGTTGTTAATCGGAGGATGGCTCCGTTTTTTATTTCATTGCGATTCTGAAAGAGAAAAATCCAAAGGTTTCATTGAGGACTCACATAAAAAGATGAAACATGCATTGAGCAGAATGTCATACTAAACACGCAACAGTATTTTCCCCTGTCTGCATGCAAAAGCTTCCCTCTTTCATATGTAAGCTAACAACTATACAGTATTTTCCTCACTGAGGCATATAACATTAGCTTCAAGAAATAGGTGGCTGTTGACATGATACTTAGCAAATCTGAACCCTTTCAAGAGTGACTTCATGTTTTTCAAAGTTTAGCTTCCATTGGCAACCTCTAAATATTTCTTTGAAATATACTGTCCATGGTGTCTGGCTCTGGTATTGTACATACTTGAAGAGTTTGTAAGTTTGCTGAAACCTGTCATTAAACATCTGCAGGATTTAGAATTTATCCCACTGGCTCTCTATTTTCTATAACAAGAACATGCTGACTTAAACCACTGGAACCTACCCACTGAACTCTGCCACCACGACTTTGTACTCTCCCTTAAAGTAAAAAAAGCACTGCAAGTTAGCAGTAAGCAAAGTTCAAACATGCCATAAGCCCTTCTCCTTAGCCAGCTGGCAGAAAAGAGGGGGCATTAAACATTTTCTTTTGGTTAAGCTCATATAACGAGTTCAATTAAACTAAAGTTATGGGTAGATGAAAAAGCTGCCATGCCATAAGCTATGGTGTTCTCTTACGGTGTCCTACAACTTTGTGGTCAAAGCCCATGAGCACAGTCTTCTCCTGTGGCAAGCATAGGGGAGCCTCCCCCTCCTTGAACAAGCTACCTCCTATTTACCACAGGCTAGGAGAATAAGGTACCTAGCACAAAGAACATACTAACAGGTACTGACTGTGTATAGTGCAGTGCACAGTCACATCAGTCATAGTTCAGCAGCTTGTTCGTGAGCCCATACCCTAACTTGTCAAAGGAATTGGAGGAATCCTTAACAGTTTAAGAGAGAAGAGCTAATTTTGTACTGAAGACCACATTGCAAGCTTTTTGCAGACTGGTGTTTAGCCAAAAAAACCCAAGAAGGTATATTTCTCTTCAGGCACTTTTTCCCAAATTTATTTCCTTTTTCTTCTTCCCATTCTGACACATCTCAAATCCAAAATGCTAAAAAACAGATAAATCTCGCCTGAAATGAGGTCAAGCAGTCCCAAAATAAAACTCCAGTACATTGTCTCTTTCTTGGTATTCAAGTTGTCTGTGGGATTGGTACTAGCTACTCTCCACCCACAAAGACTTCTTCACTCTAACTGAAATAATTGAAGTGCCAGACAACACAGGGGGTACAAGGCAGAAGCTTTCTTACAGCATCTTTGCCTATATATGCAACTAATTCATCTCAGCTCTCAGCAGTCTCCTTCTGCCAGAAGAGCCTCAGGGAGGGCAGCCAGGCTGGGGCAAAGGGTGAGCAGCTAAATACAGGGTGACTTCCCACAGCAAAAACAAAGTGCCAGATTTTCTCCTCTTGTAGTAAAACAGCACCAGATCCAGCTACGTTTCATCATGTCTAAGGAATCTGTGTGAAGTGGCAATAGTGCATTTGTGTGGTTTAAATACAGTCAGTGTTGAAACAAACTCACTTCACACAAACAGTTGTGGTGGCTTAAACTGTTACCTCCTGGATTTGTGGAACTGTATAAAAGCAATTGCTTTAGGACAGACAGTGAGGATAGGCTAAATCTACCTCCACCAACAGTTTAGACTAAGCCACTGGACCTCGGGTGTGTTAGGCCAGAGTATGTGTGTGCACACATATACACAGCTTTACTTGGAAGGCAGCAAATCCCAGCATGAAACAATATTAAAATCAGGGAATCAGACAACACTTGAACAACTTAAACTGTACCAATCACATTCAGAAGTTAAAGTTAACTGACATCTTTATGAAAACATTGGAGCTAAAAAACAAATAGACTGTTCTTAAACATAAATAAGAGCACACACACAAGCTTATTTTTTGTAGTAGCAAAACTTTAGGCTTAAAAGTTTCTCATATTTCCTGCTGCAATTAACATGAATTATCAAATCAGATGTACAAATGAGTTTTTGGTTTAGCAAGTTAAGTCACTTAATCTAGGCCACAATAAACATCACTGTAAACACTCTTAGTCCACTGCAAACAAGAGGTGCTGGGCACAGAGTAAGAAGGCAACAGAGTAGTCTCCAGAGACCTGAGGAGTTTGCTGAACAACTGAGTACTTCTACCTCCCACCTGTGTACTTCCTTTTCCACCTGGCACGAGCTCTGGCACTAGACAGATCTGTTTGTGGGTCAGTCTCACTAACCTGGCAGAAATTAGTTCCAGCAGTAAAGACAAGAGAGTTTTCTGTTAATAGACATAAACAAGTTTTACAAACCCAAGAAAGATGGTGGAATCACATCTTTGGGAGAAGAGAAGCAGTGGATGAAAAGAGAAGAAGGGAAGTATGAGGAGGAATTATATCTTAGCTTTTTGGGAGTAGCAAGATGTCAGTCACAGCTTGAATTACATTAATTCATAGTTTCTTCAGCTGAAACCATGCTCCACAGTTTGTTCAATTACAGTAGTTTTGTCACAAACAGAAACTCTAACTCATAAAAACTTCGTCTTAATCTGATATATTCTCTACAGTGTAAATCATGCAGGTTAAAAACCAAACCTCTAATTACAGAAGATAAATTGCATAGACTGAATCTACAACCAAGTTAGCAAGGAAAAATATCTTGTTAAAAATACACTATTTCTCAGTAGTTATAGGAATTTAAAACCAAGTGGAAAAAGGGAAGCCGATAACCAGGTCAAAGTTCAGATACCACATAGGGATAAACAAGAGAAGTACTATTTTCCGGAGTAACCTTATGTCAGCAGGTTATATACAAAATATCAGAGGAAAAAGAACACCCAGAGTATTAAAAGCATCACTGGATGTTTTCTTTGGAGTCCTTCTGTTTAATCATCAAGACAAATCTGAAACACCAAAGCTTTCAGACTCAAAGGTATGAAGTTTGTCAGAGCCCATAACACACAAAGCCCATGGACCTTTCATTGTGTCTGCCTCAGAGCAAGGTGGGTGTGCTTGTCCTCTACTGTAAATTCAGTTGTTGCTACCTCAACAGATAGAGAGCTCATCTTCAACTCCTGATTTAAACAAAGGCTTAAGGAAAACCGCCCACGCCTTCTCTCTGAAAGTATTCAAAGTCAAGTCTCTAACATAGCAAGCTAGCCAAAATTTGAAAAGGGTTAGCTGTTGCCCAATAAAAAAATACAATTTTGTTTATTCACTCTAAATAATGGCTTAAGCACATACCAAGAAACAGTGTATAAGCATACCATTAAGCCAAGAGGATTTCCTACATTAACTGTGTGATGCAGTAGTCAGCATGCCAGTTAATTTCAATTGCAACATTTACACACAGTTAATCCGCTTAGTTTCAGGGATGATATCCTGTGGATTTCTTTTCCAGGATAACAGAACATCATTACAGCAGCACAGCTTTGGCAATCATACTTACTAGCAACACTGCTATTTAGGACAGGGCTCACCACCACCTACGGTGGAATAAAAAAAACAAGACAAAACCAAACAGACCCTTTTCCAAGATACTCCTGGTCTGTTTCTCAAGTGTACAGGAGGTTTGTAGCTATTGTTCATGCTGTTGTATAAGGACAGCTTAATTCTGAGCTGTGAAGGAACTATCCAATGGTACTATCCAAAATGGTTCTAAAAAACTCCATAACAAGAAAATATATTTACTGTAAATATTATCTAGGATTAAAACAGCAGTTACATTATCGGTACAAATAAGCCCCATTTGCAATATTATATCTAGCAAAATCATGGCTGGGCTTCGCAAACGAAGATTTAGGAGGCTCTATCCACATTTGTTACAAGCACACTGGTGGCTAATGAGGCCAATACGAGATAGACATATCCAACTGCAAAAGGCACAGCAGAAAGACTCCTTAGGTGGTATATTCTGCAAGACACAATTCTTTCTGTATTGTCTTTTCTCCTCGAGAGTGACCCTGTGTGCGTTCTCAAAAGCATCAGCAGCATTATAGATGGTGTGTCTCCAGACCTCCCGATTGGAGGCCAGAGTAGACCAGTTGTGTTGATCAATACAGCCAAGGCTGAGATGTTGTTTCAGGGAGTCCTTGTATCTTTTCTTTGGGGCTCCTCTCTTGCGGTAGCTGGTGGCAAGTTCACCATAGAGCAGGATCTTAGGGAGGCGGTGGTCCTTCATCCTGGAGACGTGTCCTGCCCAACGCAGCTGTGTTCTCAGCAGCATGGCCTCAACACTTGTGATTGCTGCTTGTTCTAGAACAGATGTATTGGTCACATAATCTGACCAGTGGATGTTTAGGATTGTACGGAGGCAGCGTTGATGGAAGCGTTCTAGGAGTCGCAGGTGGTGGCAGTAGATGACCCATGATTCAGATCCATATAAGAGAGTAGACAACACTATGGCTCTGTAAACACTGATCTTTGTACTTTTCTTCAAGTGTTTATTTTGCCAAACTCTTTTATGGAGTCTTCCAAAAGCACTGTATGCTTTTGCTAATCTGTTGTCTATCTCCCTGTCAATCTTACCATCCGAGGAGATGAGGCTGCCTAGGTAATTAAACTGTTGGACTGATTTGAGCTCTGATTGGCCAATGGTGATGTGGGGATGATGGAAGACTTCCTGAGGTGCAGGTTGATAGAGAACTTCTGTCTTCTTTAAGCTGACTTCCAGCCCAAAGAGCTCAGCAGCATCTGCAAAGCAGGATGTTAAACGCTGCAGAGCTGCTTCTGTGTGGGCAACAAGGGCGGCGTCATCAGCATAGAGTAGCTCCCAGACAAGATGATTTAAGGTCTTGGTGTGGGCCTTCAGTCGCCTCAGGTTGAAAAGGCTTCATCAGTACGGTATTGGATGTAGATACCGTCCTGATCATCGAGGTCTGTTGTGGCCCTTTGGAGCATCGGGCTGAAAAAGACTGTAAATAGGTTTGGAGCAAGAATGCAGCCTTGTTTCACACCACTGGTAATTAGAAAGGGCTCAGAAAGTGCATTGCCATATCTGACTTGGCCGTGCTGATCCTCATGGAGTGAGATGATCATTTTAAGGAACTTGGGGGGACAACCTAAATGTTCCAAAATCTGCCATAGACCTTTTCTGCTCACAGTATCAAAATCTAGCAAAATAGAATATAATATATCAAAGGATTATTTTATTCTAATTAGGTAGGTAATATTTCCAAGATGAGTTTTCAATCAGACAGCCAAATACTACCATGAAGACAAAGAGCATAACACAGCAGGAAGTAGAGGATACTTGGACATTTCATCTTGTGTTCATATCTTAGGACCCTCTGCCTTCTAATTCCACCAGCTGGAGTAACATGAACGTACTTGAACAGTAAACATTTCAGAAGGGATAGGCAAGGAAGGAGAGGCAGTAGGATAGCCCTCTATCTTAGGGAGTGTTTTGACCGTCTAGAGTTTAGTGATGGTGACAATAGGGTTAAGTGGTTTTATAGGTAAGAATCAGGAGGAAGGCCAATGAGGAAAACTTTCTTCACAGAAAGGGTTGCCGAGCATTGGAACAGGCTGCACAGTGGCTGAGTCACTATCCCTGCAGACATTTAAAAGAGGTGTAGATGTGGCACTTGGTGGCACAGTTTAGTGTTGGACTTGGCAGCATTAGGTTGATGATTGGACTTGATGATCTTAGAGGCCTTTTCCAACCCAAATGATTCTATGTTTCTATTACTATCTGCCACCAGATTCTGTTCCTTCTCAAAGCTCTGCTTTAACACATACAGGAGACTTAAATCTAGAAAGCCAGCCTCAGGCATTAACAGAGTCCACCAAATCAAGCAGAGGGATAAAGCTATGCGAATTAGCTTTAAAAAAATCTTACTGAAATAGTCAAGTTATTCATTCAGAGTTTTGCTTAAGAGACACTTTGGAAAATTTATCAGGCAAAACTGAAATTTGTTTTGCCATGTATTTGTCTTATCATTTTAATAATCTGTTATACCCAGCAAAATGCCTCAAGATGTAGTTCACTGTAACTGGTTGGAATGAAATGTTTTCTTAATATATTTGAGGAAGACCTAAAAGCATTGGTTTCTATGGGCATAGCTCACTCAGTGCTATTCTTTAGCCTTGACCGAAAAGTTTCTCTCAGACTTTTCTAACCAGTCTAAAGTATAACAGTATAACAGCCATTCTTCAGGTGTTTATATCACTAAGTAATAGATTCATTCCTATTTCCATACTACTATTTTATTACACCTTCCTCCAAATAAACACAATAACTAAAAATTAGAGCTGTGAAATACACTTTATGTTAATGACTCCATTACATTTTCAAGAGGACAAGTTTGGGCGAGTTGTAAGTAAGGACAAAATGACACATAATAGAGTTATAGAGTTCATTTCTAAGTCAACAACTTAGGAAAGAGAAGTGAAGTTCCTGTTGGCAGATCTCCCTTAAAGCACTGACTCAATGTGCTACAGCATCCAGGAAACACTGGGGGTCATCAGAAGTGGTACTGTGCACAAGACAGAGGGCGTCACTTTGCCACAACACAAGAACTTCATGTACCCATGTGCATGGCACTGTATGCAGTTTTGATCTTCCTATCTTTAGAAGGACACAGTAATGTGAGAGAAAATGCAGACAAAGGCAAGTGTACAATGGGCTTCAGTAGTTGCATCACAAGGCAGGGTCTCCACAGTTTGAAGGGACAAAGGACACAGAAAGGAACGTAGTGAACAAGCTGAATGCAGAACTGTTGTTATGAAACCCTGCAGTATGAGAACCTAGGGGTACTTGATGAAACCAGTAAGGGATCAGTTTAAAGCAGATAAAGAATACACCTCTTCATTCAACAGGCAGTGAGCTACTTGAGCTTGCTGTCACAAAAGGTTGTGAAAGCAGGCAGTATCAACAGGTTCAAGAAGAAACAAAAGAGTTGCATGGTCTTTATATGGGATATTAAATGGACTAAGTGTAGCCTCCAACACCTGTAATATAACAAATGGAAATACTGAGGAAGCATAAAGGGAGTGAAAGCCATCACTACCCTGAACAGCATTTGCTACTGTTAGAGCTGGAGGCCAACTATGAGGTTAGATATAAGATTTTGGTGATTTGATAGGGAACTTTTTAAGTTCATTTATTGTCACCAAAATGTTTAATAAGACGAAAGCTAAGTGACATAGGTAATTATCAACATTGTGCTACTTAGTATGACAGAACTGTACACTTTTAGAAGAAATACTGACGCAATTAATCTTGTGACAAAATTCCTTTTCTGGGAAGCTGTTGGACCTGGGGACAATGTCTTTTAGTTTTTTGTGTTATAATTTGTTGATAAAATTTTATCAAAATTAAATAGTTTGGCTGAAGTTTCTAAAAAGAGGATGTTTTCTACATGCTGTTTATCTACCCCTATTCAAGGATCACAGAAACTAGTAAATAAACCAAGATACAGCAGTGGTGCAATTTCAGGGTATACATTAGCCAGTGCAACTCTGCAGCCCACAAGAGGCACAATTCTGCACATACCCTTTTAGCGTGTGGGCTCCCAGCACTTCCTTCACATCGGATCTTCCAACATGCAGCAGCACAGTTAACCACCTAATCTTTAAAAAGTTACCTCTGCTTCTCCCTTTCATTCACAAAAATGAGGAGTAAAAAAAATATTCCAGAGTTTTCTTTTGTCAGATCCATGACTTGAATCAACTCGCCTTCCAGCAGTAGTCACTAGGATGTTAGTGAAGCAAAGAGAATGAAGTAATGGTGAGGAAAAAGAAAGCTTAACTACCTTTTTCTCCAGCAACTCACAGTAGTACCAACTTGACTCCTACTTAAACCACATACTAAGAAAAAGACCATACTTTGCATGATTTGCTCATCTGCAGGTGGAATGATCTACAAGGACAACTTTACGAGGTACCCTTTGCTCTGCAAAGCAGCAGTGGTATTACACCGTGGGCAGACATCCTTCTGACACATTAAAAGAAGTTACAGACAAGTTATTTTTAACCTGGATCAGTTCCCCAATTCAAGCAACCACACACAGACAGTTGTACCAGTAACACGGAAGAGGTGGGCAGATAACAAGCAGACCCATCATCCTCTGGTAAGTTTGTTAATAAGAGCTGCACCCTGCAAAATAAACATCAGGAAATGACAGACTTAGCTGGGATCATCCTATTATTGCTGAGATCATGTGGGGAAATCAGAACAGGGCACTAGTATGGACACACACAAAAAAAAAACCTAACAAACAAAGGTAAGTGAGGATTTTCAAACTGAAGTCAGCTCTCCAGTGCAGTTCATCCACATTCACCCACAGCACTACTGAGGGGTCAGCACAGGAGTTGCACAGCTGCTCCTTAAGCAGATGCTGCTACTAAAAGAAATAGCTGAAGACCCAAGCCAAGACTGTGGTTCAGAGTCACTTTTGCCAAATTAAAACACAGTGTGCTACCACAGAGTCTTGCTTTTCATCCCCTTTCTCATTCCTACTACTGCTTTATGTGGCATAGGCAGTTGTATAACTGGTTGATCAGTCAACAAGGGAGTTAAACCAGATGAAAACTGTATTGGTTTGGGGTTTGCCCAGTGTGTATGGAAAAAGACAGGAGTAAGCACTATAATATAAGCAGGAAAGTGGGCCAGTTCTTTTTGCAAGCACCACATTTGGAGCTATACTGAAACTTCAGGAGAAGCCTGCAGGTGCTTGTGCTTCTCTAATATATACATCCCACTCCTAACGCCCTTTCTTCTGTCCTTCCTCTCACCCAAGAGGGACTGTAGGTAAAAACATTCCTTTTCCATTTTTGACTACAGTCGGAATTTGACAAAAAGTTTCTTCTACGGTAGCTTAAATGAGTTCCAGAAACAACTGAGAGACAGTTCACAGCTGTTAAAAAGAGCAAAGTTTCACTCCTCTTCCTACCCTTCCTTTAACTTCTTTCTTCTCTAAAGCCTATTCCTGGACATGATTCAAGAGCCTTGCCTCGTCCTTACATCAGATCAGGTAGCCTTTTTATTAAGCAACTTTAATGAATTCAAGTGGCACAAAATGATTCCCCCCCCTTGCCGCCACCTTCAAAAATGGTCAAAAAATGTTGTAGCTAGCACAGATGAAGTGGCAGGATCTTCTGGGGAAGGGGAGAAGAAATCAGAACCATCCTCTTTCAGCAGTAGCCTGTGATGTTTGTTCACTGCCCTTTGGAAAACTACCCATCCAAATAGGTTGTTCTTTAAGTATAAAGAATATTTAAAGAGTACTTCTATGTCGGTCAAACCTTACAGACAACTGTTTACTATCAGGTGAACCCAAATGGTTGTACTGTGCCTGTGGTATGCCATACTTACCTTTAAGTGCTGTAACAGAAAGACAAACCTTTTCAGAGCCTTTCCTCTCTAGTGATTGCTTGAGAGGCAAAATGACAAAATTAATTAAAGAAAATAAATATCTATACAGTTTTTTTAGAAAACTCTCGATCCATCTCATCAGCCTTGATGTGCAACTGAGGAACTAAATAGAAGATTGTCAAACCTTTTTAAAAAGGAGGCAAGAAAAAGAATTAGGCTGTTCGTGCTGGGTCCAGGAAGTATAACAGGTTGACAGGACACAGTTATTTTCTTTGGAAAATTTACTATAAACCAGGAGTCCTACAAAATGAATCCTAAAGACTAGAACTAATTTGCTAAGAGAAGGATGACCACTACCCACTGTTCTTGAAATCAGTCTCAATGAAGCAGGATTGAGAGTGATTTAGTATATGGATACTCAAGTTATACTTCTGCTCACTGGAAAAATAAACTGGTGTCCACCACTTTTTGCTGGAGTTCACAGGGCAGTATTATCCAGCATTTGCCAAGTAGGGAGGAGCACAGCCACTCTGACTCCTTGTGCTGCCCTTACTGCAGGGACTTTCTGCAGGGCTGTGCAGGTGCCCCAAAATAGTAAGAAATCTGTGAATATGAAGGAAATACCATGTCTTATCTGTGGCAGAGAAAAGGGAAAGCTGGGTATAGTTTGATCCAGGTCATTTATGTAGCATTATTAACAAATGCATTATGAAGAGTAATGCAAATTGGTAAATGAAACAGCTCACTTAAGAAATTTCTTCAGTTTCTAGTCTTCCTGCTACTTCTCATTCTCAGCTGAAGCAACTGGTCCTTCAGTGAATCAGAAACTTTCAAATCAATGAAATTCAATCAATCAGTGAAACAGATGAATACGAAAATGTCAAAGAACAAAAATCAAAAAGCCCAAACCCTACAAGTGGTTCACTTCTTGCCCTGTCATTTGCATACACTCCCACACAGGGAGCCTATAATGGCATGCTGGAATTTCACATGAATATATAATTACAGGTTGTGTTCAGCAAGAAATAGGTCACAAGCAAAAGCACCTTTGAGAAAGGACAGGCACCAGGAACTTCACCCAGGCTCTCAGCTTTGGGAATATGGGGGTAAAAGGATGTCCCATTTGCAAACACAGTGCAAAGACAACAAAAGGAAGCTAGGGGCAGCTCTTCTTGCAAAACAGAATTAAAAGCCTCCCAAAATTAATGAACTCAGTGTCTGCTTTCCTCCATTTTAAGCAATAAGATTGAAAGGGAAATGTGGGAGATAGTAAAGAAGAAAAAAAACCCACAGGGACTCCTCAGAGGCATCAGATGTAAAAAAATTGTGGCAATAAAAATGGACTGTAGTCAATAGACAGATGAATGTCTTTGCACTTAAAAGATAATATGAAAAAATATCACCACTTTCCGCACTGTGTTCTGACTATAGTTCAGCACTGGCCCACAAAGCCCCTCAGCCCTTTATTCCTGATAGTTGTTCAGGTGCCTCCAGCAGGGAAACCAGCTTGAACACCATTCTTCCATAACCACACACTGGATCCACAAATGGATCTAGAGGAGGTCATGGCCTGCAAGACCAAAGGTGAGCAGTGATAAGGGACCAGACATACCCACCAATGTGCAGCATGAGCCACCTGAATGTCTGTCCCTGGATTCCTAGGACTGCCAGCAGAGGAACACAGCAAACAGTCATCCAAGCTGTGGTTTTCAGTCCAGGAACATACACAGCACACAAAATTATACAGGCATTTTCTACTCTTCATATAGCTTTTTTTTTTCTAAACCTGAGTTTGCCCAGGCTATAGTGTTCCTGAGTTATTATGCCTGATGTATACAAGCATCTAATTCAGGTATTACCTTGATAGACTGAAGCAAAGGTGACTTTTTAAATACCTATTTTATAGTATCTAGTACATCCTGATTCAAAAGTCGGGCTTTTAGATGTTTGACCTACCAAAGAAATGCCCCTCCACAATAAGCAAGGCCTTTAGAACACCACACGTCTATTAACATAACCAAAAATCAATTACTTTGTGATCAAAACACCAGACAGACTTGAGCTTAGGCCCTATGCCTGCTTAGTTTTCTTTTTCACATAACCTCTTACTTCACTTCTCTCATTTTTACAAAAAAAAGGTTAAAATATATAATTAATAATTTCCACTGCATTTTCAGGGGCACAGATATAGCCAAAATAGAACCCCAGAGGCAGCAGACCAAACTGGATCTGCTGTGATAAGCCCGATCTCTAGTAGAAACCCTGGCTAACTCAAAATTTGTTAAAAGACCGCCCTTATGCTGCCTGAAGGAGTTATTGCTACTCCTATAGAGGTATTTTTTCCAACCAGTACAGAAAAACAAAAACAAAAACCACAGAATTGCTTGGGTGTTGTTTTTATTTATGTACAGTGTAAGTGGGAAATATAGGTCAGCTACAAAAGATAGAGTTCTGCATTTGACAACCAAAACACAGATGCACTGTTTGCCACCCAAAACCAAAACTACAATGGTAAGCCATGTAACATTTGTAACATTTTCACTTCAAAGTTTCTTGTTACTTTGTACAAGAATTCCTTAATTGCTTTTCTTTCTGGTAACTTTAAACATGGGGATGTTTTAAAGAGGCATCTCTACCTGGAAGGTAGTCTCTGCAGAGAGACATGAACTAAAGATAATGTTATCTGCATACGTACAGACATACAATTCACCTCTGAAAGCAGTGAAAAATATTTACTTATTGGAAGCTGTCACTGTAACAAAAGAAGTTTTGCTAGTGAAATTTAGTAAGAGGTAGATTAAAGCAATGTGGTCTTTATAAAGTGTTGTAACTTCATTGAAGTGCATGTGTTTGTCCTCATGCCTGGTGATTTTCATGTTTTAATTCAGGAAGCAACAACATCCTATTGAACACAAATGAGGGAAAGTATGTCAAAGGGGTGATGGCCTATATAAGCCTCTCTTTATAACTATCCAACAAGCAGTGATAAACAGTGAACAATATCTAATGAAAGTCACAGACATCTGAGTAATTCTGGTGGCATTTAGAGCTCTTCTCTCTTATTTATGTGACTCAGAGTCAGACATTCTGCATATTTTCAGTAGGGAATAAACAAACTCAAAGTTCTCTCTGCAGTACAATCCAAAATGTCCTAGAAGACCATAATTTTCCACCCTTAATGCAAGTTAAAGGCAGCCAAAAGCCATTGGACTGCCTTATGTGGAACAGAAAACATTTCTCTTCTCCAAAGCTTCAGGATCCTATCCACCCGAAGTGGAAGTAAAGACTGGAATATTCCCCGAATTGCATCAGGACAAATGCCTCCAACAAGCTGGAGTATTCACTCAGTCCTGGCTTCTTGGAAATACTCACTGTATAATCAAAGTTTAAACGACAGGCAACTTCAATTGTGTCTGTCTTATTGGAAAACTGTCACCATTGAGGGCAATTAGCAAAACAGTCTCAGTATTTAATTTGGGTGGAGGTAAAACACAGCAATCAGTAACTACTTTGACAGGTTTCCTTGTAGTGGCCTTTGAAGTGTCTGTCAACTGAAACTTGAAAAGAAAGCGGAAAAAAAACCAACAGACCACCACACAAGCAAGTAAAACAAAAGTCACACATTGAGAAAGTTGTCTGGTCTGTTACCAAAAAAAAAGCACAGCACTATCTTATGAGCAACGGCTCTTGCTATCTTGCTAAATTTAGTCTTTCCAAGTGCTTAACTATGCCTAAGTTTCTTTTATTTCTTGGGTGCAGGTAAGAATTACAGCAGGACAAAACTTAGTTCACGTCTCAGTTATATTAGCAAATCCTAAAGAACTGTAAAATGCAAAACAAAATCAAGACATCCCTCTGCTTAAAGGCTAAGGTAAGCAAGAGGCACCTATATCTATGCAGTTGAGCTCATGCCTATTTAGTTCAAAATCCACTGAGGCTATGGAATTTCCATGCAGAAGTTTTTAAATAATGCTCTTCTCCCATTGCTTAGAAATTGTACCTCTGAAGTACTACATGTACACTCTTACAAACAATCTTTTTTTGTAATTTCAGCAATTTTATCAGTAATGCTAGGAATGAATGTTCTGCTTGGTCCCATTCAGATGAGCGTGTCCCCACATATTTGGATAAGACATTCCATTTTTATTACAGCTACAGCTATTTCATTACACTGTGCTAAAACCATTGCATCACTTGATGAATCATCCATTGCCATGCTACCTGGGGACCAAAAAAATAAGCCAACAGAACATACAGAACTGGGAAAGGACAAGACAGCAGGCAGGAAGGAATAGCAAATATTATACAGTCACTGAAACTTATTTCTACCTGATCAGCCAAAAAAGAAAGTGAGATGCAATGAAGGTCTCCTCAGACTTCAAAGAGCCCTTCATGTTTAAAATATTTCAATTTCCTGTACACCACTTGTTAGCAGAATACTAAACACACACAAATAGCAAAGTCAAGGGGTTAGTGCTCAAGTCTCAAACACACAAACTCTTTTTGCTTCTCCAAAATAAAAAGAAATCAGTTAAAAATCATAGTCAGGTTTCCCAGTATCGACTCTCCCACTGTCATTGCATTATGGAAAAAAATTTTCATATATTTTAATTTAAAATAAATTATTGTGGCAAACATTTTTATAGATTATGCAAGAATTGCATTGAATGATTTACCCACCTTCTCTGTGATGTAGAAATTAGAACTATCAGCATGCTGCAGTGCAAATTGATCATGATTTGCAAGAGACCACCTTAGAAATATGAAAATAAATTAATCACAAAATAAATCTTAATAATTCAAAAAGTACCCTTCACATAATCTTATTATGACCAAACGAGCACTTGTCATTCCCATGTATTTCTCATACTTTTCCATAGCTTTCCATGATGAGTTCCATGAAGATAAAAGCATGCTTACAAAGGGAAAACTTTGGTACAAATACATCCTATTGATTGTTGTTTGCAGTAAGCAAGATTACTAAATCACTAAAATGGACCAAAAAAAAATAATTTGCAGTACCAGGATTTTATGCTACCTTATACAATACCCAACACATATATTATTAAGTTGATACATTACATTACATGTAAAATATCACCTTTTTAACTCAGCAGCAATTTGATGAATATAAACTAGTTTCTTTAGTGTGGTAGCACTTGCTTAAAACAGCTTTTTTTATTACCATACTAAAATTAAAGCAAGGTATTTGCCTTAGCCAATTATTAGTCTATATTGCAGAACTTGCAATTAACATTTCAGTTTCATATGAACTGTCACATCAACTGGACCAGTTTACAGCACCCACCAGACTAAGTGCTCAAAAATTCAAGCCAGAGGCTTTAGTCCCTTAACCCACGAACTCCAGGAAACCACAAGCGTAAAGTGAGTGGGTACAATGCATTCTGTGCAGGAAGGAAACAAACAGTCTAAATGAGAGTCACCCACATGATGGAGCTGCTTTGTTAGGAACCTCATCTTGCAAGCAATTGATCCAAAATACACTGCAAATTCGAATTGGAAGACAGAAAAACAAGATTTAAGAAACTAATAACTAGTCATTCAAGATATCTAGATTTTCTTTGGAAAAAATTATCTCCTGATTAGTTTAATACTTCCAAAAGTACAGTACAGTAAGTACTATATGGCAGAACTTACCCATCACAGACTTCTTTTATTATTGAGGACAGTGGTTTTTTCTGGTTAATGAAAAAAAAAGAAAGAAAAAACAAAATTACCAAACTAGAATATCTCTGAGCTCTTAAAATATGATTTCAAGTAACTGCAAGAAACAAAACAAGTTAGTAGTATTTCATTTTTTGTTTAACATAAAGTTTGGTAGGATCCCAAAAGTTTCTGCTGCTTTGGTCTGGTAAACTACAAAGACAGCAATTCTACACATATGGATGATGACATTATCAGTTCTTTTTGTCAACCTTTGCCCATATGACACAAACCCAGCTTCTCAACTGCCAAATCAAAGGGTCTTTTGTGTACACTGCATCTCATTATCCAACAGAAACAGAAGATTTAGATATCAACACAAACATTTTCCAGGAATGACATCTGAAGCAAGAAGACATTCAATATTTTTAAACCTTCTTTTGTCCCTTTCAGATATGGTGATATGATGACAGTAATCCTCTCTCTTTAGTACACACATGCAGGTTCCTCTCTGATAAAACACCAGCTGGAAGGTGTTAAGATCCCAGATGTATCAGTTCTGCTTTATTCTCTACATCTGTGGACACGAGCATTTGAACTGACTGAAAAGAGCTCTCTTGCTTTGGCTCCCAAAATAGAAAAAAAAAAAACAACCAAAAACCAGTCTAGCCTGGTGATGTTGCAATGCTTTGAACTTTGTTATAAACACAGGGTGCACACACGAGTGTTTTTAGAAGATTTCTGGCTAAAAGAAAACACACTTTTATATCCCAAACATAGATGAAGTTGCATGGCAAAAAGAAACACACTGAACTTCACCAGCTGTGTGACTACTGAGCCTTTTTTTTTTTCCAAGACTGGATGACCGCACAATGTCACACAGATCTGCTGCTTCACAAAAATTTCCCAAATCATCTAAACAGCATAGGATCCCCCTCTCTAGTAACTTCCAATAATGACAGTTCACTGAATTGTTAAAAAGCAAATAAAACAAACAAAATACAAAAAAAAAAAATCATAAACCCAACCATAAGCCAATACTGTAGTCAAAACAAGCTGTTTCCCTTTAATTTCTATAGGAAATTATTAGTCTAAGAATTAACTCGGTATATGGGTGCATTATGTGGAGGAAGAATTATTTTTCCCTTCAATTTGTTTTCTGTATTGCATCACTGCATAGACAGAAAACTAGAGACAAGACTCCCTGGTCAGGTCAGGATCAGGGAAAGATTTGTTATTTTATAGTCCAGTCAACTAAGCCAGTATATAAACAGGCAAAAACATAACACAAGACCATTTTAATCAAACTTGAATGAAAGCACCTGCTGAAAGGATTCTGTTTCTGCTTGCCATAGTGTCTCAGTCCTTGGTTTCCATCCTTCCCCTTTCACCGCTATTACTATTTTTACATGAACACTCAAGATGATCCATACCAGGGAAGCTATTCAAACTAAAAACTGGCTAGTAAAAGGGAAAAAAAAAAAATCAGTTTTCACCAGGACCAATTTCCTGATCTGCCTTGCTATGTACCTAAATGACTAGCAAATATCAGCACATGGGAGAAAAGGTAGAAGTGTGAAACTGCTCCATTCTGCAGCAGTTAACATGTCCCTTCTCCACAGCAGCTTCTGCCTGTTGTGCTGACTCAGCTCTTCGTGCAGCTCTATCCACACTGTGAAGCAGATCAGGCAGTTCACATGAGACAGAAAGTGTTGGGTTTCCCCCCACAGTTTTTTCAACTCATCAGTTCCTCAGTCTGGATTACTGTATCATTTATGTGCAGCTGCTTTGACCTGTTGTCCTCCTTCATAAGGGTTTTTTCAGCTTCTGCAATCCTGTGAAAGCAATCCCTGCTTCCAACTGTTCTCTTCCCTCTATCGTTCCCCAAAAAAAGAAAACCCCATTTTTTGGGAGGGATAGAGGGGGGAGCATATGTTTATCTGGAGCTGGTTAACTCCAGTTTGCCATCCAGCACGTTTGCCAGCCTGTAGGTAAACTATTGCCAGGCAGAGCACACAGCTCTGTAGGCTGCATGCCCTTCTCTCCAGATGCTACTGTGGGTCCTGTTTTGATATTTCCATATTTCGACAAAATTTTATCTGGGTTATTAATTCCTTTTATAAAGTAAACATAAATCATCTAGCAGATTCAATACTATGGAGGACAAAAAGAGTAATTGCCTCTCTTCCCCATTATTTCCCACAGGACCTACAGTTTCCCATTGGAAACTATGACAAAAAGACATTGTAATAACCAAACTTAGTAATAATATAAATACTGGGAAGATTGGATAAATTACTTTCCAAATCATTATTTTGGTACTTCTAAATTCTCTACACCATCAACTTTTATGTCCTTTGTCAATCCTATTCATCTCCTTTCCCCTTTGCCTATTCTATACCACATTTGCATTATTATATGGCATTTGAGACTAAAAACTTGGGAAAAAAAAACCCAAACATAAAAACCCCACAACAAGTCAATTAGAACCTGTAAGGAACAGTTAAAAAAGCAACAAATAGATCCTCAATAATAAAAGCTATTAACAATATTAAAGCCAGCTTCTTAAGGTACAGCTTTGCCCTCCTATGACACTATTGCTATGGCACTGATGTGACTAAGCATAATTCCTGATGAGAAAAATCAACAGGATAAAAAAGGTGGAACTCTTCTGGGATACAGACTTTGCAATTAGTGATCTGACAACACTTTACAAATTAATAAACGTAAAATAAATACCACTGCAATGCTAATAAGCTGCTGCTCCTAATAATCCCTTGGGCTGCACTCCCTCTACAAGTAAGTCTCCAGACAAAATTCTTTCCGCTTCTCTACCAGGCAGATAAATTGTCAGTAGCACACTGTTCACAGTTGCAAGTGGGATGACACTGAAAGCAGGCAGTGGCTGCTCTGATTCCCTCTGCCATCACCCAGGAAGACCCTGGTTGGCAAGCACAGGCTGTGGGAAGACTCTGGGCCGGCAGCACTCCGAGCTGACAGCAGCAGCAGCAGTCCTGCCACCCTGCCTGCACACAGCCAGGTCTCCTTGCCAATAAAACCCTTCTTTGCTCTGGGAGTGACAGGCGGATGAGCGACCAGCTCCCGCAGCCCCTTCCCAGCCAGCTCACAGCCACCTCCAGAATCCCTTTCGCAGTCCTGCTAGTGAAAGCTGCAAGACACGTAACTATGTTTGGGTAGCAGTGAATGGACCCGACTGTTTACTGCACGTATAGGAATGTAGCAGTACCAGAAGACAAAGAAAAGTGAGCTGGTTATATTTCCTTTTTTTCTTTTTGAACCATGAAAAATGAGGTAAAAGTCTATCTCCATTCTCTGCAGAGTACATCCACTTGGCAGGCCGTTCAAAGACATTTTTTCCCCCCCGGCTCTAAATATTTGCCTGATGTTAAAGAGAACAGATTTGAAGGCTTTGTTACCTTAATCTTAATAAAATTACATATAAGGAAAATTACATATCTCTGCTGCATTTACAGTTCCAAAAAGTCAAATTTACCTTATTAGTCAATGTACTTCAAAGAATTCCTTACAATCAGTCCAAAAATATTTCAAATATTTTTCTTCATAGAAATTTTTTGTGCTAGCATATTTTGGTTTTGTTTTACTTTTTGTCTCCATGTCCTCTCCTAGACTAGTGTGAATGAAGTGTGCTTTTACACATGCTGAGATGCTCATTTAAAGCTCTAAGAAGACCAGACTGTAGCTTCAATGCATAAAATAACACAGATCAAAGAAAACCTTGTGCTCCCTACAGGAGATGACCTCTTCAGCTGACTTATCACAGTATCTGCACTGAACACATTGGTTAGTACAAAATTATTTTCCTAGGGTAAGTATTAAATTGATAGCTGAAATCAAGTGGGAAATGACAAGGGGGCATTATGGCCTTGCAACTTACTGATCTGCACAAAAGGGGAGAATCCTGACAATGATACAGAGCATAGGCAGCACTGGAGCTAATGTGAATTTATGCACCTGGTAAACGTTTATGTGCACTGACTGGTTAGCACAGGTGTCCGAGATGCTGGCTAGCTGTATCCCTAATGACATTCACCATGCAGTAATACCAGGGCAGGAAACATTCACACCCCAGAGTCAACAGGCAAAATCCTCAACAAGTGCAGTTGCTGATGAGAGAGAGCTTTTGTCAGCTTAGTTCACAGCTCTTAAAGTGGTAGCTTTAACACGTCAGTAGCAACATTTTGGTATAAATATAGCAGTTGGGGTTCTGCAGAGAGCACAAGAATGCAGGGAAGCCCAGGTATTCATGTCCTCTCCCACTTCACTCTCAGCTGCAGCTTCCTCAGTTACTCTCTTCTCACCTCCAAAGAGATCCTCACTCCTAAGTCTGCATTTTACCAGATCTGAGGATTCACTCACAGATCATATGTTTAGGATGTTACAGTGACTGTACAACAAGGAAGCAGCAAAATGTAACATTATTAACAAAAAACCTCAAATAAACAAGACACCCAAACAAACAAAAAAAACCCAAACAGAATTTTACAGATAGTTCTTACTCCTCATCTAGTGTCCTAACAAGCCATAACATTTCCTGTTTCCTCAAATATAAATAGGGACACCAAAAACTCCCAGTCAAGAGTACTGAAAAGTTACAAAGTACCTATGGATCTTCAGCTGTGGGTTACAGCATGTTTGGACGCAATATACTTGCACCATATATTGAAATACAGCCAAAATACAGTTTAAAATACAAACCAGGGCTTTAAGATGTGGTTCTTTACACAACCTACTAAGAGAGCACACTGTTGAAGACTGAATGAAGAAACCCCAAACCTACAGCTCATTATTGACACACTGCTGTCCTATCAGGGAAGAAATTTCTAAATGAAGCCACAAAAAAATTTATACAATGGGATTTTTAGTATTAGTTTCTCTTGTACTACAGTCTTGGATTTCTATAAGGAGACTACAAGTGAATAGTAAAGTGCACCTGGATACTCCAGCTGGCCAGAATGTGAATTAATTCATTGGTGCGTAACTCCAGGAATCTGGTCATTACACATTTCCTTTAGATACAGCAGAATTAACTTAAGAGATGAGACACCTGCTGATTCTTAAAAAAATGTATGGATGCAATAATCTTAAAGTCATGTTTAGCCTTCATATTGAAAATGCCATCAGTTGGAGGCAGTAAAATTCAGGCTCCAATGGGGAGGTTCTGACTAGCACTATAGAGCCAGCAAAATCAGAGACAGGAAGAAAAAAAAGAGACAAACCAAACCAAACCCAAACCCAACCAACCGAAAAAACCCCACAAGCCCACAAAAATCAAGGACAGAATTAACAGTGTTTTATCTCTTTCCTAAAATATTATTTCCTGAACTTCCTTTATGTTGGAGATCAGGAACACTGGGACACTATTTCTACAGGACTTTAAGTATAACCTGGTTCTACTTGCACATCTATTTAACAACAAAATATATATATATATATATTACTGTCTACTGCATTTAAGTTTCTTCACCTAGAAAATAGCACCAAGTAGAAAGCATAAATTGTGTCCATCAGACTACAATTCACTAAAGTTTTCTAATTATTTACCCCTCCCTTTTACAATTTCTAACCCTTCTCCACAGCTATTTCCTCTTCCACCTATTAAGCTTTGCTGCAGTATCTGTATTAAATAGAAGTACTAAGACAGAATTTTTATGTATTTTTCAGTGATGAGGTTCCAGCCACACACCACAGGACACGAGTTCACAGTCTTGAAAGACTCCAACCAATCAGTGGGAAAATGGCTTTGGACAAGACAGACTACTAAAATGTTAAATGTGACAATAACATTGCCCTTTTTATCCAGGATGGCTGGCTGCCACCACATCAAAGAACTGGAGGTCTAGTGATGAATACTCCAATGCCACAGTTCTGTAAGAGAAGAAATTATATTTTCCAAAATCTATTGCTTTTAACAATAATTGGTATATGATATTAACAAAGCACTATACAAGTGTGTTAGTGCACTGAATTATATCCAATGCACTAAAATATCTGGATTATTGTTTCCAAGGTTATTCTTGCTGTTGAACAGCTTTTAAAAAATAAATAAAAATAAAAAATTGAGACCTTTCATTAGTCCAACAAAGAAAATGAAAAAAAAAAACCCCACATTAAGATAGTGAGTACAATTTCCTTACCAATTCTATTAATAATCCCTGATGGTAACAAAATTGCAAGTACTAGAAAACTATCAAATATTTTCACTATGTTTACATGCCAGTTAGCATCTGCTTGAACAGTTTCATCTTTGATTTTGTCAAGCTGAAATATGACAGGTACAAGGAAAAATAAAACTCATTTGATGATTGTTAGCATCTGTTTAGCACCTAAAACTTGATTTTATGTAAGCCTTACCTTTAGCAAATTGGCTTAAGCTACCTGAGTGTTTTTCAATTATTTTTGAATAGGTAACGACCTTTTGGCTAATCTATCTTTGAGTAAGTCCTCCATCAGCAGCAATCAATATCCTCCTTCAGAATGGCTGAGATACAGCTGCAGCAGCTGAACTCAAGCACTAACTCTCTTCTTCAATCTGACAGAAAGGAGCTGCTGCTCCAAGCAAATCCAAGTAAGGAACACTTTGGTAAGTCAGTGTAAGATTTTTTTTTTCTCTCCCCACAAGCTACTTCATAGTCCTCTCTCTTCAAATAGCTGAGATCTTGTAAGCTGTTAAAAGCACTGACATTTCCCTTAACTACTCTAAACTCAGGATGTGCAATAACACTGGAAATCTTTACAATATTCATACCAAAAAGCGTTACTAGTTACAGCTACTGCAGCACCATTACACTTTCTGGGTAAGAGTTCATAAAAATTTGCAAGTTTGTGGGAAGGAGACAAGAGACCCTCTCTTCCTTAATCCTCTCAGCACTAAACCCCTTGATTTTGTGGGAGTCAGAGTCTGGAGCCATAATGAAGCACTGGGAGCAACACTTTACAGTACGGCGAGACATCAATATCCCTTTCTTCTTCACCACTTGAATGATGCTGGTGCTCACTAATATTGCATATGTTTAGACTAGTGATGCTAAGTTTGTATCAGTGCTCTGCTATTACTAGTGACAGCACTTGCAGAAACCAGCTATTCTTACTCTACACAAATGGCAGAAGCGATGCGCCACTTTCTTTTCTCTAATTAAGAATTTCACAATCCTTTTTGAACTACAATTCTCCTCACAGTTTGAGAAACACTGTACTAAATCAATTAACAATGCCCAAGGGTCCAGATTTAGGTCTGAAAGTTCCCCTTAAAAGAAACAAACCCTTATTGGTGTTCTTTTAATATGCAGTGAAGTACAATGTTCCAAGTTCCTTAAAATGATCATCTCACTCCATGAGGATCAGCACGGCCAAGTCAGATATGGCAATGCACTTTCTGAGCCCTTTCTAATAACTAATGGTGTGAAACAAGGCTGCGTTCTTGCACCAACCCTATTCACAGTCTTTTTCAGCACGATGCTCCAAAGGGCCACGGCAGACCTCGATGATCAAGATGGTATCTACATCCAATACCGTACTGACAGAACCCTTTTCAACCTAAGGCGACTGAAGGTCCACACCAAGACCTTAAATCATCTTGTCCGGGAGCTGCTTTATGCTGATGACGCTGCCCTTGTTGCCCACACAGAAGCAGCTCTGCAGCGTTTAACATCCTGCTTTGCAGACGCTGCTGAGCTCTTTGGGCTGGAAGTCAGCTTAAAGAAGACAGAAGTTCTCTATCAACCTGCACCTCAGGAAGTCTTCCATCATCCCCATATCACCATTGGCCAATCAGAGCTCAAATCAGTCCAGCAGTTTAATTACCTAGGTAGCCTCATCTCCTCGGACGGTAAGATTGACAGGGAGATAGACAACAGATTAGCAAAAGCATACAGTGCTTTTGGAAGACTCCATAAAAGAGTTTGGCAAAATAAACACTCGAAGAAAAGTACAAAGATCAGTGTTTACAGAGCCATAGTGCTGTCTACTCTCTTATACGGATCTGAATCATGGGTCATCTACTGCCACCACCTGCGACTCCTAGAACGCTTCCATCAACGCTGCCTCCGTACAATCCTAAACATCCACTGGTCAGATTATGTGACCAATACATCTGTTCTAGAACAAGCAGCAATCACAAGTATTGAGGCCACGTTACTGAGAACTCAGCTGCGTTGGGCAGGACATGTCTCCAGGATGAAGGACCACCGCCTCCCCAAGATCCTGCTCTATGGTGAACTTGCCACTAACTGCCGCAAGAGAGGAGCCCCGAAGAGAAAATACAAGGATTCCCTGAAACAACATCTCAGCCTCGGCCATATTGATCAACATAACTGGTCTACTCTGGCCTCCAATCGGGAGGTCTGGAGACACACCATCTATAACGCTGCTGATGCCTTTGAGAAAGCACGCAGGATCACTCTTGAGGAGAAAAGACAATGCAGAAAGAATTGTGCCCTGCAGAATATACCACCTAAGGAGTCTTTCTGCTGCGCCTTTTGCAACCGGACTTGTCTATCTTGCATTGGCCTTTTTAGCCACCAGCGCGCTTGTAACAAATGTGGGTAGAGCCCTTCCCAAATCTTCGTTCGCGAAGCCTAGACATGATGATGATGAAGTACCATAACTTCTATAAAGAAATAAAAAACAACCAGAAGAGATAACTTGAAAGACACCCTTGAAAGATAAAATTGATGACTAAATCTAAACATTAGATAGAACATAAATGTAAAGCAGCCTGTGGTTCCTCCCATGTGCTGCACTTGTATTAACATGAAATTATCATACGACAGTACTCATGTAAATTTTGCCCACTGTAACAGGTTTGTGCTTTGAAAAGAAGCACAAACCTGCTTTTTTTTTTTGCTAGCAGAAAGATTCACATCTGCTAATTTAATCCATGTTTAATGATCTTATAGATAAAATTAAACCTGGAGGAAGAGACTGTATGGCCAAGTTTAATCATAAACTGTTCCTTTCTGTAGAAACAGTTGTTTACCTCCAATGCTGAGGAAGTTCATCCCAGTGCTTAGAGAAATCAGGTTTTATTACAACTTGTGTTAACATACAAGAGTGGATTTAAATGGGATAAGCCAAAATAGATATTGTCCTCAAATATCCATTTTGTGCCTCTCGTGGAAGCTGACTCCCGTGCAGCAGGAACAGTGAAACTGTAAATCTACAAAGTATTTAGGTAACCTAAAACTAGCACTGGCTTACCTAAAATAATCTGTGCTGTAAAAAAACCCCAACAGCTAAGACTGAGTTATACATAATGGGCACAAATTAAAGCATGCAATTTTTCATGTGAACACAAGAAATAACATCCTCTTATGAAATGGCTATTTACGGGACAAATAAAAAGAAGACAGAATAGACTAGCCAACATCCTGGTTCACCTGTACAGAGCCTGTGCAGCCCTACTTTTAACATCTTCGAGAATAATTAGACAGAAGACTGGGAGAAAAAGACAACAGACAGTCAGCATCTACCATCCATTTCTTCCCCAGACTGCATCCCTAAAAAGTCCACAATAAGATCCCGATGCAAATTCAGACACCAACTCATTTCCATTCCTCCCTTTACACAACAGGAAGACTTAAGAGTGAAAGATCATCCCTATACCCAGGTCTTAAAGTCATAATCAAATCTTTTAATTAAAAATTAATTTAGATCACAGTTTTAATACTGCTAGTACAGATTTATGCAGGGGGGAAGAGTCTGGATGCTATTTTTCAAATTTATAATTGAGGATAATGGTGGAAGTGGGAAGGAAACCAAATTTAAAAAAAAACAAACAAAAACCCAAACCAAAACAAGTATTGTAGAAGAGAGTAACTGTATTCAATCAACTCTCTCAAGGAGAAAGCACAAAAGTACATAAGCTTTCACATGATTTAAAATCAGTTTTAATGCATACAGGCATCAGCCAGCTGCTAGGTTTACTGCAACTTAATTAGTCCCCACCCGGCAAGAGAGAGAGAGAGAGTAATAAACAATAGGCAGTTTTGCCCTCCTTGTTTAAAGCAACTTTCCAGGAAAAAAAAGCAGTTGTAAAACCCTGACACCAAGTAATACATGGTAATGAATGAGCAGAAAACCTTTTTTCTCATTCACTGGAAGCAGGCACAGGTTCCAAAAGGTACTTAATTATATATTAGTTTTTCTGGCATAGAATCTCTCTAACTGAGACTAATTTTGTATGATTAAAGTTAAAACTATCATCGATGAACCCAGACTGACAAACCTATAGATATTTAGTGGGAAGCCTCAACTTGAAAAAGCCCTGTGCCTCCTGAAGTCCAGATTGTCAGAAGTCATGCATCTGAAGAGGAGGTTTTTAATGTAAAATTTAATAACATTTGGTGGAAAAAATACTCATGAGTTCTTTTCAGGCCCAACATCTTCCACTATCCCACTGTCAATTGCTCAGGTTTCACGGTGACATTTCCTCACTTTGAAAATATTCTCTTCATTGCTAAGCAAAACATGCATATGCACAGCAGGTAAATTGGGATAAAGTGCAACAGAATATAAATAAGTGCTTCCAAGTATATGCAACAAGCAACCCAAAAAAACTCCCAGATTTTCTTCTGATCTCTTATATGGCATTTGTACTTCAATTTCTGGAATACTCTTAGTACCCTGAAAGATAAAGAAGTTGCATCATGCAAGGTGAGGGGGTTTTGTTGCTCTTTTTAAAATTATAATATAGTGCTGTTCTTTTAAATACTGTTTTTCTTCTTGGTAAGGGATCAGAGAGGGAGGAAACTGGTATAGCAAAGCTTTTAGAATTTTCTGAATATATGTTAAGTGGTGGCTAAATGAGCAGATCCCACCTGGGAGACAGGTACTGGCTGCAGTGTCTGGTCAATGGGTAAGCCATTTCTCTTTTCTGCCTTCCTTTTCTCTCCTCCCCTTTATCATCTCCGACAGCTAGCCACCTGAGGTATGAATCATCTCCTCCACTACAGCTCTTCAGCTGAATAGATGTTTTAAAGGAAACAGATTGGGGAAAAGTTAGCATTAAGTGAATCAAAAGCAGAGCTGTGTGCTTAGAAGCATGTATCACCCTATATGTTTTCAGGGTTCATTCCCACATTGCTCCCAACCTTGAAAAGGTAAATGTGTTTGTGTGCGTGGGCAGTAGGAAGGCATGTTTCTTTCCCATCGTTCCATGTCAGAAAGGTGAGGGATGTGACCCTCAAACTTCATTCCTTCATTTCCCTCTGCATCAGGAGATAGCTGCTGTTAGCCTTCTACCTTTCAAACTTGCTCTCACTCTTCCTCCTCCTCCCCATAAAGTGGCTTGCAACTTGCAGGTTGTGTTAAACAGTTCTACCCAATATACGTCAGTACTGATCTTTCTTGTCTCCTCTAAGTCTTACATAATAAAAGTAAAATGAAGGTTTCAGGAAAGTAAACTAATATTTCAGATAAGGTTTTATGAGAGTTCCTTTAAGCTATTTTGTAAATTAAAACCAATCACTTTGGTATTATTTTACCGCTGTTTGGAAGGAGACTGCATAATATTTGTTCGGTTTTGTTCCCACTGTATTTGGTTCATCATGACTAACATGTCTCTCTTCCTGAACACAGTGTGCAGTGTCTACCATTTGCTATATAAGAAGGAAAAAGCAAAACATTCTTCACTCCAGAAGGCAAAAGATTTCTACCTTGCCTACTGAAAAATTACAGCAAATGAAAATGGAAAACCTTGGCAGGTCAAAAAAATCAAACTACAAAGTTTGACTTCACTTGGGAACTCCCTTTTCCTCTCATGGGGCTTTCAGACTGCTAAAAACTGGACTGCTGTTATTCCAGCTCCCCTCTAGTACCATGATTCTCCAAATTTCACATAGGAATTTCCCAGGCATGTGCCACAAAATAGTTAACTATAAGTGAAACTGATTGCACTGCACGAAGAAATTATGAACCCATTACAGTAAAACATTTTCAGTGTGAATTCAAATGCTCTCCTCTCCAATAGAACTTTATAATATACTAAGTCCCCAGACACACTAGGGCCTAAAACACATTATGAAATGCCTTTTTTAACTCAGAAAAATATTTACAGAAGTAATAATAATTCTAAACAGGTAACGCTGTAGGGTTTCAAAATGTTATCGGTAAGCTGTTAAATATTAAAGAGGTTCCTTTTAATATACATGCCACAAAAAATCTCAGTGAAGTCCAGAATATAAAACACGGCACTTGTATAACTTGATTTGGTTTGCTTCCCCCCCACATCTAATTTCCTAAAAAGAGTTTTTAGTTCAAAATTTTGAATGTGTTAACTTCTTTACACTGAATCAGTCTATGGGGCCATTGCATTAGAACTAACCAGCTAAACAGAATAACCCCTCAGATTTCTGTATGGAACAGCAAAGATTCTCCTGCTCACTGTGTGTGCACCACTACTGAAGTTCCAAAATCTGCACTTGCTGCAGTGATTCAGTATGATTCTACTCCAAATGCAAAGCACTGACTAGAAATTTGAAGACTTTCCACCCAGAGGTAACAACATTACCACAATTTTACAGTTGAACAAACTAAGGCACAAAAGTGTTAAGTGGGTCACACAAGCAGAAAATGCCTTATTTAAGCAGCTGTTCTAAAAGAAAAAGTAAATTAAGAAACCAGCTAAACACATCAAAACCATCAGGTAGTAAGAGAGGAAAAGGGTTACACCCCTTATAAAAAACACCTTCCACCCCACATGCACTCACAGAAAAAATACTTGTGCACGGAAGTAAACAGAAAAGCAGAGACACAAACATGCACAGACGAGCTTATTTATGCACAGGGGCAGCTGAGCATATGTACACAGGCACTTACTTGATCTATTTCCATTAACTTGGGGTAGGCACCTGGCCACTCGATCGCCACCTTCACTATATCAGCAGGAGGGGGCATTGCGACGCTGCTGTTCACCGGAGCCAGTAGAACTGGACACTAAATACTGCAGAGAGTCTCTCTCATTCACACCTGCAGGGAGGAAAAAAAAAAAAGAATAATACGGCAGTTCAGACAGAACTCCAGTGCTGCCACTTCAGTCTCCTACATTACCCCTGGCTGGGAAGGTGAATGAAAATGTATGTGTGTATGTATGTGCAAGAGTGGAAGAACGGCACATATTAGAGAAGCAAACACAGTATACAATGCCACGACACACTGCACAGCTCGACAGTCTGTTAGAAAGATGGCTGAAGCACTGAAATGTACGGTGAATAGTAGGCATGCATTAGATTTAAATAGAAAAACTATTTTTAAATATTATTTAATATGCTGGTGGGAAAAAGCAACAAACTAGAGGAAGCTCCTGTTACAGTGTTACTCCCGGAGTCCCAGGGAATGTGACCAAATCAGTTAACGCTGGTGCTCCAGGCAAAGAGATTGCCCAGGAAGTTATGGCCAGGAAACACTGTTTCTTTTAACTATAGCAATGATCTTCTGGGTGTTCACAAATAGATCACTGCACTATAGCAACCAGTATGTCAGGAAGAAGGCAGAACACACAGCAGTTTCCACATATATATACACAGACACATCCTCACCTAACGGATCCAGAGATATCCATATATAAATATTTCTCTGTGGTACACCTCAGACACGTGAATACACAAGGATATAGTATGCATTCACAGTGATATAATCAGATACATAAGACGTCATAGTTCTGCAATAATATAAGTATCTACAGGATCTCATATCAAATAGTGCAGGCTGTGAATCTGGGGGAAGGAGAGGAAAGGGGAAGAACTAAATCCTCGGGTTTTGCAGAATTTAAGTTCTGTCTCTTTTGACTCACCAAGTTCTGTCTCCTTTGACTCATCAAAGTTTGTAACCTCACAACAACAACAACAAACGTTTTTCAAGAGGGTGTAGCACCTCGCTGGGCTTTTAAACAAACCTGCACCCCTCTCCCAGCTCAGTGGTAGCCGGACACTCTCTCTAGTAGCAAAGCTCTGCAATTCTCAGACACAGCAACCCATGTACCCTGCTGCAGACAGGGAGGTTCCTGCTTGCTTTGCCTAGCCCGCCACGCCAACCGTGGCGCTTCCCGCATACTCTGCTGAGATCCAGCAAAGTGCCATCACATATGATAAAACAACAGAATCTGCAGAAATCCCCAGAGGCGCAGCCCCACTTCCTCTTAGCAGAAAAAGAGAAGGAAGTGGTGAAAGCACGGACACACGCTTGCACATAGACCCTTTGAAAAAGCTAAGGCAAGGAGAGGAGCTGGCTGAGTATACCAGACATCCAAAAGCCACAAACAGGTACAGGTAAGAAAAGGTTCTGACCACCTTCAGTTGCTGCTTCAACTAACCCAGTGTAACAACCTTTATTCAACTGCAGAAGCATGAAGTTCTGTCTGAACGTCAGCCTGAACAAAATCATGAAATCATCCCTTTATGAAGAAATGTTGTACCTTTGTCTCATGCTACTTTTCGAAGCTGGAGTTCATCCAGCCTTCGGATGAACGGCTCTGCGTTCCCTTTTTTCTTGCGTGCCTCTGGTCTGCTCTGAAAAGACTCAGTCCTCTGAGTCTGCAAGCCCTGCTACATTCTACATAGGGTTCTCAGCACATACTATAAAAGCAATTTGTGAACTTTAACACTCCAGCAATTTATTTCCAACAATGGCAGTTCTGACGCTGACAGGATCGCACATCACCACAAAGCAAAGCTCAAGGCAGTAAATAAGACAATGGATGGTCTATAAATAAGAGTGGATTGCAGGAAGTGCCTTGAAAGACTAAACAATGTGATTAAGAAACACTGTGATATTGTCTACATTTGGTAGATGTTTCAGGAACCAGGAATAAACACAATTAAAGCATGCAGCTGGCTTGCTGGTCATTAAGAAGAGACAGAGACTTACTTTTGGCTGTCTTTTACACTGTAGAGCCTTAGAGGATGCAAAGCTCTCACCATTTCTCCCCTGACAAATCACACACCCACCATTTCCACATCCCACCGGTACTCCCCTCGCTCCACAAAACACTGCCTCAGCCAACCATCAGAAAAAAGTATTTTTGGTCATCTGGTTTTTACCATGTTCAAGTCCAACAGCTTCCCAAAGGTGGTACAACATGGAAGAAGGGAGGAAAAGAGATTTGTTGGCAGCAATGGGTTGTTAATCCACCTTGACAGTCAATTGAAACAGACTTTGGCATCTTCTGCTCCCAAATCCACAGTGATGCTGTTTCCCCCTCCTCAGCAGTGCAATCCTTGGTAGTCTCAGTCTGCTGTCATTTTGGTATTAAACCACCTGCAGCTGTCTACTTAATGCCTGACCAACAGGTTTCTCCCTGTATTCCTTGGCTTGGCACTCCATCCCTGGCAGCAGGGATGCTGGAAGCCTCTGCCAGGGCCTGAGTTTACTGGCCACAACACAAAAGGGCAGCAGCAGCAGCTCCTGCCAGACAAACTTGACTGAGGATAGCTTCAGGTGAGTAAGCCCTTATTTTCAACAAGTTTTATTTCCCCTCATCATGTTTCTTCTACAGTTTTAATGAAAAAAAATCATCTGTAGGCCACATACCTAACGAGACAGAAGGAAGACCTATAAAAAACATAGAATCCACCTAATGCATGGGCAAAGAGTTTCTTTTGACTAGGAAGACAGGGAATCAATCTGAAGCACTGTCATCTCTCACTGCAAGAGGCAAAGAAAAGTTATCTTGCAAGCCAATGCCTTCCCTTGGAGGTTCACTAACTCCAAAGCTCACAATAAATGCTGGAGAAAAAACACTGATTCATGACCACTGGCCATGAGTACAAAAACAAAACAACATTACACAGCAATAGATTTGCAGAAAACTTCCATTTTCCCATACAAATGAGGGCATTAAGCCTTGTTTTACTTTAGTGAATTGTGGGCAATCTTAACAAGTCACGTAGGAGGAAAGGTTTAAGAAAGAAGAGTCAAGGTAAGTTGATGGTAAGTTAATCAAATTCTGCTATGGAAAATAAGCATTTACATTCCAAAGCAAGGCACAAGAGAAGTCTGCCACAGCATGCAGAAGACAATTTCAGTGTGACTAGTTTTAACGTAGGCTAGCACAGATCTCCTACATAATTACAATTATTACTACATGTATGCTTATACAGTCATAAAACACAAAGCTAAGTGACAGATCTTTAACTAATACAAATGGATGTAGTTCCACTTTTCCCACCAGAAAACCAACTCAAAGATAACAATGTGGTCTGAATGCTGAAAAGCAGATAAAATCATCACTTTCTTTCTGTTTCTCTGTGGACATCCTAGTCAAATGTGCTGACTTTTTCTGTCTTAGTTCATAATCTTATGAATCCAATGTAGGATCCAAAAGATAATTCAGTTTCATTCTATCTATGTAGCAATGCCAGAAGCAAATATCCTTTTTGAGTTTTTTAAGGCCAAAATAGATGTTTAGCTGTCATCACAAAATTATTATTGCAAAGAAAATTCTGCAATTCAAAATTACCTACTATTCACGTAGGTGCTGACAATTCAAAATTACCTACTATTTATGCCAGTGGTACACAGTGTGCTAGACACTGCCCACTAAAATAAGGAAGGCACACACCCTGGTGTGATATGCTTCCAATTTAGTAAGCAATTTTCATTACATGAATGAAGAACTAGAACTGATTTCAATAGCTTTTCGTTATGCCAGCAGCAGGCAAGCAGTAAAAAGGACAGGGATGTCACTAAAGGGTCTAGTTATGGAGTTTTCTCAAGTGCAATTCCTTTTTCTCTCCCAGTGGGAACTGAGAAGCACTGACACGTAAGAGCAACTTTGCAACTCATTTTTAAAACATTTATTTTCAAGGCAGAATCTGAAGGCAAAAGGATGCATATGCAGGCACAAGTGTATGAAGGGGAGGAAAGGGTCTGAGAAAAAGGAAGGCAAATTCCCATTGTTTTCCCTAATGCATGCAAGGAGCTGTAACCAGGAGAGTGTTTAAACAGCTTACATGCTCAAAAGCACACTATTTTATAATTTGAGGGGAAAAAAACCCCACAATCAAAACATGTCTACCACTTGAGCACACTTTCTTCCATCATGTGCTATTGCAGAACTATGACGGATTAGCCTATTAAAGTGCAAATCTGGTGATTTATTGTTATTACCACATATAGTACATATATGCATTTCAGCTATGCTATGAAGTGCTTGCAGTGGTCTACTAAGTCAGAGTAACAAACAGTGAAGTTGGAGATCAAAGTATATTAGATTTAATGTAAAAATGCATCAGCACAGACATGCAAACTCTCAGTTTACCTGCCTGGCTCTGAGGGATTCATTCAGCACAAAATATATTGAATTTTCCTTTTCTACCTATGCATTGCATGGGGAAAACAGGATTTTATTTGTGTATGAAATTAGTTCTCAGTGGAAATCTTCCTTTTTTTTTTTTTCTTTAAACTTGTTTTGTAATTTCCTTGGAACTTTCCATACAAAGATCTCAAAGTACTTTAAATAATTTAAAGCTATCAGAGCACATCTCTTAAGAAATAAACTCTATTCTTACTGTTCAGACAGGAGAAAAATGCAAAGCTAACAGGAGATATGTGACTTGCAGCTCTACTAGTATATGAAAACAGAAGCCTAAAACAGCTTATTTCTTCTTTTACAGAAGAGATGTAATATTCAAAGAGCAGGCCAGGTCATTTCATGAGCAGCTTGAGTAAGAAAATTAATGATCAAAAAGCAACCGAAGGAACACCAAGTGCACTTGAGAATTTAATAAAACAAAGCACGTGTTTCTCCTTCCTGGACAAAAGGCAGCATACATAGGAATCACCTGGAGCTGGCACAGATTTCCCCCCCACCTCACCCTGCCCCCCTCACAGGCAGATTTTTCCATAGCGTTTCCTCAAGGCGAAGGGAAGTGAGGGCAATAATGGTAACAGGACAAAGCAGGGCACAGCAGGTGCTGGCAGGGAGCTGAGCCCTCAGCTGGGCATGCAGGGTCCCACAGCAGGAGGAGAGGCACGGGTCCCTCCGCTCAGCACCTTACGTAAGTAACCACTTCTTGTCAAACCTCATCAGCTTCCTCCCCTCAGCTCCCGCGGCCCCAGCAAACAGAAACTAAGTGGCAAGTTCAGCTGGAAGGTCCCTCGGGGACCAAGTCTGATTAACGATTTTAGAAAGATAATCCACTGCTGGATTAATATCCCCCAAGAGAGTTATTTTTGGAGTTAAACTGCATGACTGAACAGCTGAGTCTAAGGAGATGTAAACATGCTCTACCATCTCTGCAAGAAATAAAAACAGGGCACAGAAGCCAGGGGGCTGGATGTACACTTTGTGTACATAAAAAGGCTTTCATGCTGCCTTTTTCCCTTTTGTTGCCCGTTCAGCGCTATTCACCCCTGAACTAGACAGGAGTCAAAGGCTCAGCAGACCCATGTCAATAAAATCTACAGATGCTCTGACACAAATGGAAGATAAAGCTGTACAGGAGCTGTGAGCTGTACTCTAGTAAGAGATGGAAAAAATGCAGTGATCTCAGAGAGCAGGCAACCCGGGGGGCTGCTACCCCCTCTGCAGCAGCCACCAACACTGCAGGAAAACATGACTCCACTCAACAGACTTCCATTGTTCAGAGGGGTCCATCAGCTTCCCAACAGGATTATTTTTTTGATGTTGAACCCTCAACCTGCTGATCAATAATGCATCATTAGCCAAGGAAAGCACCATTTAATATTATTATAAAATGAACTTTGGACCCTTCAAGTTTAAATACAACACTTTTCCTCTCCAAAATACCTGGAAACCAAATATTGGAGGAGATTTTAGGAATATGGCAGTAAAATGTAGAGAACAGAACAGTTTTTGCCACTGGTAAAGCTGTTCAGGAAGCAGAGCTAATAATTGTGTGGTTATCACCCATCTCATTCCCATATACCCATAACCTTTCTTCACAATTTCATTCTAAGCATTTTCTCTTTCCCGCAGTCATCTTGTTCCTCTTCTTAGGAAGCATTTTATGTGATTAAGGCTGTACTGTCATTGACAGGCCAGCCCACTCTCAAAAAAAGTACTCTTCAAAACTAGAGAGCAAAAAAGCCTTTAACGGGTGCTTCAAAAGAAAAGGTGGAAGAAAACACAAAGGACTGTATGTACTCAGAATATAAGCAAGCAGACTGACTGGTCTTGCTTCTAAAGCACATATTGAAGCATACCAGAAAAATTCAGATACTTTAACTTGTATTCCCCTGCTTCTAGGAAGATCATTCTCCTTTTACTAAGGAACTTTTAGTTACATGTCTATAATTCAAAAGATGACTGAAAACTTAGTTTTCATTATTCAAGTTTTTATTTGAACCTTTGTGGGAATTTAATTAACACTCATATACCATACAGAAAGATGCTCCATTCACTAAAGACCTTTATATGTGAGGTCTTTGAACTACAGATAAGGAAAGTATCAAACTCAAGTATTCAAAAGACAATTCCAGTTAAAAGAAATTATTATTATTGTTGTTGTTGCTGCTGTTGTTGTTATAATAAACAAACTCTCAAAACACCCAACACAAAACCAAAATGCACCAACACAACCCCCACACCAAAACCCAGAACTCAAAGAGCTAAGTCTTCACAAAAAAGTGCAAGATTTTTCAAAGATGCTGAGTACCTACCCAGCATATGAAATCTGAAGACCATGGCAGGTATCAAGTACAGAAACAAAATTAAATGCTACTCTGAATACCAACGTTAGAATCTACTTGAACTTTTCACAGTTTATCAGGGCTTGCTGCTTCATTTGAGGTTGTTTCTCATCATTGGGTTGTACTCCAAATGTTTCTAAACTGAAGTAAGCATCAAAAAATATCTCTTAAAATCCAGCTGAATAAAATTTTCCTGCCTCTCAGGGTAGCCTCACACAACCCGAGAGGTAGGAGTGAAGTAACGGGGAAGAGATGAAGCCTCAATTTTAGCCAGTAGTGCTGCTCTTCTTTAGAGTTGTAATGAAAGAATTAAAGATTTCAGCATAGGAAGTTGGAGAGCAGAAAGAATGAAAGAAGGAAATTGACACAGTGTAACAACAAAATAAAGCAATGCAAAATATTACTGCTCAAGAGGATGGAGACAATTTTTTTTTGTTTGGAGGATGAAGGGAAAGGGGTGGTGCTTTTTAATGTTTAAGCTAAGCACACTCCAAAGGAGTCAAATGTAACTGAAAATGGAATAGGTTTATTACAGGGTAGTTGAAAACAGCTGAAAAGAAACAGAGAAAGTTCATCAAAAGTGCTGTGAATTTTGAATAAAATTCAATTAAGGATTGTAAAGAAATAACAAAAAGTCGCAGTCCTCTTTTTCACTACTAGCATGATCTGGCTATGGTACTTTGTACTTTCCTGGCATTTGCATAAGTCAGCGGGCTAGAGGGACACACAAAAGAGCATCTTGAGTAAAGATGGTAACACTTTACTGCCTTGCTTCAGCAGAGGCCGAATCAAGAAAATGATGACCAGCTATATCCCACTGGAGATAACAGACACGAGAAGATAAGTTCAAAGTTAGAAAAAGCCCTAAACTTCCTGCTGGAAGGAAGATGAAGCAGCAGTATAAAAAACAAAGAGAATTTTTTACCTATCAATGCTTACTTACAGAGGAGCTAATGGTACTGCCAGGAAGTTAGTCATCAAATGGAGGAAGAGAAGGCAACAGAGACGGTGAATGCTAGAGGAAATAACAAGTGAACTGATGGCCTAGACAGGATGTTGAAGGTTGAAACAAACAGAATTATTTTCTAAAGTAACCATTCTGCATAGAAAAACCCCATGGAAAAGAGCCATAGTGCTATTCCACAGTAAATAAGCAGAGTCTAATGTTCATTATAAGTAAGAGAAACAGCAAAAGAAAGGGTGGATATCACTTATGAATCTGAAGAGGGCACAAAAATTTTGAAGACACCAGCCTTTTGTCAGGCAGTGATACTGCTCTGCAAAGATGAGCAGTTTTGGCTGTCATAATGTAAGACGGATAATAAAGCTCCTAGAAAGTATCCAAAGGAGGGCCACAAAGATGGTTAAGGGTCTAGAGGGGAATTTATATGAGGAGCAGCTGAGGTCACTTGGCTTGTTGAGCCTGGAGGAGGCTGAGAGGAGACATCATCATAGTCAGCAGCTTCCTCACAAAGGGAAGCAGAGGGCAGGCAGTGATCTCTTCCTTCTGGGGACCAGTGACAGGGCCTGAGGGCACAGCACGAAGCTGAGTCAGGGGAGGTTTTATGTTGGAGATTGGGAAAAGGTTCTTTGCCCTGGAACAGGCTTCCCAGGGAAGTGGTCAGCACCAAGCCTGCCTGAGTTCAAGAAGTGTTTGGGCAACGCTCTCAGGCACATGGTGTGACTCTTGGGGTGTCCTGTGCAGAGCCAGAAGTTGGACTCAATGGTCCTTGTGGGTCCCTTCCAACTTGTGGGTCCCTTGTGGGTCCCTTCCAACGTTATAGAACATTCTATAACACTACGAAAGTGACAAAAACCAAGAGAAGGAAAGAAACCACCTGTCAGAAATCTTGTAGCAGAAAGCAGCTCCATCTACAGAGGTGTTCCCTACAGCCCTGTTTCTCTTATACTTACTGCAATCAGTGCATCAAAACAGCTAACAGAAAAATACCCCTTGTTCTCCTGACTTCTCAGCACTATAGAGTCTCTGAATCCACCCCTGCAGACTCCTAACTCTCTGCCAGCTTACACTCTCATATTCGTAAAGAATAATTTGCCCTTAACACTCGTGGACTTCACAGTGGTGGCCCTCTGGAGGAAATTCAGCAAAACAAGACAGCAAATGGAAAAGCAGTAATGGCCAAGAAAAAAAAAAGCATGGCACAATTAATATTAGAGACCTTGTCTATAACTAACATTTGTGGAATAATTTGAGCTATTCTGCATTAAAGAGATTGTATCTCCAAACAATATCAGTTGTTGAGACTAAGCCAGCATTATAACAGACATCATTAAACTCAGTTTGGAAACAGGAATACAGAGATATTAAGGAAACAAACATAGACACAGTCACATCCCCAAACAACTTTTGTGCATATGCCCATCCTTAACACTGATGCCACCCTGCTTTGCAGAGTACTGCTCAGTCTGTGTACCTGCAAGCCTGGAACCACTGTTCTGGGGACATCCCAATGAGGCATCACCCTCCCTTTCAATACTGACACACACCTTGAGGCCATTGTTTGTAATTCTAGATCAAGAGGAACTTGCATACCTGAGCAGCCATTTCAATTATACAGCCAGACTAACCATAAGATCACTGTAAGGTAAAATACAAGCGAAAAGATACTGAAGAATCCAAGTACAAGGTAAAGTTCAGGTTTCACACAACCAGAACATGGATGGTATTTTGGAGGGATGCAAGAAACCTCTTGGAAGAAACCTGACTACAAGGTATTAGCAGTGCCAACACTGCTCACCCAGCCCATTTCCAGGAGAGATTTGTCCTGCGTAAAGCTTGGTAAACTGTGTTAAATGTGACACTTGGTAACAGGAGATCTGGGTAGTTTAACATGAGACTATCCCTTACTCATCTCTCTATTGCAAAACCATGAGTAGCAGATGACCCTGCTTGAGCAGGCGGGTTGGACAAGATGACTTCCAGCAGCCCTTTCCAGCCTCAACCATTCTGTGATTCTCTGAGAGTACTGATATAATGACCCTAAGCACTCTTGAAGTCCTAGCCTACCCATCTGTGTTTAAATATTGTGCCTTTCTGTAGTTAACTGTGCACACAATGAGCAAAAAGAGCTGCTTTGTAGCAGGTTGCCTTCTATGCCAAAAAAAGATTCTCTAAACATATTAAAACCAGCCATTGGTTACAACTTAGGAACAATCTCTAGAACTCTTCCCAGCTGGCATCCAAGAGCACTCATTCAAAAAATACCCTAGTCTTCCATAATTTGAACTAAAATTTTAAAGATCAATAAGAAACTTTACTTCTGACAGGAAAACTACTGTAAATTGCTTTTGTGTTACAGTCTAATACATGACATTCAAGCACTGGGTACAATTTGTGGTCACCCCATAATTTTACTGCACACTTTGTTCAACATTAAAATCTGCATGGCCCAGGGAAAGAGGAAAGAGTGATGTAAACATCATCCTTTATTGGTTTGAGTCATAAGCTCTAGGGAGTCATGCAGTTTAAGCAGCGGACAACAGTTGAAAAGCTTACTGTCTCTCCCTTTTAGCAGGGACAGCAGGACAGGCAATGTGTTCACTCAGAAATTACAACCCACATGTGAACTGAAACCCCCACTGAATCTAATTTATGCTATTATGCTGAGCTATTAAAAAAAAATTGGGGGGAGGAGAGGACAGCAGTTAACTTCAGCTAAAGCTAAAGAGAGGTGTTATGATTGTCTACTGTTCTTATTATCAGAAAAAAAGTGGAAATACTTTAACAAAAAACTTGACTCATGAAAAATACTATGTAGTTTAGTAAATATGTTTACTTCATGGTTCAGGTAAGAAGTCATTATCAATTAAAAAGTCACCTTTGTAGAACATATGATCTGTTTCTCCAAGTATCTCATAAGCAACTATCATTTCAAAGGTGTTCTAAGACTCCTCAGTGACTGGAGCTAATATTCACTGTCAAAAGCTGATGATGGCACAGCTGTGTTTCCCCATCGCCATGCTCTGGTTGAAGCTCCTGCTCCAGCCTCGCTGGGAACATGCACAGTTATGCCAAGAATGAGCAAAACACTCACTGTTTCCAAATTGGCTAATAAACGAACTGAGAGCTTAACCTCCCCACAATACATGCATCCAGACAAGCAACAAGCACTGAGGACTGAATTGTGCCAGCCACATTATTCTGCAAGACAACTCGTGGCAGTTTTCTTCCCAGGAGCCAGAACATCAATTGTCACCGACTGCTGCTGCAACTCAATCAACTTCTATCAAAACACCCATTCAAAATGAACCAGCACTTGCTGTGTGATGCTTTACTCTATTATCCTAAAAACAAATAGAGTGCCTCAAATATTTAATACCCTTTTGATGCCCCACAGGAGTTACTGCCAAGTATTTTACCTGCTAAAAACCTACAAATGCTAACTACAGAGCAGGGAAAAGCTGGCGGCAACAGGTAAAAGGACACTATGCCTTTGCTGCATAATAACATGCATACCTCTAACTTATTATATAGCAAAAAAAAAATGGATCCTCGTAACTGTTTTATGTTAAAAACATTGTAATAGATATACATCATCCTGGGCCACCATCCTTACATTTTCTGGTAAAATAAAATCTTTCTGCTCCAAAAAACTTTCTGAATGGCAAAGTCCAGTTCCACAGCAGATCTGGTGTCTGCTTCCCAATGTCACGGCTTTGCCTCCCTCTCCCCAGTGCAGCACTGGCACTTGTCCAGCCAGCTAGTTCAGAGAGATGAAGTGTACAAAAACCAACCCACAAAACAAAAACAAAGACACACTTTCAGACAGATTAGCCCCTTGAATGCATTCACCACTCACTCACCCAAGTATCAGGATCACAACAAGGAATGTGTAAGGCCAAAGATGAAAACAGGAATATAACCCGCTCATCTTAAACTATTGTGTTAGTACGTCCAGAGACAAAATAAAAGGATTTACTTCACCTGTGCAAAGTTCCTGGCACACAGCTGAGATTCAATGCCATGGGGAAGAATGATGTAAAAGTATGCAATTACTACGTTCATTACAGTATGTCTCATTAACTCAACGAGCTCCTTTATAATTGTAACAGACATTAAAGATTAAAGCATTTGGATAAAATCCAAATACATTTCCGGTGCTCTGATGATTGCCAGAGTTGGTATCTTCAGAAATACAAAGTAACACCCCTTCACCAAGTCCCCTGTGAGAGAAATCACTGTTTATCCTTTTTCCTTTCAGACTTCAGTGTTCCCAAATTAAATTTTCCCATTGCACTTGGGGGTGAGGGGTGGCAAATCACTGTTCAGTTAACTGTCTAGTTCAGTTTGACATGTCAGAACTGTTTCCAAATAAAGCTATCAACTGAAGTTGACCATTTTGAACTCCCTAGAGGGCTAACACCTGGCTGAAAAGTCCTTTGTGTGAAAATGGCAATAGTAAAACAAAGCCAAACACATAACTCTGTGGCAAGATCATTAGCTCTCTAATGTTCAATTAGCAAGTGCGATTTAGGTATTAATTGCTTTAAAACACAATGGAGTCCTCTTTTTGCCCTTCAGTTAAACACTTTTACTCTACTGAAACAGAGCTTTACAGGTTTGGCAGCATGGTGACAACAGCAAATACAGAGCTTACCCACTCTCATTTTACGCTATATTAAGCAATATTCACAGGTTGTACACCGAAAGTAAAAGCATTTCCAAAAAGCCGCAGTGCGCATCGCTACTGAAAGAATATTTCATATTTTCTCACTGATGCAGTCCTGGAGCTGCATTCACAGAACCACAGACACGGCCCATCAGAAGGTTTTAATCTGGAGTAAGTAAGGAGTATGATCAGGAAAGAGACATCCCATTTCCAAAGCTGCCAGACAACCTGCAGGTAACAAGTAAGTGGACTGGACATCTCTGAAGACCAAGACTTGAGTCCCATTTCAGTTACACTCCCTTACTCCTAACAGAGGGTTTGGCTGTTCTGTCAGAGCTGGATGCAACTTCCTTCTACTTTGCTTGGAGGATATACGTAGGGCTCACAAAAACACGTTCTCCACAATATGCAGTTGCCAACTGATTCTTCTTGATCTGGGCATGCAAAACTTAAAAGAACAGTGTACACGAGGAATGAAGGAAAAAATGGTTTTGAAGATTTTTTAAGTTTTCTTTTCACCTGTGCCATTCTCCAAACTCTGGAGCAGATTCCCACAGGTCACACCACCTTCACAAGCTCTCTTCCTGGAGTGTAAAGAATTAGATGTATTTCACCCGAATATCTTACCTTGTTGATCTCATCCACTATGCCAACAATTTTGACTAGGACTGGGATAAAAACCAAAAAAATATTACATTAACTCACTTGAAGTAAATTCTGAAGCAGCACTGCCAATGGGTGAACATGCTACATCAGTGCCCAGGACAAAATCTAATGCTCCCAATTTAAACAAGACAGAAAAATGTATTCTAGTATTTGCAAAACAAACCTAAGGACACAAAAGCTCGAGATTCTTATTTGACCTCAGTGTCATTGAGAAATGTAATCATTAGCAGCTAGTATAAGACATGGACCACAGAAAAATAAACTGAAAAAATCCACCTGCAAATAGACCTTATATCTGCCAAGTTTGTTCCCCACAGCACTGATTAAAGAGAACTCTCTACCACACGTAGTAATCACACTGTTTAAATGAGCAGAGAGTTTGCTTCAAAAAATGAACAGAGAAGCTGCTTCAAAGATAAAAGATGTTAAACTTGGAACCAAGAACACTTGTGTTTAATTTTCTTTCATTCAAAGACTTTGTGTGTGGCCACGTACTTGCCCTTTGGTCCTCTGTGCCTCTAACAACCAACTATAAAATGGAGCACCACACTTCTTCAGAGAAGTTGAGAGGCGTTTAGAGGCTGCAGGGGGTTGTATCTAAATCAGGCTCACAGATTATCTAGAATGGGAAGCTGCCTTATTTATTCATGTCCTTGGACAGATTACTCACCTGGATCTTCCTGCATTTTACTTTTCCCAGCCCTCAAGACCCTGAAAGTAGAGACTGGTTTACCCATTTCCTGCTACCATCCTTAGTTTCAATACAACACCTCCCATTAAAAAACAGAGAGGCAGAAGTGGAAGATGCAGCTTCAGAGTCTGCTGGAAACAGTCCATGCTCTTTTTGAGCATTTCAGAGCGGCTATGTATCAGACAGGGCTTCTCACAAGGATCCCAGATATGCACTCTGGGATGGGACAGAAAGCAGCAAACACTTTTTTGGCTATATTTATTGTCCAATAAATATAATAATTCTCTTAGTCTGCCAAATTAAAAGACAAATTAAAACACAAAATGATAAATACACTTCTAGGTGGACTACATACTTTAAAACAAATCAGCAAGGGAAATTAATTTCCCAGGCAAAATAAAAGCATCACCATTATACTCATTTAAGACTAAAAGAGTACACAGAACATGCTGTAGGTACCTAGTCTGAAGTCTCGTTGCCATTTTTCTTTACATATAAAGCTGTTTTTCCTTATGTTAAGTATCCCCAAGGCACGCACAAATGTCCGTGGAGCCAATCAAAATGCAAATATTCAGAAGCAGCCCAGCAAGCAACTACTGCTCACCTCTTTACCATGTTCTCCCTTTTACTCAGGCTTTCATTGTTTGATACGTGTGACTTTGCAAAAAACTGTGTGCTTTGGTTGTAGAGTCCTGAAAGTTTAAGCTGTTCTCAACTTAGAAATAGTCTGTCATCTGGCTCATTGGTTCAGCCATTCCTGGCAACTGCCCTAATTTCAGCACACACATGACAGGAAGAGCCCCCTGTCCTGTCACAGTTACCTCCTTCCGGCCTCAAATAATCTCTGTAGTTTTACACAGTGAAATTAATGCAAGGCTGCTGGCTTCCTTCTCTCCTGCCCTTGCTTTTAGTCATTTAATTGCTGAAGTGGAAGTACAGATGTTAAAAGAGACAGGCACATGACAGAAAATGCTTTCCTCTTGCTTTAAAGATGCATAATGCAACAGCAAGATGAAAGATCCCATAGCTACGAAGGATTACAATATTCTCAAGAACAGTTTCATCTCTAACAAGATCAAACTCAACTATTCCCCATAAATTGAGGAGGTGCCACTTTTTAACAGTTCCTTTCTTAAATCCATTACTATTTCTTCTGGTTCATTAATCAACCTTCTTTAAGAAAGAAGAATCATATCTTAAAAGGAAGAAGGCAGCAAGGTAGCTTTGCATGCCACCAAACAAGTTACCTACAATATGTATTGCTGCCTTCTGTTAAGAGAAATTCAATCATGCCAAAGGCTGGCAGTTTCCTCCAGCAGCTGAGAAGTAAAAAGTCCTGTTGAGCATGTTTTCCTTTTGAGCAGCCACATGTGATGCAGCACAGCTACTAGGCTGTGAGAAGGAAGAGGCCACAGGTTTGTGCTGGCAGACTGTGGCCCTCTAAATTTTTGTTTTCAAGAATATATTACATTTCTATAGAGATGATAAAGCTAGCAATGATACCCATGAAAGGTGTTTGCAAGCACTTTTAGATTAAATGTTACCTAAAGCATGATTTGATCTGAATCTGCTTTTATATTTTTTAATCACTGACTTATAATACGTGCATTAAAAGTCACTGAGGACAAAAAGTATTTGTATTGAAGACACTATTTTTGCTTTTGTATGACTTTAAAGTGATGACAGCTTTAAGACCCACTAGAGTAAGCAAGGATTAGACCTTAATGTGCTTTCCTTGTTTTAGTACATAAAATTTTCACATGGTCAACTTCAGAAAGAATAGCAACTGTCAAGAGTTTTACCATGTTCTACTTTAATAGGGATGAAGCAGGGAAATATTTCCTTATTTTTTTTTAAACAGGACATGCATTCATAGAAGGAATCTAAGCCTAAAACTCACCTTTAGCCTAGGCAGGACAATCCATCCCTCTCGCCTTTGGTTTTTTTTTTCTCCTTTTATTTTCTGACAGTGTTTTATTTCCCTGTACATGACCCAATCTTCAAGCCTTCTTCCACTCCCTCAAAGAGATTACATTCACACACACACCAACCATTTTTTCCCCAGGTAGAGATTTTGTATCAACTGCTGAACTTTCATCTCAGCCAAAGTACATCCCAGCTGAGATGCAACAGAGACATTTCAACCCTCACCAATCTCTCTCTGCACTTTTGAAGTTTTTAAAGCATGGGGATGCAAGACCTTCACTGCCAATTTGGGAATTTCAGAAATGCACATTGATATTTCGTTCTTCCTGTATTTTTTTTTAAATGTCAGACCGAAACAACCTATGCTCTGTAGAAGCCAATTACTATAGCTTTCATGAAGGTTAAAAGTTCAAAAGGAAAGCTGGTTTCTTCATTTAGCAGCCTCTTTCAACAATTATAATAAAAAGAGTGATGTGGATGCATAGGTATGGCAGCAAGGGGGATGAGAGGATGGGTCTCAAAGTTTTTAATTCTTTTATTTATGACTCCCCCTCTTCAACCAGATTCTGACCTTGCCCTCTTCAGGGGACACTGTCCCAAATACCAGCAATGATTAAAAGCTAGGAGAGACACATTTCTTGCTGTCCTCCTCAACACAAACAGAGCAAATAGTCCCCAAAGCACACTTTTCCCTGCAGCCTTTGGGAAAACTTGTCTCAGACACACAAGACATAACCATGCAAATTATACATCTTTTTCAAGCTTGCAGGCTTACTAGGCCTTCTTTCAAAATCCTCTTCATGCTGACAGACATAAATCAAGCAAGCAAACTTGCTCTGTGAAGTCAAAACTTCACATGGCCATAAAAGTCTTGCTTTTTCTTTTTTTCTTTTTTTAAACATTAACTTTGCACATGAGCATAAGCACCAAAAATAATGCACCGAGTATTATCTTGCATTGGATTTTCTATTGAAAATACTCTGTAACCACAAAAGGAAATGCTTACGGATCACTAATTAAGGGACTGATTCATAAGCCTCAGAGAACAAGTGTTGAACAATGCACACTCAGTGAGGTTTCAGCTTTATCCCTTATTAAAATAAAACCACATGCTTGATCTTTGCCCACTTTGATTTATTAATGTTGTTGCTTTTCAAGATTTTGAAAGTAAGTACGAACAGAGGAGTTAGAAGAAAACAATTCATCACAAAAGCCTTATACACCAAATGTTAGAATTGCGATCTATCTTACTTCCTCTCTTAAAAAGGTGCATTTATAGATTTGAAGGACTAGATGGGAATTCCAGTTTGAAAGTCAGAAAAGTAGGCTGATGGAAGCAGTAAAGTACTACATCCCAAATGTAACATAGCCTCTGCTACTGTACATAAAACATCAGTTGGTCATCTGTCAATCCTCTAAAATGCCACATGCATTGGAAAAATATTAAAGTATCAGCAAGAAAAAAGGAAAAATCCTTTGAAAAGGCCAGAGACTTATCGATTCTGAGTTGTGCATAAATAAACCCTCATATCCAAGGCAACTGTGTGGCTTTACATCTCAATATCTTACGTTACAGACATTTTCCCCACCTGAGTTCTTCACTGGAATGCAAATCCGGATTAAAGTCACAATGCAGAGTTTATCCTTTCAGTTGAGTCCCATTCCAGAAGATATTTGTTCTACATTACCAAGTGTGTCACACTTTCCATGGAGCATTCAGGAAACTCCTAGCACAAAACAATGAACGGGATGTTGCGGGTCAGGATAGAGCTACACTCACTGAATAGCAACATTTGAGGAAGGGGAGGAGGAAACTTTGCACAGTCTTTTATTACTCGGCATCTTCTTGGTTCCAGCCCTATGCAGGCTTTTGTGGGATAATCAAAGTTTGCATGCACCTTTTGGTTGGCCAGAGCTATCCCTTGGTTTTATAAGAACTTAATGCCCCAGACAACTTTATAGGACTCACAACCATGAAACAGCTGTGACAGCTTCAGCCAGTCCACCGCAGTTCGTACTCTTGCTCTTGGACCATCTGTGAATTGATCATGGGCATGTCTGCTAGTCATCCTAAGCACAGGACAGACCTGTACATTTGGGGTTGTTTTGAACATTTCTGCTAATAAAACTATCACTGCTCAGAATTATTGTTGTAATTCAGATCTGATCTATTACTACATTACTCCTATCCTGTGCCTGGAATTACCCAGAGCATTAATATTCCCACAGCAAGAGGGTAGCTACACAGAACGCAAGGGCAATACCCATATGTTGAAGTTTCCCATGCCCACAAGCATTCAGAAGCTGGTGCTCTACCTCCTCACTGGATCCTTCCTGTATAGGAAGGCCTTTGCATAGTACTTCAGTTGGATTAAAGCTTATGCACCTTCCAGAAACACCTCTTGGTAAACCTCATGCTCCCAACTCTTGATGGAGTCCGTGTAACAACAGATAGGTGCTGTGAGACCATGGGAGGGACGACAATTCTCATCCTTCCCTAATGGATGCTGGCTGTAACAGGAAGGAATCACTGAGAACCCTAGTTCTTTAAAGAACCACTAAGAATCAAAAAACAGTGGAAGTTCTTGAAGACCAGTGAGCTCCTGAGCACTGCTCTTGCTTTAGTAAAGTGGTCCCCCTCATTTTACGCGAATGAAGCCCCAAGAGGTTGGTGGTTTTGGTTTTTATTCAGCAGCAGCATGCATTTCTAGCTTCCCTATTTCAGATTTGGTTTTATTCATCAGACTTTCCACATGGTAATCCTGGAAGAGCAACTCTAATGCAATACTTTCAGCATCAAATTGAGAGGCCTTATTTGTGGCCACAGCTGTGGCCTGTTATCTGTACTTCATCACTCCAATCCAGCACGACACCAACTCCGTAATTCTTCAAACTCTGACATGCCTTAACACCACAACAGCAATTAATTGGCCTCTTCCAGACTCTGCCATTAAAATAAAACTAACATACCACAATCTGAAAATAAAACAAATTCAGTCCCAGCCCTACCCAACCTCTCTATAATTTAAAGAAAACCCCTGCAACTTCAGCATTTAAGAATTGGGACTTTTGACGGAAACTTTTTTTATTCATATGCTTACTTTTAAAGGTTACTGATAAATCCAAACCAGTAACTTCACATTAGCACCCAAACTACGTCATTAGCTAAACTTTTTACAGGGACTTTGGAAAAAAAAGTCTCCCGTGGTCATAACAAAAGTAAAACTAACTGAAATATTTTCATATTGACCTGAAAGAAAAACAAACAAACAAAACACAAAACCAACCAAAAACTCCACTCAACAACTACTTCACTACAAAGAATTTAAGATTAAATGGTAGTTTCAAAGACAATTCAGACTAAGAAATATCACGCTATAAATCTGTGAATAGGGGGTTCTTTTGATAATGCCCTCATTAGGTAAGTTAGGGTCATTAAAGCCTTTTCCCAATAACACAGTAATTGGCTTTTCATATAAAGAAAAAAGGTTTTCTTCCTTTCATTTGCAAAGAAAAGTCTAACAGTAAAATAACATTCATCAGATGGAATAACACTTCCCTGTTACATCATAAAAAGAAACCTCACTTCAAAGTAGAGATGATTTTAGACTGAAATGAGTAAGTTTTTAATCAAAAAAGGACATTCACATTTAAGTCACTGTGATTTTATTTAAACTTTTATTCACTAAGCTTACTCAGCTCCATTCTCTCCTCTAGGAAACAAATATAGTTCATATTAGTTCCCTTATATTCCATATGGAAGCATAGGAAAAAAACACTTTGATATTCCCCTTAGCAATAAGACTAGCAGATCAGGCAGGGGTCTAAGAAGAAACACACCACTTCCAAAATAAAACTGCATTTCACAGAGTAATTAAACATCCCATGCATGTAGCACAGCTGAACCACTCAAGAAGCTCAGTGATTTAGGAGTGACCTCAGAATACAAAACATGGAATAGGAAAGAGCTCAAATATGGCACACATCCCTTCATAATAGGCACACTCTGCATTACAAAGTATTAAGGCATGCCCTCCCAGTTACCTGGACCTCCCTGAGTTTTTTTTGAGGATTAACCAAATAATAAATGTATCTGCAGCAACCTTCAAAATTATTAAGTTTTCCTAAAGCCCCTTTTCAAATCAACTGTTACCTTTTGTAACAGGTGTATTCTAAAGGCATTTAACCCTGAAGTTTACTACCCCCAGTATCTAAATACAAATCAAGAACTACCTTTCTCAGCTGGTATTCACTCTTGTCACTACTAAGGTGAATATTTAAACTTGTTGTTTAAAAAAGTAGATATTGTTTCATTAACTAGTTTTACATGGCAATTTTAAATTAATTATTGCTAAATGCACACTGCTAGGCACTAGAGCAAACTCACATGGGTAACCAATCAAAACAAATAAAACCTAAGAGAAACAGCCATTTATCATTGGAGACTTAAAAAAAATAAAAACAAATACAAAACACAACCCCTACAAAAAGAACTCATCACCAGCCTTTCAGAAACAAATCTCAGATCATAGCTGTAATATATAACAAAAGGTGAGATTGAGAGAGAGTAGTTCTATTGCACATTATAAAATATGTCTCCACATTTTACAGACCATATGTTATTTGACTCACTCACTCCTTCCTGGAGATAATAGCCTTTTCCTTCTTTTGCTTTATCATCATGCTCTTCAACCTGCAGACACCAACTACTGTTTTCTGTCAGACTGATACAGAACTAAAGTTCAAAGCAAGTGTTCTCCAGTTTGAATTTAGCTTTCAAGTCTGCTGCTTGCTCTTCATGAAAGAAAACAGTTTTTTGCAACTTAGATTGTTTACCTTCTCAAGCTACACCAATTAGACTAATGAGACTTACTACTCCCACAAACCTAGCTTTTCTTTTTTATGCAATCATTTAGCCTCACAGGCTTGCCAAGCTGGTGAACAGGGCTTTAAACTAAAACTGCTGGGGGAGGGGAACCTCAATCCACCCAAATCATAATCAGTTTGATGCCAGGGCCAGCAAGAGATGTCGAGAGCCTGGAGAGGGATTGAAGGTCAGAAGGAGAGCACTTGAAGAGCAGCAAAAAGGGATTTCAGCCACTCTAGTCAGTAAGCTGGCTGCTTTTGGGGCCCAGCTGAAATGTCTCTATACACACACACACAGAACAAACAAGAGGAGTTGGAGACATGCACATGTCTGCAGGGCTGTGATCCTACTGGCTCATAAAGATGTGGAGGATGACTCCTTTGACTAAAGTATTGGCATGGAAGGATACAGGCTCTTTAGGAAGAGCAGGCAGGGAAGACCCAGAGGTGAGTCATGTCAGTGACCAGCTGGAGTGCATGGAGGTCTGCCTGGGGGTAGATGAGGAACCAACTGAGAACTTTCAGTCAGGATTAAAGGGAGGCCAGGGACAGGTGACATTATAGTGGGGGTCTGCTACAGGCTGCCTGACCCAAAGACTGAACAGAGGAGACCCTCTCCACACAGATAGGAACAGCCTCATGTTCACAAGTGCTGGCCCTCATGGACTTCAACACCCTGACATTTGCTGGCAGGACAACACAGCAGGGCATAAGCAATCCAGGAGGTTCCTGGAATGCATTGATGATAACTTCCTTCCACAAGTGCTAGAGGAGTCAATGAGGAAAGGTGCTATGCTGGACTATAGTCTAATCAACAAGGAAGAGCTGATGGAGAATGTGAAGCTCAAGAGCAGCCTTGGCTGCAGTGACCATGAAATGGTAGAGTTTAGCATCCTTGGGGCAGCAAGGAGAGCGCACAGCAAGCTCACTACCCGGGATGTCAGGAGAGTAGATTTTGGTCTCTTCAGGGATCTGCTTGGTACAGTACCATGGGGTAAAGCCCTAAAGGGAAGACAGGCCATGAGGAGCTGGTTGATATTCAAGGATCACCTCTTGGAAGCTCAGGAGCAATGTATCCCAATGAAGAAGTCGGGAAAAAATGCCAGCAGGCCTGCATGGATGAATGTGTAGATCCTAGAAAAACTCAAGCAGAAAAAGCAAGCCTATGGAGGTGGAAGCAGAGAGAGGTGGCCTAGGAAGGATACAGAGAAACTGCCTGAGCGACTACGGATCAGGTGGAAAGCTAAAGCCCTAATAGAATGAAATCTGGCTACCGACACCATGGGCAACAATAAAAGATTCTATAGGTACATTGGTGACTAAAGGAAGACTAGGGAAAATGTGAGATCTCATTGCCCAGGTCATGGAGAAGACTGAGATACTCAATGACATTTTTGCCTCAGTCTTCACCAGCAAGTGCTCCAGCCACACCACCCAAGTTGCAGAAGGCAAAGGCAGGGATTGGAAGAATGAAGAATCACCCACTGTAGGAGATGATCAGGTCTGACACCATCTAAGGAACCTGAAAGCCACTATCCATCATTTTTGAGAAGTCATGCCAGTCAAGTGAAGTTCCCACTGACTGGAAAAGGAGAAACAAATCTGCCAGGGAACTACCAGCCAGTCAGTCAGTCTCACCTTTGTGCCTGGCAAAATCATGGAGCAGATCCTCCTGGAAACTGTGCTAAAGAACATGGAAAGTAAGGACCTGATTGGTGACAGGTAATATGGTTTCAATAAGGGCAAATTGTGACAGACAAAGCTAGTGGCCTTTTATGACAGGGCTATAGCACTGGTGGATAAGGGAAGAGCACATGATACCATCTACCTGGACTTGTGCAAAGCATTTGACACTGTCCTGCATGATATCCTTGTCTCTAAATTGGAGAGACATGGACTTCATGGATGGACCACCTCACAAATAATGAATTGTCTGCATGGTCACACTCAAAGAGCTGTAGTCAAAAGCTAAATGTCCAAGTGGAAAGCATTTGGACATTGTGGAGTGGCAAGCGGAGTGACAAGTGGCATTCCTCAGGGGTCCAGACCAGGACCAGCACTGTTTAACATCTTTGTCAGTGACATGAACAGTGAGATTGAGTGCATACAGCCAGTTTGCTGATGATACCAAGCTGTGTAGTGTGATTGACACACTGGAGGGAAGGGATGACATCCCTTTAGTACCTGGATAAGCTTGAGAGATGGGCCTCCTCACGAAGTTTAAAAAAGCCAAATGTAAGGTTCTGCACCTGGATCAGGTCAATCCCAAGAACAAATATATGTTGGGTGGAGAATGGATCAAGAGCAGTCATAAGGAGAAGGACCTGGGGATGCTGGAGAATGAGAAGCTTGACATGATCAAGCCATGTGGGCTTGCAGCACAGAAAGTCAACTGTGCTCCACGTTGCACCAAAAGCAGCATGGCCAGCAGGACGAGGGAGGTGATCCTGCCCCTATACTGCCCTTTCATGAGACCCCACCTGGAGTGCTGTATCCAGCTCTGGGGTACTCAGCACAGGAAGGACATTTGTTGGAGCAAGTCCAGAGGAGGGTCACAAGATGATCAGAGGGAAGGAGCACCTCTCCTATGAGGACGGGCTGAGAGACCTGGAGCTGTTAAGCCTGAAGAAGAGAAGGCTCTGGAGAGACCTTAGGGCAGCCCTTCAGTACCTAAAGGCAGCCTACAAGAAAGATGTGGAGGGCATGTAGTGATAATACAAGGAGTAATGGCTTTAAACTGAGAGTAGGTTTAGATTAGACATTAGGAAAAAAAATCTTTATTGTGAGGGTGGTAAGGTACTGGAACAGGTTGCCCAGAGAAGTTGTGGATGCTCCATTTCTGGTAGTGTTCAAGGCCAGGTTGGACAGGGCTTTGGGCAACATGGTCTAGTGGAAGGTGTACCTACCTATGGGGGTATTCTATGATTCATGAGCTCAGGCTTTTAGAATAGCATCAAGAGTGGATATTGCAATAAAGCCACAGGAGATGGTTTCACTGATAACTTTTAGTGACCCCTAAATCCTTCATAAGGACGTCCTGAAACTTTCCAGTTTATTGGCCTATTCTATTGGATAGGGAAATACATATCATTACCCAGGTACAAACAAGTATTGTGACTCATCCATGGGCTTCTGTTCACTGTAGCAAGGGACAATTTGCACAGTATCCTAGTACTCTACTTCCCTCCACAAAATGACTCATCCAAGATTCTTCATGATATAAACTGATGTAAGCTGTGCAGTTGAGAAGCAGAGGTTCAAGGGACAGACTCTTTCTGAGGTAAACATGCATCTTGGTTCGATAGACTATCTACATTTTGATGAAACATAAAGGACCTCCCACATTCTCAAGAGTCCTGCCACATAGACGGAAGAACAAATCAACTGCCATCATTTACTCATATGCAACTTTGCCATGTGGCAGCCCACAATACATTTCTGCCCTGTAGAACCAGGTGCAGATTATTTGTATAAATTCTCCTGGTAAGACCTTCATACCAAGGTCACACAGAAAGTCACTGTCAGAATTTAAAGCACAAAATTAAATTTCTTTGCTGTTGGTTTCCATGAGGGAAGGATTTCACCACTTAACTCCCAAATTCAAGCCCAGTGCTACAGCCATAAGGGCAGCTTCTTACATACAAAACAAGGAGTGCAGGAATCAAGAGATACAAAAAGAGACCAATGAACTACTGAAATGTGTGAAGTCTTTATTTCTTTAAGATACTGCATAGATTCTGAAGATGACTAAGAATTTTATTCATGAAAAATCAACCCCAAATAACTCAAAAGAACATTCAGCGTGGGAGGTTCTTTTGCAAAAATTAAATAGCAATTGTGATGAAATAGTATCTTCTACCAACTTACCAAAGAATTCACATTTTGCTCATGCTCTTACCTAACTGTGTAGAGCCAGGAATCATACACAAGGGATAATAGCCAATCTGTTATCTCAAAACGTAGCATTATTTCAAAAACATGTTTGGAAGAGCAGGAAGCAAAAGTAGGGTTAATTTTAAAAACAATCTTAGGGCAAGATTCTTATTTCAGAGCTATCCAATAGATCGAACCTCCAGTTCACATCAGCTACAGATCTGCACAGAGTTAATTTTAGCAGAATTTTAAAAATGCTGGTTTAGCATGTTTGATCTACTTATATTCAAACTAGTTATCATTTGACTTACCTGTACCCACACCTGATGCCTCATGACTTAAAACCTGGTATCTCAAAAGTGCTGCCAGAAGATGACAAGAAAGGCTATTAGCCCAAATCACTACTTGCTAACTATGCTCATAGAATTCTTTCCTTCTCCCTCACCTGTGCTGTATTCATAGGAATGTGATTTTCTTCCTTTCAGGTACATCATCTAGACATTTTGCGGACATTGGGTCAACAGAGTTCCAACTCCTCCAATACCATCACTAGAATATATGTATTTTAAGGATCTTCGTTTCCAAAGCTGTTGATAACTTTCAGACTCAATGACCTCTGTAGATCCCTTCCAATTCAGAATACTCTGTGATTACTTTGCTGTTGATATACTGCTATAAACCCAAGAGGAAAAAGAAGCCACAGCTATATCCTGGTTTCTTCTTAAAAAATATATAAAATCAATTCTCCTGTTTAAAAGGTCATTAAAAAGCATTAAAACAATACATTTGTTCAGTTGAAAAGATCAAACACTGACTAACTCCATCAGTTTAGGACAATGTGCTATTATGCTTCAAAGTCACATGTAGCACATATCAAATGAAACGTCAGAGAAGCAAAGCATTTAAATGCATATTTGACATACTTTTTGCATCTCAGTACATTTCACTTCTCAATGGGGCTGTGGGTGGGAGAGGAAAAGGTTGGTTTCTTATGGATTTGAGTGTAAAGGCATCATTTGCCAATTCAAATTAGAGGTTACAACTGCCCACTGCTACATGCTGCTGTGTACAGGAAAAACGCATACCAGAGATCACCATTCTGCATATTCAGAAGGAGTACTTACAATCACTGTCTGTCTCCTCATATAGCAGCATTATACAGCCCTCACACTGCAATGCCAACATGAGTAATTTGTCATTAAACTTTCAAGCCATTCCTTCTTATTTGTGCATAACAATATTTACTATTCTCAAGTACCCCATGTCACTGGATTTATATCAGGCCTTAAACAATGAGAAAAACAAACAAACAAACAAAAAAAACCGGTGAATTTTGAAAGGTCCAAAGTTGCTGCTGCCATTTTGCAAACCCACTTCTATAACGTTAGGTACTGGTCAGTCAGAGCAAAGCTACTCTCACATTTTGTCTCCACTTCTGTAAAGGATAAACCCCACCCCCTACTTACTATCTGTTGATTAATGTGTGTATACATCCCTCATCTTAGACTCTACAAAAAGATAGAACAACATTTTATCTCACACAAGTATACTAAGCCAGGGGCACCAAAAGCAGATGTAGGTGCCTGAACTCTGTGTAACATCAGAACAACAGTTTGTTTGTGTCTGTCATAATTTCACAGAAAAAGAACTATATTCATGGCTAAAATTCCTGTAAATCAATAATTTTTCCCAATTCCACCTTCACCTTTATAGTAACGAACAAGGCCAAAGACAAACTTCACATTTTCATCTGGATGTTAATCAAATACCACCACAGGCATTACTTAGCATTTCTCATACAGAAGGCTCTTAGTCACCTTGAGGATATCAAAATCATTACTGATAATTTGCAAATGAGGGATGTGATAACCAAAAGACAGAGTTAGGTAATATCAGTAAGTGGAGAGACAGAGTTGGTCAACCTAAAAATGTTAGTGCACAAGAAGTAAAAACTTTGAATTTACACTGAACTGGTTAATCTCGACTACTGCTTGTTTGAACATTCCTCCAGTTTGCCTACAAGAAAAAAAAAGAAAGCAAATGCAGATAAACTTTACTAGAAGCAGGTTAATAAGATTACATTAAACTTCTACAGGTATTTGAGTAAAATTTAAATGTCTTTAAGTTGATTTAATGTACTTAACTGAGGAAGTAAAGAAACTAAAACTAAAGCCACTTAAATTCTGCTTAGATGTCCTTGTATAAGAGTACTATATAATTTAATCCACTTCCAAAGCATATCTTATCTGGATTAATTCTTTCAAGTGCTCCTGTGTAGACAAACTCTCAGCATATGCTAAATGCACAGGCAGCTTTCTCAAAGAAGATAAACTATCTTATACTTAGCATAAAAGACGGAGATTACTGATGAGTTACTTGTGACCTATACATTCCCCTATAACACACCAATACTCCATTTACATACCCTTAAGTAACAGAATTCAGATGTCCTGAATTTCAGACTCAATGTTTTCCATCTACTGAAAATTAAATATTTATTTTTGAGCTTGTAGCAAAAACCAGTTTCAAATATGGTCTCAACCAGATCACTCTGTTTTATTGTTCCTTAAGTCCAAAAGGAAGATTTCATATTGACACCTGATCTTTTATCTACCACTGTCAAGATCAATCATTGCCTACAGATGAGTTGATATAGCTTGTTATATTTAATTTCATGTAGATGTTTTAATTTCATGTAGATGTTTTAATTTCAGACAAATGAAACATGCCTCCCTCACAAACTTTTTGAGATTCAGTGATGTCTTGCTGAAGGTTTTTTGAGGGCATAAGAAGTAGGCTGACTCTTATGTGCTTCTGTGGGCAAAGCTTCTTCATGTATATAAAAGTCATACATCTACAACTCTTCACCAAGACAACCCAATTTTCTCTGTATGAGAGGTAAACACCAGCTTATAAACTTATTTGTAAAATGCAGAACTGTCTTGCAGTTCTGAACAGCTGGGAGTGCACAACCACAGCTGGAGGTGTACTTCCTCCTAAACTCATCTTCCCACAACACCCACTACTCCACAGTGAAGGTCAGGTCTTTCATGCAGCCCCCTGGCAACCACCCCACCTAACCCACCCACCACCTTATTACAGCAAGGTGGACCTTAGAAGGGGCCAGCATCAGCAGTCACAGATGAGATGAGACCTGAAGCCAAGCAAGGAAGTCCTACCAGGCTTCGTCTCTGGTCACACAAAAGGGAAACAGAAAGCTGCCCTGCCCTATCCAAGGGGGAAAATGGGTCAGTGACCAAAGGTGGAGGGGAAGGTAAGGAGGTTCAGCTATTAAAAGTGGCAGGAAATAATGCACAGCAGGTCAGTATTTGAAGTCTTGGTCTCGCTCTGAAAAATCTACATTCCCAATATCGTCAACTAATGAAAGTAAATCACTTATTAAAATAAGTTGTGGAAGCTTGTACAGAAGACTATAAAAACCGTGTTTCCACTAAGATTTTAGCTTAAGTCAGTTAAAATAAGAACCCACCCTTTTTCATAGTTGATTCAAGGATACAGATGAAACTAGAAATGCATCTACTCCTACTCCTATCACCAACCCCCACAGAAAAATATTTAAATAGCAGAGATTTGTAATCTAGAACAGAGAGCAGTATTCTATGAAGTATCCTCTAATTTAAATAAATCTTTCTTATTAACTTAAAGGCATTCTAAAACACATCATCCGTAATTTGTTATTTACTTGCTATTTCACGCTAGATCTCCCAAACATCAGTGTACATCTTTTAAAGACACAAACGTGTAATCATAGATGTATGCTATTCAGTCAAATACTGTATTTGAAATTGTAAATTTATTCCAAACACCAGTAAAATATTCCGTAGCTATGTAATTGCTTTTTTTGCTACAGCTCAATTATTTAAGTACTCTATACTGTTCATGAAGTCACAGAATTCCTGAATATTTTGACTGCATACATGCAAATTATCTTTTTCCTTCTAAATTCTTATATGGGTCATTATTACAGAACTAAATGCTTGACTACTCTCTTCATGCATTTATTCTCGCAGTGCCCCTCTCAGACAGCATTGGTTACAAAATCAATAAAAAACTAGTAGGTAATCATGTAAACCAGAAGCATTCAAAAAACAGAGATTACAAAAGCAAAATCAGTATTTGAATGGAACTGTGATATAAATTTAGGAGCAAAATAGAACTTCAGGAGCAAGAAACAAAACTCGGCATCTTCTCCTGTCATGTATGAGGCTGAACCTCAATTGTTGCCATGACAATTACTTTGGGTTGGAAAGGTCAAAGAGATACAACTCCCCACCAAACACGCAAGCAATATAAATGTGACATGAAATGCATTCACCTTGTTCCTGTTAAAAATACCTGTGAACAAAATCTGGGGTGAAATGAGAATAAGCATATGTAATTTAACTCAATATATACAAGATAATAACCCAGAGAAACAGATTCTTTATTTCCATCATATGCCTGGAATACCTATTAAAACTGTAGTGAAACACTGATGAGTAACACAGCTCATGGGGTGTATACAGAATAACATGTAGCTGACCCAACTAGGACTGTTCACTGCACAAAATACAAAGTATCTGCAAATACTTGTGACACACCAAGAGGTACAAGATGAACTACATCCCCACTGCAACAACAAAACAGCCCTTCTTCCCCAACCAAAAGAGATGGCATTTGAAACAGAGTCCTCCAGAGTTAAAATGGTGTATGTGGTGAGGAAATACAGAAAATTCATATGGGATGAAATAGCCATTAGCACAGGTGGCCTGACAAGGCACAGATGGATGCCTCTTAAAAACTTTGGCTTGTTCTTCACCTAAAGATCGTCTGTCTAAGCTCAAGTGACACTGTGATTTCACCTTCAGTCTGTGAGATAAGGCCATCACCTCCTGAGGCTACACTACTAGAAGAAAATTCAGACTGGAGGAAAGATGGGATCAGTTTCGCAAAGGCCAATCATGATGTGACCATGATACTCACCTGCCACACAACTTGGATGTAGTTGTAGTGTCCTAATAAGTTCCCAGTTAAGTGTGGACTGACGTTCCTCCGCAGAGGCTTTTTACAATAATGCTTTTGACACACAGGTTCCAGCAAAAGGAAAAGGCAGACAGCAATAGCAAATAAATTAGAAAACAGCAGAAATGCCTAGTAATGGCTGGATTCGGAGCTATACAGAAGATAAGGGTAGGAAGATCAGTCAGTTCCCCAACAAAAACTATCCTGAAGGGACAAAGTTTATCCACACTGAGCAGATTTCTTCATAATTTTAAGAGCTATGTAACACAAGGTGCCATCCAAGCGCCATTGGAACAATAACATATCTTTAACCTCAATGGTATAATCAATAAAAAAACCCAGCAAACAAACCAACCCCAAAACCAAAAAACACCAAATAGCCAAAACACCACCAAAATACCCCAAACAAACAAAAACCGCAAAAAAACCCAATCAAAACAACCAAAAAAAAAGCCCCTACCACGACCAAAAAATTGCCATAGAACTATAAGATCTATCTTTAAGTCTGATTCAAAGCATTGTTCCAGTGTTAGACTGCATTGTGTAAATGATGCTTTGCAAGGTGAATAAAAAATAGGGACAGGCAATATAAAAGACAAGTCTATGTGATTTGCGTAAAACCAGGCTATTATATGGATATAAATTATTTGATTTCTTATTTATTAAGTACCTGCCAAGTGCTCAGTGTTATTCAAGTTACGAAGAAAATTGTCTTCTGCTTTAAGAAACTGACAATCTAAATGACAAAAAGGAATAGACAAGATGCAGCAAGAAGCCAGTGATGAATGAGGAATATTTTGATTGTGTTTTGAATTTGATTGCTTCCTGTCAGCACCTCTGAGCTAGAGTTCTTGCTACAGATTTGCTGACATGTGGGCAAGTGTGGTGAAGCAGAATATCGGTAAGGCATTTCAGACACAGAATTAGCACAGAGAAAGCCAAAGCGAAGATGAAACAAAAAATGACAAGTTTGGAATCATTATTAGTACAGTGAGCAGAAGCATGAAGGATGCCTTAAGTAACCTAAAAAGAGCTTAAGATGATGACAGAAAACTGCGGAAACCTGATACTTAGAATATAAACTCAAGGCAGAGCTGTTGTAAGAAATTGCAGCTGAAGCTGATGTAATGGTAGAAAGACAGACTAGAGAAACCCTGCTTTATAAAACTGTTAGAACAACCAATATGGCTATTCGGGAGACCCATCTGATGAAGGCAGATGATGAAGGAATTCAGTATCAACTGTTCAGTGATACAAATAGTTATGTAGTTAGGAAAAAAAAATGTATAAGTAGTTTTTATGGTCAACCTCTCAGCCTTGGGAGTTCATTCATTACTAAAGGTCCAACATGACACATTTCTTTACAAAGTTTGTGAGAGAACTAGACAAGACTTCCTCTGGGAGTGTAAAAACAGTGCTGTCACAGATGGACTTCATACAAATGAGGTTTTGTTTTATTAAGTATCTTTTTCCCCTGTTTCTGAAATCCTCAACCTACATCAGTATTCAAATTTCTTTCTCCCTTTCTCCTCACTTACAAACATAGGAGAGAATGAGACATTGTTTGTTTGTTTTCTTTACTTGATAGGAGACTAGTTTTTCTTCAGTTTGGTGGTACTCCAAGTGAAAAGGACAGCAGATACACTCCTGGCAACTGTACAGGGTGGGTTTTTTTCTTTTGTTTTTCCATAAAACACTTCACTGTGCCAGCTTTCTGAGTAACCTCAGAAATAATATGATTTTTCTGAGAGATGACAGCAGAGTGCAGTTAACAAACAAATTAGACCCATATGAAAGTGTGATTCATAAGCAATGTCATTACTCTAAAGAATAAGGTGGTACATGACCATCAAAGAGGCCACTGCTACATGTAAGCCTTCAAATGTAAATTGCTTCCCAGACTTTTGCAATGCTTTTTCCAGCTCTTCAGCACATAACAGTTGCTGTGTCAAACTCTTCTAGACAGAGAAGAAACCCTCCTACAATGAAGTGTGAAGGTCCAGCACGAACCTACTCAAACAGCACTGTCTCCTCACAGCACCTCACACACAGACAAGGAGGTTCCACTGAAACCATATGAGAGCAAAGAAAGTTTGAAAAGTTTCAGATAATTAATTGGCTTTTTTTGCATTAAAAAATGATGCAAACAAGCATAAAAATTTACTATGGTAGCAACACTTACTGTAGGATGTACAAATCACGGTTTCCTCCTAAACCTGGCTACAGAACAAAAGATTGGTAACATGCACTCCTGTGGTACAGTTTGCACTAAGGACAGAAGGATTTGATAGCTAGTCGGTTCAAACACTAGTATAGCAAGGTGTTTAAGTCAGGCAACAGAGGTGTTCTCAGTCAGTGCATGTAACTGATCACCCTGCAGAAGGATTTTCATCCCAAGACCTTGCATGTGTGCACTCAAAGCACTGGTGCCATCAGCCAGAACAAACATATACGACAAAGGGCTGTCACATCCAGAACAAGGGAATTTCAAGACAGCATACCCTACACAGAGAAAAGTTTATAAACAAACCCCCTTGTTTCTTCCCTTCTCTCTCCCATGTCAGCAGCTTTAGGTTCAGCTCTAGGGGATGAAGAGGATTACTGCAGAAAGCCAAAGAGATTGGCAGGGTGACAGGGCTAGGAATAGGAAGTCTAACAGACATGGAAGACCTGCCTCAGTGACTGACTCAGCTTCTGACCCACTTAATAAACTTGGCCAAACTGTTTCTTCGTGCAACTGCTCCTCTCCTAGTCTCTTGTGTGACCTTACCCATCTAGGCCAGTATCTTCAAGGCAGTGACGGTCTCTTGCTAATTTTGGTGAAAAACAGCCTATATGCTTGAATAATACCTTAGTAAAAAAAAAAAAAAGGTGCTGATCTTCCTAGGATCTGCCATGCCAAGAATAAAACCATCTTTTCACATAAATAATGAAGAATACCCACACAGTTAAACCTGTTAATATTATTTAAAAATATGTACAGCTGGAAGAGTGGCATGTTGCTCTCATTCACAAGTCTGCTATATCCTTACCGACGCCTACGATCTCCCCTGAAGGTCTATTTACAGAGACATTTTTTCTCCCAGTGTCCAAGTTTTCCATTCATGTCCTTTCTTTCCCCTTCTCTCCTGCTTTATCCCCTCCGTCTAGCAGAGACCCTCAGTCCCATTAGGCAAATCATTTGTGGTGTGACATGGGGAACTGATCCAAGCCTCCAGTGAGCAAAAAAATAAGCTGAAGAAGAACAAACAATTTATTTTTAACCTGGATTGGTTCCCTGACTGAGCTTATTCCCCACCACAACAGGTGTATCAACATACCTGAGGAAGAAGCTGAGCAAACAAAGCTGCAACTACTGCTGACAAAGTCAGACACACACATTAGTAGAATAAGAATGTTTTTAAAAGATTAATATTGAAGTGGGGGTTCTCACACTGGGGAACTCTATAAAATGGACTTAATACATATTCCTTATATTGTTCACAGTTTCCTTTGTCAGTTTGGCTAATTATATGATATTTAAGTTTAAACATATGTTGCCTCCCTTGCAGTGAATCCTCTCCTCCTACATGATACAGCAGTGAAGTCATTTTGCTGACTTCAAGTTGAATCCTGCATCCTCTTCAAGTAGGTGGGCATTTTTAGATTGTATGGAAAGCAGTCCAGCCCCAAGAGCACAGTGATTCTTGTTGCAATAAGCTGTCAAGAGTCTGACCACCACAAATACCCTGAAACACATCATCCAGGTGCAATATGTAAAAGAACCAACACAGCTTCCACCATCCTGAGCATATGGTTCTTAAAACATGTAAGAGACACTCAGGCTGCATCTGCATTAGAGTGAAAGGTGAACCAGCACACCAGAGGCTTTCAGTCTCCTTCCTTCCATACCATCACCAATTGACTTCAAGATTTTTAACTTAAAACCAAGACACATAAGAAATAAGTAAATTCCAAATGGAAGGAAGTGGCAAAAGACTAAGCAAAACAAATATATTTAGAAGGGTAAAAAAAAAAATAAATCTTGCAGCCCTTTACAAACTTTCATGTGTTATAGACAGGAAAATCTCTTTTAGTTAATGTGTTCTACATTATGAGAGCCTTTAGTAAGCAGAGCAGCCAAGTACACCACAATAGCTGTGTTTCATTAGCTTTGCACAGCACAGTATACGATTTAAAGGGAATAGACAGCAGCTGAAAATAATTGCATTAAATTAACATTAACCCACAAACGCAGAAGAGGCATATAATATTCAGGACTGCTATAGAAGCAGCAACTCAGAATTAACGTCTGTAAAAGATGAATAATCCTGCTCTAACTGGGATTCAAAATCCTAAAGGAATAAAGTTCACCTCAAATAGTGTTCCCTGAGGTAGGAGAGGGGAAGGAAAGAAAGGAACACATGGCCTAGTTAAAAATATCAGAAGGTAAGAACACAAACTGTAAAACAATGTAGTTCCCAAAGGACTAACATTTTTTATGGTTAATACACACATTCCCACACATTCCTTCTCAAAAAGGACTTTGAAAATAATCTAACTTTAAGATCTGTAAATGAAATAGACATGTGAGAATTCAAACCCTTACTGTAGAAAAGACCAAAACCTCAGAGACTAGAGCAAAAAAAGGTAGCCAGGACCGCAGTGGACTAAAACACAGCCAGCAGTGACAGCTATAATTCCACTGGCAGATGTACCTCATAACAGTCGACGAGTTTGATGCCACAAGGTCTTAGAATATAACAGTATCACCAAAAAAAGATACATAATTAATCTAAGTGTTAAAATGGGAAGACAAATAGATTCGAGGGACTGCGCTGTGCTCAAACTGAAGAGGAAATTTATGCTAAACATGGGGAGGGGAAATAATTATTCAAAAAAATTTAAAAGATGCTGACTTACAGCACCTATTCATTTCATCTATGAACAGGTATCAAAAACAAGTAAAGGCATTATTGGCCAGGAGGAATAACAAAACTCCCAAGTTTTTTCTCCCAGCATCACCTGAAAAAGTCAGCCTGGTAAGGCCCTTGGCTAGCTGCAGGTCAAAAGGAAGGACTAAGCAACCAACTGAGGTCTGAGGAAAGCCATAGTAGAAGCTACTATCAGACAAGCTCCAAGAAGACCTCACCAGACTTGGTGCCTCATTAGTCACTGGCCACCTGAATTTACCTGGCTCCTCAAACTGGAGATAAATTCTACTTAATGAGCAAGCCAGCATTTGGAAACAATTAACACCTTATTTTCATTAACCATCATGTTCTTCCCTTCTGCACCCCTGCAGAATTTAAAGTGTTTATAAAGAGACGAAAAACAGCCTGTGGACTTTACAGTAAAACTTACCAACACAGGTTTGTGCTTTAAGATGTTTTTAAGCTCCACACAACTCCCTATCGAACACATAAAATTAATTTGTAATCCAACCTTACTGGGCAGCAAGAAGTTTCTTTTTAGTTGAGTCCTCTGTTACAGCAAGATTTTATAACTGTTCATCTGTATTTGTCTACCATCTGCACAGCACTATTACATATGGGCACACAGGGGGGGTTTTTTATGTTTTTGTTAAGTTTCCTTCATTAGCAATACTAACTCCCAATTCTGTTCTTTTATTGTATGATCAGCACAGGACTTTAATGTTCAGAGCAAGTGCTTCCCAGTACTTTTATTTAAACTCTTTGATGAAATTGCTAGAGCAGCATGAATCACAATTATCTAGAAGATTCTGCAACTACTCTGACAACAAGACTTTGTGTACAGTAAAATCACACCCTGCATGTTTCAGACTAGAAGTCAGGTCAGTTATGAGATGACAATCTGGTTTTAGTACAAGTTTTGGCTTTTAGGCCTTTCATTTCATTTTTCCTTAAAGAAGTGAGAGATTAATTGTCTCATACATTTGTCTAACCAAAGAGAGCAAAGAGCTTCCAAGTGAGCAGCAGGGCTAAGGCAAACTCATCTGAATTCCTGGTGCAGGTTTCTAGCTGTTTAACAACATTCACACCTTTCCTTCCAGTTTCTGCTCCATCCAGTTTCCTTCTCTCAAAAAACCTGTCTGAACTTTGTATCTTTGGGACCTCTATTGCTCTGCTGACTTGGTTTGAATCAACTGACAATTTAAAAGTTAACGTGGAGGAAAAATGAGAAGAGACAGAGATCCCACAGAAGCAACAGAATCTGTTGCTGTTTCTAAGGGTACCAAGCTAAAAATTCAAAGTGTGGTAGGAACTTTTTGAACTAGCAGATCTTCTTGCTCTCCACACCTAATACAACACCTTGCCAGCAGAAATCCATCCTAAAGCTTTGGCTTCGAATCCTGGAAACATCAATTACACACAAGGTTCTCTTTTATGCATGATTTCAGTTAATACTTCCACTTCATTGCACAAGATCTTCCAGCCCCAGCACAACACAGAATTTTTCACCAACATTATCATTACTGAACTTTTCAAATAAATAACTGAAGCTAAAAACTTTACAGCTGCTGTTGTGCTGTACGCTTCCATCAGTTATTTGCATAGTCATTCCCACTCCGATTTAATCGTTCCTTTCATGATTGCCTAAGTCTACCTAGAAAATGAGAACAGTAAATCAAACTAATCGCTTGGCAGGCATGTACTGGTGATATCACAGCAAGATCCTGGAATAGCACAGGTACTCTCATATGGAAAAGGCTCGTGGAGTTCCCCTGCAGTTCAAGTATCCATCATCTGACTCAATGAGCAACACTGAGATGGACACAGCCCTCTGTGGAAACTGGCTGTTAACTGGATGAACACCCAGGGAGGTGGCAGAACTGGCATCCGAAGCTTCACAATTAATGTGTCACATTAGGAAATCTAGCCATATTACTGCACTAATAAAAACAGCACAGACCAGAGCTTTTTAATCTAATCACATGATGAAGCTCAGAGGTAAAAAGTGACAAGCAGGAATAAAAGGCCCCATTAAAAGTTAAGTTTGAATACACAAAGCTGGTTTCATTTCTCTGATTTTCAGTTCTCTGACTAAAAAAAATAAGAGGTGTACTTGGCCCAAGGAGAATCACAAAAGAATTACTTTAAATGTGTTTGTGATTCATCATGGTTCAGTAACTTCTCATGAATGCTAATGTGTTTCAGAGAGATAGAAAGGCTTGTGCAGGTGTGACAGAAACAATTAGTCAGTTATTAGTAAGATGTTGGCTTCACTGGCAGCCACGCTGCTGGAGCTCTACTTTACGTGAAGGGCCTGCCAGTAACTCTCCACATGCTGCTGATATTTAGAACTGCCAGAATAGTCAGGACAACAAATTATATCTGCAAACACTTCTTTCTTTCTCCTAATTTTGCCTTCCTCCATGGTAAAATTTGCAGTTAAAGGAAAATGCTACATGCTTAAGTCAGTGTGGCTTCTCTTCAGGAGTAAGTGTAAGAAAAGAATCTAAGTTTGCCCAAAAGCCCATCAACTAATCTACACAGTAATTCACTGCCTTTCCTCTCCAAGGCCTTCTAAAAAAGGTGCTTATTTCAGAAGTAGTATACCTACATGGATCTACTTACATGGACCAGCATAGACAGGCTGGTTTAAATTTAAACTTCATCCTGCTTTAGTGTAACTACTCCTTCCACCAGTAGCTTTACAGCAAGCAATAAAACTTTATTCTCTTATAACATTCTGGAGATCCACCCATTTCCACAGGTGGAACATTTAGAGAAATTGCAGCAACATTTAGAGAAAATTTTCAGATGTGTTACCTATTACCCTGATATCTAGCATCCTTTTCTAAAGCAGAAGTCAGAACAGCATGAAGAACTGTTTAATGCCATTTACTTTTAGTTTTCAAGAAAATCCACTATGATCCCTTAATTACAAAAATGTTCAATCCCCTTAAAAGGGGACCCTCCAACACATACTTAGGAAACAAAACCCAACATTTTCTAAGAGCAACAATAACATTCAAGCAATCATGCTCCAACAGCAAGCCAGAGGTGTGATAACAGAACAAAGAGCAGTCTGGCTTTGACTCTGGGCCTCACTACACAACCAAGACACCCAAGTGCTGTAGCATAATGCTAATCCTTGCTATGAGACAGACATCGCAATTTTTGTAGCATAATGTAATTCTGAAATGAACAGCAAATAATCCACTGGTGGCTTAATTTATTACTTATACAAAATTCTCAGGGTCAGGGGTCAGTGAAACGAGATGAACACCATTAATCCAGCAGACTTCAGATTCTCTGGATAAAGAACACAGCCATATGCCTGTGTCTTCTAGCCAATTACAGTTGCCATTAAATTTGCAGGAACTCAATTTCCATCTAGTTTAATGGCTAGTTTCTTAACCTTCACAACCATTAAAAAATAAGCAATCTACTGTGTTGTCGTACTGCATGTTTGCACACATGCATGTGTGTGCATGGATATAAAAGCTAAATATTTTGATTAAAAGAATGCTTCCTGAATGCAAATTACAATCTTTTGTTGCCTAAATAGCAAAAATCTTCATAGGAAGACTTTCCAAGCAGTTCAGAAAGTAGCTATTGTCAGAAGCACAGCTGCACAAGATGGGTGCTTCCCACTCAGCTGATCTGACCTGTGCATTTATTTTCTCCATCATTATTCATACCTGTACTGCAAAAAAGATTATGACCCATATCTGTCATGATTTGTGCAGAATCAACAGGATTACCAAATCTAAGTTTAAGTGCATATTTAATTGTAATTTAATGGGAATAAGAATCTTTCCTGTCTTCACACCCACTCACCCACCTTAAAAGACCCAGAATAATCTAGGATTGGCCTTAAAAGCTCAAGAGCTTCCTAGCTCAAGAGTTTCCTTACTCCCACTGCAGCCTTATGGTAGACAACCCATAATGCTGTCTGCTGAGGACTCAAAGAGGTTCTGCAACAGCAGACAGAAAGGGTGGAGAGGGAAAAATAGTAAGAAAAGAAATGAGAGAGTCCAGTGGCAGTTCTGAAACAGTTTGTATGGCTCCTGATCCGCAGGGCAATCCAAGATGCAACAATGCTTCATCGTTCACCCCAGAGGATGCAAAGGGTGTTTACAAACATGTTATGGTCCTGCCATGCCACCACCTAGTGATTTTGCACCCAGTTGGACAATATATTATATAAAAATAAGCATGTGTTAAAGCTGTGGAGGACTGAGTGTTACTCAGGAATATTTACCTAATGAATGTACCATTATGTACCACTCTTCCACTCTTTGGTCAGTTGTAAGCTACACAACAGCCCAGCAATACTTGAACTCAGTTTCTATACCTCTAGCAGACTAAGCTTATGTGGCTTTTTGTGGGGGAAAAATCCCAAATAGATAATTATGTATCACTTGAACTAAAATGCCAGAGATCACTACCAAGTCCTCTTTTGGGTCTATCTTGGAAAAAAAACAAACAAGGCCTTAATAAACTTGACAATACCTTCCCCTCCCCTTTTGGGGCCTGTTAATGCTTTCCCCTTCTACTTGCTTTATTTCTCTTCTCTCCTCCTTCAATCAACATTATTGTACAGTTGTCAAAAGCTTCAAGGAACATGAATGTTTTTTTCTGCCATTTCTTTGCGATGCCAAGGTTCGCCTTTCACTACCAGTCTTGGTATCCTCCCCCTCCCCAGTTGCCCTTCCGAAACTATACTCCATTCTTTCATGAGCAGCATTTTCTGTTGATAGTGCCAGAGGCCAGGAAGGCTCCTAACAGTACAGTTCCAACAAAAGAGTCTGAAACTGAACAATCTCTTTTTTTGTAAGAGGACATAAGGAAGTCCAAGATATGGGGTTTAAAATGAGAACAATAAAAAAAATGTGCCCCTGGCACTGGCAGTTTTTAAATAAAAACACACAAAATTTCTCTTCCAAAAGGGCAGGTAACATACAATGGCTTTCACTAGCAATGAGCACCTGCTCCTCCTATGTACATAAAAATGGTCTGCAGAAAAGAAGGAAAACACATTACACTGTGGATCCATATACCCACAGATGGAAACAACATTCTAGTATTTCTACTCTGTTTCTGCAGAAGCAAATGGTGAGGCCAAATGCTACAAATTTCGGCTGGTTCTTCCCAATACAGTCTTGCTTCTCTCCTGACAATTGCACAAGGCAAGCCATCGACAACTGCTGAAATACACTATTTTTTTTGTCAGAAATACTTTAAAAGATTTACTGCAGAAAGACACATTATTTTATGCAAATGTTTCAGCAACCCAATCTCTTTGTCTACAAGGGTAACAATGGGGAAACAGCTGCTCTTAAGACATAGTTGCTCTATTAACACTAACTGAGAGAAGCTCCTTCTCTTCCCAAATACACTTTTTCTGCTCTAGGAGCATACCAGTGGGAAAGAAGCAGACAGCTTCTTCCCTTATGGTATCCAGACTGTTCAGCAAATAAAAAAAGCCTTTGAAATTATCACATATATCACCCTCAGCTTTCACTGATTTCCTGAATTCCTCAATGGGACTAGAAGTAACCAAAGGCCAGCGTTAGACCTCAGAAAGGAAGAAAGTAACTTTACATATTTTAAGTCTGTATCAATTTCTTAGACAACTCAAGGAAGGCATCTTCCTTTCTTTGATCTTATTTTTTCATTCAAAACTTTATGTCCTGGACTGTGAACATATGGACTAATTCTCTGCACAGAGGTTACACAACTGGTCATAACTGAAGAATCAACGTTTACAGCACTGTGTAACGGAGATAATTCTCCTTCTTCAAAAGGCCAAACTCTAGAGGTTTAACACCACTAAACTGAATGGTGTTACGCTAGTAGGAGAAACTGAGTTATGACAGCTGTTCAGAATTATCTGGTTAACATTTTTATTGGAAATATTATGGCAAATTATTACTAGATTTCTTTGTATGAGACCAAGATAACCACCTGCACAGCTTTCTCCATAAAGCCAGCAAAAAGTTACAGATTAAGTTCTTCTTTTGAAACAAACAAAATGAACAAAAAAAAATCCAAAAACACACATAAAAACCCCCAAACTATCAGTTTTTTCCCCCACTTCCAAATGTAGACATCCCAACGTGAAATCAGTATGAATACAAAACAGAAAATTATGGAGAACATCAAGAATTAGTACTTTTCAACTAAATCATATTGTTACTTCATGATCTCTCATCTATGGACAACCTTTAGTAACATGAAGTAACTGCTGCTCACGATGCAGAACTGCTGCCTACAGAATTATTAAAATTGAATTCCTAATTACTACAACAGAATTCCTAATTCAGTGAGGAAAGACGGAGGCGGTCCTTCCCTCATGAAATCTAGATGTTTCCAGGGAGTCCCTATCTGCACTCCTTTAAGAGCTTCTGTCAGTTGTTCAGTAATGTATTAAAATCGTCTTTGTTCATATCCATTGATGAAGTGCCTTCTAAAAAATCTCCTTTGGCTGTGTTTGAGGCTTTATGCTACCGTCAGATTAAAAAATGAAAACAAACAATAACAGATACCTCAAACTGAATGCAACCATTAAACACTTTCATTGCCTTTAGCATATACTAAAAGAGGTTGATAATTTCTACCTACACATAGATGTATTCAATACAAATACTGCACAGTCAGACCTAGAAGGACCCGCCCTGATCTTTTCCCAGTGTTTGGTGGGAAGTCCCCTACCATTTCGGTAGATGGAGCAGTTCAGTTCTGCCTGTATCTGAAAAAATTGATTGCAGATCTTTTCTGCCCAGTTTGGCTGAATTATCTCACCAAGGCACTACAGCTACAGCACGAACTTCATGTTACAATCTGCAAAACAGTAGGTGAGAACAAGAGTTCCCACTGCTAATATATACCGTCCATGCTGTCCCTAGAGAAGGTAACTCCACAGCTTTAATTCAGAAAATAGATTGCAAATATATCCCTTTATGTCAGCATTCTGCCTACTGTCTACCCTTGGATTTTTAAATTAACATTGAGAAGATGCTCAAAACAACCTCTAAGTTTTCTAACTGCTTCAGGTTTTCTTAATCAATACAGAACACAACCATGCCTTGCTCCCACTTTGAACTTCTCCACAAGATGGGTAAATACCAAGTGTCCACATTGACCATACCAGACTTACCTTTCCCTTTCTATAAATACTGTGAATTAACAGATCTTGTTGCAGCTCTCACAAACTAACACTATTACAACTGATTAACTCTTTTTTCAGTGGTACTACTTTTGACAAAACAATACAACCTGGAGGTTGGACTAGACAGTCTTTAAAGGTCCCTTCCAATCCAAACCATTTAGTCATCCATATTACATTTTTAAGATACTTTTCTCCCAAGGCTTTTCTTTTACTGCCTCTTGTCTCATGTAGTGTGCATATGAAATGACAACACACAGGGACTACCATACTGAGAACTCACAACTCTCTTTCTCCTTGGCTAATACTGATAATGTGGTTAATTACATGCATAGCTGTAATCATACATCCATAACTAATGCTTGCATATCTCACCACAGTTGAGGCTGCTGGAAACAAACTGTAATGAAGAAGCTAGAAGACACAGAAAACATTTTGTGAGCCCTGCCAACTGGGGTTATGCAATTCTTACCAGAATCTGCACTGTGTGGCATACCTGAATTCTCCTCTCCTTCCCGCAGGAACATTGCTAGCATTGAAACATCGAAGAGTAGCTGTCCTGAGGATGTACTCACTCAGGACACCAGTCTTTACCCGATGCTAAGACTACAACTACATTGTTCCAATGTCAAAACAGTGACTTACAGTGTCTCTTCCATAACGTCAAAGCTACATAGTTGCACAATGTCATTCCACTGAAATTACACATCTCGGAACCAAACTGTAGCAGAACACACTGGACCTGCCCAGGTAGGTCTGAATTCAAAAGCAAGACATCAGCAGTATGAAAACTGTACTGACTCAGGCTTACCATTTCCAAATGAAATTAAAACTACTGGTTTTCTTAAGACTCCAAATTGCTAGCCTGAGAGGCTACATCTCTCCCCAATCCACATCCATGGTGTGGGGAGGGGGGCCCTCTTTGTTCTCTAAAGGGGGCCCTCAAGTCTGAATTTCAATAGATCAAGAGAGAAAAGCCTCAAGACAGGAAAGCAAGGCTTATCCCCTCACTCTCCTATGAAGAACAGGGAACACAGCAAGAACAATTAGTTGGAAACAAAGGATTTGTGGGTTGACTTAGGTTTGATTTTCAAGTCTAGTTTGGTTGTTCTTTATTTACTCATTTAGGGGAGGGAAGCCTGACTGCTTTTATCCTTATGCCATCATTCCTTTAATTAGAAAAAGTTGCCTATAGGCCAGCAAAGTTGTTTTTCCAACCTTCATATAGTAATTATACAGAATTAATTCAAAGCTAAAAGCCTCTCTATCTCTAGAGTGAGATTAATAATTTTACAAAATTTAAGCAATTTGGAACATAGTAAAAAAAAAAAATCTTAAAACCTACCGTTTTAATTTGAATCCACACACCACCACCACTGAATTGTGGATGTTCCGATCCCTCTGGCATATGAGCCAGGAGATCAATTTAAAATTCCAGTGTAAATAGCCCAAGACCATTTTTATTTATGTGTTTGTTTTAAAATAGAACTCGAATTCCAACTTGGATTTAAAATTATGCAGATTATTTTCTTCACTTCTCCCTCTGCAGACATCTCTCCTTTATCATAATATGTCTTCTGAGTCATTTGCAGCTGCAGGGGATGAAGCCTTTGAAACCTTTACCTTCCAGAAAACCATCCCAACACAGCACGACACTACCAACTCTTGTTACCCAAACACACAAACAGACACTCTCCAAACAAGTTAAATTCCTAAGGTAGATGAAGGAAAAAATGGGCTGTTTTTAGCAGGTCAAGAAATAATAGCCCAAGTCATGGCATATTAGAAAAGTTTATGAAAGATGCTCTACATGGTTACACCCTAGAGCTAATCTACAAAATACAGACTGAAATCACCAGCATTTCATACAGAGGGTGGAACAGATGCTCAAGTCTCAACAGTTTGTCTAAATATGTCAGAGAAGAAAGCTAGGACAGAGAAAGGCTCAGAGCAACACAGGGCAGCAGAGACGATTTTTCTCCTTCAAAATTGCTTTCCACATTTGCACTTTTACAAAAGTTTCACTTTCAGCTTCAAAATATGAAGATCAGTCTTTTCCAAAAAGACCACATAAACTGACCTAGTTTTAACATTAGTTACGTTAAAGAAAAAAAATTCTGTTCGAGGTCTGGGTGATTTTTTTTTTAATGTCCTTTTCTTCCTTTTCTGGAACTGGAACTGGCACTAGATGTCAAAACTTACTTGCCATAGATATGGTTAAAATTGTATTAAGTGGTCCAAAGTGAAAAAGACCTTACATTTTCATTAGGCTTTGTAGGTTTTTTGGTTGACTGGCTCTTTTCCCCCCCCCTTTCTCCCTTCTCCTGAGCAGTTAACAACCACCATACCAAATGTTCTGTCTTTCAGTCTCCAATGGAAGTTCTTATTTGTTCAAATTTTCTGCCCTTTTTTTTTTCAGAAAGAGTAAGCACAAGAAAAGTTATGCATATCTATAGGAGAAGAAATTATAGACCTACATAATGTATAGCTCAGAATTAGACCCCACATCTAGACCTGAATTTTGAGAGTTTAGTGAGCAGAAATTATTTCAGTGCATGTGAAGACGGACAGTGGGAGGTGGGGTGAAAAGGTTGATAGGAGGAATGTACTTGAACCACAGGGGGTAGAGTTTCAACAGATGAGTACACTGGTGCTTGAAGGGAGAGGGGAAAAAAAAAACTTGGGAGCACAAAAAAACCCCAACAAACAAACAAAAAAAAACCCCACCAAACACCAATACTCCAACATTTCAAAAGCCTCGCGAATAAAGGGTATACCAGATATCTTTTTCAGAATGCAAGGACCAGTACTTACGTTTAGGAATTTTTTTTTCAGTTTGTTTGGCTCAGTGTTACTGAAAAAGTTTGTCCAAAAGTCCATGTGCTGAGCCAACACTTATCAGGTTTCAATTTCCAGCTGAAGCCACAACCATTGCTATGAAGACTAACGTGCAACTCTATTCCAGAAAGCAAAGCAATGGAAAAGACTATGCTGATTTGTAACAAATACCTTCAGTGGCACCAACAGTTAAAACTGTATTATACCAACCTGTGTCACAGATATTTTTCACCTCTTATTATTAGAGAAGAAGTGTGCAAATCAAATTCATTTTTTGGCCAGAGGGTATTATCTAAATAGTTCTAAATTCCTTGTTACCCTGCCTCAATATATTACCATCTCTCTTAAAATATGAAGCAGCAATTTAAAGAGTCACCCCTGCTATGGTCACTCCAGCAAGATTCAACATAGTACACAGCAGATTGCCAGTCTAGTCAGACAAAAAACCTGAACTGCTCATGTGAGGTATCTTTGCCAAGACCGATACATCCCTCACACTTCTGCTAGACTATATGATAAATCTATGTTGGCCAAGGGAAAATAGACAAGAATTATTTTCACTTCAGCTACAAATTCAAGCGCTGGAATTCATGCACATACCAAGAATATGTGAATAGTTAGCTAAAACAATTCTATAACTAAGGAAGAAAGTGTTAAAACAACTGCATTTTGTAGGAATTTATTGAAATGTTGATTTTGCTAAACTCTATCACTCCAAAACATAGGAAAAATTGTTTGAACTGCATTTAAAAAATAAAAATCATTTTTCTATTTTCACAGAATCACAGAATCATTTAGGTTGGAAAAGACATCCAAGATCATCAAGTCCAACCTTTGACTGATCACCACCTTGTCAATTAGACCAGAGGACTAAGTGCCACATCCAACTGTTCCTTGAATACCTCCAGGAAGGTGGTGACTCCACCACCTCCATGGGCAGCCCATTCCAACGCTTAACAATCCTTTCCATGAAGAAGTTTCTCCCCATGTCCAACCTGAACCTCCCCCAGCACAGCTTGAGGCTGTTTCCTTTTGTCCCAAACCCTATCTGGCTTCAACCTCCTCAGGTAGCTGTAGAGAGCGAGGAGGTCCCTGAACCTCCTTTTCTCCAGGCCAAGTCCTATCGCAGAATTGTTAAGGCTGGAAAAAGCCTTTATGATCAAATTCAACCATCAACAAAGAGTGAATAAAACCAGTGAGTTTTCACCTCTACCCAAAAGAGATGTCCACTGTCACAAGCCATGCACAACACAAGTTGGCATGGGAGGTTCAAGATGTTGGTACACAGTTTTGAGTAATTTCTCCCTTCTCTGTGAGTTACAAATCCAGTAATGGCAATTCACCTGCACAGCAGGAGATGTCTACCTAATGTTTTTTGTGTGCCCTGCTAATGTTTTTTGTGTGCCCTGATGTTTCCCTTTCAGCTTCCTTCTCCTTAAGGAAAGCAGCAGTTTGCAGCTCTAAGCACTACATACACGCCAGCGAGCTCGGAGATGTCAGGTACCAAGTGGTGGCCAGAAAACCATCCCATCTCCTTTGTGGCAGAGGTAGGAAAGACAGGTGAATAGGCATCTTAGAGTGCAAAACCAGCCCAAACACTCGAGTGACATAATTTCCAGTTAAAACTAAGCCCATTACTGTTCACAACAGTAACAAAACTTTTAAAGACATGATTCTTTAGATATGTGTCTGGGTTTCATTTGAAGACAACTGGCATTGTTTCAATTTTTTTAAAACCATTCAATTTTTTAAAACCATACAACCACCATAGATTGTATGCTTACAAGGAAAAAGTTTGAAGAATCCACAACTCAAGTGCTGCAAGTGTTGGCCCATTCAAACCCAGAAGAAAATACAGGACAAGGGACAGAAATAAGAATAAGCTTCCTCACGAGGGGCAGCAGAGGGGCAGGCACTAATCTCTGATGACCAGTGACAAGACTGGAGGGAACAGCTGAAACCGTGTCAGCAGAGGGCCACACTGGACATCAGGAAAAGGTTCCTCCCCCAGAGGGTGATCAGGCACTGGAACAGGCTTCCCAGGGAAGTGGTCAAGAGTTTAAGGAGCATTTGGACAATGCACTCAGGCACATGGTGGGATTCTTGGGTTGTTCTGTGCAAGGGCCAGGAGTTGGACTCAATGATCCATGTGTGTCCCTTCCAACTCAGGCTATTCTGTGATTACATCTTCACAGAGACTAAAGCAATATAGACAGGGTAGCGTTTTGCTGCAAGGAAAACAGGCAAGGAAACAATGTTCATTTTCCCAACATTTATGCATCTCTTATTACTACATAAAAGATAGGCCACCATCAGAAGAAAGAGAGATGGGTTTCAAGTCAGTAAACACATAACAAAGTATACTCTTTACTTACAGCATGTGCACGATCACAGGAAAGGACAACTACATGGTTAATTTTATCGAAGTTTCCAACAGACTACATTAGGACCCTTGAATTCCCATTCTTACTATGAGGCTAGAAGAAAACCACATCTGAATATCACCAACCATCTAGTCTCAGAAAACTTACATAAAAATCTCAACTGAAGGAGGAAGGTTGACGTGCTGACAGCATTACTTGAATCTGTTGTCAAACCCTACATATCTCTCCTCTTGTGTAACTTCAAAATGTTAGATGTATTTGACATGGGTTGTCAGCTTCATACATTTTCATTAAGGAAAATAAGGTCCACACGGAGTATTTTGTCCATGTTCATGCACACACTCTGACTTGCAAAAAGCTCTAGGAAATTAGATCATCTTCAAGCAATGATCCCCTGTTGTATTAAAGAATGGGAACTTGAAGCCATCACATCTCCAGAATCTGAAGTTCTCTTAGAAGCAGTGACTCATCTTCCCTTTCAGCTGAAGCAAGTTCAACAAGAAAAAAAGCTAGGTTACCATATATGTATTCATGTAGCTGATAAAAAAATTACACAGTCCCTGATGACACAGTATTTCAGAGACAGTTTTATACTTCATATGTCACCCATAAATTAGGACTGTACACTAAATCTCTTTGAACTAGAGATTTTAAGAACATAGGAGGTAATACACACTTCAGTCCACAGCTTTTCCTGGAAATTTTAAATAAAACTATTTGAGTAATAACCTAAGGGATGCCTGGGAAAGAATTTAAGGACTAGGTAAAGTCCTTGAAACCACGAGAATTGGGCTAGATAAACACATCAAAAAACCAAAGAGTACGGTATCAAGGTAGAAGTGGCAAACATGGAAGAAGTTACAAAGAGAGTTTAACTTTGAGAAATAAAAATCAAAAGGAAAGCAGAAGAGAAAATGCACACAGCTAAGATACAGTTATTATTTGGTAATAGATCTGTTTGGGAATAATTTTTTTCTTATTTCTCACCCTCCCCCCACCCCCTCGACCTCTCAGCCTCTTTACTGAAGATGATGTTTCACAAACACTTTAACTCAATTCAATACGAAAGAGGGGAAATCTTTTCCCTCAGCATGGACTGGTAGTTCCCATTCATTCCCTTGCCCTAGTGCTAGCTCCTGTGGAGTTTTACAGTGCTATTTGACTGCAAATGGAACACAGCAGAAGCAACAATAAGGAGACTTATGTCCTTAAAAGCTGTAAGAATAGGTCACTTATCACATTTGCATAACATTTCCAGGTAGTATATTCAGCTTTCTAAAGAACTCCGAAGGCCACTCACTAGAAATGCACCAAAATGAGTTCATTTGTACATAAAATAAAAACACTTTTCTAAGGGGATCCCTACCAGGATACCTTCAAGACTTCTTCATAGTGTGATTTACTGCCAAAATGCCTTGTCCATCACTTCCACTAGCTTCTCACAATTACCTTCCTGCTCCTAGCAGCCATTGAAAACAAGCCTACTACCGATAAATCAAACACTCACAATGGAAACCTGCCATTAGGAAAAATAGATCAATGCACTTTCAAGGGTTTGCAAACAAGCACAGTGTGAATCAGTGTTCACCTTGCTCTTAAGCGTAAGCATGTGCTCAGCAGCTTGAGAAATCAGTACCTTACTGATGGGTACCACACACGTGGCAACACCCACTTATTGTCTGCCCATAACACAGAAGTTTACCTCTGCCAGATTAGAAACGGAGAGAAGAGGAAATATGCTAGCTATTCCCTGGGGCACAGATTTCTCATTAATATTCCTCTTAAATGTTAACAGTGATCAGAAAACAGAGGAAATTGGCAGAAAGGTTGTGACATTATCCTCCAATCTCTCTTTCGTGTCTCCCAACACTTGCAATAATGAAAGATCACACCACAAAACCAAATTCTTGCAAATAGCTTGATGCAAAAATGCTGACTGAAAGACAGCTCCACAATTTTGAGATTATTCTTCCATTCATCTCTCTAACACCATATGCTTGCAGTTTGTTTTATGGTAAGTGTCACATATATATTATCACCTCATACTGACTTCTGCCACTTGCTTTTAGTTTCTCTTTCTCTCCTTTCAGTGTTATATTTGGAGAGAGAGGAAAAAATATAAAAGAAAAAAAAAGTGACTGAGTCACTGAGTCAAGTAGAAGGAAAATTATCCGAAATCCTTTAAACAGTTGCTCTGTTAAACTGACACAAGTTTAACAACGTGTACTTGGCACATTCCTCCTGCCACGAATACAAGAAACTTTTTCAAAAAAATCTCCCTCAAAGTAGGGAAATCTTTTAAAGATACAGCACATTCCTTACTGAATGGTGGCTTGATGGCTTTACAAAGCCATTTGTAATCACAAGTGCTCAAACCACAAAGACTTCATAACCATAAAACCTTTTTTTTTGAAATCCCTTTTTTAATAAAATAATGACTGAACAGGGAGGTAAACACAGTCAACTCATTCTTCCTCAAGTTCTCCTTTCTGGACAGTGCAGTGACACAACAGAGGAAGAAGTCTACTAGACCCAGGTGTAGAAGATCAGAAGAGACAACAGTACTTTTTCTTAATTCAAAAATGCATGATGTTTTCTAGCCTCCGGAGTTCTCAAATTCCCATTACCTTCTACATGACAATTTTTTTTTAATACAAGGACATGCTGCACATTCACAGCACAGCATGACAAAGAGAGCTCCTAAACTTTAAAGAGATCATGCATTTTGAGGAAGCCAACTACCAAGTGACAGCAAAGTCTCAGCTCAAGAGGAAAATTGTACTTGATGGTCTTATCTAAGTCCCAAGTAAATCCTTATCTGAGAATCACAGAATTAGAAATGTTGTGGTTGGCAATATACAAAAACACCCCCCTGTACTTGTCATTGGAACAGGAGGACACTGCATTTTAGTGTACAGGTGCACTGGCAGAGATCTGTGGAAAACTTTTCCTAGTTACAGTTATATCTATAGACATAAATCTCCATCCATACTGAAGCTGTCTAGAGTATCAGAAGAAGAAAGCCACACATCTTACGTGTGCACTCGAGAGCTCTGTTCCCTGTGTATCAGCATGGAAATCCTGGGATCATATTCCAACACCACTCTGTAGGTTGGACACTGAGAATGCATGTCTATGAGCCCAAAGCTTAAAATCAAAGAGACTTCTACTAGGTAGAAAAAACAAAGAGCGGAAGGAAGGGTGGAACACCTCGTTACTCTTGATCTGCCATTCGCTGCTCAGCGGCATTGCTGTCAGGAAGTACAATGCACACAGCAGTGTTTCAGCAACGGTTACACCTTTACATAGCATAATGAGCTTTGTTTGATGAACACCAGGGTAAAGGGGCATTAAAAAAAACAACTTCGTAAGACAATGTATACAATATATTATACCCGAACAGTGAGGATACAGTACTAGCTTTTAAGGACAGCATGGTCAGGTTATATAATGACTGAGCAAATGCAGATACTTCTGGTGACCAAGACTGCTAAAGAGTAAGTAGGTAAGAGGTTTTTCCTATCCCTTTATCAGAATCCCTCTGAACTGTGCAGCTATTAATTTTTTCCTAGCATAGAGAGAATATAAGGAAAAAATATCAAAATGGTATAGAAACCAGTTCTCTTCCTCCCCCACTCCCCAACCCATTGTTCATTAAAAAAAAAAAAAGACAATGATACTCACAGCAAAGTTGCAAGCTACAGAGAAGGCAAGTATTGTACTGCACAGTGGTTTCAAAGAGATTACAGAGGGAGAGAAAAGAAAGTCAACTACCCCTTTGCAACCTTTCCAGTATGAATAAACTGTAAACCAGGTTCACCTCTAGATTGGTCAATTCACACACTAAGATCCACAGACTGTACTAACAGTATTTTTCACCAATACTCATTTTACATCATGCTCCTGTTTTAGCCATATTAATCTTTATTTTCTCTGACTGGCAAGTTTTTAAAAGCTGCTGTGGTACTTTTAACAGCCTTATGACATGCATTAATGGATATTTTGCTAACAGTACACAAGAGGGACGTTTACCAGCAAGCTGTCACCACTGCTGTTTCTCCTCCTTACCTAGTTACCGGTCATCAGATTAGATCCCTACCACCTACTTATACTGGGGGGGAGAACAAAAAACAAAACAAAACAAAAAGACCCCAGACAAACAAAACACCAAAAAATAAACAAACAAAAAACCCAACAACCACCACAACAACCCACAAAAAAAAAAGCCCCAAAAACGCAGTGGGAATCAGGGAAATAAAACCTTCAAGGAAAGCAAACTTGCAGCTCAAACTGGAAGAACTTTACGTAAATTTCAATGTATTTTTCTTTACTGTGTAATATTCTGCCTAAGCCACTCAGTCAAGCAAGAATGACATGGAAAGAATGGGACTAATGTGAACAATGAATAATCCATAAATGTCTACAAGATTATATAACTGATGGTGAGATGGTATGCATGTGTGCATGCATTTGGGGTAAAGGAGGAGAAACAGACAAGGGGAAAGAGGAGGAAACAACATCCTCTGTCACAGATAGGGGACACAGCACAGTTCTTACTCAACTTCCCTCTCTTCCTAAAAGATAAATATTTTAACCAAGGGCTATCAGGCAGCTGAGTGACAAAAGCAATAGAAAATCCATTTGCTTATGAACAGACTTCAAAACATCCCTTGCTGAAATTGCACTGTAACTGCTGTATCATGAAACACAGCTCATAGGCAACCATGTTTATACTACAGCAATTAACACACGGTACATTTCCTGCACTGTTATTATCATTGGCGCTCTTGATGTGTTTGTTACACATCTTGAGCCTTGGCAGGTTAAGAGATACTCTTATAAAGTTAACAACAAAACCCTACTGATTTGAAATGTACTCACTGTTATTTTTCAGGAACTCCTATATTTACTTTATACCGTTCTCGGGGGAGAGCTGGACAGTTGTATTAGTTCTGCAAGGAAAAGATATTCAAAATAAACTCTGCAAAGGCTTTGAGCCAAAAAAACTTTACAAACGTAACTTTTTGGACCCACTACCCACTTGCTTTACAAAGCTGTGCACTGTGGCTCTGCATAATCACCACCCACATTTCAGAACAATCATTTAATCTGAAATTCATCAGCAGTTTAATCACTCGTATGAACATAAACTTCGGAAAAGGAACATATGCACATATACACACACCCCAACCCCACCAAAAGCTCTCGAAGGCCGGGTCGCGGGGGAGGCATGCCCTCGGAGGCGGCGGCTGGGTACCAACGCCGAGCCTGGAGCCTGGCTGCCTGCGGGGATGCACTTGCTTCAAAGTTGAGGTTTCTCCTCCCGAGCGGCGCCCGCGGCGGTGCGGACACTTGCTGCGGCCGCAGTCTCCGCCCGGGCCTGACCCCGCATATTAACCCACGCGGGACCGGCCGCGATGGGTGCCCCGCACGCCCTCCCGGCCCCCCCGGCACCGCGGAGCGACGAGACCGTCCCGCCACCACTCACCCCCCGGGAGCCCAAAGGTGCGCGGCCCCCGCCCGCCGCCCCTCACCAGCGGCCTCCGGCCACCAAGCACAGCCGGGGGCGGGCAGGGCTGCCCGGGGCACGGGAGGAGGCTGAGGCGGGGACGGAGCGGGCGGAGGTGGTGGCGGAGGAGGAGGTGCCGACAAAGTCTCGGCGTGGAGAGCCGGGCGGCTGTGGCAGCCGCGGCCGCGGGCCGGGGCGAGGGCAGGGCAGCGGGAGGAGCCGCTGTGCGAGGCGGGTCGGGTCGGGCCGGGCCGCCCTCCCGCCGGCAGCCGCCGGCCGAGGCCCCGCCGCGCTGACAAGCACAGGGCTGCGCTTCCTCTTTCTCGCAGCGACGGCGGCCGCCTCCCGCCCCGCACCGCACCGCCCGCTGCGGGGACCGGCTGCGGCGCTCGCCGCGGGCAGGTGCGGGGCTCGCCTGCCCCGTCCCGCCCCTCCGCCCCGCTGGCTCCGCGTCTCCCCGCGCTCCCCCGCACCGCCCGGTCAGCGCCGCAGCCCGCCCCGCCGCCGCTTCCCGCCGCCGGACCCGAGGCTCACCTACCTCCCTGGGTGGGCAGCATCCCCCGCCCCGCGGGGCAAAGCGGGGCCGCTCGGCCGCCCCCCGCCGCAGGAGCCGCGCTCCCGCCGCCGTCTCCTCGGTGCGGTGCGCTGGACTGCCCCCGGCGCTATCCCATCCCGGGGCTCGCACAGGCACCCGGCGGCTCCCGCCGCCGCTCTCACTTCCTCTTCCTTCCTCCTGCTGGCCGGTCCGCGATGTGCAGCCCCAGGCCGGCCGCCGCCGAGGGGTCCCGCGGCTCGGCAGCACCTGCGGGCGGGGGGTGCAACACCCGCTCCCGCCCCCGCGCGGGGGTGCGGCTGACGTCCCTCCTTCTGCAGCTTCTGATGAGGGGTTTGAGGCTGCCTCCTTGCCTTTGGAATAACTATTTCTGTTTTGATGCCGCTTCTATTCCCAGAGAGCCGCCGCTGCTGAGCAGCCCTGCAGCGGGCACGCTGCGGCGCACGTCTGCTTGCCCCTACAGCGAGCGAGCTGCCGGACGAGCCCAGCCCAGCCGAGCCGGGACGCCCCGGACCGGGCCTGGCCGGGAGGGGGCGGCCGCAGCCGCTCTCCGCACCCCCTGCCCGGCCTCGCCGCCGGGTACCAGCTGCTTCCCAGGCCCTGGCGCTTTAGCATCCCCGCGGGTCGCTAAAGAGATGAGCGCCCAACTCGTGGCTTTCGCTGCCTAGAAAAGTCAATATCAGAGATCTGATCTTGTTCTCAGTCTCCCTAAAAGAAAAGTATTCAGTAAGCGTTGTTATTTTTCTTTAATACCTTAGCCCACAGCTACATAGGATATGTGATGCTGTGAGCCATCAAATCATATCTATTAATACCAGTTAGTGAGGGTGGTGTTTGGGATTTTTTTCCCCCAAAGTCGTATACGTTGTACTGTGATAAGAAGTGATAGCCATGAAGCCTGGCTGTGGTACAGTAACTTTTAATGTCGGGTATAAAAAAATTTACTCATTGTGAACTACCACATCGTACATGAAGACCAAAACTTGCAGAATTACTGGATCTAATCTTGCATGTAATTATATATAGGAGTATCTTTATGCGGTCTAATAATTCCCAGTGATTTCCCATAAAACCACTCTCCTGCAACACCTAGGTCATTATGCATAATCTGACATTTACGAGGTTCATTGCCCTGAAAGTACCACAAGTTACCAGCCACTTACCAGGATTTTATACCTAGCAGAATTGCTGGGGACTTTCCAGAAGGGGAATGGGACTTCGTTTTCCCCTTAGGCTGTAATGCACTGTGTCAGCAATACGCTAGATCTCACACTCCAGTGTGAGGCAATAAATGACATGACTCACCTAAGTCACAGATGACTATACAGTCACTAGAGCACAGACTCCACCAAATGACAGGGGCTAAGTATGCACCCCAAAACCATGGAAGCTCCTTTTCAGGCATGTAGGAACTGTCTGCCTGGTCAATCTTCCTCCATCACCTTGCAGACAGGTGCGTGGCATGGGTGACAGCAAAGAACAATGGTGGAGCTGGGGCAGGAAACATGACCATTCTGCATTCTGAAACTTCTCCACGGAGGGAATTCCCTGCAATCAAGGAACATTTCTGTAAATCCATTGAGCTTTAAGGCTGCCTTGAATGTTAAAATCCATGGAGAAGCAGGACTTAGCATACTGAAATGGAATGTGTGGGTTCCTGTGTTTAGTATACATTTTGGAGCACCTTTTCATGTTGCTTTATTAAGGTAGAACTCCAACACTGAAAATGTGAGGTCCATATGTAACATATTTCTTATTAAATACACTGAAAACACTTATCAAACCACCCCAAGAGTTTCTTCCAGATGCACAGAGTTTATTGAAAGAGGGATAATATCCACGGCAAGTAAATGGCTGGTCAGTTTGCATTTGAACAATTTTCATAATACTGAGCATTTTTTCTGTATTTGTTACCTGGATTTTGGTGCTTCACATGGAAACCAGAAGTATTTACAACTTAGAAAAGGCCACTGTAAATATAACATAAGGCGTGCAAGAAAGTTTTGTTTACTTCATTTTCCAATATTAGCTCAGGACCAGTTTCCTAGTATGGTCACAAGGGGGATAAACACACAGATATATGGTTTTAGGAAACATGTTTGTAAGAATATTAAGAATGAACAATACTTAAAATGAACAATTGCATTCTCCATGTTTTTATTTTTCTCTCAGGCTTAGCAATGAAAATCAATCGATTTCAGCTGTATATTACCACAATAGTTGAATTTTGAACAGTGCACGTTTATTTAACAGTGCTATTGTAGCATAATTTAGAAGAAAATTTGTGAAAAAAAGATCTGCTAGTTTCTGGGGACAAATTTCAGCACACCATTCTACTGCACTGTTCAAGAGAAAGGGTAAATTAGAGATCTGGAGAGCATATTCTAGTGAAGCCTTCTGTTTATCCTTATCTAATATCCATGGTATTGCAGCCATTGCACCAATATTAGGATTCTTTTTGCTCTCCAAAAGTCCAGGGAACCTCTGCTCAGAATAGATATGTACGGAAGCACTTGGCTGCTATGGTAATTTCCTGATTTATTTAGTAGTAGTTCCTTCTGCTACTGAAGTACGTGTTATCACTACAGCTGATGTGTTTACAACCAAAACCGGAGCTGATCACCTGATGTGGGCATAAGATGTTTGATAGATAATTCTAGAAAGCCAGAAGAGGGAGCGCAGGAACAGGAAACACCAAGAATTGAACATTTTCATTTGTATGGCTCTTTCAGCTACAACTATAAAGATAGATAGATAGATAGATAGATAGATAGATAGATAGATAGATAGATAGATAGATAGATAGATA